>NC_141691.1:324457536-325152536 GCF_964263255.1 Lissotriton vulgaris | reverse complement strand
CTGCACACATACACTCCAGCAGGCAGTAGTCTGACATCCCTTGCGAGACCAAGACTGGGTCCCACAGTCTCTCACTTCAGGTAATGGGGTTGACTTTATTCTATAGGGATTCTTGGCTTTTACACCTACATACATGCTAGGTACATCTTGTTAGGGTTGCATCTTAGGAGTACGCATTTTACTGTCATGTATTTTATATACTTGTTGTATTCCTTGTTTTAGCACAATATTAGAAATCTACCATCCTTTTACTCTGTTAGTGCTTATAATAATTTATATCTGTTACTGTCTAATGGTTCTTTTAGCACACCTATTTTACACTAGAATGACGCTGGTTCAATAAATGCTTATTGAAAAACGTCTCCAGCATTTGTTCTGTGTATCTCTCCCAGACGAAGTGAGCACAAGTGATGGAGCGAAAAGTAGTACACAGTTTTCACGATCCTGAGGGATCAGGGTTGTCATGTTCGATATTTATCAAGAACTATTCTCTCCTTGGTAAGAGGGGCACTGTGAGCTATTTGGTATACAGGCTAACCTACCCGGTAGATGTGTCTAGAATCAGTCTGACACCAATCCTATAGTGTATGTTGTCTAAACACGCAGATCCTGTATTGGTTTATAGGAACTAAACGACATGGCACTTCCAACGTTGGTTTAGTATTTATTATACAGTAAAATCTGAGTAGTTCAGTTGTGCTATTCAGAGAGATCCCTACTCAGATTTCAGACGTCTGGAGTGAGAAAGGAAGGATCCACGACAGCTGAGTAGTCATATCCTATGTATTGGCTGTAGGTTTATCAAGCTTGAAGGACAAACAGTTGCTATTGTGTATAAAACCATCTGTTTCCTTGAAACTCTTCCTTGAGAAACCTTTATCAACAATGGCTGACAAAAACACCGCTGTGCGAGCACAGCCTGCTGTAGTCAGGGAAGAAGAAGAGGAAAATGAAGCAACATTTCAGAAAATGTTAGAAATGCCCCTACTCAAAAGCTAATAGACTACGTAGTCGCAGCTAGGGGTGAGACAGTAACATACGTGATTGAGGCTCACGAATCATATAGAACAGAGGTTTGACGTTCATGAGTAAAAATCCCACAATCAGATGCACAATCAAATACATTTTATATTTACACTGAAGATAAAACACCAAATGAATACGGTCCGAATGAGGACATTGAATTTCAGCTCACCTACCAGGAGCACATAAACTGGTTTAAAGGCACCCTCCCCCACACAAAAGAAAAAGTAAGACTAGGTCCGCTCGGAAGAGATGGAGCCATGTGGCCAGCCCTTGCGGCTTACACACCGCATCCAGAAATTGACACAATGCCAGTAGCAGACTTACGTCCACTTCATAAAGAAATTTTAAAACTTTACAGAAACCTGACAGTTAGTGATTAGAGCAATCACACTTCGGTCAACAAGAGCTACACAAACAAGTCAAATTCGGAGTTCTACAACTAAAATTGTACAACAAACGCTGTAAACGTGAGCAAATGCCATTCTGTATAGCTCAAAAAGTAACACAGCTACGGGCCCATCTCCCTGCTCCCTTTCCCGTCGAAGGTCATCGAGAAATCAGTGAACAAGCAACTGACCCGCTACCGCGAGGAGAACCGCATCCTGGACCCATCCCAGTCCAGGTTCAGCAGCAACCACAGCCCCGAAACCGCCCTCATTGCCGCCACTGATGACATCAGAACCCTGCTAGACACCGGAGAAACAGCGGCCCTCATCCTCCTGGACCCGTCAGCGCCATCGACACAGTCTGCCACCGCACACTACGAACACGCCTCCTCGACGTTGGGATCCGGGAGAAGGCACTGGACTGGACCACATCCTTCTTTACCGGCAGAACACAGTGTCCGCCTCCCCCCCCCTTCCGCTCCGAAGCCACCGAGATCATCTGCGGCGTACCCCAGGGCTCATCCCTCTGCTGTTCAACATCTACATGGCACCTCTCGCCCGCGTCGTGAGACATCACGACCTCAACATCATCTCCTACGCCGATGACACCCAGCTGATCCTCTCCCTCACCAAAGACCCCCACACTGCCAAAGCCAACCTCCATGAAGGGATGAAGGCTGTCGCCGAATGGATGAGAAACAGCCGACTGAAGCTGAACTCTGACAAGACGGAGATCCTCACCCTCTGATCCACCCCTTCATCCTGGGACAACTCCTGGTGGCCAACCGCACTAGGATCAGCACCAACACCCACCGACCACGCATGCAACCTAGGTGTCATCCTCGACTCCACCCTCTCCATGACGAAGCAGGACAACAGCGTCTCCTCCTCCTGCTTCAACACCCTCTGCATGCTCCGTAGGATCTACAAGTGGATCCCCACCAACACAAGAAGAACAGTCACCCAGGCCCTCATCAGCAGCAGGTTGGAGTATGGAAAAGCAATATACGCAGGCGCCTCGGCCATACTCCTGAGACGGCTGCAACGCATACAGAAGGCCTCTGCACATCTGATCCTCAACATTCCCCGCGGCAGCCACATCACCCCCCCACCTGAGAGACCTGCACTGGCTCCCCGTCAGTAAAAGGATAACCTTCAAGCTACTCACACACGCACACAAAGCACTCCACAACACCAGACCAGCGTTCCTCAGACAACTGGGCTTTCACACCCCCACCCGCCAGCTCCGCTGGCCTCGCCACAGTCCCCTGCATCCACAGAGCGACCTTCGGTGACAGATCCTTCTCTCACCTCGCCGCCAAGACCTGGAACACCCTCCCCACCCACCTACAGCAGACCCAAGACCTGCTTACCTTCGGAAGACTTCTCAAGACCTGGCTCTTTGAGCAGTAGCAGCACCCCCCCCCCCCTCTCCCAGCACCTTGAGACCCTCACGGGTAAGTAGTGCACTTTACAAATTATATGATTGATTGAGGCAATATTTCCACACATAAGCCCTCAAGAAAAACACAGAATACTAACAATCTGCTTGCCAATGGGGATAGCTCCCCAAATGGAGGTTTGTACCACTTGGGGTACAGTTTTCGCTCCATATATACCAAACTCATGGTATCCCTTCGTTAGCATTAATACCAGACATATTAAGACCAATACAAACGGAGTATGGACCAGAACCTGCTCTGAACTTAGGGATGAAATTATTAGGTAATTGTGCCCAGGTATCAGCTATAATATTAGCCAATATAAAAAGGGCGGCCTCAGCAGTGACAATACGCCAATGCCTGAGGGATTTCACTCTTTAACAACAGGTCATGAATTACCGAAAATGATCACATTATGCTGAATTAGGTAGAGCTAGTTTGGAAGCTAGAGCAACAAATCCTCAACTAATGGGTGGTCCTGAAAAAAGAGAACACCAAGCAAGCACCTGATTCTTCCAAGTAGACATGGGATAGTAACAATAAAAAAACAAAAGACCCATTTAAAATCTTGAGAGGTACTAGACAAGGCTGCCCGCTCTCCCCTTCAATTTGTACATTGAACCATTCGCAGAAGTTTTAAGGGGTGATGTACTTATTCCATCATTCAGATTTGGGGGGTGGGAAAGGCGGGTAGCCCTTTATGCAGACGACATTTTAATTTTTACCTCAGATCCGGAGACCTCATTCCCAGAGGTTATTAAGAGAGCCGAAGAGTTTGGTCGCATCTCGGGGTATGAGATTAACACAAGTAAAACCGACATCATGGTATGGAACATCCCCGATCTACAGCTGGATGTGACCAACTCAATGCGATATTTGGGTATTCGAGTAGTACAAGATGTCAGTAAAATTGCCCAAGTCAACCTTGAGAGAGTGTTCAATGAGAGCAGGAAACTGTTGAAATCGTGGTCCAATCTTCCATTGACTATCCTCGGCAGAATAAGTCTGATAAAGATGTCTATTCTCCCTAAATTTACCTTCATTTTTAATACCATCCCCCTCGCATTCGACAATAAAATCTTGGAGAAGTGTCAGAGAGAGCTTAACTCCTTTGTCTGGAACTATAAATCGGCGAGAGTGGCATTGAAAAAACTGAGGAGGAGGAGGGAAAGGGGGGGACTGTCCTTGCCTGACTTGCAGTATTATGCCTGGGCCTTTCAGTTGTCCCATTCCAGAATGCTTTTATAAGTTCCATCTAACACATCTATTGGTGTAATGCTTAAAGCAATGTTGACTGGTACTGCTATATCAACGAATGGTTTCATGTTTAAATACGGGGATCAGAAGTACTTTAAAAAAGTGAAGTTAAAAACACTTATGTCCCAGGCGAAGGTTTGGTCACAAATAAGGAAGAAACTAGGTTTGCCGTATTTTTCAAATTTTGCACCTATTTGGGAATCTCCCGGGCTACTGCTCTGTCTGAAAGATAGGCTGGCAATTCCGGTGAGAGATGGAGGAATATCAACATGGGGTGATTTGCTTGTAGGCGAATCACTGAGGTCCTGGGAGGAGTTACGGGAACAACTGGGCTCAGAGTTTTCGAGGTTCAAGTTTTTACAACTAGATAGTTGGGTGAAAGCACTGGCTTGGTCAGGGGTAATACTTGGGAAGAGCAGCATTGTAGAACAAAACTTGGTAGAACGACTAGGAGGGGGTAAAGAAGTTTTGCAGTGGTACTGGAATCTGCTAGAAGAGATTGACAGAGAATTCGTCCTCCCGGAACAACTATGGGGAACAGAGCTTGGGGCCCAAAGTATTGATATCTGGCAGAAATCTTGCACCCTGTTATATAAAAGTGTTAAACCTGCATGGCTAAGGCGTAACCATTTTTTTATGATACACCGAGCCTATTTCTCCCCCTTTAAACTGTCTAAATTCATTCCAGGAAAGAAATGCAATAAATGTAACTATATTGCTGCCTCGGACATCCATATGTTTAAAGAATGTCCTAGCATAACACAGTTCTAGAATGAAGTGAAAGAGACTCTGGACTCCATTCTTAATATCTCGGTGTCCATTACATTACCCCTTATTATATTTGGATGGGACAGTAGTATAAAGGGTCATGCAAGGACATTCCTTTTCTACGCAATATTACTTGCAAGAAGAGAGATATGCAAGGTTTGGATAGAAAATTCTGCACCATCACACGCAAACTGGTTGTCATCCCTGTATGAAACATCTAAGACAGACATGCTGAGATCATGCAGGTCACGTATCTTGGCCTTTTGGAGCTTTTTGGTTCAGTGGAGACAATATTTTTTTTTCCCCCCCTGGTCCAATGATTATGCCACAATACTCCAAGAACTAGGCCCCTCCTCTCGGTTTTATGGCTGGTTCAACAGGTTTTAATCCCAAGTTTGGTCATCCCCTCTACCTCTTCGGGCCATCTCCTGCCGATTTTCACTAATCGCGTTTTCTGGTGCAGCTACAACTATGCACTCTGATTTAAGACGCGCATGGCAGTTGGAGGCTAATTAAGAGGAGGGCAAGGCAAATGAGGATAAAAAAAAAGAAAAAAATAAATAAACAACAAAAGATTAGAGAAAATAGAACTGTATCTCGGAGTGGATCTCCTCAACAGGAGACTTTCGAAAGGAGGTGCAACCTTAGGAATAGAGATACTATTAAAAAGCCTGACAGGTATCAGGATACTGATACATGTTCCTCTAGTTTCTTTCAGGGTTCACCAGGAAACTCAGATAGGGAAGGGAAGGACAGTCAGGAACACAGACAAGAAGAGCATATGAAGTCCAGGGACAGGCAACGCGCTTCGGACTACACTTCTAAAATAGAATACAAGCCAAAATCAAAACAGGAATGGGCTCTGACGATACTAGACAGCGCAGAAGTAGTAACTATAGCTCGCCAGAACCTTATGGAATTTCTGGTGACAGCGGAGTTGAATGAGCAAATCACTGTGGAAACACCTGATACGAGGGTAAATGTCCCACATAGGTTACATGAAATAACACTCCAAATGAAGGGGGACAAAACCAGAAATGTTAACGGTCTCTTTTGGGAGATCTTGACTTATGGCTTCGACATCCTTTTAGCTGAAAAAGATTGTCCGCCTGAAATTGTTATGGATTGCCCAAAGGGAGAAACAGTAATTTTACCAGCCCTTGCTCCAGGACTATATCGCAACCATGTTAGGTGGGATGCTGAGTCACCACACAATTTGATCCCAGTAAAAACTACTCCAACTCCACTGAGACATTACATAGAAAAATGAGCAAAAATACAGGTCAGGGAGATGTTGGATCAATTTGAATATCAAGGTGTAATTGAAACTTTCACCTCCTCAATGAACAATCCTTTATTTCATGTAATGAAACCCGATAATTCATATTGTCTAGTTTTAGACTACAGACATCTGAACACATGCACTAAAACATGTGCAGTACCGAATGCAGACAGTGCTGCATTAATGAATAACATTGTGCCGAAGAACTACAAAACAACATTAGATATCTCAAATGGATTCTTCTGCCAAAATATTGCGCCTTAAACCAGGTATATAACCGCATTCTCAGCGCTAGGTTCTAATGGTCTATTTTGTCGACTCCCCCAAAGGTATAAGAAAAGCCCTGGGTTGTTTTCCGCTAGGGTAACACAATTACTTCAAAATTTGGATGAAGAGTCATTGTCCTATGTAGATTATATTTTTACTGACGGATGATTATTTACAGGATCACTTGACCAGAGTGAGCACCATAATTTTGGGATTCGCCTCTGAAGGCTGCAAATTCAATTGTTAAAAATCTAAAATAGCCTCCTCAATGTCCTGTTTTTAGGATACAAGTTATCAAGTGAAGGAAAAAGGCTGGTAGCTAACTTTTTAGAAAAGTGTGCGCTGCTCCAACCTCCTAAATCTTTGAAAAACTAACAATCCATATTGGGATTTTCTAATTTTGGCAGAACATACATTTTGGATTACGCAGAAAGAGTAAAACCTTTCTACGACTTAATCAGACCTGATTTCTCAGGCATTGGACACAGGAACACACAAATATCTTTAGTTCCCTACAAGCTGACATGATGGCTTCAAAACACTTGCAGACATGCATGAACGTCTGCAACCTAGTGATCCGCGTTATAGCAGGTCAATCTTGGTACACTTACCTAACCTTCAATGAAGGAGAAACGGTACCCATAGCATACAAATCACATCTGTACTCAAATGATGAAAGGTGTTTCGCTTCTACAGAAAAAATACTGACAGCAAGTACAGACCCCCGTCGTAAGAGAAAAAGCACTGGCTCGGGGGACACAAATAATTTTTGTAACTCTGCTTGCCTTTGTAGCAGCCTTAGAGGCTGCTACAAAGGCAAGCATTCCTAATGCTAAAGCCTTACATCCCAGATGGATACAATGGTTTAATTCTCTCACTGCTAGTGATGTAGAATACTGATATGAGCCAAGGCTAAAAACACATGCATTCCTGCAATATGAACAAGAATATCCTCTCCGAAATGAAATAATGCCTCTAGATCAGTATGAATACATTATTTACACTGACAGATCTGCTCAGCCGGCCATAAGAAGTAAACTGCAATACAGCGCCGCTTGCGGGAAGGCAAGTTCCATCCCAGCGATACGATGACAGTCTAGGAGACTGCACGGCTCAGCTGGCAGAATTAAAAGCCCTATTAAGCCCTATTACTGGCACTAATAAATACGGATCAGGAATTCCCCACACTTATACTGTGCGTTTTTCTTTTACTGTGTCCAGTCATAAAATGAAAATCTTCACCACTGGGGTCAAAATGGGTTTAAAGACTCAAAAGGTGGCACAATTAAGCATCAAGTGCTATGAAAACAGGTAGCTGAGTTGAAAAATGAGCTACCAAGAATGTGATGGTGTTCATGTTGAAGGGAATTCATTGGCCGATGAAGCCACAAAGGGGGAAGTACGTACTGCTGCCGCAGCTGCTATCACTCGTTCAAAAACGAGAATAGACAGACAGATAATGGTAGCTGTCATTGCTTCATGCAAAAACAGCCCAGCCTTACCAAAAAGTTTTCCACACAAGTACTCCTACAAGTTAGATGCAAACAACATTCCGTATTCTCAGATTCCAGGTGTGGGGGAATAGACTAATACCAAACTGTAATCGGCTGGACGGGGATAGGGAGGAGACGAGTCCGGGTAGGTTTCAAACAGGGTTTTAATAAATGATACAGTCTGTCCGTACAAGTAGGACGGGTGTTAGTACGTCGAGGAGATCGACTTCTTTCTCGGCGGCTCTTTCCTTTCGCTCCTTCTTCCCGCCTAAGGTGGGTCCCTCTTCGTCCTCTTCTGTCGGTCTCCGTCTTGTCCCAGCCTCCACCGAAGGAGAGAAGCAAAGACAGAGGAAAGTATCAGGACAGGGTTTTACTGCACTTGTTATCAGGGAAGGGGGTGGGGGAACACACGGTGCACGTTTACCAAGGTGACGGTGAGTGAAGTGCTCAGGGGAATTTATCAAGGGTACCGGGGCTTCCACGGTGTTTACTCCACACCCACCCCGCAACTTTGTTACGCACCTCTGTTAGCCACGCCCCTCCGGGGGAGTGGCTGGGCGAAGCGTGTTGTCGTTGGCCTCCTGGCTCCGATGATCCTGCTTGTCGCCTGGGGAACCACCGGCGTCTCGGTCCGTCCGTTGTCTGCTCTCTCTCGGTGTCGATCCCCAATGTTGAGTCCTCTCCTCCGGACGCTGCTTGCTTCTCGTGCACTCTGCTCGAGTATTCTCCTTCTCTGCCCTCGGATGACGCTTGACCTCTTCATGGGACTGTCGACTCCGTCGATCTCAGCTCCTCTTCTCCGCACTCTCCTGCTTCCTCTCGCTCCGTCGTTTCCTCCGCTCTACCGCTCCTCGTTACACCGCTGCTCCACGCCTCTCCGCCTCTCCAATCCACTCTGACCGCTCCTCCGGTGTATAGACACACCTGGTCCTGGGGCTGGGAGTCTTTTAAGTCTGCACTAGGCTCCTCCTTCTCATCAAGCATACCTGGCCAGTTAAAGGGGCCCTGTTCCCATTCCTCATCGTCACAGCTGTAGGGCTCTTCCACCCTGTGCCAAGTAGGTGCGTCCGGTTCCTGGGGAGAAAAGAGGGGGGGTCACACGTTACGAGTCCCTCACCGCATACCTGGGCAAAGGGTTCCCCCACATTGCTACACAAACATGGATCACAGATTAGGCTTAATACTAGCTGCACACGAGGGTATAGGTTCTGCACACGTAGGAGTTACTGCAACAGTTTCTTTACTGAAACAACACTATTGGTGGCCTGGTTTAACTAAACAGACAACATTTTTTATCTTACAATGTGATATCTGCCAGCGGATGAAGGGTTCCCCCATAGCACGTCTAGCGCAGACACCATTACTAATATCCGACAGACCACTCACTGGTGTCTATTTGGACCACTGCGGCCCCCTACCATAGGATGGGGCTACCAAGTATATCATGGTGGCAGTGGATTCATGCTCTAGATTCCTACGGGTATGGCCTCAGTGCTTGGCTGACACTCTAACTATTGTAAAAGATTTGCGTATTTTTATTTTTATACGCAGTTGGCATGTTACATTCTGACTGTGACCCCGCGTTTAGCTCTAGGGCTTACAAGGAAGCTGTGGAAGGTTTGGGTGTAGCATTGTGGTACTCCTCTCCATACCGTCCAGAGGGAAATTCGGTCATGGAGAGAAAGACTTAAAGCAATCTTTAACAGTAAGAGTATTAGGTTTCGGTGTAGTTGGGTCAATCACTTATATGGGGTATAGCGAGCCCTTAATAATTTGCCAAAAAGTCCTCTAGGGGGAGTCATTCCTTACAAGGTCCGATTTGAGACAAGAATGTAGGTACCTGATCTTGATTATGAAAGCAAAGTGGAGGATGAAAAACCATTTGGTATCAAAAAACGTTTGGCTGTTTTACAGCATCTAAATGAATCCCGGGCAACGTGCAAGTAAAACTCACCGCCACTGGGGAAGTTAAATCAGTCACGGCAACACCTGTCTGGATCCTAAAAGCCAGGACCAGAAAGAATGTGGGCCATCATACAGAAAGTCTGTACCTGTTCTCGCTGTCGAAGGAACAAGAACAGTACTTCTTCCGCCTCTTGCCGGCAGAAAAGAGATTAGTCTCTATTGATTTGATCAAACCACACTATGTGGCCGATACTGAATAGTAGGCCTCATGGGCTCCTGGGTTGCCGACGCTTTCCTCTCGCTACCATACAGGAAGTTGAGAGAGAAAGACTCAACATTTGAAGAGTCACTGATAAGAAATGATGGAATTTCCAACAATAAATTGGAACTTGTTACTCTGTAAACAGAACTTCAAAGTACAAATGAAAGACAAATTTTAATTCGGCCTACCACCGATGTCTACAATATGCCTCGACAAGAGACACCTGCCGGTTCAACACAACCTGCCAAGCTACCAAAGATTGATTGGAGTGCATCTGGCTACTTCTTGGATTTTGATACATTCTCTATGGATTCCAGCGACTCTGAGACAATGCCAGCTCCAGTTTCCCGTAAACAACACATTTATGGTTTCTACACTTTTCTGAAAAAGACTTACTTAGTATCACCTTGGCTCCAGCCCTGGATCATAACTGGAATATTGTTTTTTCTGTTCTGGATTGGCCTTGTGACTGTCTTATGCTTACTCATGAATGGAAAATATCTCCCAGAACGCTCTGCAGTATCGAATGTGAACTTGGTTGTGAAACCTCATACATAATCTCATCCTGAACAAAGAGACTTGTTTCAGTGAACATTACAGCTGTTCCAATTCCTGATGGTATAGTTTGAGACAAAGTTGATTATGATATATTTGGCCCCACTGAACCTTTGAAGATATCACATTTATTTAAAATATCTCTAAATGATATCATTACCTCTGTAACATTTTCAGATGATTGGTATTTTGAAACTGTAAATAATATGTTGTCTGATTTGGAAAAATCCACTGCATTTTCAAAAAATGAAATATTAGAGTACACATCTGACTTTGATAGCATGTACTGTTACCATCATTATGGTCATCACTTTTTACACAAATCCAGCATCCCACGTAAAGTTTTCACATACCACCAATGGGAACATTGCCCGACACCACCAAAAGGTAGTTCAAAATCGTTTGCACAGAAATGTTCCTATTTTTCAGGGTTTAACACTTCTGACCTGACCTCATAACTATAAGGTTGTACCTAGACCTGCACAGAAAAATATACTGACTAACACCAAACAGATTTATTCTGCATCGTTTATTGCCCAACTGTCTGAACAGGGTTTCGACTTATGGAAGGACACAATAGACACAAAATCGGTCTGGGGTTCTAAGGAATGGCAGGTTCAGAAAACAGAAGCACTATTTAGAGCGTGCCTCATTCCGTAACAAATAATATTTCTGAATGAAACTGTGCAAGTCTTGGACTAGCCAAGAACAAGGATTTGAACACACCTCAGATACCCACACCTTCACACATCAATTTTACATCAAGTGGAGGGGATACAATAGATGACATCATGCAATACAATACATCCGACCCCAGTTGGAAGGGATGGTTAGTTTGGCCCACAGACACAAACAGATGTCAATCAAGATTCAGGCGTACAACCAAAGGGTTTAATATCCATAGGTCAGACCCACAATATGTACAAAGAGAACATCCAGGAGTAGTGACCTCCTACAGTGTTGGGAAGTTGTGCCTCGATTGGCTAAAAACCTCAACACTGTCCCAGGTGAAACAGCACTTATCCTTACTCTCAGATGAGGTGGATTTAAGGGATCTTTTACTAGGTCCCCGAAAGCCACGTCAGTAACGTTTCTGTTACGCTGTATATAATGAAATCTGGGAAATCTCTCAACAAGAAGCAGCAGAGACTCTTTCTGAAATAGACTTAACCTAGAAAAGTAATTAGCTGTAGTTGACTACGGTATGACTATATTAACATCCAGGATTCATTCACTGGGCAACATTGTATGTTCTGCTATTGATATACTAGAACAAGACTTGTCTATATGACAACACAGACAATCTCAGCTACGTTCTAGTAGGTTATTAAGCTGGACACTGCAATCATTGTGTGCTGGTTATGTGCCTTGGCGATTTATCAACAGTACATCCTTCTTTTTAGCATACAATCTAACTGAAAAAACGATTATGATGGCAAAAAAAGGAGCAAAATATACAATGCTGTATATTGAAAAACTTGCCAAATTACCTTTTAATGTGGCAGAGTCACCATCCACAGAATGGTTAATTTATGGCCATATAACACTACCGGTCACAACTTTCCAGTTTCAATATTTCCTAGAACAACAGGTATGAAGAGATGGGTAGGGAATTCATCAAGGAATCTTGGGAATTTCCGTACAGATTTTGATGCAGGAATGGGGACACAGAAGTGTTTATTAGCGGTACCAACTGCGAGAATTCCTTAAGTGGATCTCTCATATGCCAGGATATCATGCTTCATGGGGCCTGTAATGGTTAAGTTGCTAACTTATCCTACCACTTGAAAGTTTCCCCAGCTGCCGTGATTAATCCTGTGTTCAAGTTGCTTTCAAATGGGAGTTACTTGAAGCTGAATGATGAAGGTTATTGTGGGATGCTCCTGGGCTTTGCAAATCTTGTAAGCTCCGGGGTTACTTGCTTTATGCTGGCGTTGTTTCCACCTACAGGGTTAGACTGATTTGCATAAGGGCATGTCTGAGCTGGGGTGGCGGAGTGAGCTAAAGAATGATGATGGATTAAACCCAGATCAGTTGACTGGGGGTGAGTGCTTGCAACATTCAACACTCCGTCCATCATCCCCTTTGTTTTTGCTTTGTTCGCCCTAAGTTGGCAGGGTATGCCCAGACCTTGGTCCCTTTCTCACATGCGCTCCGTTAGCAGTAGAGGAAAGCAAAACAAACTGAACAAATGCAACATGTCTTGACTATGAAGCTACTACGTTTGTTAATGTGTGCAGCATTGCTAAAAGAGGCATCTTGGAGAGAGTAAGGGTACACCGCACACAGCCTGTTGTGTCTTACAGCCCATCCCTTCCACCAGCAATAAAAAGAGCACTAAGGTGACAGAGATCCCCCGGTCTTTTGACCAATTATTAATCAAAAGTCTCACCTTGCTCTGGGGGGAAACGGCGAAAAGGAACAGAAGCAGTGGCAGCAGGAAAGTGATGACGACGGACATTAAGCTGCCATAGCCGCTTGCAGACAGCCAGGGCCATGTGGGCGATTACTATCAAAAGGATGAGGCAGTCAGACGGTGGCAGCAGACAAATAAAGCTCAGAGTCTGCAACGTGGGGGGCCCTCACAGCCGCAGTGCACGCTCTGTGCAGCTACAGCCCACCAGCGGCTTTCCGTGATCAAGCTCCCTCCGAGGTTCAGGTTCAGTGAGGCGTACCTAGTCCCCTCACCTCCTCGGCATGATGTTGAGTTAGGCCCAAGGCTCGGTTCAGGCTGGTAGACGGCCATGGGCGGCGCGGCGGACGGGCCGGTCGGGGACAACATGATGATCGCTGTGAGACACACTGCAGACAGCACACGTGAAGTCGCCTCCATGTCCTGCCCGCCGCATTCTGACTTGAGCCTCACTTCCTGTGTGTAACAGGACTTGACATGGGCGCTAGGCCGCGCCGCTGCACAAACCACCCAGTTAAGGAAAAGGCACGACCACTTGAGGGCAGGCCCGCCGCCGGGTCTTATTGGGCAGGTGGTGAGTCAGTCGTGTGGGATCATGTCGCAGTGCGTCATGGGCGCCGGGAAATCATTCAGCCAGCAGCCTGCTGCCTGCCCGGCGCCCGCGACCCATTAATTTTGCAACATTGTAGGCTTGTAGCAGCACAGTCCGAGATGATGGCTGAGAGCATCAATATTGTCAATTACGGAGCTGATAAGCGGAGCTGAGAAGCCGCCGAAATGCCACAGTGGTCAGAGGCCCCACCAGACAGCACGCGCTACCTACACCCTGGGCATTATGTTTTTTTTTAGTCTCTGCGCTGTCAGCAGAGTTTTCAAAAATGCGTGACAATGCATTTCAGTGCGGTGATGCGGATCACCGCACTGAAATGCGTGAGCGTCACGGCTGTTGCGTGATACTTGGCAGGACTGAAGATGCCTCTACGGTCATGTATTTTGAGAGAACGTTGGTCCTTGCGATAATTGCAACCAGGCTGCACTGCGCTCATGTTGTCTATCTGGGCTTGCCTGGATAGTCTTACCAAGCACGTGCAAGCACTCTAGTACCGTGCTTCGGTCTCCCTCTATTTTACGGACCTCCTCTAACTCCCTATTAAGAAGAGGTTTTTTTTTTAATCTCTGCTGTGGGTTCATTGTGCTTTTTATGAGTCAGTCCCCCCCAATGTTTAATGCAGAGGATTATTCCTTACTGTTCTTCGAGAGCCGTTCGCTCTGCCTATGCCCTTTTGACAGGGGTCCCTCCAGTCAAACGCTGAAGGAGCAGTGGGTCCTTTTTGTCCTCTCAAGCCTGGAATCTGCTATCCTTCAAGCTTCCTGATATCCAGAATGAACTCCAGTCTGTAATGTTCTGTATCTGCACTATGGCCTACCAATGACAACAGGACACTGGGTGAGGTTGAAAGATGATTTATTGTCAACCGCTATACTTATAACTGTAATTATCCGGGAGCGCCGGATCGGACTGTCTGCACCTTCGGAATCCGCGCGCCAATGGTCCTAAGATGGCCGCCGCCAGATATCCGATATAGTCACATCCGGGTGTAGCGCCACTAGACCGCTACACCACATCTCCCCCTTTTTTATACCTTACAACACAAAACAGTCTTACTTGCTCCCCATGTGGAACTCTTCAAACCTTCTGGGCAGCATGATCCTTCTGCCTCTCCGAGTCTGCACTTCTTGTTGGGTGTTCACCGAAGTCAGTCCCAAAGTTCCTGGATCGGGCATTCCATCACCGTCTTCACTACTTCCTTCTAGTTCTTCTCCTGTTTCCAGTCTCTCCGGTGTTTGGTTTCTCTGCACTTCTTCCCAGTCTTTCTCCCGCATGGATTCCCTTTGGCTGAAGCTCTCCCTGTTTCCCATGGGGCTCCTGGTTGCTCCTTCTATCCTTGGCGTAGCTCTCTCCTTCTCCTTCACCACGTCCCAGTTCTCCACACGATTACATTTAGCCATGCTGTCTTGGGACCATATTTTACCATCGCTGAGCAATGCAGATCTGGAGTATGGCTCCACTACTTGGAGGGGAGGGGTGAATTTGCTGTCCCCTTTCTTCCTTTGGGTGGGTTGTTTGACCCTAACATATTCTCCCTTTTCCAGCTTGGTTTCTTGGGTGTGTCGCCTTTTATTATAATGTTCTGTGTATATTGCCTGGGCTTTCTCTAGGTTCTTACGGACTACCGCCGGTGACCACTGACTTTGGACTGTAAGGCGCTTCCATGCGACATTGTCCTTGGTGAATGGTTCGCGCCCCCTCAGGATCCGGAACGGGCTATATCCTGTGGCTGTCGGTGTTATTCGGTACGCCCATATTAGCCGCTTCAGCTCCTTCTCCCAGTCCTTTCCTTGGCTGATTGCTGCTTGGATGGAGCCCATGATTACCCAGTTATATCTCTCCGCCAGGCCGTTACAGGCCGGGTGATATACTGGAGTGTGTCTGACCATTATGCCATTTCGTTCCATGAATAGGGCCCACTTGGTTGAGGCAAATTGAGGACCGTTGTCACTTAGTATCCCTTTTGGTATTCCTTCCCTTATAAAAATGTCTGTTAGAAACGCGAGTACTGTCTCTGCTTCTGTGTCTTCCGTTACATTGATTTCGGGCCACTCCGAGTACCTGTCTATAAGTACTGTGATGTACTTCCGCGTGCCTTGGGAGTCTAGGACAGGCCAAAGGATGTCAATCGCTACTTCCTCCCACGGATTTTCTGGCTGTTCATGCTCTCCCAAGTGAGGGCGTAATAGCCTCTGCGTTTTTTCCGCATTGCTGCAATGTTCACACGCTCGAACATATCTTTTGATCCATTTGTCCATTCCCGGCCACCAGTAGTCTTCCCTCAGCCTCCATTTTGTCTTGACGATGCCTTGGTGTCCTTCATGTCCGATAAACAAGAGTTGTTCGATCAGGGAGTCTGGTGGTATCACTTTCTCACCTCTTAGTAGGAAACATGGGTTGTCCCCAACGGATAACTCTTCCCTGACTTCCCAATACTGCTTAAGTTATTCATCAAGCAATTTCTTCTCCGGCCATCCTGTGGCTACATAGGATTTCACTGCCTCCAGCTTTCCATCCTTGCTGTACGCGGCCTCCCACTCTTGGATGCTTATAGCCTTCTCCGGGTCTGCTGTCATCGCTATTACGTAGTCCTACTATTCATTTCTGCCTTGCTCTTCCGCGCTTTCCTTGGCTGCCGCTCGACTCAGGAAATCGGCCACTTTGTTCTTGTGTCCCGGCAGGTACTCCACGTCATACACATAGTCCAGTAGCCTCAAGGTCATCCTTGCTATCCTTGGAGTCGCGCTCTCATGGCCTCTTGACGTGAGCACTTTGATTAAGGGTTTGTGGTCCATGCGCAATGTGAATCTTCCTCCCCACAGAAACTGCCTGAACCTCTCCATTGCCCACACTGCTGCTAGCATTTCTTTCTCTATAACACTGAACTTTTGTTCATTAGGGGCCAATGCTCTTGACGCGAAGCTAACCGTGGTGATATTTCCTCCAGTGGATTGTTGCGTGAGCACCGCACCTAACCCCCGGTCACTGGCATCTGTTGTTAGTGTAGTGAGCGCTTCTTGGTCAAACCTGTGTATGGGAACTGCCTCACAGATGCCCCGTTTCATCTCTTTGAACTCTCGCTGTTCCTCCTCACCCCACCGGAAGGCAGACTTGTCCATCAGTATCTGTCGCATGTGATGGGTCTTTGACGCAAAGTGTGGTACAAACTTCCCGTAGAACTCTGCCATCCCCAGGAAGGTTCTTATATCCTCTTTGCTCTCTGGTGTGGGTGCGCCTTTGATGGCATTCACATTCGCCGCTTTGGGTTCAATGCCTCGGTTGCTTATCTCGTGTCCCAAATATGTAACTTTGTTCACTCCGAATTTGCATCTGTCCCATTGGGCCGTGAGCCCACTGTCCTTCAGGGTGGTCAAGACGTTCTTTATCTTTCTATTGTGGTCCTCTCGCGATGTCCCCATGACCAAGATGTTGTCCTAGAAATATTGGATGCCCTCCATTTTGTGGAAAAGGCGGTACATCAACTTCTGGGAAAACTGCCGCTGCGTAGGCCAATCCGAACGGCATTCTCAAAAATTTATAACAGCCAAATGGTGTTATAAAAGATGTCAAGTGGTTGCAGGATTGGTGCAGTTCGATTTGGTGGTGGGCCGGAAGTGAGATCAATCGTGGAAAACCACTCCCCCCCTTAGTCTTCGCTAGCATTTCGTTTATTTTGGGAAGTGGAAACTTGTCCACCAATATGCATTTATTTAGTTTCCGGAGGTCCACAAACAATCTCAATTTCCCGTTTGGCTTCTGCGCCACCACCAAGGGCGTCAACCATTCCGAGCTGTCAATCGCCTCTATCACCCCATTTTCTTCTAACCTCTGCAGTTCTTCTTGCACCGCCACCCTAATTCTGAACGGGATGCTGCGTACTTTGTGGCTTTTGGGTTTTGCTCTCTCCATCAGACAAATCTTGTGTGTGTACTTCATTAGGCGACCAATGGTGCTCCTGAATACTTCTGGAAATTCCTCCTTCCAAGACTTCGCCTCATATGTCCCGGCTTCTTCCATCGCCAGTACTTGTGTGCGTCCCCCTGGGTTCAGCTTTATACTGAGTGCCCCTTTATCTTTCCATCCTAACACAGACGGACCCTTCTCAGCAACGTACAACTTTCCTCCTGTAGATCTCCCTTTGAATGTGAAGGTTAACAGGCAATATCCCACCATGGGGATAGGTTCCCCAGTGTACGTTACTGGATGGATGTCTGACGGTAGGAGTTGAGGTCCGACTCAGGGTGCAAACTCTCTCTCCCATATGCTCTTCTGGATGATTGTATAAGGTGATCCCGAATCCGCTATCATGGTCGTTTGCACTCCACCTATCTCCATTTTGCATTTTGGCTTTTTCTCCGTGGCACCTTCAATCCCTAATATCTGATCTTCTATCATCCGAACCTCGACATCCTCACTTCCATCCACATCTGCGTTTTCCTGGACGGATTCTTGAGCCACATACTTGACTTCATTTCTCGCCATCTTCCTTCTGCACACTTTCTCGTAGTGTCCCACGAGGCCTCAGAACGCGCATTTGGCGCCAAATGCCGGGCACCCTTTGTCGTTTGACGCATGTGTCATACTTCCACATTTGTAGCACACGTTCTTACTCCAATTCTTTTGCCCTTGGGTCTTGTATACTTTCTGGTTCTGTCTTTTGAATGTGCGTGATCCTTGTGATACGGTTTGCTGCTTGGCCTCTGTACTTCTTCTGTCTGTTACTTTGCAGACGTCCGCACTTGGGTTGTGTTCTTGCCTCGCCGCTTCTGCGCATCTTTTTGACATCTCCGCTTTCTTTACTAGCACCACCACTTCCTTCAGGGGTGCATCACCGTTTATCCATAGTTTTTCTTCGATCGACGTGATGACGGTGTGCATAATTATTTGGTTGCGGATCAAGTCTTCATGTAAGGCCCACTTGCACGTGATAGCTAACTTCTGCAACGCCGCCACGTATTCGTCCACCGTCTCACCTTTTGCCTGTTTTCTTTGGAAGAAATTATACCTGTCGATGGCTGTGCAGACAACTGGTCTGTAATGGGCATCCAGATCCTCCAGCGCGTGTTGAAACACGTTCGTGTCTGCAGCTGGTCTGTCTGGTTTGACTAAATTTTGATATACCCTCTGGCCTGCTGGGCCTATGTTATGCAATAATATCTTCTTGCGTCGTGCTTCTGTGAACTTGTTTTTGCCTTTTTCCTCCAGTGCTGAGAGATAGTTTAGGAAGTACTGTTTCCAGTCCTCCCAGGGCATATCCGGTTCCCCCATCTTTGGTAGGAAAGGCACTGGGGTTGTTAACGCCGATGTTTGGGCGCACATGGTTGGGCCTCTGGTAGTGTTAGCCGCTTCCTCGTCACTCACTTCTGGGGTGGAGGCGTCAGGTACCGCCTCCACCTGGTCGGCGTCTCCGGGCTGGGCCTGTTCCTCTCTCCGCACTTCGCTGCTACTCTGGGGCTCCAGCGCCGCCGTTTTATTTTATGTGGGGTGGTTATGCGGCCCTCCGGTGGTTGTGTGCACATGCCGCTGCTCACCGCTTCTATCCGGTGCCGGGTAGGGTATCGTCGATGTCGCCCCTGTCTCCGCCTGTCTCTGCCACGCTCCTGCTACCTCCGTGGGTGCCTGGTGGTTTGATATGGCCTGTGCTTCACTGGTGGGTTCTGCTGTTTGGGGTGAATCCCACTCTCGTCGCCATTGTAATGTTCTGTATCTGCACTATGGCCTACCAATGACACCAGGACACTGGGTGAGGGTGAAAGATGATTTATTGTCAACCGCTATACTTATAACTGTATTTATCCGGGAGGGCCGGATCGGACTGTCTGCACCTTCGGAATCAGCGTGCCAATGGTCCTAAGATGGCCGCCGCCGGATATCCGATGTAGTCACATCCGGGTGTAGTGCCACTAGACCGCTACACCACACAGTCCCTTGAAAACCTTAGTGTTCCTTTCGTTTTGAGTCCTTTTCTGGCATGTGACCAGGGTCCTTAGCACCAGGACACTGAGTTGTCGCTCTATAGCTCTTTCATTCATTCTTTGGGAGGGAAGAAGGGGGAGACCAGCCAGGAACAAATGCCAGATTGTGGACTATGCATATTACCTAACTTTCTGAAATGAAATTTAAACTCCAGTTGTGTGTAATTATTTCAAACTTTTTGTAAATTGTATTGTTCTGTAGGGAACCAAATAGCACTGCCAGCCTTCACAATTAAATCATAAAACTCTGGAGGGCGTGGCTAGCAGCCAACGAAAATGGCCGGAGCCTAGGAGAGCTCTCCGCTCGGCAAGTTTTCCCCCATTAATCCTGTCATTTATCCAGCAGAAAAACTGACCCAGAACGAGATACACAACCCGGAGCACTTGAGGCACGGCTGCAGGAAGTTTGAACCCCGGGCGAGCGTCCGTTGCAGAACAAGACCGTGGGCCTCACGTGAATCAGGCGCTGATTACAGCAGAGGAGAGCCCGGCCCGAATCCCATCGGATGACGAGATGATCCTAGAGGCTCGAATATCCACTGCAAGGTACGCCTCCCAGCACGAAGGAAGTATCGCCCAAGCACCGAGTATACTGGATGGACCAAGGGCGGAGGACAGCGATTGCGAGCCGCACTGGGGCATGGGCTGAGAGCATACGGTGCTCATTGTTCTGCAATGAAAGTAAGGACGTAAGTGGAGACCGGGGTTGATTTAGATGACCTGTGGACAGCCCTAGTGCTGCTGCCAAGCCCAGTATCATCCCCCACACCTGTAACGGCGAAACTTCTGCCTCTCCGACATAGTTGGCAGCAGCAGCGGCCTGAACCTGTGGAGGAGAGAGGCACGCCTGTGCATGAACGGCAGTGCATAAGTCCTGCAATTTAGTGAGACCTCCACAGCATGACTCAATCACCCCCTCGGTCAAAAACTCCTCACTGGGCCTTCCTCTGGCGGTCCTGTGGTGTGGCGCAATATGCCCTGACAACTGGATGTTCGAGCCTGCACCCAATTCCGACTACTAATTGGAGTAAAAGAAATCGACTGCGGCTACATCTAAGGAAGATAAATAGTGACTCAATTCAACAGTGTCAGATTAAGGGAGAATTACAACGCTAGTACTTGAGCAACTCTCAAAGGACTATATGATCAACTGGATATCCCAAGTAGAAACGACAAAATAATACCTAACTACGACGGGATTGATACGAACCCTGAGTGGCGGTACCCGATCTGGGGGAGTTGCTAGTAGGTAGCAGGAAAACCAAAAGGCCGCTCATGAACGGTGTTCCCACTGGCAGGCAGTGGCGAATACTGTTTCCCTCCACCCCAGGTGATTTACTGCGACACCTAACAAACAGGACAACATGGGAGGCCAGGACCAGCGCACAGTGCCCAGTAACAAACTTGAAAAGTATGCTTATCATAAGGACCAGTCGGACACACCTGCTATGCCTGCAGCAAGCGGAGGTGACGCAAAGACCGAAAAACCTAAGGAGGTTACTCTGCAGGATATAATGGGCACCCTACACCGGGTACAAACATCAATAGGTACGATCTCCACGGATATCACACTACTGCGTGCCGATGTTTCCAAACTTAGCACAAGAATAGCAGAGGTGGAAATTACCATGGCGGCTCTTTCTACAGACACGGCGGCATTGTAGGGACAGGTGCGAAAACTGGAACTGCCGCTGAAACAAATGGCGGACAAACTCGATGACCAGGAAGACCGATCGAGGCGGAACAATGTATGCCTGGTCACAGTGCCGGAGAGCGTGAAGGGGCCAGCCCTGGATCTCTTTGTAGAAGACCTCATTAAAACTCAATTGCAGCCATGTGGACTGTCCAGCTTCTTCTCGGTGGAGAGGGCCCATCGAGTACCTGGGGGAAGACCCCGGCGGGGACCTACCCAGGCCAATACTGGCATGCATATTCAACTTCCGAGATTGAGATACAATTTTGAAGGCTGCGTGCATTGCCCCCCCCCATACATGTGGACAACTGCACTGTGACCCTTTATCTGGATTACACGGCAGCAGTGACCAAGCAGCATTGTATCTTTTTGGACGTTAAAAAAGAACTGTGCAACCAAGAACTTAAATACGCAGCGCTGTACCCTGCAAAATTGAGGGTAGAGGCAGAAGGGAAAACCTGGTTCTTCGGGACGCCTGAAGAGACCCACGACTGGCTGGAGGGGTGGCGCCCTGCAGTGGGACACAGGAGGCAAGGGGCGAGACAGAAGCACCAACCCATGACATCCGCGCCGCCAAACATGAGAGAACTGGAAGCATTGGGTGGTTTGAAACAGAATGCTGATGAGAACTCAGACTGATGTTACACTTAACGAACCTTGGAACTGACATGGCCTGCACTGGATGCCCTACACGGCGACAAAAGAGACACTTGCTGATTTGGCAGGGACAATTTGGTGTGAAAGTTTAGCCGCTGTAGAGATCGCCGGAGATCGCTAAGCAGTGCTCCCCCTTACACAAGTACAAAGTTATGGCGAATAAGCACTCTGCTAAGTTGGGGTGGCGGATAGTTCTAAGTCTGCCGTGCAGGGAGGGGGAGGGGGAAGGGCACAGTTTAATGGGTTATTGTTTGTTTTGGTACTGAAACATGGTGAGATACTTGATGGCATACATGGTGACAGCACAACACGCATATCACAGGATGCTCCTCACTCCTACATAGAGGATGTCAAACGCGATACGAATAGACACTCTAACTGACGTTTCGGTCACCCAGACATCGACCTCTACGACGTCACACCTTCCTTTTATGGTGCTGTCATGGAATGTAAATGGTCTGGGTGACAAAATAAAAAGGGGACTGGTCCTCCAATACATTAAACGCAAGGGCCCAGCTATCGCGCTGATTCAGGATTCACCCTAGGTGGGCTCGGCTTGTAAGGCCCTAGATAGGTAGGGCTTTAAAATGGTAGTACAGTACACTCTGAATTCACCTCCGGTTCTCGGGGTGGGGATTCTGGTCAATAAATGTTTCCCACTGATACTGACCGAGTCCTGGAAGGATGACCAAGGACGATTTGCTACGATAACATGTCAATGGGAGGGACAAACCTATAACCTGGTGACAGTCTACATACCGCCGACGCTACATCAGACAACTTTCCGGGCCCTAGGAAAATTCCTGTTATCACTCCCGCAAGGCGAACTTATTGTGGGAGGCGATTTCAACGCAACGATGGATGCATCTATAGATAGAAAACTCCCTAGGGACCCCAGTAGTGTAAACCTTAAATTGGTAGAATTTATTGATACTCTTGGTCTCATTGATGTCTGGCGGGCCAGATATCCTCTGGAGAGGCAGTACACTTTCCACTCTGGAGTACATAATAGTCTTTCAAGACTTAACTACATATTCACATTGGCAGCAGGGCTAGAAGGGGTTTTTGAAGGTCTTGCACTTACCCAGGGGGATCTCAGACCATTCCCCGGTGCTCATTACATATACATCCTTCACCCTGTGCCGTCTCTTTACGCTTTACCATGGATATCTTAAAAACCATAAGATTGGTAAAGGTCTAATTACAACAACAGAGCAGTATTTTGCAGAAAATCAATACGTTGTCCCATCTCCGATGATGTTATGGGAGGCATATAAAACTGTACTACGAGGCCAGGCCATCTCCCTAGTTACAGGACATAAACAAGTCCAACGGCAACAGATCAAGAGCAGTTTGGAGCAAGGGGTGTCCCAAGCAGAGACCGAACATGCCACATACACTAGTCAGAACTCGGCACACAGGGTACACTTAGCGCAACAGGAATACAGGGCCTATGCATGGGAGGAGGCAAAAACCAAACTCACCAGCAACCAACACACTATTTACGAAGTAGGTGATAAAACGGGCAAGCTCTTAGCTTGGCTAGACAGAAGGGAAAGGGCTAGCAGGTGGGGGGTGCAAATCCGGTTAGAGAATGGAACTATAACCACAGACCCCCAGCAAATGCATTAGCAGCCCATTACCAAAAGGTATACACGCCCACGGCCACAAACACAATAGTAGAAAATCAGACCTTTCTCAGGGACATACAGATGTCCACACTGGCCCCTGATGCAACTCAAGCTCTGGAAGCAGATTTGACACTGGACGAGCTTGTGCCAGCAGTTGGCGCGTTGCATACGGGGAAAGCTCTAGGACCCAATGGTATCCCAGTAGAATTGTACAAGAAAGCGGAAACTCAGGTCATACCACACCTACTTAATATGTACATAGATAGCCTGGAGAAGGGGGTGCTGGCCAGGAATCAGCGCCTTGCAACGATGGTTGCAATACATAAGCTGGGAAAGCCGCCACATGAATGCATGTCTTACAGGCCGATTTCCCTGATAAACGCGGAAGCCAAAATACTTGCAAAGGCACTGGCCATGATGCTGTAGCCATATATCACAACACTGATCCACCCGGAGCAATCCGGATTCATGCCGAACCCCAACACAGCACTTAATCTAAGAAGACTACATAGTGTCATGGCGCGCAGGCCTACTATCGAGGAGGACGCTGTAATTCTGTCCCTTGATGCAAGTATGGCATTCCACTTCGTCGAATGGCCCTTCCTCTTCGCGGTCCTCCGCCACCTGGGATTCGGCCCAGAGTTTTGCGCATGGGTGCAGTTACTGTACACAAAACCCCTGGCACAGGGTGTTGTGAACGGTCGTATTTCGGCAGACTTCCCACTAGGCAGAGGAACAAGACGGGTCTTCCCCCTGTCACCACTCCTCTTTGTGCTGGTGTTGAAGCCAATGGCGGCATGGATACGACAGGATCCGGTTATACGTGGGTTAAAATGGTCTATGGGATGGGAAGACCGCATTTTGCTATATGCGGATGATGTACTACTGTACCTGGCGTCCCCGGCACGTTCTATTAATTGCCTATTGGATATATGTACGGCATATGGGTGGGTCTCAGGCTATACCATAAATTGGGCAAAATCGCTCCTCTATGTGCTTCACGGACCCCGGCTACAGCTCCCACGAGACTGCGAAATCCAGATTGCAGATAAGGGCTTCAAATACCTAGGCATATATAACGCACAAAAACACGCAGTTTATCACTGAAAACCTCATGCAGGCCCTGGCTCGACGCGATGTCAAACACTGGCGATCACTACCACTCACACTACTGGGAAGGGCAGCCCTCTTTAAGATGATGCCGCTCCCCAGATTCCTGTATGTCCTACAGAACACACCGTTCCTGGTTTCCCCAGCGTACTTTGCAGCAGTAAACGTCGAAGTGGCCAATCTGCTGTGGGACGGTAAAACTGCCCGTATCGCCATGCATAAACTTGTGAAGGGCTGGTATGACTGTGGCATTGCCCTCCACAATATAAAAGTATATTTCTGGGGGTCACAGCTCACTGTAATAAATCAATGGCTACGCTCATCTCAAGGAGACCCAGCGTTCCGCATGGATAGGCACCTCCTGGAGGCCGAAGGGATTATGGGAGCACTATACAACAAGTCTAAAATTACTGCTTTCACAGGTCCAACGGTGCACACCATCCAAGTCTGGTTTGTGGCACAACGTGCGCTGGCTGGGAAGGGGTAATAATGCAGGACACGCCATTATGGGAAACCAAAAGGTTAGGTAAAGTACGAAATACCAAAGGCTTTTGACAGTGGGATTTGATAGTAATCTCAAAGGTGAAGTCGTCACATTTGCACAGCTGCAGGTCACTTACGGACTAGCGCAGACAAAAACTTTCCGTTGTATGCAGATTAGGCACGCACTCATGGGAATAATTCCACCAGGCACACTAATCTCAGCGGCATCACCGCTGGAGAATAGACTCCTGACGGAACACCTGACCAAAAAATACTTCTCCCAAACCTACCAGAAAATAATAAATATTCAACCGGATCCCACGACATCCCTTAAGGAAAGATGGGAGTCGGAGGTGGGAGAATTGGACGAAGCAGATTGGCAGGAGGCACTTGCATCCCCAAAAGAGGTAGCAATAGCTTCCAAACTCAAACTAATACAATGGAAAATTCTACATCGCACTTACTAGACACAAACACTTTTACACAAAATAGGTAAGACGGACACACTGCTTAGAGAAATCAGTATTTGTCCACAGGGGATGCCCCCAAAAATGGACTCTGGTGTGGGGCAGGTGGAATGCTTTCCATGGGTAATATCTGTGAGTCCCCACATGAGGAATCATTGTCGGATGTATGTGAATAAAGGACCATGAAGGGGATATTATGCTGTGTAACGTAACTCTCCATTGCTATTTAGTTATAAATATGAGACACACAACTCGTGTATAATATCTTAGAACTCCATGTATACACCATTGAATACTCCTGTACTGTACCAATTATCGTTAATTGCAAAATGCCAATAAAAATGTTTTTTTTTTTAAATCATAAAACTCTCACTTTTCAACACAGAAGGCTGTGAAAGTTTTCACAAAAGGCACCAGTAATGTTGGGAGTTTTAAAAGGGTTGTAGAATTCAAATTCTCAACTAAGGCTAAGGAAACAAGATACGAATTGATGTTTGAAAAAATCGGGAAATCCCCCCAAAAAGGCCTATGATTCTTCTCTAACTTAGTATTTGACCTTGATCATTGCGGTATGATAGCAAGTGGAATAGCTCTGGGAACATATATGTGTAGTTCAAAGGTTGAGTTCGTGTTGAGGTTCTTTTGCATGGCATGTGGGGATGTGTAGATAGACCAGCCTGCACTTTTCATAATTGACTTTTGCTTTCAAGAAAAGCTTTGGTCCATAGATGAAGTCCTTTTTCCTCATTAACAGGACCCTCAAGGGTGTGAGCCTGGAGAGTTTGATGGAAAATCCATAGTCTTTCATCCCCACTACTTTTCCTCAAATATTCTCAGTATTCAGTGGATTCTACCAAGTTAAACCAGTCAAGAGTTCCCACAGGTTTCCCGGCTTCATTAAACCACAGGAGAAGGAAGTGTAGTTTCAAATGCAGGGAGAAAGAAGGAAGTTCAAACACTCTGCCAGTAGCTTATCCTATCTTCTATCGATCAAAATAATTCCTAATACTGCATACAAAGTAGCATATCTCAAATACAGATGTATCTATTGTCAAATCACTGATTACGTAAGATTAAGTTGGGTCGGGTGGCTCAGTGGGCTGCCGTGTACACTGCACGGATATGTGCTTGACCCCATTTTAAGCTTTTTTTTAGGTTTAATCCTTTGGGATCCACTCAGTGTTTTAGCCTTCTGAGGTCAGTGAGAACAGGTTACTAACCTTCAGTAACGCTCTCTCTCTGGTGGGTACAACAAGATACGATATTCTGCCCCCCCCACTCCCCCCCCATGTTGCAAAGGGCTCAGTCAATGTGCCAAACCTATACCAGAAGATCAGTTGGACGGTAGCTATGACATATACGTGTAAGGTGTGTTTTTGGTAACAATGAGTCCCATGAAACAAGATAGGATCACTAAAGTGGAAATCCAAAATACTTTTTCATAAATTAGTACCGCACAGGGAAACATATTTTTTTTTAATGTTTATTTTAAATACCCAATCTAGTGCATACAATATGAATTGTAACCATGCAAACTTTAAACAATAAAGCAGAAAGAAAAATGCATCTATTCTGTGAATAGCAAGTAATATTCTAGCATGGTTATTGTACTTGTACCAGCTCTTGCAGATTAATAAATAACAAGCCTATCTTGCTCTCATACCTAGTTAAGAATATCTGATAAAGACTTCTAGCAGCAGATTCCTTACCTTGTAATTATCCCCAGTCATCAATGACTAATGGTGTGAAGCCTATGCCATTTAAATCAATTGCAATTGTGAATGAGCAAAAGAGATTTATTTTCTTGTCTTCAGTGTTGTATTTTCTTTTCTTCGGGTAACCTTCCTTTAGGCAACACGTGTTATGTCGCTTCTGGAAGATATCCCTACGACTTTGTCAGGGCTGGTCCGTTGAAAGGATTCAGTGGTCAAACCTCCAGACTAGAACAAATCAGCATAGGAGGTCGTGAGCGAAAGCCCTGTTCTATAATACACACATATTATTCCTATATGAGTGCTTGATACCTCACAAACACACAGTTCTGACACTAGTGTATCCCCAGTCATCAGACTGTATCCGAGAAATGTTCTTGAGCATTAACCCTGTGCACCGGTAAGTGGTAACGTCTGTGCCAAAAATGACGTGTGTGGTTCATAGATAGGTGCCCCCCCGTGTGCTGACTTCAGTACTTTTCTTTTCATGCCAGTCAACACAGATCCGGAGAGAGCCACCCCTAGTAATTTTTTGACTGACTCTTTTTTGACTTTTTGTAAAAGATTAAAAAAAAATGTTTTCTCCTGGTGAGGCAGGTATTTCAACTAGGAAAGCTGGCGTCAAGCCCTGCGGTGCCTGTCACCGACTGATATCTGTGATGGATCTGCATCTTGTTTGCCCCTGGTGTCTCGTAACCACAACACAATGACTTGTGTTGACTGCCATGCACCCCAAGGCCTTGTGGGAGTGCTCCCTCAAGCTTCTTGTCATTTAATGTGCGACCCGCAACGGCCTCAATCCCAGTCAAAATGAAGGTCCTGGGTTCATTTGCAGACTCCTAGATCCTAGTCACACTCAAAGTCATCTTCAGGTAAATCCCACAAACAGAAAAAGAGCAAGAAGTGAGAGAGGACTTCGCCCCATCCGTCAAAGTCTTCTGAAGACACACAGGATTGTAGTCATTCAAGACCTGGCTCTGCGGTAGAGCCTGTGCCTTGGCTGGCTCCGCTGTTCACCGTGAGCCGGAGCAACCTCCACCCAACTTTGCAAATTTTATGCGGGCATGCACCTCATATTTGGATGGACCACCTCCGCTGGTGCACCCTCGGATTCTGTGGGATTGGGAGGGGCCCGTATTGGTTTGATGCGGAAGGTTCCACCCCTAGCAACAGTTGGGTCCCTTGGATGTTTGGATTGATCTGAACTAACACTGGTCATACCACCTTTATCTTCCCCAACCTGATGTCAATGCTCCCGACACCTGTCCTTAAACTCTTCCCCAACTCTGACACTAAGCCAGAGGGGCATCGTCAGAAGCTGACTGGGCTATATCCTCCAGGCTGGACCTTGAGCACTATTTCTATGGACTCTAGGATTCGAAGGGACCACTGGACCTTGAAGAATACCAGCCCCTAGACTCTAATATGGACTGGTGTGAGGACTTGACAGACCCTAGTTGGCTGGACACTGCCCAAGATACTGGCATGGTCTTTGCTCCTACCGTGACTACAGAAGAGGGAGCCTCTTTTGCTATGGTGGTGAGTCCTGGACCTTAGCTTGCTCTCAGTGGTAGTAAAGACTAACATCTTGACAAAGGTGCTTCAGTCGGAAGTGGCCCCCTCAAAACCGCTTCTCCCTTTTAATAAAGCTGTTACATACATCCTGCTAAGGACATGGTCCAACCCTAGGACAGGGGCTCCTGGAAACAAGAAAATTGCCCGTCGTCATCGCCCCACCCCAGGGGAACCCCAGTTTCCCCACGCAACACTCTACACTGGAGACCATGACTCTGTGTCCCGTGTAAACACTGGCACATTCCCTTCCGCCCCACTGGATAGGGAGTTCAAGAGGCTGGACACATTAGGCAAGAAAATGTTTTCTTCCACCAACCTGGCACTGCGCTCCGCGAACACCATTTGCCTTTTTGGCCATTACTCCTATGCACTGTTGGATTTGGTTGCGCATGTGCTGCCCATGGTCCAGAAGGAGGTTTAGGCCATACTCTCTCAAGCTATAGCAGATGGGAGAGATACAGTCAAGATCACGATTCGATGTGGGCTGAGCACATCTGATTTTCTAGGTAGAGCGGCTTCTTCACCAGTGGCCTTATGGTGCCACGCCTGGCTAAGAAAAACTGGCTTTTCAGTGGATGCCCAAGCCTTGCTTATGGACATGCCCTTTGATGGTCCTGTCTTTTCATAGACAAGGCAGATTATGCTCGGAGCCCTTCAGGACAGCAGAGCTATTTCCAGGTCCTTGGGCTTTTCCATGCCCCCCACCACCCATCCCCAGTCTGCCTGTCGCTCCTTTTGTGGTTATAGAAGGGGCTTCCGGCCACGTCCGTAGCTGCCCAGTCACCACAACACAAAAGCGCCCCATCCTCTAAGTGGCCAAGGACACGGTACCCCCAGACCCTATGAGTCGGGCAGCCCGGGGTTGGATCAGTCCACAACCCACTGGCAGCCGCATCCTCCAACCCTCTTTAGTTCACGCTCCAACCATCATGGGCAACCCGTGGGGGCAGGGTACACCATCACCTGCACCACTGGAGGTCGATAACGTCAGACCGATGGGTTCTCCAGAGTGCCCGAAGGGGCTTCTCCCTACCCTTTGTGACTACCCCTCCTTGTAATAGGCTGACCAAAGACACCTCTTCTTACTCCACCAGGAAGTGATAGCTGTCTGGGCCAAGGGAGCCATGGAGAGGGTGCCAATGCTAGAAGTAGGTCATTGTTGTTATTCACAGTACTTTCTGTTACCCAAAAAGGACGGAGGTCTTTGTCCTATCCTAGACCTGTGCCCTTCAATTTCTTCCTCAAGAAGAAGTTCAAAATGCTCACGCTTACTCTAGTCCTGTCTGTCCTGAACCCAGGAGACTGGAAGGTAGCGTTTGACTTGCAGTATGCATACTTCCACATCCCTGTTTCGTCTCCCCACAGACCTTACCTGCAGGTCTTAATGGGACACATGCACTTTCAGTTTCCTGTACTCACCTTTAGCCTTACCAGTGCCCCTTGGGTGTTTACCAAGGTGATGAAGGTAATTGCTGCTCATCTGCAGAGATTAGGGGTACCATTCTTTCCCCATCTCAATGACTGGCTAATGAAGGCTGGCTCTCCCCCGGCAGTCGTCTCCCACCTCCAGACTACAGTGGACCACTTCCACTCGCTGGGGTTCACTATCAATGTGTCAGTCACAACTGACTCCCTCTCAGACTCTCCCTTTCATCTGCACTGTTCTGGACTCGGTGCAGTCTCTGCCTTACGCTCCCAAATGGTGAGTCTATATTATTCTGGCTATTATATCAATGTTTCAGACTCTATCCTGGGTTTCGGTGAGACTGACTCTAAGGTTGTAGGGACTCATGGCCTCCTACATCCTGCTTATGGCACATGGGCACAGCATTAGGGAAATCCTTAACACAGTTCAGATCTCAGAGGGAACTGCAAAAGATCTGCAGTGGTTGTCAATGATTTGTAAATTAGTCAACAGCATACCCCTCTCCCTTCCCCAACCAAATCTGACAGTGGTGATAGATGCGTCATTTCTGGGATGGGGCTGCAATCTGGGAGAGGTGGAGATCAGAAGCCTATGATCTCCGCATTATCTGGACTTCTCAGGAACTTTCTGGTGCTCTGAGCTTTCCGACTGGCATTAAAAGCCTTACTACCCGCCATCAAGAGAAGGCTAGTGCAGGTGTTCATGGACAACACTACTGCCATGATGTACTGCAACCATCAGGACAGGGTGGGGTTGTGGACCCTCTGTCAAGAGACCCTGTGCCTCTAGACATAGCTGGAATGTCAGAGCATTTCCTTGGTGGGTCAACACCTGGTGGGCTCTCTGAACGCCAGAACAGACGAACTCAGCCAAAGATGCCTAGCGGATCACAAATAGCCTTGCGATACAGAGGTAGTGCAAGGTCTCTTTCAGCAGTGGTGATAGGGGAGAACCTTGGTTTGATCTGTTTGCCACCACCAAGAACATGCAATCTCAGTAGGGTTCCGCGCTGGAGTTTCCAAGGCGGCTTTCGCTCCGAGATACTTTTTGACTTGAGTGAAGCTCAGGTCTCCTGTATGCCTTTCAGCCCATACCACTCCTGCCCAAAGTTTTCAAGAAGATCAGGAACGACTTGGCGCAAGTCATCCTTGTGGCTCCGTACTGGGCTTGAAGAGTTTGGTATCCCGATCAGTTGGGCATGGCCATTGGTCCTCCGATCAAGCTGCCCCTTTGGGAGGATCGTCTGTTGCAGCAGCAGGAGAGGGTTCTGTACCCAAACCTGTCAACGCCTTTCCTTCATGTATGGAGATTGAGCTATGACAGTTGACAGCTTTGACCTTCCGCCCAAGTCTGCATTGTTATCTTGGTAGCCAGACACCAAAACAGTGTAAGCCTGCCATTGGGGCAAGTTTGTGGCATAGTGTGCAGATAAACAGGTTAATTCTCTTTCTGTTCCCCTTTCTCAAGGCATTCTCTTTATTCTTGCTCTTGCCGAGCAAGGTTCTGCTTTGGGCACCTTAAGTGGCTATCTTTTTGCCATCTCAGCTTTTCTGTGGTTGCCAGATCAGCCGTACCTATTCAAATCTCCCTGTTGTAAATAGATTTTTGAAAGGTCTGCCACACATATTCCCACCTTCACCTTTCATCATGCCTCAGTGGGACCTTAATCTTGTGCTCACTTCTCTGATGTGTGCCTCTTTCGAGCCACTGAACAACTGTCCTCTCAGGCTCCTTACCATCAAGATGGCCTTCACTGTGGTAATAGCATTCTCCCGGAGGGTCAGTGAGATTCAAACTTTGTCATCTAAGCCTCCGTACCTGAACACCTTCCCATAAAAGCTCATTCTTTGCACTAAAGCTTCCTTCCTGCCGAAAATTGCCACTCCCTTTCATGTAGGCCAGTACATCATCCTTCCTACTTTTTACACTCCACCACATCAATTTAAGGAAGAGGAGCAACTCATTCCGAAACTACACACATCCTGTAGACGAACTGACACCAATCATGCGACAGACACTGACTACATGATCTTATAAATGTGGACTCCCCAGGCTCCCCCCTGTTATCCCTACCCTTCCCATAGTTCATTATATTAAGTTCTTCCTATAATACAGCAAAGTTGGCTTCTATACATTGGAAATGTATACATGGCCATTGACCACAGCGATAGACTGGGATAGAGTGGGGAACTTGATATCAGCCCACACCCTAGCGGGAACCCACACATACAGGCACATGGCATTTATTGACACACCGGAAATTACATCAGACCACAGTACCGGGGATCCATGTACAATCCTTGAATGTTTCAATTTTGACCTATGAGATACATGATGAGATGGATGCTCAATAATATATGTTTCCTTTGTTGATGTACATACTGCCTGAGTTCACCTAACACTCTGTATGTTATTGGCAAAATACAACAATGTACCATGAAAATACAAATCCCAATAAAAAAATGTAAACAAAAAAAAAGGAAGAGGAGCAACTCCACCAACTAGACCCCAAAAGGGCATTGTTGTTCTAGCTTGACCATACAAAAGAGCTCAGGGTGGACGTCCAACTCTTCGTAGGGTGTGTCGGAGCAAAGTTGAAAGTGTGAAGGCCTTGCAGAAACAGACCCTCTTCCAGTGAATTGTGCTCTGCATGTAGATCTGCTATGCACTGGTGAAAAGCAATTCCCTGAGGGGTCGCATGCTCATTCCACCAGAGCTAATGCTGTGACAACTACGTTAGCACACGGAGTTCCGGACTGGGACCTCTGCCAGGCAACAGTGTGGGATTCTCTACATGTGTTCACAAAGCATTATTGCCTGGACAGTTTGGTCCATCTGGACGGGCACTTTTATCATACTGTCCTGCAGGACTTGTTAGTGTGAAACATTTCTGAAGACCCACCTTCCAGAGAGGTGTTGCTTGGGTATCTATTTTAAGGTAAGGCTAAAAGCCTCTATCAGATGAACAACTTTATCTTCGGTAACGCCTTATCTGGTACAGACTCTATGTAGTCACAGATTCCTTACCGAACCAGCCATCTTTCCTGCTATGCAAACTAATTTTTAGGTACAGGGCTTTCCCTTTTCAGGATCCTAGTTTTCCATACCATTCGTCAGTGTTCTTTGTGGCCCTGCGCTCCGGGGAAGGAAAGTTGCGAAAAGTCAGTGTGCTGGGTTGGTGCCTATCTAGGAATTGTGACTGTCACTTCCAGGGCGAATGATGCAGATGACACCACGCAGAGCTGAACAACGCCACCTACTGGTGCACAGGGTTTCTGCTCAAGAAAAATGTACAGATCCAATCTGACGCCTGGAGATAATTCTACGCTAAGGAATCTGCGGCTAGATAGTTTCTACCAGATAAGGCATTATCATAGGCAAGAAACTTGTTCAGCAGTGCTATTTTTCTATGAGAGTGGCAATCCTGCTATTTCTGTCACACAGCAGCTCTGTGTATCGAATAAAAAACAGCCACTCGAACAGCTGGTGGAGGCCACTCGCCTCTCCACAGCAACCTCCACATTCTGTCTTATAGTGCTGGTATGAAGATCGCTTCTCCAAATAATTGCCCTTTACACTCTCTTGTATAATACTTCACTAGAAGCCTGTTGATGACTGTTGGAATAAAAAAACAACAAGAAGTAGCATAATGTTCTTTGAGAGTAAACAAAACATAACGCCCAATCTTCAACCTTCTACAAGAACTCTTTGTTTATAATGGCTAATAATGATATACTTTTCCAGAAATTAGTAAATAACATGAATGTATTCACATAAGCTTCATTATTGTATTTGCATGAAACAATAGACAAAACATGTTAAGAATATGCATTAAATAGACTCATAGCTGTTAATTTCTTGATTATTTAGCTAACACACATTTTATGTCAAAGTGATAGGTCACTGGAAAAAAAGACGTGTTTACAACAATACTGTACTCACGGATTCTTAGGCACCAGACTGGATCCGAATACTTTCACAGCAGTGCACCTGTACACTGCTAGGTAGTGCTGTGTGGCTGCACATTGGCCTTATTCTGCTCTGTATGTGACGGAGTGGAGCTACACATAAGCAGTACCCCTAGACCTTGACATCAGCTTCTTGCTCGACTCTGTCCACTCTCTCAGATATGGGGCACAACACATTTGTCAGTACCCGTGTGCAGATCTCTAATTTGGGCCCTTTTCAAATGCTAAAAAGAACCACTTCAGACAAAGGGGAGATGGGAGGACAGTGAGTAATCTGCGGCGGGATTGATAATTTGCCAGAAAGAGTAGTCCCAGATGTGGAGGGCCTGTGGAGTGGGCTCAGACCAAAGAGTCCTGCAGGTCTGAAGTGCTAAATGCCCTTTGCGTTGGACCTGGCTGTCAAGGCAGTGTTGCTTCGGCCCTGATGCCCATGTCCCAGCCTGACAAGGTCAAGAATAGGCTCTACGTATGCCAAAACAGTGGTAGCAGCCTTGGCTATGGTGGATAGAGCCCTCAATTCTTCCAGATACTGCTTCTTGGCTAATTGGGTAGAGGATCTCAATGTAGAGGAATGCCCACCTTGACAAAGTCCTTTACTTAACCGCCTTATCTTTCATTGCCTCCAAGAACCCCACAAAAAGCTGATCATCTACCCGATGTCTTTGATGCGTTAATTGTAAAAGCTTAAGGTTTTTTTTCAGGTCCAGCCGATGAAGTCTCTCCTGTTTTGATGGGTGAGGCTTAGCAAAGAATGTTCGGAGCATGATAAATTACCTTAAGTGAATAGGACTCACAACTTTTGCCAGTAGGCCACCATATTCCTCAGCACCGGTTTGTCTAGATGAAAGGTGGTAGAGGGGAACAGCACCAAGAAAAACTGGATCTCGCTCCTGTAACAAGCTGAAATGATTGCATTGAGGAGGACAGTTGAGTCAGACAATGCAACAAGAAGCTGTACATTGGCTCAAAAGGGCTGCACATGAGGAACGTGAGGACCAATGTAAGACCCTACTGCGCTTCACAAATGGTTTGGAAGGGAACATGTTTATCGAACCTTTAATAAACTGCATCACAATAGGTGATTTAGACAAGGAATGGTTGGTCCCGCAAACACAAAATAGCTGAAAGGGCTTTCAAATATCCTTTCATAATACAGACAGTAAGACCTTGCTGAGTAAAAGACAAACTAAACAATGAAACATCCGACAGTATGCCTTGTAAGGCATCTTAGACACATTTGTGTTGCAGACTCCACACAAATGTGTCCCAGCGTCTGGCAAAAATGAGCTTTTGTAGAAGGATAGCTGCCCATGATGATGGCTTCCACAACGTCAGTTGGTAGATTGGATTCAGTCAACTACCACTGCTCAATCTCCACACATGAAGGTTTAGATTGTGTAGGTTTGGGTGCAGAATCCAGTCCTGCCCTGCTGCTGCAACAGAAGATCCACTGGAAGTGGTAGGCTGATCGGAGGACAGATTATCATGCACAGAAGTTTCAGATACGAGATACCTCACATCGCAGGCTCAATCTGGAGCCTTCAGTGTGACTGGGGCTCGTAATTCCTCATCATTGTCGGACCATTCAAGAGAGGCAGATGTGTAAAGACTTAAAAAAGTCCAATGCTCCACTCCAGCCTGAATGCATCTCCTAGAGAGAGTATTCTGGGGAACTCCAGCGCACCGAAGATTTGACACTGCGCATTCTCGACTCTGGCAAAAATATCGAGCCAAAGTTCGCCCCAATATTGGAAGATGCCCTACACCACCTCAAGGTGCAACTTCCATTGGAGAAGTGGAGAAGTGTGGATCAATGGTTAGAGCAGGCAGACCTCGATGCAGAGCTCTGGCCAGGGACCAGGGTTCGATTCCCGCCTCGGCGGGTCTCAGGCTCATTAATTCCCCTGACTGGATATTCTCGCCTCAGTGCCTATTCTGATCATGGGTCCCACGCTGCAACTCTGGGCAATAGCTTGCTTAGTCTCCACAACGGCCCTCACAACGCGAGGGATGCCTGGTCTGCACCATGGGAGTGCCCAGGAGTGGACACTTCACAGGGAAAGCCAGGAAGGGTTCCCTTGCGGTATTCGTACAAGCGCCGGGAAACCCACTGCGGGTAGCTGTGCGCTATATAAGTACAAAAACATTTACATTTACATTCGTGAGCCATCAGACGTTGTCAGCTGAGTTCATCCACCCTAGTATTTAAAGATCCCACCAGGTGGCTCACAATTATGGATATGATCTGATACTCTAGCCAACTTCAAAAGCACAATGCCTCTTGGTACAGGACCCCACTATGTCCTGCTTGTTTCAGTACCACATGGCGATGGTGTTGTTAGGACCTGCACCTGCTATCCTTTCACGGTCATCAGGAAGGCGTTCAGCACCAAGCGAATGGCCCACTATTTCAACAGGTTGATGTGGAGCTGGGTTTCTACCTGATACCAGAGTCCTCTGATCTCCACCTCTCCCAGATGACCACCCCAGCCCAGCACCACGGTAAACTCTGGGTGGGGAAGGGCGAGGAGTCTGCCGTTGGTTAGATTGCGGTTCAGCAGCAACCACTACAGATCCTTTACTGTCTCCTTTGTCACCTGGATGACGTCCGACAGGTATCCTTGATGCTGGACCCAAAGACTTTGGATACCACTGCAATGTCCACTGTGCCACTGGCTTCAGGTTAGCCTGGCTAATATGGGGTGATGCCCCAAAACAGGTCCCAGGATGCATGTTTCTGGTCCAGGATTGACCTTGCTTGGCAGTTTGAGCTGGACTATTCCCATGAGGAACAGGGTCAAAACTGATTTGCATATGGCTGGGTCCGAACTCGGGTGGTGTGGTGATCAAAAGAACGATGGATTAAATCCAGATCTTTTTGACTGGGAGTAAATGTTTGTATTGGTCAGCATTCCGTCCATCATTTGTTACTTTAGCTTTTGTCGCCCTAAATGGGAAGGGCCTGCCCAGACGTGGGTCCTGTGCTCACTGCGCCACTGGCTTCAAGCTAGCCTGGCTGATGAAGGGTGATGCTTCGAAACTGGTCCCAGGATGCTTGTCTCAAGTCCAGGGAGGACCTGGTTCAGCAGTTCGGGCTGGACTGTTCCCATGAGGAACAGGGTCAAGACTGATTTGCATATGTCTGGGTCCAAACTGGGGTGTCGTGGTGAGTAAATAATGATGGATTAAACCCAGATCTTTGTGACTGTGGGTGAATGTTTGCATTGTTCAGCATTCCGTCCATCATTTGTTACTTTTTTTGCCCTAAGTGGGAAGGGTATGCCCAGACCTGGGTACCATGCTCACTGCGCCACTGGCTTCAAGCTAGCCTGGCTGATGATGGGTGATGCCCCGAAACCAGTCCCAGGATGCTTGTTTCCAGTCCAGAAAGGTCATGGCTTGGCAGATTGAGCTGGACTATTTCCATGAGGACGAGGGTCAAGACTGACTTGCATATAGCTGGGTCCAAACTGGGGTGGGGTGGTGAGCACAAGAACAATGGATTAAAACCAGATCTTTGTGACTTGGGGTGAATGTTTGCAGTGTTCAGCATTCCGTCTATCATTTGTTACTTCTTCACTTATGTCGCCTGGCAGAGTCAGTCAGGAAGCAGAATGCATGAGGACAACTGTCCAAGTAGACTCAGAGCTGCTCTCATCTAGATCAAGAGTAGAGGCTGAAACATTATGATCCTATCCTGAATGTCTCTGACTCATTGATGCAGAGGAAAGGTCCTGAACTGCACTATGTTCAAGACAGCGCCTATAAAAGAAAGACTGTGCGAAGGAATCGGGTGGCAACACGTTGATTGAAAAACTAATTGATGTCAAGAAATTCTCTGTTGTCTGGAGGTGGTCTATGACTGGCTGTGACAAGACCACCTTCCAAAGACAGTTGTCGAGGTTGCGGAAAACTGTTTTCCCTAACTTCCGAAGATGTGCGTCAACTGGAGCCAGCACACCAGAGGAAGGCTGGTAATGTAGAAGGTGAGCACTGCAAACTGTAGATGCCGGGGGGCGGGGGGGCCAAACCATATACTAAGAAAGTGGTATGATAACCAGAACTCGAGTCAAGACAGTGTTGAGAGGATGTAGACGTTCTGGGACCCCAAGGAACCACCTGGGGTGAGTAGATAAGGACCCCAAGGGGAGCATTCAGTGTGGGAACACAACAGTGTCCTCTGTACAACTCTATGTGCAAGTTGCGTTGGATTTTTAAAGATTAAGGACCCTTCCCAGTGGACCCTGAAGAAACCCTTTGGAAGACAGAAGGTTCGAGAGCCACCCCTCCTGTGGATACCCTGGTACCCAGGTTACCTACACCAGGGAAGCCAGGTGTATACGTGTGAAATGGTGTCAGAATCCGCAGTCACACCAATGGAGGACTTCAGGAAAATTACCACTGCTAAAAGAGGAGCAAGTGTCCGTGGGAATCCAAACATGGATTCTTGGAGAGGAGTACCTGAAAGCAGAGGGGACAGAGTCTATGCCACTCAGGAGTGGCCATGAGACTTGGAAGATGAATGCCCTCCAAAGTCGGTGCTTCAGGGGAGATGACAATGACCTTGACTCTACAGCTGTGAGGACCAGGCGATGCTGAGGAAGACCAGGCACAAGCTGTCCCATGAAGGATGTTGAGTGCTGAGAGGCCATTATATGGCTAGAGCACCAACAAACCTTGGCAGAGGCAGGCCAAGCAGGAATCAGAGAAGGAGAAACATCGGGACCAGCAATGTCCAGGGGACTCACCAAAGTCAAGGCAGGCCCGAGCATTCAGGGGAGCCCAAAAGTAACAAGTGTGACCCTCAAGTGGACCCACAAGTCAGAGGCACTGGAGTTGCGAGAGGACCTCAAGCAGCTCACCAAAAGATGCAGGCCACGATGCACACGAGTCAGTGTGGCTGAAGATTTTGGTCACTGGAGGTGCTCGAGGTTGGGGCTACATGAAGCCCAAATATCTTCTTGCAAAGAAGCCAACAAGTGGTTGCAACTGTAAGTTGGAAGCGGTGCACAGGAGTTCAATTATTGCAACCCCCACAAGGGATTCTGGCCTCAAATTTGGGGAGAGGGTAAGGCCTCGAGAGCTGTGGAAAACCACTACCTGTGTTGCATAGCCCACAGAGTCCGTAGAATCTCAGGATCTGCAGACCGGTCGACTTAGTTGCGGTGCCTGAAAATACAAAGGAGTGACTCCTTCACTCCAAGGGAGATTACTTCATGTGTCTTTGATGCTTCACAGGCCTTGGAAGGTTCCTGTATGATGCACAGGCACAGACGATGCAGCAGACTGGAAGGAAGATGAAGCCAGGCCCAAACGAAGTCCAGCGAAGTCAAGAGTACCCATACGGTAGAATTGCAGTGGTGTCTGATCTGAATGTTATCCCTTGATGAATCTAGAGACCTAAACCCAGGTAAGCCCTTAAGTACCCTAGGGAAAGGGTTGGGAAGATTCAGTGGACCCTCCCAGGGGAGGGTCTGGACAGAGGGGAGGTTACTCCCATGTCCTTTGTCCAGTTTCATGCCAGAGCAGGAACCAATGGCTCCTAGAACTGGTTTGAGCAGGACTATGCACGGGGACACCAAGTGTGCCCCTCATGCAAACTTTCTAGCGCTAGCAAGCACACCCACCCGGTACCAACACACTAAATCCTGTCTCGGAAGTGGTTACACCTCCCCGTCACAGGATGCCTATCGCTCCACCTTCCTCTGCTCCCTCTGCTCAACATTGGCTCAGCAGCAGGAGGGTAGAAATGTGTCTCTGGTCAGCAGCAATCATTTTGTGCTGTCTGGGTCTAGAAGACTAGTCCCTGGAGAATAGACTCTGTAGGCTGCAGGAGTGTTCTGCTCATGCAGAGGCACCATTTCACTGAGAACCAAGCACCCTGCCTTCAGGATTGCAAAGGCCTGCTACAGGGGTGACTTGTAGGTTTTTGGTGCAGCGGCCCTTAGATATAGTAAACCTATATCTTAAGTAAGTGATGCAAGCACTAACATACATAGGCTGCATTGGCAGGCATGTAGATTAGGGGTGGGCGGCCAGCTACGCTCCGTGCACAGAGTGTGCGTAGTGCCGCCTACTCCGCATTTTGCGGAGCGGGCGTAGCCAGGCGGCACTACGCACGCTCCGCAGACGGAGCGTAGCTGGCCGCCACCCGCCTCCCTCCCGCCCTCCCTAAATACTTTCAATTAAACGAGTAAAATAATTAAAACGCACTTACCTTGCCCGCCGCTGCCCGCCGCGTCCCCGGGGCTCGCTATCTGCAGTCTTCCGTCTGCGCATGCGCATTTTCTCGTGAGAAATGCGCATGCGCGGCCGCCCGCGCATGCGCATTAGTAAACAAGACGGAAGACAGCAGATAGCGAGCCCCGGGGACGCGGCGGGCAGCGGCGGGCAAGGTAAGTGCGTTTTAATTATTTTACTTGTTTAATTGAAAGTATTTAGGGAGGGCGGGAGGGAGGCGGGTGGCGGGGCTGGCGGCCAGTGGTGTTTGCGTAGTGGGGCTACGCTGAGTGCGGAGGTGGGCGTAGTTTCTCGCCCACTTCGCGTAGCTCCGCGAATCCCCACTACGCCCACTACGCCCAGGGCTAATGTAGATCCATTTTGCATGGTCTCCCATGGGTGGCTTCGGCCCATGGGAGACCTCTAGGTTCCTTAGTACCATATACTAGGGACTTTTAATGGTACCCCAGTATCCAATCTGTAGTGTATCAAAGTACTCGACACAACAATTTAGGGAGAAAGCAGATAGACTGGGGTCCTGATTAGCAGGATCCCAGTCAGACCAGGAAAATACAGCTTAGCACCAGGCAAAAAGTGGGGGTAACCATAGAAGTAGATCTTACTCTCCTGCACAACCCCCCCAAAACGTAAGGTGATGAGACTAACCTTGTTCAGTTGAATATTCATTTTCTAAGTGGAAATATTTGGAAAGTCCATCTGCATTGGCATGGTTACTCCCAGGTCTATGTTCCACTGCATAGTCCATCCCCTGTAGAGAAATGGACTACCTCAAAAGTTTTTTTTGTACCTTTTATCTGTTTAAGCCATAAGAGGGGCTTATAATCGGTCTGAATAATAAAGTGAGTGCCAAATAAGTATGGCCTCAACTTTTTCAGGGCCCAGACCACAGCAAAGGCCTCCCTTTCTATAGCTGTCCAACATTTCTATCTGGGGGTCAACCTTCTGCTGATAAAAGCTACTGGTTGATCCTGGCCCACTGCATTAAGTTGTGACAACACAGCCCCTACCCCCGAACTCAGATGCATCTGTTTGGACTATGCATGTTTAGAGTAGTCAGGACTTTGCTGTCATATGGTTACTACGTTTCTATATATTGTGTTAAGTTAGCATGTGCTTATTAAATGTTTAAACGCCATATTTTCTTTCTGCATCGGTTTGCACACGACACCTAATTGTTATTGTAGCTTTCAACCTAGACGAAAGATGTGATTTATTTGAGAATAATATGTTATTGCCTTGGTATCAGTCGTGCTTGGTACACTTGGTACAACTGTCTGCACACTGAGAACTGCACACTCTAAGAATAACCTAACACAAGGTTGTTGAAGGCCTGATCCTCGCACCACGTTAGTCATAACACAAATAATGTTGCTGCCAATATTGGGCTCTACGTGGGTTTAAGATAGAGTTACAGAGAATGAAAGAACACACTTGATGCTTCGCATGCTGAGAGCTGGTAGCGGTTGATGTGATCTCCTCCTACTGAGAATTAGAGGTATGGGTCCGCCCTGCTAAGAACCCAGATGAGACCTTCTTAGATATAATATAATATGCTAATTAGGGTGCGCGAAATATAGGTGATACAGAATTATATAGATCTTTGCATCATAACATGCTATCACCTTTTGCTTATTATGGATTAGTGACTATGCTGCTAACTCTGATTTTTATAATATGTATATTGATATTATATAAGATACTGCGTTTGAGAATGTTGCATTGAAAAATAAACATTTCAAACTTGCACGTGTGTTCTCTGCCTCACAGTTTCGGTTTGGAATGATTATATAACGAAAGAGTGTTCATGTGTTCCACGATACCTGAGGTATTCTAAGTTCATGTTCTGGATTGTCTAAGTCATTGGGAAGTATTTACTACCGATGAGACACTGTAGCTAGCTTGGTAAGGGGATTTCTGAAACAAAGGTGAGTTCTGGGTCACCCTGACTCACCCAGGTTCTAGATCTCTGTGCACAGTTATGTGGGAGAACGGAAACCCTGCTACATGGCGCCCGTACGTTGGTTGGCCTTATATCATGACACTCGAGTAGTATAACATTCAAACCCTAACGCCTTCATTCCCGTTTCCGGAGAACGGCAGTGTCGGAAAAACCTACCTATTTTTGAAATAGGTCTTTTTCAAGCTTGAATCTATCTGTAAAAGGTTTCTTTGAATTACTACCCAGTTGTGCTACAAAGTAATCTTTGTGTTTTCACTTTTCTGTGCTGGCATGGCACAAGCCGTGGACATCCCGCAGCATAGTCGCATTGCGGTGCGTGACCATTTGCGGATGTATGATGTTCCTGTGGAAGGCTTGGCTGTTGTTCTGGTAGTGAGTGCGGAACATGCTTACCCGTACGAACTGTTTTATTCGTGGGTGACGTTTCCGCCAGTGGACGCTAATTCTGGAGTGTTCCATTCATACACTGCTACAGCTGTACCGGCTGCGTATGCTCCGTACAGAGCACTGGAAGTTCCTATAGATGCATGGCAGCATGGAGTTTGGTTTGGTGGCGCCCTACCACACTCATTATCGGCTTCGAGGTTAGGTCCTTTGTCCATTCCGGGCACACCTTGGCCCGCTTTGGCTGGGTTCACTCCTCACCCTCAACGCGCCACTTGTAACGTGGCTGATCTGCGGCGGCTTCATGAAGTCGCAGTGGCAGTGATTAGAGCGCTTGTTCATTACACTAGCCATAATGTTCAAGACGCTGCCCCACGGGGCGCACAGCTTAGGGCAGAACATGCTGGTCTGAAAATCAATCCGGTCATGGTTAATTCCGTGATGGGTAAAAAGCCCCAAGAAAAGGATGATTTTCCTTTCTGGCTTGCTGAGAAATTCGGCCATCTGGAAGCTGTGTTTCCCAACACGAGTCCGGGTGATAAACACCGGATTCTTACACTAAGTTTGCCGAAGAATTTGGCTCCTGAACTTGTTGACTGTGAGACCTGGGGCAAGACTTTTGCAGCGGTCTATTCGAGGTGCTATGGCTCCCCGTCTGTGACCAATCTAGGTGGGGTCCTTAAACGTGTTCAAGACGAACACGGACCGGAGTCGGCTGTTGAATTGGGTATGCGCCTGTGTGGCTCCTTTGATGTAGTTTGCGATCTGATCCTTGCAAATGTCAAGGGGGATGCAGTGAACTTTCAAGTTGCTAACGCGTTGGCGTTGGTTCCCGAGGCCGAACGACCCCGACGGTTGGCAAGGATAATTGTAGCTGCTTACAAAATGGTTGGCCGCAATGCAATGGGGGTTAAAGCTTTTCCTGATAAGGAGAAGAAACAGCCCCAGGGTCAAACTTCGGAAACTAGTGGTCAACAAAAGTCCAAGAAGCAAAATTGGCCTAAAAAGCAGAATCAGGGTAAGCAACAGCAACAACAAACACAGGTTTCTGCTCCTGCGTCTCCGTTGCCTGCGCAGTCGGATCGTGTTTATGATTTGCGCGACCGCGCGATGATTAAATCGCCTGAGAGGTTTCAGGCTTCTGACCAACGCTCTCCTCGTTCCTTTCAGGACTCACCGGCTCCGTCAACCGGTGGTGGAGGGGGCGGCAGGGGCAGGGGTGGCCAGCAAGGACGTGGTCAGCCCCGCCCGCGAAACGGTGGAGAGCAGCAGGAAGGCTCTACGCCCAAGAGACCACAGTTTGCCACGAAGAAAGTCGCCGCCCTGACAGCGCATCGTTATGCCCCAGATAGTGAGAACGCGGCTTCGGAATCTGACGTGGGCTCTGACCTTGCTGGACAGCGCAGCAAAGATTACCATAGTGAGAGAGGCCCTCCGTCCACTGTTGAAGGTGACAGCGACTGATTCTTATGTTGTGATTGAAACTGCTGACACGCATGTTGCTCCCCCTGAACGACTTTTTGAAATTGTCCTGTTAATTGAAGGTGACATGCAGCGAACTGTAAAAGGGGTATTTTGGGAAAATCTCTCGTCTACATATGACATTTTGCTTTCGGAGGCTGACTGGCCCCCACCTTTTGTTCTCGCAGCTCCGCGAGGGGAGGAGGTAATCCTGCCCAGTTTCGCGCACACTGTACCGAGAGTGGAAGCGCTGCATTTTGCAGAAGAGTGGGCTCTGGCGCTTGCGCCGGCTGTGTACCGTAATCAGTGTGGCTGGGATAAATTGTCGCCAAGCCACGAGATTCCTTTACGGTCTCAACCACAGCCTCAACCTCGATATCCCATACGACGTGAAGCCAAAGCTTCAGTCACGGTTATCCTTGAACAATTGGAATATCAAGGTGTAATTGAAACATGTGTGTCACCGATGAATAACCCAATTTTTACTGTAAACAAGCCGGACGGCTCATATCATTTGGTTTTGGATTATAGGCATTTGAACTCGCATTGCCGTAACTGCGCAGTACAGAATACTCATGGCTCTGCGTTAGTAAATAGTCTTGAGCGTAAACGGTTCAAAACCACGCTTGACATTTCCAATGGTTTTTATGCCCATAGATTGGACGGTCTAAGTTCCCAATGGACCAGTTTTACATGCGGCGGTGTGCAAAAAATGTTTCGGCGTCTTCCAATGGGCTATAAGAACAGTCCTGGAGTATTCTCCGCCCGCATAGTCTCTCTTTTGGAGAGCTTCGACCCAGTTGCTTGTTCATATGTGGATGACATTTATCTCACAGACGACGATCTTTGGGAGCATCTGTGTCGAGTAAATAGCATAATTTGTAACTTTGCTGACATAGGTTACAAGTTTAACTTTGCAAAGTCGCACATTGCAGAGTACACAGTGTTGTTTCTAGGTTACGAGCTTAACAACGAAGGGAAGGGTTTAGCACCTCACTTCCTGGAGAAATGCGCACAGTTGCGCTCTCCGACAACACTCAAAAAATTACAATCTCTGCTGGGATTTTTGAATTTCGGGAGGACTTACATTCCGGAATATGCCCAGCGTATCAAGCCTTTGTATGCTTTGATACAACCATCTTTTTCCAAATCATGCTGGCTGCCTGAGCATTCGGCCATTCTGCAGTCTTTGCAGGCTGATTTGCTCGCTTCTGAATACTTACAGACTCGTGATAACCAGACCAACCTGGTGATAAGGATTATCCCTGGGGCGGTGGGTTTCACGTACCTGACTTTTAATGAAGGAGATACAGTACCTATTGCTTACAAGTCACACTTGTACACTTCGGCTGAACTGCGATTTTCCACTGTAGAAAAAGTTGTAACGGCTGTGCAGATGGCGATTCTTAAAGAACGAGCCCTGTCACAAGGAAAACGCATGTTGGTTGTTACCCCGTGTCCTGCCTTAGAGGCGGTTACGAAAGCCAGTGTACCTAATTCCAAAGCTTTGCACCTTCGGTGGATTCATTGGGCTGCATCCTTGACGTCCCAGGATGTCACGTTCGTTTTTGACGCCACGTTACGGTCGCAGGAGTATTTACAGTATGAATTTGTTCATCCTGCTCCTTTAGCAATGCGGCCGTTGGAGGATTTCCATTGCATCATTTACACTGATGGTTCGGCGCAGGTTGCGCATGGCTCTAAACATGCCTACGTTTCCGCTTGCGCCATTGTGGTCGGTGCCATGGTGAACGATGAGTTCAAGTCCAGTGTCGTGCACACGCAGACGCTTGGGGACTGCACCGCACAATTAGCAGAGCTTCGTGCTCTGATGCTTGCATTGGAGTACGCAGATCCTAGTGTGACGACTTTGATCGTAAGTGACTCTTACTACTGTGTCCAGTCTTACAATGAAAACTTGTTCTTTTGGATTCAGAATGAATTTCGTGACTCCAAAGGTAGCACAATAAAACATAAGACGATCTGGGTCCGAGTGGCGGAACTTAAAGAGAAGTTGCCACTCGTGTTTGTGATTCATACTCTCGGTCATCAGCGCGTGGGGGTCCACGCTGTTGGCAATTCGCTTGCTGATGAAGCAGCGAAGTCAGCAGTATCGAAATACTTGGTTGCAGCAATCACGAGATCCATAAGCAAAATAGATGATGACATCTTGGCAGCAGTTGCTGCAACAGAGAAGGGAAGTAAATATCCTGCGGGGTTCCCTTCTAAATACACATACCACTTAAGTCCCGATAAGGTTCCTTATGTGAAAATCCCTGAAGTTGGCGAACGTCTAGTTCCCAACTCGGATCGCAAGGCTGCTTTGATTACAGCGGCTCATGAAGGTGTGGCGTCTGCGCATGCGGGCGTCTCAGCCACTGTAACTCAGCTACAACAGAGGTTCTGGTGGCGGGGACTGTACAAACAGACGCGCGATTATGTCCTTCAATGTGACATTTGCCAGCAGATTAAGCCTTCAACTGCTGCGCGTCCGCCTCAGACACAGTTGTACATCTCGAATAAACCACTTGGGTGCGTTTATTTGGATCACTGCGGTCCATTTTCTTCTGATACTGCGTATAAGTACATCTTAGTAGCAGTTGATTCATGCACACGCTTTGTGTGGGTTTGGCCACATCGAAGCGCTGATTCACGTACTGTCATTAAGGATTTGCGAGTCTTTGTGGGAATTTTTGCCTCTGGTACTTTCCATTCGGATCAGGGTCCGGCTTTCGCCTCTAAGGCAGATAAGGATGCTATGGTTTCGATGGGGGCCAAGTCAAGTTTTCGAGCCCCTACAGACCTGAGGGTAATAGTGTAGTTGAACGAATGAACCGCGACTTAAAGCAATCTTTGACAGCTCGAGTTATAGGCACTGGCAGAAACTGGTTAGCCCACCTCATGGGCGTGCAGCGTGCGCTTAATAATCTCCCTAGAAGGTCTCTGGGTGGGCGGACCCCATACGAAATGCTCTTTGGTATCAAGATGTATGTACCTGACCTCGATGGGCTAGACTCCAAGGCCCAGGCCACGGCCTTTGACGTAGATGAACATTGCAATGTTTTACAGAATCTACAAAAGACCAGAGACAGTCTTGCAAAGGAACATTTGCCCTCCACATCGGATGATGCGCTGCAGATCCCGGTAGTTGGCTGGCTACCCCGAGTTGGAGAACTGGTTCGAGAGAAGATCGATAACAAGAAAGAGTTTGGTCCCTCATATCGAGCACCGGTTCGAGTTCTTGGAGTGAAGGGCACAAGAACAGTCATTTTACCACCACTTCCTGGTCGTAAGGAAAACAGATTTATTTGTATTGACAATGTCAAGACACACAGGGTGGCCGATTCTTCATAGCATGACACCGGCTGTATCCTGTCCTTCTATGGTGAGGCACTCTGTACTAGCAATAACATCTGGCGCAGAACAGGAGGTGTCCCTCGAGATGCCTGCCATATCCAGTCCTTTATTAAATACTATTCCTGTTACTAACATTGATGAGCTGACCTACACCTATCCTGCTGATTTATCAATGCCTGATTTGCAGACCCGTTTGGCCAACCAGTCCAGATTCTCTTTTGACTCTGTTTCGGAACTTTCAAAGAAACCCTCAAACATTGCAAGATATGCCACGTTGTTTAAAAAAATGTTTTTAATTCCCCCTTGGACATACATTTGGTTGATCTTATTTTCATTTTATCTTTTTATGTCAATTGGTTTTGTGTTTTATTTTTTCCGTCTGATTGATGGTCACTACGTTAAAGAAAGAACAGGAATTCGGTACCTTAATGGAACATTGGCCCCTCTTTCCTCTTCACATTCAGCGCACAGACTGAAACGAAACTTAAATACAGTTAACATTACTGCTTGGCCTGTTCTTGATGGGATTGTGTGGGATGCGGTTAGGTTTCAGATACATGGGCCCACTGAAGTGATTAATGTTCCAAATGTGCTTAGAGTAAACATGGGAGATGTGATTAAACAAAATATATGTTCTGATGATTGGGATATTCAGGCCGTAGAAGCATTATTCTCTGATTTGAAGTATTATGCTGCCTTCGATGCTGAGGATCTGTATACAGATTCTATTAATTATGGCGATTTGTTTTGTTTTCAACACTATGGTAATCATTTTTTACATAAAACAAATTCCAGGAGGGTTGCTGTGAATTATACACAATGGGAACACTGCCCTGCTCCATTCGGTGGCAGCTCCAATACGTTTCTGAAAAAATACACCTATTTTACAGACTTTAATCAATCAAATCCCGAGTCATTCTATTTTAAAATGACACAAAAGCCCATGTCCAAAGTTAAACTTACAGATACAAAAATGCTGTATTCGGCGTCCTTTCTAGACAAGTTGGCTGTAGATGGCTACGAGTTTTGGAAAGGAACAATTGACCTTAAATCGGTTTGGGGTACCAAAGATTGGCAGGTACAAGGCACTGAGGCTTTGCACCGTGCATGTCTCATCCCGCATCACATGTTGTTTTTAAATTGATCCATTTTCCAAACAACATGCTTTGGATTGGCTACTTCTAAAAAATTAAATACACCGACCATCCCAGTTCTAGAGGAATATACAGGTTGGGGTAATTTTACTGATTTGTCCATTCATGAGTTGCAAACTCTTTTACACAATTCGTCCTTTAACATTTCCAGTTTGGATTCTAAGGGTTGGCTGGTGTGGCATAGGAGTGCTGATTCTTGCCAACGCCGTTTTCTGGGTTTGGCTGAGGGGTTCACAGAAGTCAGACTCGATCCCCGTTTTGAAGAAGACTATACTGTCACGACTTATTCTGTGGGGAAGCTGTGTCAGAATTGGTTACAACATTCCACATTAGCTGCAGTTAAACTACATCTGTCTCTATTGAATGATAATGTGGATTTGAACGATTTTATAAAAGGCCCAGCTAAAGGTAGATCTAAACGATGGCTGTATGCGATTTACAATGAAATTTGGAAAGTTACCCAGGTTGAGGCTGCTAAACGCCTGAGAGCTATTGATCAAGCTAATTTAGAAAAGGTGCTTGCAGTTGTTGATAACAGTATTAACACGCTTTCTTCCCGGATTTACACGTTAAACAATATTGTGTCTTCTGTTGTTGACATTGTACATGATGAAGTGTCCGTGTTATATCATGGTCAAAATCAATTACGTTCTGTGATGCAGTTTGCTTGGACACTACAAACTCTTAAGAATGGTCGAGTGCCTTGGAATTTTATGAACGTCTCATCACTATTTGCCCCATTTAATCTGACTGAAAAACAGCGCATGCTATCAATGAGAGATGCGACATTTTCTATGTTACACATTGAAAAATTAGAATCCTTGCCTTTTTCTGTGGCTGAAGTGACCGCTGCTACATGGCTTATCCATGGTGTGATTACCTTACCTTTTGCTTTGTATAAATTTACAAATTGTATGAAATATATAGCTATTGGGCGATATGAACCATTAGGCAGTGCTTTTCTCCATGAGACATGGTCTTTACCATACACTTATAAATGCCTAAAAGAGGGAAATGAAGTGAATCTGAATGGTGAAGAATGTACACAGTCACCTGACCGCTCACTAATATGCAGACACATCCAGTTGCATGGTTCTTGTAATCAGGACAAACCTAATTTGGCCTGTGTTTTGAAAGGGACACCAGTTCCTGCAATAGTTCCCACGTTCACTTTGTTGTCCAACGGTAGTTATTTACTTTTGAATAACGAATTTTGTTGTGGGTTAGAGGCCGGTATCGCATATGTGGTTACCGTGTCAGAAAGGGTGGTTTGCTGCAAGAATGTGTTATATCCACCCACGCATGGGAATTCAGATGTTTTAATTTGGCCAAGAATACCAAACTTGAAAGCTGAGTTCAATGGTTTAGGCCGTATAAGGGCCCTATTGTCTCAAAAGCAGGTGGCCCTGAGCTCTGCCCGCGAAACTTATGTCCTTCACATAGCAAACACACGCACAGAAGTACAGGCACTTTTAAGTACTGATTTGCCGTTTCATTTCTGCGAGCTGGTTCATCAAATCTTCAATGCCTCCTCCACAACTAGCCTGGCTCATTTTTTAAAAATGGTTAGCAGTGGTCTCGTGACTACATTTGAAAAAGTATTTCGTATTATCCCTGCGTTCTTTCATTCTATATTCCCTAGCCTGTTTGGCGGATTTCCTGTTTTGCTGGCTTTGGCTGCAGGCGTTCTGGTGATATTTTGCTTTATAAAACATGGATGCCCATCCTGCGCAAGGAAACGCACAGCACCTACTGATGCAGTTTCGCAACCGGATGCTTGATTACTTTGGCTCCATGCCGCTTGCGACTTTAAGCACGGCTTTTGGACTATCCTTCAGATTTTCCTATTTCACATGTGTCCAGCCCGTGTTTCATTGCCTGAGCTGTGATTTCGACTGGGCCATTGATTTGTGTCTCTGTTTACCGACTTCTCCTGACGTCAACTTTGATCAGCTGATGAACCCCGTAGTGGCTCACGAGCTGGTCTGTTCTGGCGAAAGGGTTATGGCTGTGGCAGCGATGCATGGACTAATGGGTCAGTGGGACATATTCGCAGCGGCGCATGACTTTCTGGCACAGAGCGTTCTCGAGAACCCACTGAGTTGTCCTCTGATGTTGCTAGAGGAATCGGTGTTGGAGGAGCACGTATGTTCTTTCCCATTGCTTAATTGGATGGCTGAACTGTTTTCGGATGATGACAGTGATTTCATGTTGGAAGCTGTGGCTACCTATTTTGCATATTCATTCAACCCATGAGTGACTTTGAAAACTTCCATCATTATGGCACGTGACTTTTTAGTAATTCTGAATGGTGCCTCTTTCAATACGAACATTCGATTTTTTCAGATGTTCCGGGCCTATTAACTGAGAGTAGACCTCAAGTTCGACTTTTTATATTTTGTGTGGCCACTATAGGCATTCATACATGAATTTTATTTTTAAATTTTACATACATTTACATATATTTAGCTTGGCTCAATATCATTGAACTCTGCTTTCATGTCCTGCCTCTCATAGAGTATTGGCTTATAATTTTTCTTTTTTAAACTGTCCTCGGATCATTGGGGGGGTGTCATATGGTTACTACGTTTCTATATATTGTGTTAAGTTAGCATGTGCTTATTAAATGTTTAAACGCCATATTTTCTTTCTGCTTCGGTTTGCACACGACACCTAATTGTTATTGTAGCTTTCAACCTAGACGAAAGATGTGATTTATTTGAGAATAATATGTTATTGCCTTGGTATCAGTCGTGCTTGGTACACTTGGTACAACTGTCTGCACACTGAGAACTGCACACTCTAAGAATAACCTAACACAAGGTTGTTGAAGGCCTGATCCTCGCACCACGTTAGTCATAACACAAATAATGTTGCTGCCAATATTGGGCTCTACGTGGGTTTAAGATAGAGTTACAGAGAATGAAAGAACACACTTGATGCTTCGCATGCTGAGAGCTGGTAGCGGTTGATGTGATCTCCTCCTACTGAGAATTAGAGGTATGGGTCCGCCCTGCTAAGAACCCAGATGAGACCTTCTTAGATATAATATAATATGCTAATTAGGGTGCGCGAAATATAGGTGATACAGAATTATATAGATCTTTGCATCATAACATGCTATCACCTTTTGCTTATTATGGATTAGTGACTATGCTGCTAACTCTGATTTTTATAATATGTATATTGATATTATATAAGATACTGCGTTTGAGAATGTTGCATTGAAAAATAAACATTTCAAACTTGCACGTGTGTTCTCTGCCTCCCAGTTTCGGTTTGGAATGATTATATAACGAAAGAGTGTTCATGTGTTCCACGATACCTGAGGTATTCTAAGTTCATGTTCTGGATTGTCTAAGTCATTGGGAAGTATTTACTACCGATGAGACACTGTAGCTAGCTTGGTAAGGGGATTTCTGAAACAAAGGTGAGTTCTGGGTCACCCTGACTCACCCAGGTTCTAGATCTCTGTGCACAGTTCTGTGGGAGAACGGAAACCCTGCTACATTGCAGAATGGGAGCAGTGCACATGGCCTGATTGACTTCATCAAATGTCTTCTGACAGCTAACTGTCCACTGAACTCTCTTGGGCATTTTCTTTGATGTAAGATCATTCAAGGTAGTCACTATGGACCCATATCCTTTGACACATGTTCTGTAATTCCCAGTCAGGCCCAAGAAAGCTCTGACCAGAGTCTGGGTACTTAGAGCAACCTATTTCATTATGGTCTGGATTTTGCTCTGAAGTGGTTGAACCTGGCCTCCACCCACAAGGTGACCCAGGTACACAACCTTACTCTACCCTATCTGGCACTTTGTGACCTTGATAGTGAGACCTGCTTTCTGCAGGACCTCCAAAAAATTCTTCAGGCGGACCAAGTGATCCTCACAGATGGAGCTAAAGACAGCTATTTCATCTAGATATGCTGCACTATAGGCTTACAGACCTGTAAGAACTTTATTCACCAGCCTTTGGAATGTGGCAAGTGCATTTTTCAAACCAAAGGGCATCGCAATAAATGGGTAATACCCACTAGGGGTTGAAAATGCTGTTTTGGTTTGGCATCCTCAGCTAGTCTGGTTTGCCAATAGCCAGCAGTAAGCTCAAATGTACTTCAGAACTTGGCTGAGGCCAAGGTATCAATAAACTCATCGCCATAGGAATTGGATGAGCATCAGTCCTAGTGATTTCATTGAGTCCCCTGTGATCAACACAAACCCTCATCTCTCTTTATCCACCCTTGGTGTGGCGTTTTGGTAACAGGACTACTGGACTAGCCCAAGGGTGATCTGAGGGCTTAATTACTCTCAATTTAAGCATCTTTTGGACCTCTGTCCTGATGCAATCTCTGACATGGTCAGGCTGCCTGTAAATCTTATTTTTAACAGGTAGACTCTCACCTGTGTCTACTTCATGGGTACACCAGGTGGTTTGACTGGGTGTCAAAGAACACAAATACCTTTATTGATTGAGGACCTGCCTGCAATCAATCTGCTGTTGGTTAGTGAGGCTGCCTGACAAGGCTACTCTATCCCCTGACCCATCATCAGGGTTTTGTGAGAGGAGATCAGGGAGAGAGTCACTCTCTTCCTCCTGTCCCGCATCAGTAGCCATGAGCAAGCCCATGTCAGCCCTGTCCACAAAGGATTTTAGCCTGTTCACATGAGGCACCCTAAGAGCCTTATGGGAGTGCCAAGGTCCACCAGGTTGGTGACCTCGCCCTTTTGCTCAATGATAGGGCGGGGGGTCCACTCGACTTGTCCTGGAGAGCTGCTGGAGCCACAGGTTCCAACAACTGCACTTTCTGGCCTGGCTGGTAAACAGTCAGGACAGCCTTTTGGTCATGCCAAGCTTTTTGCGATTCTTGGCTGGCCTTCAGGTCTTTACTTGCCTTCTTCATGTACTCCGCCATCCTGGCGTGGAAACCAAATACATAGTCCACTATGTCCTGTTTGGGAGGTTTGAGAGGTAACTCCAATCCCTCTTTTACCAGATACAAGGGACCCCTAACTGAATGTCCAAACAGAAGTTCAAAAGGGCGATAGCCAACCTCCTTCTGAAGGGTCCTCTCTGTAGGCAAAGAGAAGGCAGGAGGACATCCCATTTTCGCCTATGTTTTTCTGGGAGGCCCATGATCATACCCGTTAGGGTTTTTTTTAATCTTTCACCTAACCCATTGTATTGAGGATGGTAGAGTGTGGTGAATTTGTATTTCACTCCACACTCTTTCCACATTGCAGTAATGTAACTTGCCCTGAAGTTTGTACCTCTGCCAGTTAAGACCTCCTCAGGGAAGCCTACTTTGGAAAAAATTCTTAAGATGGCCAGTGCCACAACAGGAGCTGTAGTGGTCCTAAAGGGTATAGCTTCTGAGTCCTAGTGGCATGGTCCACCACCACTAGTATGTAAATGTGCCCAGATGCTGTAGGAGGATTCAAGGGACCAATTATATCAATCCCAACCCTCTCAAAAGTAACCCCAACCACTGGAAGTGGTATCAAGGGGGGATTTGTGATGCCCCCTGACTTGCCACTGGCTTGGCAGGTGGTACAGGAGCAATAAAACTACTTTGTGTCCTCAGACATGTGGGGCCAGTGAAACTGAGGGACAAGCCTGTTTCAAGTCTTACTTTGCCCTAAGTGTTCTGCTAGGGAAATTTCATGTACAAGGTTGAGCAGGAACCCTCTCAACGCACCAGGCTTGGGGTCTCTACGCTCTGAGTACAGAAGTCCTTCCTCCCAGTAGATCCTATGGGACCCACTGACATTCCCATCAGCCTCAGCAGCAGCGTGCTGTCTGAGATGTTCAAGAGAAGGGCAGTTCTGCTGTCCCAAACTCAGATCTACTCTGGGCGGCCCCCTGCCCCCAGGAACTCAGCCTGATCAGGTTCAAATGTATCTGGGATAGTTCCTTCACAGTGCCCAAGATCATCCCTTGCAAGAGACTGACCCTCACTCCGAGTCTGGGGTGTAGGCCCAGCTTTCCCTTTCTGCTCCTCTACTTGGAAGGCAACTGGTCCATTGTTCCGGGATCCAGGGCCTGTTCAGTGGACAGCTGTTTGGCTTGTGACCTGGTCACAGCAAACACACTTATAGGGATGCCCAACATTTCTGCATGAACCCTTAGCTCCACTTCAGCCCAGGCTGAAGTTTCCAAACCATTGCACAACAAACAATCCACAGGGAGGTCTGAAGATACCACAACCTTTTTATGTCCATTTACCCCTCCCCAGCTGAAATGAACAACTGCCAAGGAATGATCAGTCCTTGACATTGCTAGCATTGGTCACTTGGTACATATGTCCGAATAGGATCTGGTCAAGAGACACACATTTCTCTGTTACCATTGTGACACTGGCCCCTGTGTCCCTGTAGGCCATGGTCCATTGTCCATTGATTGTACTTGTTCAATTTACTGCAACTGACAAGTATGATGGCAAAATATATGCCACCACCACAGACTAGAACAGCCTGAGCTGGAGTTTTGGCTAAGTCAGAACCCACCTCAGAACCCAAGGTTAACCCTACTAATCGCTTGGTTGCTGTACTACCACTTGTACTGGAGCTAGGGGGTGCAGTTGCCTTAGGGGCACTGGTAGCAGTAGTTTCCTTGGCCGTTGTAAAATCAGCATCCCTTGTCCACTGGCTCTTCTGTTTACAGAGATAACACCAAGGGTTCTTTTTGCCATTCTTGTTGGATTGTGACTCCCCCCATAGACACAGGTTTTTAGGGCCATTGAGAATTTTCTTCCTTATCTTTGCCCTTGTCCCCACCCTTATCGAGAGTTTTTGAAGAATCTTGCTTCTTCTGGTCACCACTATTGTTCTGATTTTACGGCTTCACCCTGGTTCTGACCCACTTATCTGCCTTCTTTCCCAATTCTTGGGGAGAAGTCAGATCTGATTCCACCAGGTACTGATGCAAAATCTGGGTCTGACATTTATTAAGGATCTGCTCCCTCATAATCAAATTATACAATACTTGGTAGTCTTACACTTTGCTGCCCAGCAACTAACTTTCCAGCGGCTTAATAGCACTATCTATAAAGTCTACCTAGTCCTGGTTCTGTGCTTTTTGGGTGTCTCTGAACTTAATCCTGTATTGTTCAGTGGTTAAACCAAACCCATCAATGAGAGCTCTTTTCAAAACTGAGTAATTATCTGCATCCTCTTCTTTAACAGTGGGGAGCTTATCTCTACCTTTGTTAGCAAAGGAGAGCCACAAGATAGCTGCCCACTGCTCATGAGGGATCTTCTGAAGTTTACAGGCTCTCTCTGAAGCAGTTATTCATTTGTGGATGTCATGCCCAACATGGTAGGGAGGGACAATCTTGTTCTGGTTTCTATGTTCAAACGAATGTTGCTTAGCTCTAGGGACTCGAGTCGCAGCCGGCATGACTCACGGGTGGGGGGTGGGGGTCGTGCATGGAGGGAGTTGCACGTTGGGGGGTAATTTTAAATAAATTTAAAAAATGTATGTAACTTTCTGGTCTGCCTCATCCTGCCTCCTCTCCACACAGGAGGCAGCCAAGCAGGCAGCCTCCCTCCCCTCCCCTCAGCCAATCACAACGCTGCACTGGCAGCATTGTGCCTGGCTGGGACGCCGACCACACAGGCGTCTATGGGGAGGCAATTTTCTCCATGCAGGTGCATGCAGTCTATATAGAGAAAACGGAGAGTGTGCGTCACTGGTTTGGCGGCGCTGGGGCCGAACAAACAGTCAGCACCCACAACAGTGGACAAACCACTCCTCCTCTGCCTGGAGCAAGACCGCCCACCCGTCTGCCCCAACCAAACCCTTCTGCTATCTCACAGTGCGAGAAACAGAATCATAAAATGGTATTCATAATACCGTTTTATGTTTCTGCTTCTCACACTGCAAGAAATCAGTGGGACGACGCTCCTCTGCCCACATGGAGGAACCACCACTGTGGGACTCTAGTCCCAACTTTTTCCTAGCTCTCTGGACTTCTAGGGACTCTCTGCCAAGGGCCAACTGCTGTTGCCCAAGCCCAAGTCTTGCTTTCGCAAGTTCAAGAAGTTGGTACTCCCTATCAAAAGAGTTCCCCCTTCTTTGAGAAATAGATATCCCTGCTGACTGTCCTGAGCCTTTGGATTCTGCCTAGGTGGATCTAGACCTCCTTGGTCTACTCTTCACCTTCACAGGAGGATCAAAGGGGCCTCCTTTAAGCCCTCTTTGTTCTCCTCTGGGAGGTCTGAATCGTCCAAGTGGGAGTCATCAGGCTCCACCTGGTCACTGTTAGATTCTAGATACAAGAGTGGCCCCCTTCTGGCCTATCTTCTGTCTCTGCCCCACCCACTCTTTCCTGTTTGTTGGACCCGGCCCTTTAGGCAGGTTCACCCCTAGACTTTTTGCTTTTTCCTAGCCTGTTTATGGAACCTGGTGTTGGTGATTTTAGGCCTCTGCGCACTTTTTCACTGTGGTACAGTGTAAAGTGCTGGAGCTCTCTGTGTATGAGTGGTGAGTGACCTGCCCTCCCATAGGAATGAATGGGGAATATGTATGCCCATGGTAGTTCCTGATGTGTGGGGAGTGCAGGGTCGAGTTTGGTATGTACGAACTCGTGAGACTGAATGCTGCAAAATGGTATATGCGGCATGATTGTGTCTAGTCTAGAAGCGCCACTTTTAGAAGTTGGCATATTTGTGTAAGTTGGTTCTGGCGTGCGATTGGCTGGTGAGCCTGGCCCAGGGTGCCTGGGCCTGCTGTGGATTAACTGTCTGGTTTGAGGGTGACAGGGGCTGCAGAGCCCCGGAGGTTGTCTGAGTCAGCCCAGGGGTGAAAGGCAACATCTGTTGCCAAGGAAGGGGGAGGAAGAAGCGCCTGATAGTGCCGGGCTGTGTCTGCCTGACCACCATGCTGGCTCATTCCCCTGCCGGCCCACTGTCACCTCTGGCCCTGAAGCTGACAGGAGGAAAAACACCAGAAACATTCCAGTGCTCAGGGCCCCCTTGCACCAAGGCTTCAAAGGACTTCAAAGACTTTTCTGTATATAAGAAGGGGCTGTGTCCCCTTCCAAAATGTTCTTGTTTTCAACTTGAATCGGCCAGGGGCTGCTGCTGCTTGGGCTCAGGGGAATCCCTGGGCTCTGCCCAGCCCCTGGGCACCTGATGGACCTTCCTGGACTCCTGGGGGACCCTCTGCCTTGCCTGGGCTGATGGGGGGGACTTTGCTTTGACCCCTGGGACTCTCTGGGACCTTTGTGCAGCATGGTGGAGCTGCCTTGGTGGAAGGACCTTTGTACTTTGTGTTCTAGCGCATTGGGAGCGCTTTATTGCCCCATAGCGCTTTAGAGAGCTTTATTTTGATTATAGCGCTGAGGGGCGCTTTGCCCGCCCTAGCGAGTGCCCACCTCGCTTATTTTTAAGCTTATCTAACTTCGGCTGCCCACGCCGTGATTGCCGCTGCCCGGGGGCCTGAAGGTGACCAGAAGCCGCGGGGAGAACCACGAAGGGGCCGCGACCTGATTGGCCGAGCCCCGAGGAGAGCCGTGCTCCGATTGGTCCTTTGAAGGGGGCCTGGTCCAGGAGCCGCGCTGTGGTTGGCTGACTCCTGGAAGCTGCGTGACGAGTGTGGGGGCTTGCCGCTCAAGCCGCGACCGGATTGGCCGATGGAGGAGGAGCTGCGGCGCCGTGTGTGAAGAGGTGAAGGAGCATGGCGGCCTGGTTGTCGGGGGCTCCCGTGTGCTGGAGGGGGCCCCGGAGGAGTTGACGAATAGCGGAGGGGGCGCGGGGCACATTGCCGGTGCCGGCCCCCACCGCACGGCGAAGACCGGAAGTCCCGCCCCGCCGAATCGGTGCAGAGAGAAGAGAGCGTCGCCTGCTGCTGGGGCTCCCGTGTGCCGAGGGAGCCCCGGAGAGAGAGTGAAGGCTGGCGTTCCGCATCGGAGTCCCGGTGAGTCTGGGCTGAGGGCTGGGCAGAGTGGGGCAGAAGAGAGGAGGGGCGCCGGGACACGTTGTCGGTGTCCGCCCTCCCCCCAGTGGCGCGAGAGCGCGCCTGTTGCCAGTGCGAAGCCACGAGGGCTTCAAGGGCGGCCCCAGTTGGCAGTGGGTCGCCCCAATGTGTGTGAGCCTAGAGAGGCTCAGAGGGGCCATATTATGTTTACGAGCCTGTTTGGCTCCGGAGAGGGCCATATTCGATAGAGGGGGCTTCGGGGCACATTGCCGGTGCCCGTCCCCTCCTGCCTCCGAGTGTGAGGGTTAGAGTCCGGTGAGGCTCATGGGGGCACCATTGTTTTTAGAGCCTGAGAGCTCCAACGTCTGGGGCATGTGCGATATGCACAGAGCCTGTGTGGCTCCAGCAGTGGCGCAGTTTGCGCCTAAGGGCCAGTGAGGGCCCTGGCGCAGTTTTGTTGGTTCCCAGCTGCCCGGCACTTTGTGGGCAGCTGCCACGTTTAGGCTTTGGTACTTTGTGACTGGCGCTGCATGGCAGCGCGCTCTGACATTGAGACTCAGGGCGCCTGAGCCCCAACAAGGCCAGTTGGCCTAGGGACTGCCACCGGTGGTGTCTTATGTGAGTTTCTGCGCAATTGTATGGTTATTGCACCTCTGAATGTGATTTCTTGCATCATGTGTTATTCCTGCACCTCTGAATGTTTTAGACATCATGTGATTCTTGCGCTATTGTATTGCTCTGGCACCTCTGAATGTTTTTATGCATTATGTGTCTTTCTTTTCCTGCGCTGCACCTCTGAATGTTTTAGGCATCATGTGTCTTCTTGTGCTGCACCCCTGAATGTATTTTATTGCATCATGTGCTCTGTTCTTAAACACCGCTGAATGTGTAGGTTTATGCGTCATGTGTTTCCCTTTACTACTCCTCTGAATGTATATTTATGCATCATGGGTAATGTGTTCTTTCCTAGACCCCTAAATGCTGTGTGATACTTAGGTGGTTGTTCTTTTTAGTACAGGTGATCCTAGTAAGGTCCGGGTTCCCTGCGTGACATGCTCCTAAGGTGTTTAGGGTTGCGTAGTGTGTACTTACCTGTTCCCAGTAGTTACTGGATGTGATTTATAACTGTTACTTTGTGCTACAGTGATTTTATATTCTTTTATTCTAATTTCTGACAGTATTTCATTTCTGCTAAGTGCTGATTATGACAGTGGCCCATGTGGCCCTGTCTTGGGAATAATCCCATGTGAATATTGCCTGTGCCAGTTGGCACAATGTATATGTGGGATTTTATCTGATGTGTTTTTACAATACAAAAGTTATTTTTATAATAACCTTGTGTGGAGTCTCTTTTGTGGTGTGCCTAGTATGTTGTTGCTGTTGTGCGCTGACGCAAATGCTTTACACATTGCCTCCGAGTTTAGCCTGATTGCTTGTGCCAAGCTACCAAGGGGGTGAGCAGGGGTTATCTTGGCGTGTGACTTCCTTGCCCTGACTAGAATGGTGGTTTCTGCCTGGCTTTGGCGTCAGCCTTAGCCTACCAGAAATAGCCAGTTCTAACATTGTTGGTCAGCGGTGGGATTTGGACTTGTGTTTGCGCAGTGCCATAGCGACAACTGGCTACATTACAAAACTCTGCAATTTTTTTCAGATAGTCACATGTTTGGGAGTATTGTTTTGGATTTTTGTTTTTCCTCAAGAGTGTCATTTTCAAATGTGTTCCTGCGCTTTGTTTAGTGGCAGATGAGAGAAAGTGACAGGGCGGGACGCCAGTAGAGGGGGAGGTTCCCATAGATTAGGAATCCCTTGCCGGGTCCAGTGCCCAATCCCAAATCCCGTCCCCATGTGTGTGGGTGGGTAGATAGGAGAGAGAAGGAGTGTGAGGAGAAATGACTAGCTCAGGAGGGTGGTTATCGCCTGAATGTAGTGTGTATGTGTCTGGATTCCCCAGTATGGTAGGATCCAGTGGTGGCAGCTTAAATGTGTCCAGTGCATGTGAAGTCCCATTCCCAGCTCCCAGAGTTTGGTACCTGTGTCACGTGTGGTCAGGTTGAGGAATCAGGGGTGGTAGAAACTGCCTTACCAGTCCGAGGGGGGGGTTGTGTGTGAATGAGTGGTGTGTTGAACTGGAGGAGTTGGTGTGAGTTTTTTTAAGGAACTTGCACGGGAGGTGTACCTCTGGTGGTGTGCAGGAGGTCTTGAAAGGAACTGGACAAGAAGGTGGATGTCTGGCGGTGTGCTAGATGTCTGGCAGAGGCATTAGGGAGTGATTCTAAAAGGAGTGGCTTGAGTATCTGATGATACTGTGTAGGAGAAGAGGTTACTGTGTAGCCCAGCTAGATCCCAGTAGAAAGGGTAGGGTGTAGGGGCTCACGTCCTGTCTCAGTGGAGGCGGAGTGAGTGTGGGACAGTGTGTCCCACGTTGGCCTGAAACCCTATCTCAGGGCCTGGAGGGTTCGCTAAGGGAGCGCCAGGTCAGGGGCCTAAGCTGTACATAGGTCATTTGAGGAGGACCTTCCCGTGTCTAGAGGACGGGGAGTGTCTGTAACCAGAACTCCGGCGGTCCTAGTGTTGGGCAGTACCGCTCCTAAGTGGAGGGTGCAGAAGTCCTGGCTCGCTGAGCATTTGACCGTCTAGAGTGCGTGACCATTTGTGGGGCCTCTGGAGGTCATTCCCCGAGGAGGGGGGGAAGCCGGGTTGGGGTTGTGGCCTGACCTGGAAGGAGTACTGAAGGAAAGTGTGTTACTGACATGCCGCTGGCGTGTGCTCTGTCTAGCCTGGGACATACTGAGAATTACCCTGTGATAGGGAGTACTGGAGGAGAGTGTGTCGCTGATACGCCGCTGGCGTGTGCTCTGTCTAGCCTGAGACATACTGGGCCTGTAGTCATGGAACTGGAAGGGGGTGCAGAGGGACGGTGTCCCTACTTCTGACCCCGGTGCAACCTGAGGGTTTAGATCTTAGGTTGGGAGATTAGGAAACTTCTAGGTCAAGAGGAATCTCTACCAAAGTGGATCAGCTGAAGAGACTGAGGGGGCTGCCCTTGCTGTGTTATCTGGGGCTCACCTGCAGTTTGTTGTTTCCACCACGGTAGAGGAAAGGGGACTTTGCTGTTTGCTGTGTCCCTCCACCTGCTTGAAGAGGAACTGTGCTGTGTGCTTTGTACCTCAGAAGTGAAATAGTTTCCAGGTGGTAGACCAGTGATGGAGTGAGGTCCTGATCTGGTAGGAGAATTGTGTTCTTGTGAGTGCTTCTCTGTGAGGGTGTGGAAACCCAGAAGTAGAGGTAGGGTGGGGCATTCTTGCCCGTGACCTCTGGTCAGCCTGGGGGTGTGGACCCTAGGTTGTTGGATCAGTGGTAGTTGTAGCTACACTGAGGAAGAGTGGAGAATGGCTATTGTGTGCCAGGGGTTACTGCCCCCGCTCTGTGGATTGGTTAGGACCTGTGATATTTGGATGGTCTTGGCTGTTGATGACTAGGGAGTACCAGTGTGGTATCCTAGTGGTGTCAGAGAGTTATTGTTTGGAGGTAACCAGGCGGGTTCAGAGTGGCGTAAAACCGGAGGGTGTCCCTGCCGTGCAGGTCCGTGTCCGTGTTTTGTCGCCCAAAGCAAGGAAGCCCATCAGTGGAGTGATTGGTCTACCCTGCGTTTTGGCTGGAAGGGGGTTATGTTGGACCCGGCCCTTTAGGCAGGTTCACCCCTAGACTTTTTGCTTTTTCCTAGCCTGTTTATGGAACCTGGTGTTGGTGATTTTAGTACAGTGTAAAGTGCTGGAGCTCTCTGTGTATGAGTGCTGAGTGACCTGCCCTCCCATAGGAATGAATGGGGAATATGTATGCCCATGGTAGTTCCTGATGTGTGGGGAGTGCAGGGTCGAGTTTGGTATGTACGAACTCGTGAGACTGAATGCTGCAAAATGGTATATGCGGCATGATTGTGTCTAGTCTAGAAGCGCCACTTTTAGAAGTTGGCATATTTGTGTAAGTTGGTTCTGGCGTGCGATTGGCTGGTGAGCCTGGCCCAGGGTGCCTGGGCCTGCTGTGAATTAACTGTCTGGTTTGAGGGTGACAGGGGCTGCAGAGCCCCGGAGGTTGTCTGAGTCAGCCCAGGGGTGAAAGGCAACATCTGTTGCCAAGGAAGGGGGAGGAAGAAGCGCCTGATAGTGCCGGGCTGTGTCTGCCTGACCACCATGCTGGCTCACTCCCCTGCCGGCCCACTGTCACCTCTGGCCCTGAAGCTGACAGGAAGAAAAACACCAGAAACATGCCAGTGCTCAGGGCCCCCTTGCACCAAGGCTTCAAAGGACTTCAAAGACTTTTCTGTGTATAAGAAGGGGCTGTGTCCCCTTCTAAAATGTTCTTGTTTTCAACTTGAATCGGCCAGGGGCTGCTGCTGCTTGGGCTCAGGGGAATCCCTGGGCTCTGCCCAGCCCCTGGGCACCTGATGGACCTTCCTGGACTCCTGGGGGACCCTCTGCCTTGCCTGGGCTGATGGGGGGGACTTTGCTTTGCCCCCTGGGACTCTCTGGGACCTTTGTGCAGCATGGTGGAGCTGCCTTGGTGGAAGGACCTTTGTACTTTGTGTTCTAGTGCTTTGGGAGCGCTTTATTGCCCCATAGCGCTTTAGAGCGCTTTATTTTGATTATAGCGCTGAAGGGCGCTTTGCCCGCCCTGGCGAGTGCCCACCTCGCTTATTTTTAAGCTTATTTAACTTCGGCTGCCCACGCCGTGATTGCCGCTGCCCGGGGGCCTGAAGGTGACCAGAAGCCGCGGGGAGAACCACGAAGGGGCCGCGACCTGATTGGCTGAGCCCCGAGGAGAGCCGTGCTCCGATTGGTCCTTTGAAGGGGGGCCTGGACCAGGAGCCGCGCTGTGGTTGGCTGACTCCTGGAAGCTGCGTGACGAGTGTGGGGGCTTGCCGCTCGAGCCGCGACCGGATTGGCCGATGGAGGAGGAGCTGCGGCGCGGTGTGTGAAGAGGTGAAGGAGCATGGCGGCCTGGTTGTCGGGGGCTCCCGTGTGCTGGAGGGGGCCCCGGTGGAGTTGACGAATAGCGGAGGGGGCGCAGGGAACATTGACGGTGCCCGCCCCCACCGCACGGCGAAGACCGGAAGTCCCGCCCCGCCGCTCCGGTGCAGAGAGAAGAGATCGTCGCCTGCTGCTGGGGCTCCCGTGTGCCGAGGGAGCCCCGGAGAGAGAGTGAAGGCTGGCGTTCCGCATCGGAGTCCCGGTGAGTCTGGGCTGAGGGCTGGGCAGAGTGGGGCAGAAGAGAGGAGGGGCGCCGGGACACGTTGTCGGTGTCCGCCCTCCCCCCAGTGGCGCGAGAGCGCGCCTGTTGCCAGTGCGAAGCCACGAGGGCTTCAAGGGCGGCCCCAGTTGGCAGTGGGTCACCCCAACGTGTGTGAGACTAGAGAGGCTCAGAGGGGCCATATTATGTTTACGAGCCTGTTTGGCTCCGGAGAGGGCCATATTCGATAGAGGGGGCTTCGGGGGACATTGCCGGTGCCCGTCCCCTCCTGCCTCCGAGTGTGAGGGTTAGAGTCCGGTGAGGCTCATGGGGGCACCATTGTTTTTAAAGCCTGAGAGCTCCAACGTCTGGGGCATGTGCGATATGCCCAGAGCCTGTGTGGCTCCAGCAGTGGCGCAGTTTGCGCCTAAGGGCCAGTGAGGGCCCTGGCGCAGTTTTGTTGGTTCCCAGCTGCCCAGCACTTTGTGGGCAGCTGCCACGTTTAGGCTTTGGTACTTTGTGACTGGCGCTGCATGGCAGCGCGCTCTGACATTGAGACTCAGGGCGCCTGAGCCCCAACAAGGCCAGTTGGCCTAGGGACTGCCACAGGTGGTGGCTTATCTGAGTTTTTGCGCAATTGTATGGTTATTGCTCCTCTGAATGTGATTTCTTGCATCATGTGTTATTCCTGCACCTCTGAATGTTTTAGACATCATGTGATTCTTGCGCTATTGTATCGCTCTGGCACCTCTGAATGTTTTTATGCATTATGTGTCTTTCTTTTCCTGCGCTGCACCTCTGAATGTTTTAGGCATCATGTGTCTTCTTGCGCTGCACCCCTGAATGTATTTTATTGCATCATGTGATCTGTTCTTAAACACCGCTGAATGTGTAGGTTTATGCATCATGTGTTTCCCTTTACTACTCCTCTGAATGTATATTTATGCATCATGGGTAATGTGTTCTTTCCTAGACCCCTAAATGCTGTGTGATACTTAGGTGGTTGTTCTTTTTAGTACAGGTGATCCTAGTAAGGTCCGGGTTCCCTGCGTGACATGCTCCTAAGGTGTTTAGGGTTGCGTAGAGTGTACTTACCTGTTCCCAGTAGTTACTGGATGTGATTTATAACTGTTACTTTGTGCTACAGTGATTTTATATTCTGTTATTCTAATTTCTGACAGTATTTCATTTCTGCTAAGTGCTGATTATGACAGTGGCCCGTGTTGCCCTGTCTTGGGAATAATCACATGTGAATATTGCCTGTGCCAGTTGGCACAATGTATATGTGTGATTTTATCTGATGTGTTTTTACAATACAAAAGTTATTTTTATAATAACCTTGTGTGGAGTCTCTTTTGTGGTGTGCCTAGTATGTTGTTGCTGTTGTGCGCTGACGCAAATGCTTTACACATTGCCTCCGAGTTTAGCCTGACTGCTTGTGCCAAGCTACCAAGGGGGTGAGCAGGGGTTATCTTGGCGTGTGACTTCCTTGCCCTGACTAGAATGGTGGTTTCTGCCTGGCTTTGGCGTCAGCCTTAGCCTACCAGAAATAGCCAGTTCTAACATTGTTGGTCAGCGGTGGGATTTGGACTTGTGTTTGCGCAGTGCCATAGCGACAACTGGCTACATTACAAAACTCTGCAATTTTTTTCAGATAGTCACATGTTTGGGAGTATTGTTTTGGATTTTTGTTTTTCCTCAAGAGTGTCATTTTCAAATGTGTTCCTGCGCTTTGTTTAGTGGCAGATGAGAGAAAGTGACAGGGCGGGACGCCAGTAGAGGGGGAGGTTCCCATAGATTAGGAATCCCTTGCCGGGTCCAGTGCCCAATCCCAAATCCCGTCCCCATGTGTGTGGGTGGGTAGATAGGAGAGAGAAGGAGTGTGAGGAGAAATGACTAGCTCAGGAGGGTGGTTATCGCCTGAATGTAGTGTGTATGTGTCTGGATTCCCCAGTATGGTAGGATCCAGTGGTGGCAGCTTAAATGTGTCCAGTGCATGTGAAGTCCCATTCCCAGCTCCCAGAGTTTGGTACCTGTGTCACGTGTGGTCAGGTTGAGGAATCAGGGATGGTAGAAACTGCCTTACCAGTCCGAGGGGGGGGGTTGTGTGTGAATGAGTAGTGTGTTGAACTGGAGGAGTTGGTGTGAGTTTTTTTTAAGGAACTTGCACGGGAGGTGTACCTCTGGTGGTGTGCAGGAGGTCCTGCAAAGGACCTGGACAAGAAGGTGGATGTCTGGCGGTGTGCTAGATGTCTGGCAGAGGCATTAGGGAGTGATTCTAAAAGGAGTGGCTTGAGTATCTGATGATCCTGTGTAGGAGAAGAGGTTACTGTGTAGCCCAGCTAGATCCCAGTAGAAAGGGTAGGGTGTAGGGGCTCACGTCCTGTCTCAGTGGAGGCGGAGTGAGTGTGGGACGGTGTGTCCCACGTTGGCCTGAAACCCTATCTCAGGGCCTGGAGGGTTCCCTAAGGGAAACGCCAGGTCAGGGGCCTAAGCTGTACATAGGTCATTTGAGGAGGACCTTCCCGTGTCTAGAGGACGGGAAGTGTCTGTAACCAGAACTCCGGCGGTCCTAGTGTTGGGCAGTACCGCTCCTAAGTGGAGGGTGCAGAAGTCCTGGCTCGCTGAGCATTTGACCGTCTAGAGTGCGTGACCATTTGTGGGGCCTCTGGAGGTCGTTCCCCGAGGAGGGGGGGGGGAAGCCGGGTTGGGGTTGTGGCCTGACCTGGAAGGAGTACTGAAGGAAAGTGTGTCACTGATATGCCGCTGGCGTGTGCTCTGTTTAGCCTGGGACATACTGAGAATTACCCTGTGATAGGGAGTACTGGAGGAGAGTGTGTCGCTGCTACGCCGCTGGTGTGTGCTCTGTCTAGCCTGAGACATACTGGGCCTGTAGTCATGGAACTGGAAGGGGGTGCAGAAGGACGGTGTCCCTACTTCTGACCCCGGTGCAACCTGAGGGTTTAGATCTTAGGTTGGGAGATTAGGAAACTTCTAGGTCAAGAGGAATCTCTACCAAAGTGGATCAGCTTGAGAGACTGAGGGGGCTGCCCTTGCTGTGTTATCTGGGGCTCACCTGCAGTTTCTTGTTTCCACCACGGTAGAGGAAAGGGGACTTTGCTGTGTGCTGTGTCCCCCCACCTGCTTGAAGAGGAACTGTGCTGTGTGCTTTGTACCTCAGAAGTGAAATAGTTTCCAGGTGGTAGACCAGTGATGGAGTGAGGTCCTGATCTGGTAGGAGAATTGTGTTCTGGTGAGTGCTTCTCTGTGAGGGTGTGGAAACCCAGAAGTAGAGGTCGGGTGGGGCATTCTTGCCCGTGACCTCTGGTCAGCCTGGGGGTGTGGACCCTAGGTTGTTGGATCAGTGGTAGTTGTAGCTACACTGAGGAAGAGTGGAGAATGGCTATTGTGTGCCAGGGGTTACTGCCCCCCGCTCTGTGGATTGGTTAGGACCTGTGATATTTGGATGGTCTTGGTTGTGGATGACTAGGGAGTACCAGTGTGGTATCCTAGTGGTGTCAGAGAGTTATTGTTTGGAGGTAACCAGGCGGGTTCAGAGTGGCGTAAAACCGGAGGTTGTCCCTGCCGTGCAGGTCCGTGTCCGTGTTTTGTCGCCCAAAGCAAGGAAGCCCATCAGTGGAGTGATTGGTCTACCCTGCCTTTTGGCTGGAAGGGGGTTATGTTGGACCCGGCCCTTTAGGCAGGTTCACCCCTAGACTTTTTGCTTTTTCCTAGCCTGTTTATGGAACCTGGTGTTGGTGATTTTAGGCCTCTGCGCACTTTTTCACTGTGGTACAGTGTAAAGTGCTGGAGCTCTCTGTGTATGAGTGGTGAGTGACCTGCCCTCCCATAGGAATGAATGGGGAATATGTATGCCCATGGTAGTTCCTGATGTGGGGAGTGCAGGGTCGAGTTTGGTATGTACGAACTCGTGAGACTGAATGCTGCAAAATTGTATATGCGGCATGATTGTGTCTAGTCTAGAAGCGCCACTTTTAGAAGTTGGCATATTTGTGTAAGTTGGTTCTGGCGTGCGATTGGCTGGTGAGCCTGGCCCAGGGTGCCTGGGCCTGCTGTGGATTAACTGTCTGGTTTGAGGGTGACAGGGGCTGCAGAGCCCCGGAGGTTGTCTGAGTCAGCCCAGGGGTGAAAGGCAACATCTGTTGCCAAGGAAGGGGGAGGAAGAAGCGCCTGATAGTGCCGGGCTGTGTCTGCCTGACCACCATGCTGGCTCACTCCCCTGCCGGCCCACTGTCACCTCTGGCCCTGAAGCTGACAGGAAGAAAAACACCAGAAACATGCCAGTGCTCAGGGCCCCCTTGCACCAAGGCTTCAAAGGACTTCAAAGACTTTTCTGTGTATAAGAAGGGGCTGTGTCCCCTTCCAAAATGTTCTTGTTTTCAACTTGAATCGGCCAGGGGCTGCTGCTGCTTGGGCTCAGGGGAATCCCTGGGCTCTGCCCAGCCCCTGGGCACCTGATGGACCTTCCTGGACTCCTGGGGGACCCTCTGCCTTGCCTGGGCTGATGGGGGGACTTTGCTTTGCCCCCTGGGACTCTCTGGGACCTTTGTGCAGCATGGTGGAGCTGCCTTGGTGGAAGGACCTTTGTACTTTGTGTTCTAGTGCTTTGGGAGCGCTTTATTGCCCCATAGCGCTTTAGAGCGCTTTATTTTGTTTATAGCGCTGAGGGGCGCTTTGCCCGCCCTGGCGAGTGCCCACCTCGCTTATTTTTAAGCTTATTTAACTTCGGCTGCCCACGCCGTGATTGCCGCTGCCCGGGGGCCTGAAGGTGACCAGAAGCCGCGGGGAGAACCATGAAGGGGCCGCGACCTGATTGGCTGAGCCCCGAGGAGAGCCGTGCTCCGATTGGTCCTTTGAAGGGGGGCCTGGTCCAGGAGCCGCGCTGTGGTTGGCTGACTCCTGGAAGCTGCGTGACGAGGGTGGGGGCTTGCCGCGACCGGATTGGCCAATGGAGGAGGAGCTGCGGCGCTGTGTGTGAAGAGGTGAAGGAGCATGGCGGCCTGGTTGTCGGGGGCTCCCGTGTGCTGGAGGGGGCCCCGGAGGAGTTGACGAATAGCGGAGGGGGCGCGGGGCACATTGCCGGTGCCCGCCCCCACCGCACGGCGAAGACCGGAAGTCCCGCCCCGCCGCTCCGGTGCAGAGAGAAGAGAGCGTCGCCTGCTGCTGGGGCTCCCGTGTGCCGAGGGAGCCCCGGAGAGAGAGTGAAGGCTGGCGTTCCGCATCGGAGTCCCGGTGAGTCTGGGCTGAGGGCTGGGCAGAGTGGGGCAGAAAAGAGGAGGGGCGCCGGGACACGTTGTCGGTGTCCGCCCTCCCCCCAGTGGCGCGAGAGCGCGCCTGTTGCCAGTGCGAAGCCACGAGGGCTTCAAGGGCGGCCCCAGTTGGCAGTGGGTCGCCCCAACGTGTGTGAGCCTAGAGAGGCTCAGAGGGGCCATATTATGTTTACGAGCCTGTTTGGCTCCGGAGAGGGCCATATTCAATAGAGGGGGCTTCGGGGCACATTGCCGGTGCCCGTCCCCTCCTGCCTCCGAGTGTGAGGGTTAGAGTCCAGTGAGGCTCATGGGGGCACCATTGTTTTTAGAGCCTGAGAGCTCCAACGTCTGGGGCATGTGCGATATGCCCAGAGCCTGTGTGGCTCCAGCAGTGGCGCAGTTTGCGCCTAAGGGCCAGTGAGGGCCCTGGCGCAGTTTTGTTGGTTCCCAGCTGCCCAGCACTTTGTGGGCAGCTGCCACGTTTAGGCTTTGGTACTTTGTGACTGGCGCTGCATGGCAGCGCGCTCTGACATTGAGACTCAGGGCGCCTGAGCCCCAACAAGGCCAGTTGGCCTAGGGACTGCCACAGGTGGTGGCTTATGTGAGTTTTTGCGCAATTGTATGGTTATTGCACCTCTGAATGTGATTTCTTGCATCATGTGTTATTCCTGCACCTCTGAATGTTTTAGACATCATGTGATTCTTGCGCTATTGTATTGCTCTGGCACCTCTGAATGTTTTTATGCATTATGTGTCTTTCTTTTCCTGCGCTGCACCTCTGAATGTTTTAGGCATCATGTGTCTTCTTGCGCTGCACCCCTGAATGTATTTTATTGCATCATGTGCTCTGTTCTTAAACACCGCTGAATGTGTAGGTTTATGCGTCATGTGTTTCCATTTACTACTCCTCTGAATGTATATATTTGCATCATGGGTAATGTGTTCTTTCCTAGACCCCTAAATGCTGTGTGATACTTAGGTGGTTGTTCTTTTTAGTACAGGTGGTCCTAGTAAGGTCCGGGTTCCCTGCGTGACATGCTCCTAAGGTGTTTAGGGTTGCGTAGTGTGCACTTACCTTCTCCCAGTAGTTACTGGATGTGATTTATAACTGTTACTTTGTGCTACAGTGATTTTATATTATTTTATTCTAATTTCTGACAGTATTTCATTTCTGCTAAGTGCTGATTATGACAGCGGCCCATGTGGCCCTGTCTTGGGAATAATCCCATGTGAATATTGCCTGTGCCAGTTGGCACAATGTATATGTGTGATTTTATCTGATGTGTTTTTACAATACAAAAGTTATTTTTATAATAACCTTGTGTGGAGTCTCATTTGTGGTGTGCCTAGTATGTTGTTGCTGTTGTGCGCTGACGCAAATGCTTTACACATTGCCTCCGAGTTTAGCCTGACTGCTTGTGCCAAGCTACCAAGGGGATGAGCAGGGGTTATCTTGGCGTGTGACTTCCTTGCCCTGACTAGAATGGTGGTTTCTGCCTGGCTTTGGCGTCAGCCTTAGCCTACCAGAAATAGCCAGTTCTAACACTGTTCATTTGACCTTGAGGTTTTTCTGAGTTCATAAAACAGTAAAATCATTAAGAGGCGTTGAGTAGAGGCTCCTTTACCTGGCTTCAACTTTCTAGAGGCACACAGTGCTTTCAGTTTTTGGAACGAAAGTTCACTGTATCTAGAAGTCAGAGAGCCACTGGCATCTCCTTTGGAAGACATACTAAGTGTGATGTGGTGTGGTGTTTCACCAACCTAACCAAGTGGTAATTAAACTCTCTTAGGTTGGAGAAAAGGTGTGCTAGATCATTGACTTAACTAACCCCAATCTAAGTAGAACTTAATTATTCTAAGCTTATATTATATGTGCGTAGCAGTAGTGATGGCTTTTCAATTAATCAATACAAAGATGTATCTGGTAAAATGATGCAAGCTTGAATCCCAACCGCTGCACACCAATGTGAGGAGCTGGCCTGGTATAAGATGTCCACTAATGTAAGAGGCCACCTGGCACCAGTCCAGACAACCCTTATGGTGATTTAAGAGGTCTTAGACAACCTTAGAAAGCTCTCTAAGTTGCTGCTGTGGAGAGCAGCCTCCAGGCTTAGTCCAGGAGTGTAAAGCAGCCTGTTTCACCAGAATACAATCTTATAGTATAGATTAAATGAAAAGGAACCACAGCAAGTATTTATACAAATATGTATTTATTATATAATACTCTCTAGTATGTTCCAATATCTCCTACATGGAGATAAGCTGGGTCTGGTGGCTCAGTGAAGTAGTGCATCCACTGCAGGGGACTGTGTTTGACCTCATGGTCACAGGTTCAAATCCCGGCGGATCCACTTAGTCTTTCATCCATCTGAGTTCGATAAGATGAGTACCATTGAGTTGGGTAACAATGAACATCTGTTATTCAGAGCCAAGATAACCCTTTTGGGGTGATTGTGCGCTTTACAAATACACATGTTATGTTATAAACACAATGCACACAATACTTTAGCAAAGAAACACAATAAATAGCACAAAATACACAGTGGCCCTTGGGGGGACCAACCCATATATTAAGGAGGTGGTATAAGCACCACGAGTCAAGACAGTGTCGAGAGGACGTAGCAGTTCTGGTACCCCCAGACATACCCATTTGCAGTGTGGGACACTTGACTGCATGCTCTGTACAACTCCATGTGCAAGTTGCGGTAGGATTTTAAAAGATTAAGGGCCCTTACCAGTGGATCTCGAAGAAACCCCTAGGAACACAGAAGGTTGAAAATCCACCCCACCTGTGGATGCCCTAGTACCCACGTTACCTACACCAGGGAAGCCGGGTGCATACGTGTGAAGTGGTGTCGGAAACCGCTGTGGAGCCCAATGGAGGACTTCAGGAAAAGTGACGCTGCTGGAAGAGGAGAAAGTGTCCGTGGGAATCCAAACTTGGATTCTTGAAGAGGAGTACCTGAAAGCAGAGGGTTCAGAGTCTATGCCACTCATGAGTGAACAGGAGACTTGAAAGACGAATGTCCTCCGATGTCGGTGCTTTAGGGTAGATGACAATGACCTTGACTCTGCAACTATGAGGACCAGGTGACGCTGAGGAAGAATCCCGGTACGAGCTATCCCACAAAGGATGACAAGTGCTCAGGGGTCGGTGTCCAGTGGGAGCACCAACAAGCCTTGGCAAAGGCAAGCCATGCAGGAATCAGAGAAGGAGCAACATCGAGACCAGCAAGGTCCAGGGGACTCACCATAGGCAGAGGAAGCAGGGAAGGCTCCGAGCAATCAGGGGAGCCCAAAAGTAACAAGTGTGACCGTCAAGTTGACCCACAGGCCAGAGCCACTGGAGTCGCAAAAAGGACCGCAAGCAGCTCAACAAAAGATGCAGTCCACAATGCACACGATGCGGCGTGGATGAAGATTCTGGTCACTGGTGGTGCTCGAGGTTGGGGCCACTTGGAGCCCGAAGATCTTCTTGCAAAGAAGCCAACAAGCTGTTGCAACGACAAGTTGGATGCGCTGCACAGAGGTTCGTTATTGCAACCCTCACCAGGGATACTGGCCTCAGACTTGGTGAGCAGGCAGAGCAGGCCTCAGGAGCTGTGGAAATCCACCACCTGTTTTGCAGAGCCCACAGAGTCTGGAGGAGCTCAGGACCTGCAGAGCGGTCGACTTATTTGGAGTGCCTGTAAATGCAGGGAGTGACTCCTTCACTACAAGGGAGATTACTTCAGGTGTCTTCAATGCTTCACAGGCCTTGGAAGGTTCCTGTACGATGCACAGGCAGAGACGATGCAGCAGACTGAACGGTAGATGAAGTCAGGCCAGCAAAGTCCAGAGTGCCCAGACGGTAGAAATGCTGTGGTGTCTGATCTGAATCTTATCCTGCAACAAATCTAGGGACCAACACCCAGGTAAGCCCTTAAAAGCCCTAGGGAAAGAGTTGGGAATATTCAGGGGACCCTCCCAGGGGAGGGTCTGGACAGGGGGGGAGGTTACTCACATATTCTTTGTACAATTTCACCTCAGAGCAGAAGCCAACTGGTTTGAACTGGACTATTCACTAGGATACCAATTGTGCCACTCATGCAGACTTTCTGGTGTTGGCAAGCACACCCACCCAGTCCCAATACACTAAATCTTGTCTGCGAGGTGGTCACACCTCCCTGTGACAGGAGGCCTATTGTTCAACCTTCCCCTGCTCGAGCTTGGCTCAGCAGCAGGAGGGCAAAAATGTGTCTCTGGTCGGCAGCAACCATTTTGTGCTGTCCAGGTCTAGAAGACTGGTAACGGGAACCCTGAGAGCCTAACGGATGGCTCTTCCAGTACTTGGAATCATACCTCCCACACAGTTTATGGTGTGGGGGTATGATTCCAACATTTTTGATATCAAACATGATGGGATCCATTGCAGCCGTATTCAAGATAGACATTGCGTAAATACGCAGTGCCCCTCTATATAGAATATGGCTGCTTCACTGACAACCCAGGAGAATGGACCCCGTAGGCTGCAGGGGTGTCCTGCTCATGCAGGGGCACCCTTTCACTTAGAACCAAGTACCCTGCTTTCAGAATTGCAAAGGCCTGCAATGGGGTGACTTATAGGTTTTAAGTGCAGTGACCAATATTCCTTCAATTTTTTTCCCTCTGTGTACGGCAGTATAAGGTCTATGTGCGCTGCAACCAAGGCTATGTGCGCCAGTAACCAAACGTGCATGAGTGCAGCGCCAAATATCACTCCGAACTTTTGCTTAAAAAAATGAAAAGACGGTGCATTTCCTCACATACAGATCCACGTGAACGGCGTTAAGGCAGGTTTGAACCCGTCCCACATAGCAATTTAAAACCTAGGAAGCTATGTTGTGGATTTCTTTTCTTAATATAGCTGGGCTGCGGGTAATTGTGTGCATTTGTTCAGGTTTTCATGTTCATTTCAGCTCATGATGGGCGCTGCGATTAACCTTAAAACTTTAACAAATGCTTTCTTTGATCAGGAAAAATAAAATTATAATAACGTTATTATAATTTTACTTTTTGCAGTTTCAGGGCTGGGTCCGGGTAGGACTGCATCAGGCATTCGACTAACGCATTTTAATGCTAGTGTCCGCATCGCCACATTAAAATGCATTAGTCACGTAATCTAGTGCCCCTCTGACGATACTGCAATTGAGGCACACTGCCAATGAGGCAGCACCAGCACACTAAAATTGTCTAACATATATGAACGTGCAACGGTGCCTTCAAATTTAAAAAGCTATGCGTCAGAGATAGAATGTTCATGAACAGCTCTGAGCAGGCAGGCCAGAATTCAACAGATCAATTAGCTCAGCCTTCCTGTGAGTCTACTCTGGGGATACCCATTACGTGGGTGATCCATGGAGCGGGTCTTGCCTGCTGTTTTCCACACAATCACACCACACTGTTGGTGACCAGAAGCACACACATGAGTCGAAGATTGGACACAATGGAGGGTGGTAGCTTTCTTTTTCCTTCCCGCATCCCCCAGCAGAGTAGTCACATTACCTGAGCCTCTTGCGCAGGATGTTATAGTTTTACGGCCTGCTGGGCCCATTTCCTCCTATGCCCCCGCATCAGCCTGGCCAGAGATTGTTGACAAACAGTCAACTTCTCAGCCCCTGCCGTACCCTCTGGACAAGTGTGTTTTCGTGTGCCAGAGGCATAGTATTGGTCTTGTCACTTGATCCTTGGACTTGATTGTCAACAGAGTGGCACACAAGTGTTTAAGGGCGACCAGAAGAGGTAGGAGGCGTTTTAAAAAGAAATCCTATAATCCATATTTTCAGACATTCTGTTTGTATGATCTGGGTTTAAAGCAATAATCGCTTATATACTTTAACTAGTCTCACCGTCAATGAACCTTGCTTTACCTCTCAAAAAGACAAAAAAATCCTTGGAAAATGGACTTCGGGAGATTCAGGTTGTTACACAACCCTTACCTCAGCTACCACCTTCTCCACAAGAATGGGGCGCCACAGTCTTACTGCTTTATCACACGGTAGCTGCTGCTGAGGGCACATCATTTCAGGGATCAATATTTAGGTTTTCAGGGTAAGGGAATGGGAATGGGATTGGTAATTCCAAGTGCCGTGATTCAGGAACCCAAGATTAAAAAGTAGAGCTTTCATTAGAATACTCTGCATGCTGCACAGAGAAGGGAATTAAACACCTTTCAGCAATAGAATGAAAATGCAGCTCTGCCGGGGTTTTCTACCCTCACTGCCAAACACACTATTTCCGTCAGATTCCCTTCCTTTTCCGACTCCAAGCACAAAAAATATTTTGTAGTGACTCTGTCCAATCATGTTGATTCACCTCATGCACTATAGCAGATTCTGAGAAGTGCTTGATTTTGTGAATACCAGTGGCTTGTGGCAGGGGTGGGCATCCTTTCAATACGCACCCTCTGGTTTGGCGAATAAAACAGCTTTATTCCTCAGGGTCTGTTGTGGAGAGGAGGGGGGAGGAGGGAAGCATGCGGAGACTTCTCGTTTTGAGAGATGTCCCTGTGACTACATTCTTTCTGTAGCCCTGCAGCGTACCCTCCACATGAGCCTCATTTAAAGGGTCCGGCTGCAACCATAATCTCGTTATTACACAAAGAGACGACGTTCCTGCGTGTGACTCTCTAAATATGCTTTTCACTCTGATGAATTCAAACAAACTGGTGAATGCAGACAGCGACAGTGCCTCGATGTCAGCAACCCTTTGTTAAACCTAATTGAGAAGCAACAAGACTCTCAGTATTCAATTTGATGGACCCAGACAACGATTTAGGCGAGCTGTTTATTCTGCCTTCCCTTCCCTATTTTTTCACTAACATGGATAGCAAACAAATTGTAGGAAGGAGAGGTTTTCCATCATAGAATTACTTTGCCAGCAAGCAACGTCATTGGGTTAAGAAGTAAAAAGACATACTGTGTTGATGTCTTTTTTCATTGGTGTGGTGTTATAGGGTAGGAAATAAAATAAAGACATTTATGTTTTAAGTAATGTGTTTATAAATATTTGTTTCTTTTAAATAAATATTGTTTATAAATGTATTTTTTTAATATCATATTTGTAGGTTTTTATTATATGTAATTAACATTATAATATGTGTTATTTTTATATGTTTAATATGTTTAATGGTATATTTTTAAAATATTGTTTATTTATTTTTAAGAATATATTTTTTTTTTATTGCTGAAATGGTATTAGTCATTTTTGTTTTTCTGCTATCCAATACTTTCCCTACAGTTGCACTCACTGGAGTGGGAATAGCAATGTTTACCCCTTCGCTATCCAGCACTTTCCCTAATGTTTCACTCACAGGTGTGGGAATAGTAATGTTTACCCCTCCGCTATCCAATACTTTCCCTACTGTTGCACTCACTGGAGTGGGAATAGTAATTTTTACTCCTCCGCTATCCAGTACTTTCCCTACTTTTGCACTCACTGGAGTGGGAATAGTAATTTTTACCTCTCTGCTATCCAATACTTTCCCTACTGTTGCACTCTTTGAAGTGGGAATAGTAATTTTTACCTCTGTGCTATCCAGCACTTTCCCTACTGTTGCACTCACTGGAGGGGGAATAGTAATTTTTACCCTTCTGCTATACAGCACTTTCCTTACTATTGCGTTCACTGGAGTGGGAACAGTAATTTTTATCCCTCCACTATCCAATACTTCCCCTACTGTTGCACTAACTGGAGTAGGAGTTAGTAATTTTACCCCTCCGCTATTCAATACTTTTCATACTGTTGCACTCACTGGAGTAGGAATAGTAATTTTGACTCCTTCTCTATCCAACATTTTCCCTTCTGTTGCACTCACTGGAGTGGGAATAGTAATTTGTACCCCTTTGCTATCCAGCACTTTCCTTACTGTTGCGCTCACTGGAATGGGAATAGTAATTTTCACCCCTCCGCTATCTAACTTTTTCCCTACTGTTGCATTTACTGTGCTGTGAAATGTAATTTTTTGTTTTGTTTTAATAGTTTAAGGTTTTAATTAATTATAGATTTTTTTAAATTATTGATATATGTATATATTTTATATTTATATAATATAAAATTTTAAAAATGTAATAAAGATAATAGTTAATAAATTACTTTAAAGTACATATATGTATATATATAAATGTATATGTTCGTGTGTTAATATTCTTTAAATTAAGTTTATTTAGTCAAAATGTAGATTACATTTAATTTATTTTGTTAAAGATAATGTTGATATTTTATATTTTAAATATATTATTTTATTTATATTTTTTATTGATATTTTTTACATCTATATTTTTAACTTCGATATTTTTGATTCAATATTTTTGTACTTACCTGTTTAAGTATATGGAGTCGATATTTTTACTATCTAGCTTTTTACTTCTATGTTTTTACTATTGATAGTTTTACTATTGATATTCTATCAGTGATTCCACCAATACCACTACCACTGATACTACCACCAACACCACCACCACCACCACCACCACCAACACCAGTACCACCACCACCACCAATACCATTACCAATACCAGAACCACCACCACCAATACCACCACCACCAATACAAGTACCACCACCACCAATACCAGTGCCACCACCAATACTAGTACCACCACCACCAATACCAATACCGCCATCACCAATACCACCACCAACACCTTCCCCAATACCAACACCAGCAGTATCAATACCACCACCGCCAATACCAATACCGCCATCAACAATACCACCACCAACACCTCTACCAATACCACCACCACCAATAACATCAATGCCACCACTACCACCACCAATACCATCACCACCCCCAGTACCACCAATACCAGCACCACCAATACCAGCACCACCAATACCACCACCACCACCAATACCACCATCACCAATACCAATACCACCACCACCAATACCAATAGCACCATCTCAGTGCCTCTCAGACACTAGTAATAGGCACTGTACAGGGCCAGAGCTGCAGCAGAGACCATCCCTCCCTCCATGGCTGCCATAAAACACAGCCCACCCTGCACCAGGAGGTGTATCCAGGGCCCTACTACAGCTTGAGTGTTTTTTATTAGGCCAGAGATAGCAATGACATTACGCAACGCCACACTGCACACTCAAATCATGGACAGGGCAGGAACTAGCCCTCTTACTCCTGTGTCACGACAGTGGAATCACAGAGCGAAAGGTGTTGGAGCGCCTGTTAGTGTTTATAGCTCGGATCATATGTAAATCTCACTTCACACTTTGGGGCACATTAGGATGGCGGGCGGACTTTGTCCACCCACCATCCCGTTGTACAGAGGGACCGCCCACCATAAGGGCGGAGGTCCCGTGGCTGCCATTAGGATGCGCCTGCCACAGTGGCAGGCGCATCCAGTATTCTTGACATTGTGGCGGGCGGTGCACTCAGCACCGCCCGCCACAATGCCAGGAAGGCATGTTGTGCATTGAACTGCTGGGGGGTACCGCACCCCTGAGAGTCCCTGGGGGCCCGCAACGGGCCCCCCAAGCAGACAGTCACAGAGCAAAAGTTTAACTATTCTTGAAGCCAGATACAGCAGGAGCGATGACCGATGCTAAGGTACCCTTTTCTCCTTTCTCTGACAGCACCTGCGAGTAATTATATTAAACTCCACAGATTATACCACAGCAGGGGAAAGGGTAAAAGGGGACAAACGAAACAATAAAGTTGTGGCAGCAAGAACACTCAGTGGCGTGCACTCTGAAATTGTAGTCTTCACTTCTCTACTCGCCCCATGTTTCCTGTAGATAAGACCCAACATAACATAACGTGAGTGGAACCCTGCCCCTCCCTCATGCATATACACTGATCATCGTAAGATATATATATATATATATATATATATCTACCTCACTTACATTGATAGGCTGCCACAATCAATCCAAGAAAAAAGGTACAAAAGGTAATAATAAAGGAATAAAAATAAACAAGGTTTTTTAGCTTATCTCAAGGACTGAGATAGAGCTCTCAATCGAGGGCCCAACCCTCCAGGTAAGGACAAGGAATGAAGCAAAAGATTAAAGTACTTAGCTGTCTCAGTAATGCCTGCTGAGAATATCCATGTGAGTAAGCTGCTTTGGATCCAACTCAAAAGAAACAAGCACTGGCGTTGCCAATAGGTCTCGCAGTAGGAAAGTTTGAGCTATTGGTCTTGTAAATGACAATTTTTTTAATTTATGTGTTGGTTTTGAAAATAGCTCAATTAATCGCTTTGTCATTTACAATGCCAATAGTTATAACTTTCACCATGCCCATCTAGTCAAAGGAAGCGTACAACTTCTGTATAAGCAAGGGATATTCGTTATTAGCAATCATCATTTAGCCCCTTGCGATTTTAAACCAAGTATCGCTCTTTGCACATAATATGACATCCATGCTATGTTTGTTTCCACATACGTGTATTTGCTGCACACATATGTATAATCTATCCCAGGCCTGGGTGGAGTCTGAATGATGCAACCCAGGTGTAGCCCATACAAGTCCTGCGGTGACGTGTGAGTCCCCCACACTCACGTGTGCGTCCCCCACACTCATATGTGCACACATGCATGACATGAGGACATGGAGTGAGTTGGTCTTAAGAGTGGTTTGGCAGTGCATGCTTAGGAGGAGATTTAGTCTCACATATGTCTAATGCAGCCCGATTCGTTTGGACGCGGGTCCCTTTCCTGGCTTCCCTGCCTTCCTCCCCCTCTCTCCTCCTAGCGGAGCCGGAGTCCCCCCACCCCCACTGCTTCCAGCCTGTCAGCAGCCTGCCTCACATGGCCAAGCTGCCGAAAAGGGCTGAGTCTCAGGCACCGGCAAATCCGAATATTTATGTTATATTTTACAAAAATTAAAATAAATAAATAAATATGGGGCCAGCTCTTTCCATATACCGCCTCCTCCCGGCGAGAGCCCGAGACCAGGAGCAGCTGCCGGCTGCACGGCGTTCCGTCCCTTCCCTTGCGTTTGACACTTGTCTTTGTGTTGATAAATAGAATTTATTTGACATATATGTTTTGCAGCAGCGGTTCGGGCTGTTGATAGAGACGTCTCCGTTTGCTTCTTTTTAAACAGCATTTTCTTCAGAGAGCGAATCGTGTTATTGCCTCGGTGGTTGCATTATCAGCTTTATTTTGCGAACGCGGGCATTTGTTTTTGGTCGAGTGCCTTTTGCAACAGCAGGGAGGCGGCGGTTGGAATAGGATTATTTTTTTGGGGAGGTCTGCAGACAGGGAACATCTCACATGGTGCGTTATCCGCCCCCATCCCCTTGGTATAGTTTTGGGGGAGGTGGGGAGTGGTACGTATCCCAAATCCGGGCTGCTGAAGGCGCCGGAGTACCCTTGAATGAGGGGGACGCGCGGGAGTCGGTGTGGAAGGAGCAGGTAGGTCCGGGCTTTGGCCGGGGGGCGGGTGGGTGGACGCTGTGTTGTTTGTTGGTGATGCTGTGGGGTGAGGGCAGCAGAGGAACACAAAGGACGCTGACGAGAAGCTGCGGGGGTCTCTGCTCGGGGAAGGCGCACAAGAGGTGGGGGGTTGGAGGGGGTGAGGGGAAAGAGGCGAAGAAGCGCCACACCAGGCACAGGGTGAGGGGCCGTCCTCCTGTGAGATGGCTGATACACATGCAGTGTGTGAACACCCGGGACGCTGACGAGAAGCTGCGGGGGTCTCTGCTCGGGGAAGGCGCATGAGAGGTGGGGGATTGGAGGGGGTGAGGGGAAAGAGGCGAAGAAGCGCCACGCCAGGCACAGGGTGAGGGGCCGACCTCCTGTGAGATGGGTGATACACATGCAGTGTGTGAACATCCGGGAAAATAACAAACAGCTACCCAAAAGATTTTTTGGAAAGACAAAAATGTGAAAGAAGTTTAATGGAAGCGTTTTAAATAAAATAGGTGAGGTGATGGGAAAAGGCAAAAGGAGGAGTGCTGCTACGGCCTGGGGGAAGCTGGCTGGGGAGGGGGAGGAGAAATGAAAGTAAAGGCTGTGTTTGCGGGGAGAGAGAGGGGAGGTGCTGGTGTGGGAGGAGTGCTGCTACGGCCTGGGGGAAGCTGGCTGGGGAGGGGGAGGAGAAATGAAAGTAAAGGCTGTGTTTGCGGGGAGAGAGAGGGGAGGTGCTGGTGTGGGAGGAGTGCTGCTACGGCCTGGAGGAAGCTGGCTGGGGAGGGGGAGGAGAAATGAAAGTAAGGCTGTGTTTGCGGGGAGAGAGAGGGGAGGTGCTGGAGCTGGGGAACAGAGTTTATGGCCCAAAAGCGCGTGCCTGTGGCCACGTGAACTTAAAGAAAACCGCAGGAACGAAGCCCTTGGTTTGACGAGGATTTTCAAGATATGAATTCTCGCTCCGCTCAATGCGCTTGCGCGCATTGATAGGTCGCAAGACCTAAAAAGCACCAAGGTAGTCAGCTGTCTCTTCAAGCCTCTCACCGGCTCAAAAATGGAAAAAATATACCATGGTGTATTTTGCGCTCCAGCGCGTCCTCTCTCCTCAAGTCCAACAGCCTTTGAAGTGTGACGATCCTTCTGCAGCACTCCAGCGTGAGGCTGGCTTCTCTAAACAGGAGCATTTCAGTCTGCAGCAGCGCATACACGGAAAAGGCACCACTGTTCTCGAACCACGAGAACTAAATAATTTAAATACAATGCTGAACAACAAACGCGGTCGCGCTCCAGCGCGAACGCGTAAACAAGGCAAGTCCAGGCAGCTCGACCCCCTATGCGGGACAACAAACGCGGTCGCGCTCCAGCGCGAACGCGTAAACAAGGCAAGTCCAAGCAGCTCGAACTCTGATGCGGGACAACAAATGCGGTCACGCTCCAGCGCGAACGCGTAAAAAAGGCAAGTCCCGGCAGCTCGAACTCCGATGCGGGACACGAGAAATCCAATCCAGGAGAATCAAATGAAACAAGGGGAACAATCTCTTCCCCAGGAACGTTCGCTAACGGCCACAGGTGACAAGCACCAGAGAGAGGGAGGAGGGAGTTTAAATAGGGAGAGAAAGAGATGTAGGACTAATGCGCTTCAGGTGTTCTGGGAGTTGAAGTCCCACATTCATTCCCCTTGCAAGCAGCCTATCACCTTAGTGCAGAGGTCTTCAATCTGTGGGGCGCGACCCCCAGGGGGGTCGTGGAGTCCTTGGAAGGGGGTCGCAATTCTGTCAGAGTGCAGTTCCTGGCTTGGGCTGATCGAGGGTGCTCCCGGTGGAGGCCTAATTCACACCGAGGTGTGAAAAACATCAAAACCTCATTAACAAGTAAAAGGTCTTTTAAAGACCTGTCAAGTACTCGGGTGTGGCTGTGTGTGTGTGTCCCTGAAGCCGTTTCGAGCTGGGGGAGGAGGGGAAGAGGGGGAGGGTGAGGGGGAGGGGGGCTGGGGGAGCAGGCTGTAGTGTAGCCCTTTGAGGTCAATGGATATTGCGCGCCTGGAGCTGTGGGTCCCGTGACACGTCCCCCGCCCCAGCAGGGAGGCACAGAGATGCCCTCCCATGATCGGGAAAGAAGGAAGAAGACGCAGAGAGATACTGACCCCTCCCCTCCCCCCCCCCCCCCCCCTCATGAGCGAGGCACAGAAAAGGTGGGTGGATGAATGATGGGAGGATGGATGGATGTAAGGATGAAGGATGGATGGATGTGTGAAAAGGTGGGTGGATGAATGGATGGATGGATGAAAGGGTGGATGGATGGATGAAAGGATGGATGGATGAAAGGGTGGATGGATGGAAGGATGAAAGGGTAGATGGATGAAGGATGTATGGATGGATAAAAGGTTGCATGGATGAATGATGGATGGATGGATGGGTGTGTGAAAAGATGGGTGGATGAATGATGGGTGAATGGATGGATGAAAGGGTGGACGGATGAAGGATGGATGTATGGATGGATGAAGGATAGATGGATGAAGGATAGATGTATGTATGTAAGGATGAAAGGGTGGACGAATGAAGGCTGGATGGATGAAAGGGTGGATGAATGGATGAAAGGGTGGATGAATGGATGAAAGGGTGGATGGATGGAAGGATGAAAGGGTGGACTGATGAAGGATGATGGAAGGGTGGGTGGATGTATGCATGGATAAAAGGTTGCATGGATGAATGATGGATGTGTGAAAAGGTGGGTGGATGAATGATGGGTGGATGGATGAATGATGGGTGGATGGATGAAAGGGTGGGTGGGTGGATGGATGATGGATATATGTATGGATGGGAGGATGAAAGGGTGGATGGATGGATGGATAAAAGGTTGCATGGATGGATGTGTGAAAAGGTGGGTGGATGGATGGAAGGGTGAATGGGTAAAGGATGGATGGATGTAAGGATGAAAGGGTGGATGGGTAAAGGATAGATGGATGAAGGATAGATGTATGGATGTAAGGATGAAAGGGTGGACGGATGAAGGACGGATGGATGGATAAAAGGTTGCATGGATGAATGATGCATGGATGGATGTGTGAAAAGGTGGGGGATGAATGATGGGTGGATGGATGGATGAAAGGGTGGGTGGATGTATGGATGAAAGGGTGGGTGGATGGATGTATGGATGAAAGGGTGGGTGGATGGATGTATGGATGAAAGGGTGGACCGATGAAGGACGAATGGATGGATAAAAGGTTGCATGGATGAATGATGCATGGATGGATGTGTGAAAAGGTGGGGGATGAACGATGGGTGGATGGATGGACGAAAGGGTAGGTGGATGGATGTATGGGTGAAAAGGTGGATGGATGAAGGATGGATGTATGGATGGGAGGATGGGAGGATGAAAGGGTGGATGGATGTATGGATGGATAAAAGGTTGCATGGATGAATGATGGATGGATGTGTGAAAAGGTGGGTGGATGAATGATGGGTGGATGGATGGAAGGGTGGATGGGTAAAGGATGGATGTATGGATGGAAAGATGAAAGGGTGGATGGATGAAGGATGGATGGATGGATGGAAGGATGAAAGGATGGATGGATGTGTGAAAGTGTGGGTGGATGAATGATGAGGTCTAACAGGCGCATTCATGGTTGTCAAAAGATGATGATGAGGAGTACCAGTTTCTAGAAACTTTTGTCGGAAGGGGGTCCTTACCCCTAACAAGGTTTTACAAGGGGGTCTCGGCATCAAAAAGTTTGAAGACCTCTGCCTTAGTGTAACACAGACTCTGCATGCCTTTTTGTGGCGGCAATGCCGGCACAGAAAGGAATTCCTCAAAGCACATTGTAATATGGCTGGCGGTGTCAAACAGGCTCCACCACCATATTGCAGCCTTTTCCGCCCAGTCGCAAGTCGACCGGGCGAAAATGCGGCGGACGGTCTTTCCGTCCACCATGGACCCCCAGCCATAGTAATATAGCAGGGTTCATTTCTGCACTGATGGCGGGCGGATTGCCCCCGCCGGGCCGGCTGTGACTACAGCCGGCCCCACGGGGGCAATCCGCCCTCCATCCTAATGGGGCCCTTTGTGTCTGTGTAATTTACAACACTTACACATCTTCTTCACTGCACTATTTACCACTACTTTGAACTCGCCGCAGGCCAGTATCTTCCTCTGATATTTACAATCTAACAAGCGGTCGAGAAGGCCCTTTATTGCAATGCTATAGGTCTCGCATTTGCGAGAGTTTAAGCTATTAGTATTGTAAGTGACAATGCCTTTTATTTATGTTTTAAAAACCAAAACAGGTTTGAAAAGGCCTATAACTAAACAATGAAGTTAAAGAGATATATATTTCTGTTGACCCACTATATATAAACTGTCACCAACCATAGAAGTGCATTTTGTTCAATATTTATTATTTATGAAAATATTTTTTTTCCAGAAAAAAGGAAAAATAAATATTTTCATAAATAATAAATATTGAACAAAATGCACTTCTATGGTTGGTGACAATTTATATATAGTGGGTCAACAGACATATATATATCTTTAACTTCATTGTCTAATTATAGGCCTTTTCAAACTAGTTTCTCCTCCCTATGTATAACTAGCATATTTCCTATATAGTGTCGCCCTACTTTCTATACCATTAAAAACCAAAACATAAATAAAAGGCATTGTCATTTACAATGCCAATAGCTCAAACTCGCGTGAATGCAAGACCGATTGCATATATATGCTTGTTATTGCAATGTTGTGCAGATTGGCACATGTTGCTACAATTCTGCAACTTGTCTCAGGAGGATATTGTAGGGAACCACCACTGTTACGCAGATATCTAAAGCGACTTTTCAGTTGTCCCAAAAAAATGCGTTCAATCACGTCTCTGGAACTACAGAGTATCAAGGGGTATTTATTTTTCATCTCAATAAACGTCCTGTGCCGCACCCACTAACGGAACCTCTCTGCCACTACAACCCCGCCCACACGCTCTGTCCCAGGGCGGAGCAGCGGTGGGCGGGGTTTGGTGGTGGCGCCACCTCTCCAGTCAGACTCTCGGTGACAGCGAGCCGGTAGGCGCGTGCGAAGCGGACATGGCGAGTCCCTGCATTGTGGTAAGTGACAGGCAGGCAGCTGGCCGAGCTCTGTCCCTCAGCGTTGCCGCCACTGCCCTCCATCTCCTGGGGCCCCAGAAGCGCGCGCGGGGGCGGCAGCGGGCTCGGGAAGTGGTTAGCCCGGCAGCGTGCTCAGCTTCCCCTGCGGCCCGCCTCTGTGTACGTGCCGGCTGATACGTGGGGAAGGAGGCCTCTGCAGGGTCTAGCTACACGCGGCCAGGCCCCACCGGACCAGTCCTGTTGATCCCGGTCCGCGTGGCCTCAGCCTGCGAACCCGAGCCTCGGCACGTGCGGAAAAGCTGCTCTTGAACGTGGAGAGGGGGCGGTCTGCTGCTGTCCCGCTTCACCAGCGTGCTGCTGTGTAGCAGAGCCACCTGCAGGGAGTCCTATAGCAACCTCAGTGGCCTCGTGCCCACGGTGCATGCCCGAAGGTCACACAAACACTGCCAGCCACAAGGGTTGCCAGGCTTGTGTTTGGCGCTGCCCAGTACGCGATGCCAGCAGCACGACCCTGCAGAGGCTCTGCTAAGAACTATAACCCGCGGAAGCCTCCACGTGGGGTATTGAGGGTAGGCAGGGGCATCATAGGCCCTAATGCAGGAAAGGAAAATGTGCCTCGGTGCCCAGGTTGGCAGCTAAAGCAATTAGTAATTGGGATGAGATGAGAATGTTACACTCCTGGGCGACACTACATCTGTGTACTATTTATTGATAGTTATGCCATCATCTCTCCAGGGCACCGAGCCGTTATTGATGCTCCCCTCCCTAGACCTAGTATCAGTGGGCACCAACAAGGGCAGAAGAGGGAGGTGTTGTCCATCCAGCGTTTTTATGTTAGAATGTGTTCTTTTATCGTATTAATTTGGTGGGTTGTTCAATCTTGTAACTGCAGGAAACGAATCTGTGTGCTTTGTAGCAAGGTGTTACATATGTTACATGTCATCCCCACAAAATACTGTTTTAAATATTAACCACCGGTGTTATCTTAAATGTTTCTGGGCCCCCGGGATCCTAATTATTGGGAGCCTTGTTTTCAGAGTAATTGAGGTCTCGTTATCAGTTTTCTACAGGTGCTGTAGCAACGAATACGCTGCATATCCTTCACACAAAGTGAGATTGGTTGTTGCATTACACTGCATACCACTGCAGACATTGTTTCTATTTTAACATGTTTGCGGGCTTTAATTAACAGGTCTTTAGTGCAACATTTCTACAATGCACCACAGCCCTTCCTTTTAAAAGAAAATTGAGGAAAATGATGGAACATGATTTTTGAACAAATCTGTTTATGCACCAGTCGAGGTTAAGGAGGAAATAGCAGTAGGATCCACGAAACTGCAATATGTAGGGTAGTAGACACTGTCTTAAGGGAGGCTCTTCAGTCCTGCGCAGTGGCCGACTTTGCTCATGAGCTACTGTTATTCTCCAGGTTAATGGAAGCAGAACTGAAGTGGGGAGGGCTCACTGCCGATCGGCTGTCTTATTATCTCAATAACAAAACTTAATAAGTGACGTTGATCAGCATTTTACAGTAATAAGCTTTTTGGTGCTGAGTGTTGTGAAAAAGAATATGCTGGTTAGTTGCGGCTGTAGTATTACTTTTTCTTATGTACATTTTCTGAGTGTCCTTGCTCTCCCAGTCTGTCTCTCTGTGTTTGTATTCATGCATTATTGCCACTGTGCCAGTCAGTGACCTAGTGTACATTTCTGTGGCTGTCAGTTACTCTGTAGCCCCACGTCCCAGTGTGAGCAAGGTGTCCATCTGTTTCTTTCTCCTATTAGTGTGTAGTGCTCCCCCTGTTACCAGAACTAGCCTTGTCCCATGTGGTCTCTGTGTTCCAGTATCAATGTTCTGTACCTAACAAGTTGGGGTTGTGCTGTTCTATAAAGACAGAGGAGAGGGAATGAATGAAGCAATACTAGTGTTCCAGTTGGGGGATGTGCGCCAAGTAGGAGTAAATGCCCACACACGCAGCCAAGCCTCACTATCTTATTTGTTTCCAAACTTTGTTTATTTGTATTTCCAAAGTTATCAACATAGTGTAGTTTTTAGGTATCACATTTTCAATTATTCCAATTTAGCTTCTTACATTTCAGTTTTCGATCTAGTATTTGTACCTGGGACTCAACATTATGCTTCATTTGAACTCAACTTCTAATATTTGATACATTCTTAAATATATCTACTCTATTTCCCAGGAGTTGTCAGGTCTATTTTTTATTAACCAGAATCGTGCTTTTGCACCTACATATACAAATACCCAATTTTCGTTTATGCCTGTGGTAACCTTAACTAAAAAACTTTGTGCTGTGCAACTTGTAACTATCCCACTACCGCATGTGGCCTTCCTACTACTGATCAATGCTGTGGAGGGTCTGTGTGTGTGTTGGGGGCGGTATGTGCTTGACATGCCGTTTCAACAGTTCCGGTCTCTGCAGCAGCCGCTCAGGGTCTTGGGTATGTCCCCTCTATCGTGTATCCTCTCTTGCTCAAGCATGCTTGCCCGGTTCATCCACTACTTCCCTCAGTGTGCAAGGTTGGGCAATCTATCTGGGAGCTGTGCCTTCCCCCTCATCATCTATTCTAACGTTTTCAAGGTCTGGGGTCTCCCAGGCTCTCACCAGTTCCTTACATTGATCTGCTATTAGCCCTCGCTCTTACGGCTTTCCATCTGTAGCCCTCTGTCAGTCAGCCATTGCTATTCGTCTCTTCACCAGAGCCAGGTCAACAAATTCGTTTTGTACCTTCCATTTCGGCGGGCGCGGTAAAGCTTTAAAAGGCAGGCTTCCCTGGTGTTGCTCAAATCCCTGCCCAATCTCGCCCATGTTTGTTGAACTATTTTGGCCCAGAAGGGGGTCAGCACTGCGCAGTTCCAGACCATGTGGACGAAGTCTAGGTCTGGATGGGCCCACCTTTTGCACACCCGTTACCCCCCCCCCCCACACCCCCTCATGCAGCATTCTGACTCTGTGTTGGGTCAAGTATGTCATGTTTTTAGCGCTTGTTCCCAGCGTTCCCCAAGTTTGGGCAGTGTTGGCAATGATGCTTCCATTAGCGTCATGTAAAACCATTTCACTTGGTGTTCAGCCCCTCCCAAGGTGAATACCACATGGAGTAGGGGATGTGTTTCAGGCTCCACCTCCTCCTTCTCCCCATATTTCTCTGAAGGTGCGAACTATGGCCTCATACTTCAAGAAATGGCCCACCGGCAGCCCATATTGCTCCACAAAGGGGATCAGCGCCATGTCCCGGTACATGTAGCCCACTATCTCGAGAACCATTCTATCATTTGCTCCGAGGTGAAGATTTGGCATGGGGTTCTCTGTGGTAATCCCACCAATGGGAGCTGGGATGAGTACTTGGGGGTGGGGGGATCACGGGAAGTCTAGCCAGGCTTTTCTTCCAGCATTTTAGTGCTGTGGTATGTAAGGTCATCTTGTAAGGGGCGAATACTCTATGGTCCAGCATCGTGGCCAATACTTGGGTGGGATGGGTGTCCAGATTTTCCATGAACTTTCCCTCTGCATTGGCTCCTTCTGGCCACTGCAGCTGGGAAGCCAGGTAGTACAGTTCAAAATTGGGCACTCCCAGCCCCCCATTGCGTAGTGGGCGCCACAACGTTGCAAGTAAAATCCTCTTGCGTCCCTCTCCCCATATTAGGTCAAGCACTAGTAAATCCAGGGGGACAAACAACCTCTGGGAAACACCAACGGAAGGTTCACAAAATAATGGAGTAGTCGAGGCAATATGACCATCTTGGTCAATGATATGCGCACCATTACTGGCAGCTTCAATTAGCTCAAACAGTACGCAGGATCTAAGCGAGCGGAGCGCCCTATCTAGGTTGCCTTAACACACGTCGTTAGAGAATGATAGACATGTATGCCCAGGTATTTAATTATGGTTGTAGCCCAGTTAAGGTCCACTGGGAGGGCCTTGGGCCTCGGAAGCGGTCCTGCCACCAGGAACTCGTAGTCCTGTTGGAAAAGCAAATTTCTCTAGTAATCGCAAGGCTGAGTCTGATCCAGCACTGCTTCCGAGATAAATCAACAGGTCATCCGCATATAGGGAGACACTGTACTGTCTCCCATCTAGAGTTAGCCCTAGTCTTGCCTTGGCGGAAGAGAGCCGCTAATGGCTTCATTGCCAGCACGTACAGAACTAGTGACGGGGTACCCCTGTCTTGTGCTGCAAGAGATCCTGTACTGCCTGAGAGTGTTCCCCCTGTTAAAACTTAAGCTGTTGGGCAGTCGTACAGTATTTTAATCCAGCGCATCCACTTTCCCCAGTCCCATCCACTCCATACATGAGAAGAAGTACTTCCAACTAACTGTATTGAAAGCCTTCTCGAGGTCTATCGACAAAATTGCTGCATGGTTGAAAGTCCTGGCCCATGGATGCTAGAGTTGAATATAGTCTTCTGAGATTATAAGAAGTGTTTTGATGGGGGATAAATCCATTTTGGTTGGCATGGATCAGCGCGGGCATGTGCGGGAGTAGCCTCATTGCTAGCACCTTGCTCAGAATTTTAAAATCTAGCTTGAGCATGGATAACGGCTGGTAATCTCCTACTCTGGTCCCAGGGGGGTGGTGTTAGAAAAGCGGGATTGCAATGGCACTCTTTGTGGAGTCTGGATGTTGCCCTAGTTCCAGCGATGTGGCATACGTTTCCAGGCGGGGCACCAGTTTAGAGGTAAATGTGGGATAAAAATCGGTTGGCAGACAATCAGGGCCGGGTGTCTTCCCTGTGGCCAGTGATGTTATGGCATGTCTTATTTCTGCCTGTGTCACTGGGCCTCCCCGCGATTCTCTATGCTGTTCGTCTAGCCTTGATAACTGCAGAGGCGCCACTAGCCTCACTATCGTAGCGTCATATTCCTGTCCGCAGTGGCTTCTTTATTAGAGCGTCGGGGGGGTGTTGCCCCCTTTTATTTGTTTACGCTCCAAACCCGATTATAATGTAAATACATATACAGCTCTGGGCGCTGTGCATTTCTATTTTTTTTTATTGGCCACGATACAAGCTGGGTTGCTAAGTGATGAGTGGCGGGGCTGAGATAGGACAGTCTCACCTTCGCGGCCTCCGCGTGCGTACCCCCCCCGTTACGCAAATCTCAGCGAAATGGTAAAAAATCTTCGAACATGCAGAAATTCCGCGAACACATGATTGTTTTGTATGGAGCCTTAAGCTTTTGTGGGTATTTTTTATATCGTGATGCTACAGCATTTTTTAATCGGGCACACAATCGGGCTGATCACTTTTGGTTAACAGCTTGTGAACCTTCACATTCCTTTATAAGCTCGTTAACTCACGCGAAAGCCAGATACAATTGATAGCACTATATAAAACAAATAGCATTTCTTTGGTATTTAGCTGGTTAAACTTTAGAGAGCGTTTTACATTGCTACGCTTTGACATGTTTTGAATGTGACACGTTTAAACCATGCATTATTTGAATGTGACTCTATTATTAATTATAGTCACATTCGGAAATAGTTTATGGATCCTTACATTCGTATAGAATGCTTACTTGCTAGCACTGATTGTAGTGAAAGAGTGTCGTGAAGCGCATGGAATTCGTTTGTTTGAACAACAGCACGTATGGAATTAACACTCACCCAACGTGGGCAACACCATACGGTGTTTAAAAAAAAAAAAATCATTTGTCCCGTGTGAAATGGGTGTACTTCTTAGTGCATGAGAATAATTGTCTGATCTCCTACCGATGGGATTCTTAAAGTTGAATGGGTATTCAACCAATCGTGATACCACATAGTTCATATTTTTTTTAGTTCGGGGTTGCCCGCTCGTGACACAAAATGCGCCCTCCCAAATTTTACGCTCACCAACATCAAAAGTTACCACGCTCACCAACATCAAAAGTTACCAGCCGCCACTGAATTCTGTCCTAGGATCCCTGTGTCAGGGTCTTAAGCATTTGTGTCTGTGCACAATATCCACATTCCAGTGTCCCTGTACACAAGTTAGTATTGATCTACTATTTAGTGTACCCTGTGTTGGTGACCTAGTGTCCCTGTTGATACACACGTTGATCTTTGTGCCAGTGTCCTAGTGTTGGTGCCTCTTTGTCACTGTACCCACATCAGTGTTGGTGCTCCTATGACAGTGTGGTGGTGACGGTATTGGAGGCTCTTTGTAAGTGCCTCTGTGTCTGCTTCCTAGTATCAGTGTAGTCCTACTGTGTCATTGCATTAGCATAATATTTTAGGAAGAGGGATCCTCGCTTAAAAAAATGGAGATTTAAAAAGTAAAGCAAGCATTTCATTCATGTGTACCCCTTGTGGTTATCCCCACATTAGGCTAAGATTTTGAAAATGTCCATGAAAAAGCAGTTTCACTGCTGATTTGTAAACCGAAACAGTTTAATATTTGTTTCACAATGTTATACAGCAGTGCTTAATTTTTTTTTTTTTAAAAAGCACACGTGTCACCCACTTCTGCTGCTGAATGGACAATACCCACATTGCAGTAATCACGTCTGTCTTCCTTAGTAGGATCAAATATTGCCTTTTACGGCCCCAGTCCAAATTTGACCTGGTTATTATCAGTGTTGTTCCCTTTCTTTGAAAGTTACCTTGCCAAATTTATTGTAATGTACAACGCCTTACTGATGGCCAAGTGCAAATACATTAATATCTGCATTTTGTTCTAACTATACAGAATTCTACATTCCACTGATCAATTTGAGATCTTCCTATTTGTGTTTACAAGGCCTTTTCCCCAATTGCTGAGGCTTTTTTTGGCTTTTGGGGTAGTTCGCGCCTGGGTCTACATAGCTTTTTTTTTTTCAACCTACGATATCCGTACCAAATTTTCACCCTTTTTTCCCAACCTCCTAGGGATTCTAAAGGTACCAATGGTTTGTGAATTCCCCTGTAGGAGAACGATAAAATAGGCAAAGTATAGTAACATGTTGAGTTTTACTGTGCATCAAAAATAAGAAAAAAGTGCTCCAGATAAGTGTCTGTGTTTTTTTTCTTTTTTTTTTCTCCTAAGAATGACATCAATGAACAGTTTCCTGTACTAAAGTCCCCACCTTCCCAGCATTCAGGAATATGAAAAGCTGAATAAAACCAAACTAATTTTGTACCACAGTTTAAGCATTTTTCAAAGAGAGAGCCTATTTTTGTATTCACAACCTACTTCCAGTTTGTGGCGGAAATCCAGTTTGTGGCGGAAATCCAAGTGAATGCCATTGGTGATCTAGAAAAGATTTAGATTTCTGAAAAGCATATAATATCCCTTATCCAGCAAGGGCTCATATGTGTAGATCCCTCAAGGTTTTCCCAAGGAAAATAATTGTTGAAATAAATAAATATTGAGAATTAGTGCGAAAAACCACCATGTGTGAAAGCATTTCCATCTGAAACATTTTGTCACAATGGTTGATTTACAAAAGCAAGATACCGTTATGTCAACTAGACCCTTCAGGTTGCAGGGTTTGGAGGTTCTCCAAGAACCCAAGGTTCCAAGAGCCAACAACTGAGCTGCACTGTAGACCAATTCCTATAGTGAAATAGGCAAAGTGAAAATGGGCATTAAGGAAACCTTGGTATTTCTGAAATTGGCACAAAATATGGAGGTTAGGAGCAGTGGTTATTTGCACATTTCTAAATGTGTGGGTACCTGTAGTATCGTATGATTTAGAGGGTATTTTTCAAAATGTCTTTTTTATACCCTGGCTTACATTTGAAAGGCACAAATGCAGAAAAATCCAATTGGTAATAGCAAATTTTCTTATATTTTATGCTCCCACAAGTCTTCCAGTAAAAATGGTACCTCATTTATGTGGGTAGGCTTTGTGCCTGTGACAGGAAATGGGCAAAACACAACATGAATGCATCCATTTTTTTCACTGAAAACTGACCCTTTTCTCCAATGTGGGTAGCTATGGATTTTGGACCCTAACTCAATCGGCACTTTAGGAAACTAGGCACCTAGGCCTATCACCAGATTCTATTTTTTTTTTTTTTTACCCGAATGCATTACAAACCTTAAACTTTGACTAAAAAAATAAATATTCCTCACATTTCTGTGAGGGACAGTACCGGAATCTGTAGGGAGCCACAGACTTCCATCCACCTGGCATTCCTCCCAAGTCTCCTGCAAAAAATGTACCTTATTTGTGTGGGTTGGCCTAGTGCCCACAACACTACGGCGAGGGCTCCCATTGACCTTGGTTTGAGCTGTTCCTGTAGAAGGCACTAGGCCCAGCCACACAAGTGGGGCAGTTTTTTTATCAGCAGAAGTGGAGTAATGCAGAGTGGTGGGAATTTTGTGGATTCCTGCAGATTCTGAAAGTTTTCATCACATAAATGCAAGGGAAATGTGGGATTTCAGTCAGTTTGAGGTTTGCATAGCATTGTGGGTAAGAACCTCCTGGGATCCATGTAAGGCACACTACTGCAGACTTCCTTGGTTGTGTAGTTTTTAAAATTGTCTGTGGTCTGTAAGTTTGCATGGGTGGCGCTACAGCATGGCCCCAAATACTGCCCCTAACCCTATTACTTATAGCTCAGCATAGTGATTTAGGACTTTTGTGGCATTTGCCCCCCTCGCCCCCCACCTTTGTACACCCACATAAATGGGGTACAGTCGTTATCGGGAGACATGTGGAAACTCGGGTGGTAGTAAACATGTGGCTTCCTGCAGATTTCATGTCTTTTCATTACACAATTGTGAGGAAAATGTGTGATTCTTACCAAAGTTTGAAGTTGGCAAGGACTTATGGGTTAAATTACCTAGTGAGAGGAGTCATGCTCCCCTGGACTCCACGGGTTGTTTAGTTTTTAAAAATGTGCTGGTTGCTTAGTTGCCAGCGGTGCTAGGGCCCAAAATCCACAGTAGTTCTTAGTAAGGGCCATCTTTACATTTTGACTAATAAAGAATTCTGAACTCGTTGCAATCGCGCTTTGTTGGCGCCCAAAAATAAAACACTGGCATAGTCCAAACAAGAGAGGATTGTGGATTGTACAATGAGTTGCCGGACTTTAGAGTCAAAATCGGGTTAAGACTCCTCAGCAGGCCCACACAGGTAGCTGCCACTTTTTTTGAGTGGGTCTGGAAGCTAAGCGAGGAGTCTATCCAGACTCCCAGGTTTTTGACCAAGGATTTAGGTGGTGGAATAGTGCCCAAAGAAGAGGGCCACCAGTGCTCGTTCCAATAGCTGGTATTCCTCCCGACAAGCAGCACCTCCGTCTTGCCTGTATTGAGCTGCAGGCAATTGTCCGTCATCCACTGGGCTACTGCAGCCAGCCCACTCCTGAATCTCGAGGCCGAAGTAGATGGTCCTTCGGTGAGAGTGATGACCAGCTGCGTGTCATCTGCATATGACACCAGCGTGAGGTCCCACTCCTTAGCCACTACCGCAAGTGGCTGCACGTAGAGATTAAAAAGGGATGGGGTAAGTGCAGAGCCCTGAGGGACTCCCTGGCCGATGGAATGGGACTGGGAGAGAAACGGGGGAGCTGACACCCGGAAGGATCTGTCCTTCAAAAATGAGCGGAACCATTCCAGGTCAAGACCGGTAATCCCTACTGTCGCCAGACAATGTAACAGAATGTCATGTGAAACCGTATCAAAGGCTGCGCTGAGATCTAACAGAATCAGCGCAGCACTCTGACCGGCATCAAGAATTGTCCAGAGGTGTTCAGTCGTGGACCGGAGGGCAGACTCAGTACTATGGCCTGGCCTGAACCCGTTTTGTGATGGGTCTAGGATGTTATTTTGATGCGTATATTGGGACAATACGTTGCTTACATGAGCTTCCGCAAGTTTAGACACCCATGGGAGCAACGAAATGGGCCTGAAGTTTTATAGTTTGGAGGGGTCCAGAGTAGTCTTCTTGATAATTGGGGAAACCCATGCTTGTTTCCAGACAGTCGGGACACTGGCCGAAGAGAAGGAAAGATTGAGTATAGAGGCCAGGGATGGTAGAAAGTATTCTAAAGACTCAATGAATTGAGCCGGCCTCATGGGATCTGCAGGAGAGCCAGACTTGACTTTCCTGCAGAGTTTAGTTAAATCATCGTGCGAGATTTCTTGTATAAGCGTCAATGTGGTACCATTAATATTGGAATTAGTGGAATTAAGTGGGTCAAAAGAGTGCTGCGGGAATGACCTGTATATTTTTTGCACTTTTTCTACAAAGAAAATGGCAAGGTCCTCGCACTGCTGCGCGGAGGTGATACTGGAGGCAGGGGTTCTACTACTCTGCAGTTCTTGCACCAATTAAAAAATATATTTGGTGGGTTTCGGGCTAGAGTTGATTTCTTCTGCGTAGAAAGAAGCACGTGCGGAGCAAATAGCTTTGTGATAAAGTTTTTGTTTGGCCAGATATAATGCTTTATCCCTATCTTTGTAGTCCCTTCTCCAAATTTGCTCGGCTTTCTTACAATCTTTCCGCATGGATCTCAGAGTATCATTATATCATGGGCTGGAGGGGGATCTGCGCCCCTTTGTTCATTTAGCTGGAATGAGGGCATCTAATCCTCTGGAAATCCAGTCATGGAAGGCGGCGTATGCCATATTGATGTCCATATTTGCCTCATAATGGAATGCTCCTAGAGTAGAGTGAAGGTCATTGGTTATAAGTTTATGCCAAGGCCTCTTGAAGCGCCGGGTTGGCTCATCCTTGTTGAACATTTCCCTGACTATCATAGTAATTTTGATTAAATAGTGATCTGTTCATCCCATAGGTTTGGGCACATCTGTCCTAACCTCCGGGATATTAGTAAAGACAGGGTCTAATACATGGCCAGCCGAGTGCGTAGCAGTCTGAATTAAAGAGTATAGTTGTAAGGCCGCAAGGTCCGCCAGGAGATTTTTGATGGTAAGGTCATGAGTCAAATCAAAATGGAGGTTTAGATCTCCTAATATTGTGAAGTTAGCCAAACCCACAACCAAAGAGTTGGCCACCTCAAGGAGAGCTTCGATGAACTTAGAAGCAGGTCCAGGGGTCGATAGATATAAAGCCCTGACAGAGCAAAGTGTGGGCCCATAATGATCTTAAATCGAGCGCTTTCACAGCCCCAAATATCTTCCTTAATAAAGGAGCAAATACATTGATTTTTATAGATGACTGCTATGCCGCCGCCCCTAGCGTCTCTATTTAAGGACGGAAGGTTTATGAAATCTGAAGTGGTATCGAGGTATAATGAACCAGTACTGTGAGAGGCTCTGAACGTGTGTTTCATGAATTTGAAAAGGGCTGTAAATGGGAAGTCTGAGAAGCTGTTTGAGGTGCAGGGTGTGTGCATGTTGTGATGAGGGGGGAAGCTTGCCTCCTGTGTTCTGCATTGTTTGGAGTCAACTACTTAGTTGAGTGAGGGAGTAATTCAGTATCTGGTTGAGTGCAGTGCCAATGGGTTTGAACCTGTAGGGGAAGATGGCATGTGTATAACTATCTTGAATGTCTGCCTTCTACCTTTGCAATATCTCTGTGAAAGCATACCTAGCCTCTGCTTTTCCTGCCCGTCTGTCTCTGTCCGCATCAATGTTCTGACTTCTCCTGAATACTTGTCAAGTGAACTTATATGAGCGCCTACTGTCGCTAGCTACTTGAAGCTCAAGAAAATGCATCTTTTATGTTCTAGGAGAACACAAGAAAGTACCAACCACACTTTTTTTCAATCCTTCTAGTGAAGGAAGAAAACAAACCAGTATTGCTCATAGGTTTGCTGGGTACTTCTTACCCTTTTGAATTTATTTTTTAAATTTTCAAGAAAATTTTTTATGTGTAAAAAAAAAAACAAAAAATATTTAGGACATTTATACATAAATACAAAACATTATTTATGCTCTAGTTATGCTCTGATTTCACTCATACAAAAGCAGTGACGTTAAGCAGTTTTTGTTTCCATAGCTAACAATAACTTATGCCCTGCAATGCACTGCTCATGACATTGTCAGTGTATCACAGAACCACTCGCACACCCACTCCCACCTCATAGGACCTCTGATACACCCACGCCTACACAACCCCTCACGAACCGATACATATTAGTACTTGCACAACCAATCACTCCACTTTAGCGCCATAACCACTCTTCACCCATATAGCCACTAATGCACCCACTCACCTACCAATCCAGCCACTTACACATCCAGTCATACAGACACTTACACATCCAGTCATACAGACACTTACACATCCAGTCATACAGACACTTACACAGCCACTCATACACCCTTACAGCCACTCGCACACCTACCCACTCAATAACCCATTCAGGTACTCACATCCACACACTCACCCATACAACCACTCACAAAGCCACAGAACCACTTAGATACCCATTCATACTTCTATACAACCACGCACACTTAAAGCCACTCACACAGACATTCACTTTCTAAAACAGTCACTTGCAGCTATGCAACCACTCACGTAGCCACTAACTCGCCCATACATTCAGTCACCAGACCTCGAAAAATCTACGCGTCCACTCCCAATTGCAGGTAAAATTTGATCAGTTTGAGTTATTTTTAGCACACACTAGTCCCATCTGGAGAGTGAACTTTGGCTGGAAAGGAACAGGTGTTCTGTTAATTCAGGAAGTGAATGAGCAATAAAGATGCCATTAAATCTTGGTTTTATCTTAACACATTTGCTGTCTGTTCAAGGAAAGATGTAAAATGTGAGTTTGTCTTTTTACTAATTGCTGCATGGAAAATGTAGTTAATTTTTCTCTTACAAGAGTTGGTGGTTTTTGTCAAATGAGCTGTCTGAAGATTTCAGTTATTTTTCTCTAACACATGACATTTTAAATAAAGAGCCTGCAAATTATCATAACAAATATTTCAAAATAGATCTGGAATTACGAAAGCACATGTGTTTGTAATTAAGAAGTGGGATGCAAACAGAGTTAAATAGAAGTAAAACAAACCAGAACACTTTACTTGGTGATGTACAAATGACACATATTTGCAGAAACTCCATTTCCAAACATTGTTTGAACACTATATAGCTGTATCAGTAAATCTGCATTTCAGTGGGAAAGTTTGTGGTCTTTCTATGTAAAATCTGTTGATTACAAATGAGTGTGTTACCACTTCATGCTTGAGTTAAGTATTTATTAAAAGTGATAGTTTTTAAACATGGTTTGGGAAACATTCCTGCCCGCGTCCTGATGACAATGCTGCTAATAAACAAAGAGGCAAGTCAGGGGTCATGTTTGTGCATTATATATGTGGCTAAATTTTGTATTATATATGGAGAAAATGTTTAGTCTATTAAATCAAACAAGCGTTTTTTGTAGAGCAGACGTGCTGAACTCGCACATTTGAACTTGCTCTCATATATGATAATGAAGAAAATAGCGGCTCAGTGAATTAAAGTATTTGCTCAATATCTCATAATTTGAAACCAGTTCATGGGTCAAGAGCATTACAAATAGGTTGAGTAGATTATTTAAGTCACTAGAACTGCAGATCTAGTAAATATTTTAGGATTTTAGTATTTTTCGACGCCTGCTCACACAATCACTCATTCTCCTAAACAGCCACTCACACTGAGTATTTAAAAGACTGTATCAATGCTTTGAAGCTGATTAGAGGTCTGCATGCATAGTGCACAGAATATGGTAGCTGTACTAGTTTTTCTGGCTAGGCCATTCCTTAGGTACATGACTAGTAACTAGAATAATTTCAGAGCTGCAAAGAGAGTACATGTTGAATTTATAAGTGCTTAGGTATTGGTGGAGTGATAGGATATGTATATAGTGCTGGATGGCTGATTGGAGAAATACATGGCACAGACAGAAGGATTCCAACACTGCATAGGTATTAACTGGGTATTTAGAAGAGCGTATTAATAGTATGTAGCTAGAAGGATTCCAACACTGCATAGGTATTAACTGGGTATTTAGAAAAGCGTATTAATTGTATGTAGCTTGTTAGAGATCTGCATGCATAGTATACAAAACATTGTACCTGTACTTGGGGTAGTGGCTCGGCTATTCCTTAAGTATATGACTGATAACTGGAGTAATTTCAGTCCTGCAAAAAGAGTGCATGCTAAATTTATAAGTGCTTAGGTATTGGCAGAGTGATAGGATACGTATATGGTGCTGGATGGGTGAATGGACAAGTGCATGGGACAGACAGAAGGATTCCTAGACTACATAGGTACTGAGCATTTAAAAGACTGTATCAATGCTATGTAGCGAGGTCTACATGCATAGTGCACAGAATATTGTAGCTGTACTAGTATTGGTGTGTCTATGGTTTCGAAAATGGCAGTCTGTATTTTAGGGTGTGAGGAGGTGCATCAGATCATGTGGATGAGGTCATCAGTGATGTCACTGACCATGTCATGAGTGATGTAATATGTGACGCCATCAGAAGTGCATTACGGGGGCGCAGGTTATAGTTAGCACAACTAACTAAAACGGCCGAATTTCTCTTGTTTTGTACGAGTGAAATGTCCAACTAACTATGACGTCCATGAAACTTGTGGTTTTTTCAATTAATTACTGAGGTTTTTTAAATGCTAATTTCTAACTATAATGTACCTGAAACTTGTGTTTTTTTCAGGGAATTTTTTATATATATGTATTTAATCTCCTCTCACTCTTACCACGAAGGAATCAGCACTCTGGTTGTAGTTTGGAAGTATTTATTCTGCAAAGGACGTTATCCACTATACAAGAGGTCATTGTACCACCACCCCCACCGCCACCGCTGAACCCTGTCTGTGCTGCAGTGTGAGAACCTGGCCCGCCTACCAGTGTGTGCTGTGAACAGACAGCACCGTGGACCCCACTTTGACATTCATTCCATATGGTTCAGTAGTAAAATAATCGTATTGGTGCACAAGCGTTCATACTCATTCTACCTGAATTGTGGGGTTTTTCAGTCGCACCCCCATACTTTATTTAAACTACTCTAATGTTCAGTTATAGGCTGTTATGCAAAGTTGCGTTCAGGAACGAATCGCGATAAATGGCGTCTTAGCAGAAAAATTGTGACGTTTGTGAACTCCCTTCCATGCCATGTGCCAGCATTGATATAAATAAGTATTAACTTGCACTTTTCTTTAATTCAATATTATCAAGTTTGGATGCACGCACACCGAAAGGCATCTAAGGCCCAGCCACGTGCGAAGTAACTGCGGCTTATTCGAAGTCTCGACATTTGGATAGCGTAAAATGTTAATGATACTATTCATTTATGTATACATGGGCACTTGTGTCTTGATATTTGATGCCTCCTCGCAAGATCGTGAACAATTTAACCTGTGTGAACTTCTGCCTGCCCCCTCCCGGCATCAGGCAGTGCTTTGAAAGTAAGACCCCTAACGCTGCCTCCGCACACGTTTGTCCCCGTCAGCATTTTCTTTCTATACATCTTGTTAATCACTTTTCATTCACAGACTGAGCGTCCTAAATCACAAAATATCCAACCCTGATATGTCTACTATTCCTGCAGATGATGACCTTGATGATTCTGCCCCGGATCCGAGGTGTTTATTCAATATTATTCGACTGTTTAAATTTGGGATTAATTAAAGGCTCGGATATGCGCCTCTGCATGTGTGCTCGCCTCTCAAGGTGTCAAGTTTGATGTTGATGTCCACGGTTAAAGAGAAAAAATTGCACTGCCATAGACTTTCATCAGGATTCAGCTTTCTGTAACAAATTTTCATATATTTATGTCAACTGACAGAAAATTTGACTTTTTCATCCGCGATTCTATTCCTAAAGTTTGAATACAGAGGCCCTCATTGCAAGTAACCTGTTAAAATCCCAGCTGTATTCGGGTCCTCGAATTACAGTTACCGGGGCTGCGGGAATATCAGGTGCGAGGAAATAAATAACAAATTGCATGTTTTGGGGATAACATGGAGCAATCGGGTTATTCGCGTCAATTAAAACGTGTTTTGATCCAAAGTCTCTGCGTGACCTTCAGGTGATGTTGTGAAAGACAGATGTAGCCACTGTCTGGAACGTAGAGGCGATTGGGCGGCGATGAGAAGTTAATTCCATCGCACCACATTGAGAGGATTCTGGGACACAATAACATTTCAACATCCTTAGGTAAGTAAAATACATACAGTGAGGGCATATTCATTTTAAATATATTGTATGTATTTAGTGGTGAGGGTTAAAAAGTGATTGCAATTAAAATAGGAGGCATAAAACAAAAGTTGAAAAATCAGAAAATAAAGATAAACACGGATTATAGAATACAGATGTGCTTTAAATAAACAGATTCCTTTGCCGGCCTGCAGATGCAGAGCTGGTAAATCATATAGACAAATAGCAGCAAATTAAGTGGACAGATAAATACCTACACTCATAAATTTGGCGTAAAAACTGGACAATTCCAAAAACAGAGATGTGGAAGTTTCAGGTTGGTATCTTCCTCTGTCTGCCTTTTTATCAATGCAAAGAAAATGTGGTGAGTGGCAGCGAAGAACAGAAGAGTGAGATTTTTTAGCTAACTAATCCCGAGAAGAGAAATCTGATTATTTGATGTGAATAATGTCAGATGTTAATTTTACTCCAGACTGGTTCATTCAGTGATGTAACATGTACGAAAAGTACCAGTCATCAGGGAGCTGCTTTTGCATGCCGATAGTGTCTTAAATACATGTAATGAGGTCACTGAACATAGAACAACCCATGATGCTCTATTGAGCACAGGGGTGTGGAATTTAATAAAAATGTTCCCTTGTCCATGGGCCATGTGGTTTCATAAATCTACTTGTTCTGTAACAAAATCCACATGTCCCTTTTGTGCCATGTAATGTGGCGACAGATTACTACAGCAATCTCATTATATAAGAGTTCTGATATAGCCTCTCTAATTATGCCACGACTCGTACCAAAGTAGGGTTTAACCCCTTCGATGCTCATGACGAGCTCAGCTCGTCATGCAGTACACTGGTCGTGTGCTCATGACGAGCTGAGCTCGTCATGAACAATGGCATCCTGCATTCCTTAGCACACAGTGGAAAAATGCAACGCACGCATGTGGTTAAATACTAGCAATTCCCTTATGTTGCTACATTTCTGCAGGTCTACATACTGGGGCTGAAGGTAGTGGTAAGCAATAGTTTAAAGGTTGGAATGCCCTTTTGAGTCTGTGCAAACCTACTAACTTGCATGTTGTAAGGGTTTTCACCAACTCTTTTCTAATCTTTTCCCATACTGAAAATGGTTGGAAATTTACTCGGGGCAGTGGCAGACGTAAAACTTTTTCCAGGGTTGGGGAAAAAGTGGTTGGAGGAAAAGTGAACTTGAAACAGTCAGATTTTCACCTGAGCAGATCTACACATGCACATTTGCTCATGCTAAAATGCAGTTCACAACTATTTTGTAGGAGTACTATTTCTTGGCCTACTTCTGTTAATTCTTGTGAATTCACAGAAACTGTATATATGTGCTTAATGCAAGGATATATACCATGAATACAGTTTTGAGAATTTCTTTAATAATTGGGCCTCTAATTAGGCCTGGCATTAACCATGACCTTTTGTGTTTAATAAAAGTTTCTCTTTCTCCTCTCTCCCCCGCCCCCCCTTTACTGTGAGTGACAGGACAGTATTCTACTCCTTTGCAAGGAGCATATTGGCACACAAAGTAGTTTAGTTAGTGCCCAGAACTGCTGTGGCAATGTGTGCTTTTTGAGACCAAAAACTATTTCTGCTTTTTTAGAATGGTGAGGGCCTAGCAGCTCTCCCACCGATAAGGTTTTACACAACCATGCCTAAACAAGTCCCGCATTGACAAAACCAAAAGGCTGACCACCAATTTCAGACCTACCGGCATTGCCAATGCTTGTGTATTTTAGTTTCCCATAATCGTATTTAAACCGGTTACATTGATTTTCCATCATGAATATTTTTAGGAAATACAAGCATACATCATCATGATACTATAGGATGCTGCAAAGATATGGTACCTAAAATCTTACAGTAGCTTTGAAAAATATTTTTTTCCTACTTTCATTTTTTGTGAACATTTTATTTTGAAAGCAGAGAATCCTCACTCTTGCTTTCAAGCTTCTGCAAATATATGCCTATAATCCGAGAGCATTCTGGGAGCATTATACATAGCCTCATATTACTAAACTTTGAAAACTTGTGTACACATTTATACTGGAACCACCGTCAGTAGTGCAGGCCGAGCTTACAACATTTACTTTTAGCGCTCACCCTAATAATAAAGACTTTGCATTAATGAACCCTAAATACAAGTTTGAACAGAATTAACACATGGACACACATATTAACTTAACTGTAGACAATGCCCATCCCTGATCCATAATGTGGTACTGTAAACTGGCAGCCAAAGGGTTTGTGCTGTAGCGGGTTGGGCCTACTTGTCCCAAGGACAAAATGCACGTGAAAACGTGTTGCCCTTGACCCTTAACCATATGTCCTGGGCATCGGGCTATAGGAATTCCACATCCCTGATTGAGCAGATGCAATCTGCGCTAAAATATGCACACAATGTGCTGTCCTTCTATAGTTTTGATATTTAGATAGCGCCTTATGAGCTCTTGCGAACACCAACTTGCTAATAGAATTTGCTCCAGTCTTACAGTTTGTAACTTCGTGCTTTTGTCTGGATAAGGTAAAAAATTGTACGCTGCTATCAAACAAAACAAGCATTTACATTGCAATAGGTCTCGCAATGACATTGTTTTGAGCTATTGGCATTGAAAATTTGATTGTTTTTTTTTTCCCTTCATGAAGCATTCATCAAGTAATGGCGTAGTAAATGACAGTGGCTTTTATGTATGTTTTAAAAACAAAAACAAAAATAAAAGGCATTGTTATTGCAATGTTGATAGCTCAAACTTTCGTAAATTCGAGACCTATTGCATTGCAAATGCTTGTTACTCATGCATTGTCTTAGCCACAGCAAGAATTGCTGTCCAGAATAACCTTTTCTCCATCTGTAAACTTTTTTTGTTTTGTTTTCGGCAATTTAGTATGCCATTTGGTGTGGAGCTTTCAAGGTGTTTACTGGAGTTAATACCTGTTGCGTCCTCTTCTGCAAGTTCCTGGCAAAAACATGTTTTCTCTTCCCCGCTTGAGACCCAGGTTTCGTTCCCCAGTGACACTTAAGTTTGGTTTGTTTCAAATTGTCGTTAGCTAAGGTCAGACTACAAATAACACACTTTGGCCCAATTTCTCTAGTAACAATAATGAAGGTGAAACTGAAACGCAAATAGAAGGAATTATATTTTCTTATTTTTGCAGCTTTTCGTTTTTCACAAGAAGAGAAGTGTTACAGATAAAAAGGTAAATGGCTAGTGATCTGGTCTCTACTCTTCTGCACTGAAACTTGAAGGCCTCCCAGTGAAGTTAAAGCCCATGCCAGGATTCTAGCAACAGGAGTTAAGATGAATGTAGATCCTCCGGAAATAACTCTCCAACCACTATCCCACCAATAGACTCCGGGTGCCATATACTTACTGGAAAGGGAGATGTGTGCTTGTGACAGCTAAATATCAAGTGGGCTCTGGTGGGTGCAAGGGCAGCCCTGGACATCTGGTTCAAGAGTGCTCCGGTAGAAGTAGAACAGTGCACATTGTTTCACTCCCTTTAACCACCCCATCTTATAAGTGTCTGTCAATCCTGTTCTAACCTTCCCTCTCCTCTGCAGTATCCCACTCAGTTAGACACTGTTGAGCCTTATGTACCCAGATCTTTCGAACATCCTCCTACTGCATACCTCAACCCTAATCTTTTTTCACTTCAGCATCCTCTTTTGAATTGCCCGTCCATGCACTGCCTTTCTGCTCCTTCACTTCACACAGTCATGTTAGCATGGATTTTTCTCTAACTTTAACCTTTTTATTGTTGTCAATATTTCAACAGCTGTGTATTGTCTTAATTCACGTTCATGTATAATAACAATTACATTTGGCAGACGTGAATACAGTATTGTGTGCTCTGCGGAGAGGTCAAGAATTGGGTTACCATGTATTTGGAATACCTTTATGACACTGACAGCCACTGTGATAAACTTGCACTTCCCGGAGTTTTCCCCAGAGCTCTGACCGGATCCATTATAGACACCACCCACAAACTAGACTCATAAGACACCTAGAGGTGACTCTTTTCACTGTGTATAACTAATGAGTCGCATGAAAAACAAGCATTTGCAATGCAATAGGTCTCGTATTTGCCAGAGTTTAAGTTATTGGCATTGTAATGACAATGCCTTTTATTTATTTGTTTTCAAAACCCACACATACATTTAAATTTACAATGCCAATAGCTCAAACTCTAGCAAATGCGAGACCTATTGCATTGCAAGGTTTCTGCCACAATTTGAGCTATTCGTAGAGGATCACCTGACTCATCTGAGTCCGCAGTGGGGTATGAGGGTTGAAGGGCACAGATAGGCTCTAAATGTAACAGGTCTACCACGTTAGAACCACTGCATGGGCTCCTGCTATCCAATGTAAGCAGCTTCTAGATATTTTTTAAGCCCACAATTAATAAAAGTAAATATTTTACAGAGTCTCATTCAACCTTCTTAATTGAGCGTTAGTTATTTCACAGGCTCAGTACAGAAGCATTTTCTTTTTTGGGGGGAATTTTCAATATTATTTACACCAGTCGTTGTTATGCAGGTAACAACCATTGACAAAGCCAATAGTCCTAGCTTATTCAGGTATTAATGTCAGTTTTATTGTATATGGGTGTAATAGCGAAAAGAGGAAGCAAAATACCAATAATTTTGGTAAGCAAAATTTTTTGGGCTGTGTTTAAGCCACACCTCAGTGTCCTATAACTGAAAAGTATTTCCAAGGAGCGCTCCAAGAGACAGCCCAGCGCACGTGCCAAGATCAAGGCTAAGGAATGACTTTTGCGACCAACCTCTGGACTGCTCAATATTCCATGAAACCGCTTATGCATTTTTGTCTTCCTCCATCTCAAACTTGCTGCTTTTTGGGTCCTCCCCTGTTCATCTAGTGGGTGTAGAAAAGAAGACGTAGGCAAATCCAATTCCTTACTTCTTTATTTCCAATGTAGTACAAATACAGCGGCACCGAACACGCCTCCAACCTCCAACCCTCCTCCTTCAGCAACTGCCCTCCCTACGACATAAACCTTCTCATATCCATGCATTCCACACATTCCACACATGCACACATACACGCGCTATCATACACTATCATACCACGAGACAATGCACGTGCACAACACGACACATACGAACCAATACCACACACCGTCCTCCTCAACAACTTACACGACACTGACTAAAAGTTAACCTAACTTAAAATCAGTAAACCGGACAGGCAACTTCCTCGTTCTATTACCACGGCGTAAAGCCTCACCTTCAACACCCATATTGGTACGAGTGGAACAAGATTCAATAACATCACTAACACCACTCCTACTCTTAATTTCATCACGACCTGATGTGTCACATCTGACATTACAACTACTCGTACTTCCAGTTGACACCACTTCCTCATTAGTCCAAAATCATCACCTAACATATATCCGCTACACACTCCATCATCACCAGACCGTGTACCTACCCCGCCATCCTTCCCATTGCAAAGACTCAATTGGCGAAAATTCCATCTCTTACCGTCCTCCAACTCTACTGCACTTCCAAACACTTTCATTACCCTCAGGGGTTTAGACCATACACTTTCACCCTTCAACACAATTCTAGGATTCTTTACCCGAACCATTTGACCTATCTTAACCGACGGCCAACTACATCTACCTCCATGATACTGCTGACTACGATCCTGATACTTTTTGACCTCAGACCTAATTTCTTTATCAATATTGATGTTATTGCACTGCACTTTACCATTCCTTTTCCTCAACCACCATGCAACTAATCCAGTGAATGGTTTCCTACCTCTCAAAACCTCAAAAGGTGTTTTTCCTGTAGCAGAATGCGGGGTGACACGGTATGCTGTCAATCTTCCTTGTAGAGCTTTCCTCCAAGATAAACCTGCACTCAATGCTAATTCAATCACTTCCTTGACCACCCTATTGAAGCGCTCAACTTGACCATTACTTTCGGGATGATATAATGATGATTTAATGTTCTTGACGCCCATCACCATTAAAAATTCCATTTTTTTGTTGCTCATCCCATGTAAATGCTACACCCCTTTTTAACAATAACCTTAATGGTTCAACTTTAGATGCGTAATTTTCAATAAAACGTGAGTAAAACTCTGTTAACCCTAAGAACGACATTAATTGTTCCTTATTTGTAGGCTCAGGGACAGCTAGAATTGCATCCACATGACCAATTTTTGGTCGAATACCATCCTTGGATATGACATGTCCTAAATACTCCACTTCAGGTTTTCCAAAGACACACGTTTCATTTTTGATAGTTAATCCACTACTCCTCAATGCTTCTAAGACCGCGTATAAACTTTCATCATGACATTCCTTATTCCTTCCACATATTAAGATGTCATCTTGGAATACCTTTGCATTTTTAATCCCTTGCAAAATTCTACACATTTCTCTTTGAAATACTGCAGACGTGCTTGCAAGGCCAAACTGCATATGTTTATATCTAAACATTCCCTCTGTGGTAATGAATGCAGTACAATGCTTAGAATCTTCATCTAAAACAATTTGGTGATACGCACCTGTCAAATCTATCTTGAAAAACCAAGAGGACCCACCAACAGAAGATGTAAGTTCTTGTAAATTCGGAAGAGGAAATGTATTGACCCAAATGGCGTCATTTAGGCATCTTAAATCGACACATAAGCGCAAATCGCCATTGGATTTAAGCGAAATCACCACTGGAGAAACCCAGTCTGAACTCTCAACTGGTTCAATAATTTCATCCTTGCACAATTTTTTTAGTATTTCACCCAATTTCTCTCTAACTAATGGGTACGTTCCTAAGTTTTTGTCTCACGGGACACGCACCTTCTCTTAGAATAATTCTATGTTTAAATCCAACCATCTTGCTGATGCCATTGGAAAACACATCAGGAAATTTTTCCTTAAGAAATGAATAGTTGTTCATCTCACGACAATCATCCTGAATAGAATAAACAGGACAATCTAAACTAGGATCAATTTTCATACCCAAGTCTGTTATGTGTGGCCATCCTAAAATAGTTGCACCTTTGTTAGCCACATATATTTTACCTTGACACAACTTATGTCCAAAACTAATCTTAGCCAAAATAAAACCTTCTAAAGCTATTTTATGTCCAGTATAACTTCCAGGATGTACATCCGATTCCAATAATGATCTGTTTGGCCAAAGTGTTTTAAATAAATCCATGCCCATAATGGTATACCATGCACAAGAGTCTACCATTACTTTAACTTCTAGACCGTCAATGTTGATGATACATGATGGTAGCTTTTTAACTTTACTCGTCCCCTTAATTGACTTCTCATGCACACTGCAAATTTCACCTACAACGTGAAAAATATCATCTTCATCATCTTCTTGGACACAATTAACCTTAGCTTTAAAGTTGTGACATACTCTAGTAAAATGTCCCTTTTTAGGTCTCGGCTAAAAGACGCGCGTAAGCGCGTCTCCGCCGAGATCTTATGTCAGCGAGTAGCAGTCCCAGGAGACAGTCCTGGCCACGCGCATCCTTCCAGGCGATTTGTAACTGGAACGCGCGCTGTGGCCAGGCGCTGTCTCCTGGGAAGCGCAAGCACCACACACGCATGCGCATACACACACACGCGCCCATGCACGCACGCACATACATACATACAGAGACACCACCCCTGACTCATACACACGCGCGCGCACACACACAAGTGCACCGAGGCCCCCCCTCCCTCTCCCCCGCCGTCACCGTCGCGCACATACATACACACACACACACGACCATACACACACACAAGTGCACCAATCGCGCTCCAGACCCCCCTCCCCCTCCGTCACCGTCGCGCACATACATACACACACACACACGAGCATACACACACACAAGTGCACCAATCTCGCTCCAGAACTTACCTTACCTCAGCACGCGGCGCCCAACCTCCTGCTGGCGCGGCCCCGGGGCTCTACACCGCTCACAGGAGCCCCGGGCCGCGAGATGCTACGACTCCGCCTGCCTCCTCTTCCGGTGTGAACGTGGCCCCGCCCCCGTCACAGGCGACCGTGCCTGACTTCCGGGGCGGCCGCGAGTTCAATGAAATGCAATAAATACCATAAATGCAATTGTATTCAATAGCTGATTAATAGGTTTTCCAAGCCCTCACCTAACGGTGTTTAAACAGGATTTAAATTAATGCTTACAATTCTGCCCGGAGCATCCTACTCCTGCTTCATTCTAAGAACAAAGTTACCATAACTCCTTGCTAAGCAAAGCTCAGCAGTTGTATGCACCCGTGTTTCATCTGCCAACAATTTACATGTTTAAATTATGAATGGTTGAGTATGCAATCATCCCCTTTTGCACAACACAAATACAACACAGGCAACGTTCCAGGGATTCGCTGTTAGTTCTCAAAATGGACACTGATGAAAGACGCTTTGTTTACATCACCCATTGATTGAACTCATGCAAGAAAATCGCTTGCCGTACTGCCAAATTCTGTCTCTCTCTCGTTGAACCCGCATCAACATTTTGGATTAAAGCATACAGTGAATTCCAACAGCCCTCAAGCCAACGTGCGATAGAATGTGAATGTTTATATTCAAACATATTCAGAAGGACGCGACCACAGAGTTAAAAACAAGCATTGGAAAAGCCAATAGGTCTCGTCTACATAAGGTATTGGGTTTGTCAATGAGTGGTGAGTGCAGAGTGGTGAGTGCAGAGTGGTGAGTGCAGAGTGGTGAGTGCAGAGTGGTGAGTGCGCAGAGTGGCGAGTGCGCAGAGTGGCGAGTGCGCAGAGTGGCGAGTGCGCAGAGTGGCGAGTGCGCAGAGTGGCGAGTGTGCAGAGCAAGTGTGCAGAGCATTGTGTGCTGTTGAGTGCAGAGTGCTGTGTATTGGCAATGTTAATGACAATGGCCATTTATTTTTGATTTAAAGAAAAAAAAAGAAATGTCATGAGCAATGCCAATAGCTCTACCTTTAATGATGCCGAGACCATTGCATTGCAAATGCTTGTTTTTTTTTACAATTGGTGCATATTTTGTCAAGTGCAGGACACCACTTATAATTTGCTAAATGGTTGCTAGATCCGCACCTATAGCATGCAAATGTCTTTTGCTCATTACTTTTCTCATTACTTTTCTTGTTAGGGTAATTACTAAACAACTTATTATCATTCTTGAACTTGGATTTGTCATCCTTATTAATCACATTGACTGAACTAGATTCCGAGTCATTTTTCTCATTTCTAACTTCACAAATACATTGGTCTGAAATTTCCACACCTCTAGCCACTTCAATGGCATTTTTTAATGGAGTACTACCGGATGACCATAACTTTTCCAGAATTTTTTTAGATTTAGTTTTCTTAAGAATTTGGTCACGTAAAACCTGGTCATATGTCATACTTTCAAACTCACACGTAACAGCCAAACCTCTCAAGACTGAAACATACTGATCAATTGAAGTAAGGAATTGGATTTGCCTACGTCTTCTTTTCTACACATTGCGACGAGCGGGATTCAGCGGCACTGAGCTCAGTTTCCTTGTGAATCTATTTTTTCTTCTTTCAAGGATTTTTTTTTCTGCCACATTGGATTTCCTAGTTCAGCGAGTTTCTTACCGATCTTCCGACCTGTGGATTTTCTGGGGCGCTCTTTGAGCTTCGTATCGGCAGAAACTCTTGATTGGCAAAATTTTGATCGGAACATTTACCTTCAGTAACGCCGTAACTGCCGTTACATCTTGCATCTTTCAAGTGGCTGAATTGTTTAAATCAATGCGTGCGTGAGTAGATTGAGCGTACTACGTTCCACGTTCTTATTGCATCCCATCCTCGTCTATATCAAAAAGGGAGGGAGTTAAGGTAGTTGATCAATGGATCAACGGACACGGTTTACCACACAGGGTGGTGGAAGGTCCAGTTACAGCTTGTGTCCGTATCTTGCACTAGGAAAACAAAAGGGAGGTTGCTGCACTGTTCCTATGGAGAGTGAGGGAAGAGTTAACTGGCATGACCACAGATGTTAGAGTAACATCCTGGGGCATCCATTTTGTTGGATGTAATTGCCTCACACACCCCGAAGGATGTCATGCTTCATCATCGGCGGTTGCTCCTCGTCGGGGAGGCGGTGCAATCCCCGACGGGCTCACCTCAAAGAGGGGCTCTTTGGCGGAGATCTTTTTTCCAACAGCCTTATGGTGAGGTGGGGGTGTGTGGGCTGGGCTAGGTGTAATGGTGTGAGGGATATTAAAATGTAGCAAGGGGTACCGGAATTCAGTTTATTCTGGGGGTCCCCTGGCTGCAGTTAAAAAAGTGGGGTTAGCTCACTAGGTGTCAGCAGGTTAGGTCAGGTGACCCTAGATGAGACTAAAGGTGATGCTGGTCGACATGTTTCTCGCTGTGGGTCTAGTCACCCGCGATTCATCAGGACCTTAATAAAGTGCAAAGAAAAACATGCTAGTGTCATGTGTGTCAATCGTTAACTCTGTGGGTACTCCTATGCCTAGACATAGAACAAAAAAGAGGAGGACAATCGTTAATTACAAGTCTGCATGTCAACAACTCAAGTCAATGCCAGGGTGTGTACACAGTGTGGCATGCTATTGGTGCTTGGGAGTAATGTACAACAACCAATGCATGCCTTGCAACTTGTGTGTGCAAAGTGCGCTGTGAGGAGCACACACAACTGTTGAGTCCGTGAGGAGGTTAGTGGTAGAGTGCTGGCTAAAACCAAAGGTTTAAAAATAGCTTTTAAGAAAGATTTAAAAATGCAGCAGTTTAAGAGGACTACTCATTTGGTGTAGAATTCGAGCAGGTATAGTATTAGTGGCACCGTTTGTAACTACATGAACAACACTCACACACTGTGACCCAAAGGGGTATATATAGATTGAGAAGTCTCACGTGCCCCACTTACCTAATGGTTAAGGATTAAATGCCACATGAGGGGTCGGCGGGACTGAACATCAGGGATGAGCCCAGGGTTTTAGCTGGAGATAGAATATAACATAGCGCCTGTAGTTGGGTAGTTGCTACAGCTAATGTTAAAATATCTCCATGCAGAGTTGGGCTGGAAGGTCTAAGACCTCCACGCTGTCTCCCTCCGTTAAATCCCTGTCTGGTAGACTCACCTCCATACTCCTGTGTCCGCGCAGTCAGACCTACCCTTCTCCGCCGAGCTCGAGTAGATGTGGGAGCTCGGCGGCCGGGGCAATTTAAACCACGTTGACAGGTCGGCGTGTGACGGCGCGTCTCCGCCTCCTCTGTCAGGTCACGTGGTATGGGAGCTTTTTGTGGCGGCCATCTTACAGCGGTGTGCTGAGGCGCATAACGCTGAATGTACTTCATTCTTAGTGTCTACTCATGAACATATTATTGTGCCAGTTAGGGAAATAAAGGGGGGGGGGGGGTTTGTTGGAAATCGCCCCCTATTACCGATGATAAATCACCGCTGGTATGTGTGAGGAGCAGTTAGTTTGGAAGTCACTCGCTCTCATGTATGAAATATAGCGGCCATGTTGTGTTGGGCACAGAATATGTCCAGGGCATACACTGGTCAAGTATGGTTGAGAACGTAGCGGTATGCTGTAGTTAGGTGAGTCTACTAACTTAGAATCGTGAATGGCATTTGGAACACGTTACATAGTGTGTTGTGTCGAGTTACATAGTGTGTAGTGTCAGCAACGGGGACTGATGTTAAAATTATTAGGGTCGATCACTGTCTAAGATGTGACCAGTGTATAGGGCAATTGGTTACACGAGGGATTGGAAAAGGAACTGGATATCCTAAAGTGAGTGCCACGGAATATCCTCGTTAAGACCCTGTTTGTCTGTAGACAATCGATGGATCCATCTCTGCTCTTTCCGGAACAGGGCATTGCTTGGGCAGTTAGGGCTGGCTTCTAGCACCACCCATCTCATGGAGTCTTCATCGTGGTTTTGTTCAACAAAATGTTTGCACATCTTGGTATGGGTCTTTTTGCAACGGAAGTTGCTACGGTGTTCAATAATTCTTGTTTTAACGGGACGGGTGGTCATCCCGATGTAAAGTAGGTCACAAGGGCACTTGAGCATATATATACAATGTGATGTATTGCAATTAGTGTGGTGTCTGATCTCCCATTTGAAGGCCTCAGAGAGCTGGATGGACTTAAGTGTCATGGTGTACCTACAAACACCACACATTCCACAAGGATAGTGGCCCGTTACTGGGGGTAGGTGCCATAAAGTTTGTTGGGTTTCTTTCCTGGTACACTTAGGTCTAGTACTGATAAGGATGTCCTTCAGGTTTTGGGATCTCTTGAAGGCGAACCTTGGTTCTTCTAGGGATAAGTCCCCAGTGTTGAGGATCCCCCAATGGCGTCTGATGGTGCCCCTAATCTTGGTGGACAGAGGGGTGTATGTTGTTACACATGTGATTGGTTGATTCTCAACCGGGATTCTTTCTTGCCTCTCTAGAAGCGCTTCTCTGTTATTGTTCCTAGCGCGTTTCCTGGCCTTTAGGACATCGCGTCTGGGGTAGCCCCTATCAAGTAGATTCCTTGAGAGGATTTCGGACTCCTTTTTATAGTCAGATACCTTACTACAGTTGCGTCTTATTCGTAGAAATTGTCCGAAGGGCAGATTGGTACGTAAGGCCCTCGGATGGTGACTCTTAAAGTGTAAAAGACTATTGCGGTCAGTGGGTTTGCGGTACATGGTCGTGCTGATGGACCCATCTTCTAGTCTTATAGTTAGATCCAGGAAGGCAATTTCCTTGGGTGAGGAGGCCATCGTGAAATGTAAGTGAGGGTTTAAAGAGTTGACCCAGATTAGGAAGGCTTCATGTGACATGGGTGGGCCTTTCCACAAAATCAGAATGTCATCAATGAAGCGCTTCCACATCTTGATGTTGTCCTTGAAAGGATTGGTCTCGTGATGTATATGCAGCCCTTCAAACTTAGCCATGTACAGACAGGCCACCGAAGGGGCAAAGGTGCTGCCCATGGATGTCCCTTGGGTCTGGTGGTAGTATTTGCCTCTGTATTCGAAGTAATTTTCAGTCAGGGCTAGAGTGGCACACTCCATAATAAAGGTCTGTGGAGTGTTTGAGTTCCAAGTTTCCTGGCCAAGTCTTTCCTCAATCACCTCTAGAGTGGCCCTCTGAGGAATGTTTGTGTAGAGGGCCTCTACATCTAGGGTGACCAGGAGATCAATCTCTCCTGTGTTCTGGATGTTGTCCAGAATGCGTAGTACGTCTGTGGTGTCCTGGACGTAAGAGGGAATGCTTTTGACAAGGGGTTGGAGGAAGTGATCGCAAAATTGCGAAAGGGGCTCCAAGACTGAGTCTATCCCTGACACAATGGGTCTCCCTGGTACTGGTCTTGTTGCTTTATGTATCTTGGGTAAGATATAAAAATATGGTACCCTTGGGTCTTTTTTAACCAGGAAGTCTGCCTCTTTTTTTAGTGATCCACTGCTCGCACTCTGCGCTTGTGACCAAGCTTGTAATCGTGGTTTGTAGGCGCGTGGTAGGGTCACTGGCAATGGGCGTGTAGTATCTATTGTCACTCAGTTGTCTGATACATTCCAACTCGTAGTCTTTAGTATTCATAAGCACTGTGGCACCCCCTTTGTCTGCCTGTTTGATGGTTATGAGCGGGTCATCCGCCAAAGATTTCAATATGGCCATCTCTTTCCCAGAGATATTACAGTGCGGTGTTCTCAAGTTCAATTTGGAGATGTCTTTGAGCACAGCTTGTTCAAAAGTGAGTACTTCATTCGGAACCAATCCGTTGTGTGGTGCGAAGGTTGAAGGATTATGTAATCCAGAGTCATCAATGGGTTCACAGGGCCTCCCTTCAAAGAAGGTTTTCAATCTTATTTTCCTGAAAAAGGACTTCAGTTCCCTAGTTTGTTCGAATGGGTCAATCTTAGGTGTGGGGACAAACCCCAGACCTTTCTGTAGGACATCTTCCTCACCTTGTGTGAGGAGACGGTCTGATAGATTAACCACCAAGCTTACTGTGGTCCTGACCGGCTCGTGCTCCTCGTGTCCATCCCTTGGGGGCGTGAATCCTCCCATTGTACTCTCTTTTCTGGTGCGTTCCCTCTTTTTCGCCCGCGCCCTCTGCCCCAACCTCTGCCTAAAAAAGGAGGGTGTGTAGGGTTTGTTGGGGGATAGAATGGAGGGTATTGTGGACCAAACGGGGGCTGGAAATGGGGAAATTGAGGATACTGCCAAAACGGGGTACCTGCTGGTTGTCCCTGATTAGGGTAACCGTTGAAATTGTTTTGTCCGCGTCCTCTTCCTCTTTTTGCCCTCAGGGGCATCTGTGCAGGAGTATTATCCCCACTGCTGTCGGAGCCGCTGTTGGAACCCCTTCTAGAGGAATTCGTGCTCGAATCTGAATTGTAGTTGGTGCCTGCGGGGACATAGTCGTCCCTTAGGTACGGATAGACTTTCTCCTTAGAGAATTTTTTAATGTCCTTTTGCAGCTTGGCTATCTTCTGGTTCAAGAGATACTCTTTGTGTTCAGCCATTTCTTTATTAATCTCAGCCAGTTTAGTTTTAAAGCCTGGGTTTTGTACCGCGCTTTTCAGGGCGGCCTCGGCTGCTTGGATTTTCACTAGAAGAGCGTCTGCTAGTCTTTTCGCTGTGTTTACAATGAGAATAAGAAGATCATGGGTACACTTCCATGATACCTGTGACCACTCCACTTTGAATTGGCCATCCTCCCAGAAAATTCTGGGGAAGTTCTTAACGATCAATCCATTCGGTGCTATTTTGGCCTTGAAGTACTGGGCCATCATAGTCCCATGGATCGTAATCCTTATCCATTCCCGTTTCAAGTCCGACAGGGATTGCCACTCAGTGGTGTTGCTCCCTGTTGCTGGTTCACTATCAATGCCAAAGAGGGATGGTGTCCTCATAATTGCTGCAGCCTCCTCCTCGCCAAAACTCAGTCCTTGACCCTCCATGAAGGTGAAGTCAAGGGGGGCCGGTCTCGGTGGGGTGGAGTTCTCCACAAGGGGTGGAAAAGTTTTAGAGAAAGGTGGTAGGAGAATACCAAAAAAGGGGGGAAGGTTCCAAGGCCAAAAGTTGGTTATGGACCCAGTGCGACCCAATCCGATTTGGTGGAGTCGGTTAAATGGGGGATATGAACAAACTTACCCGCCAAGAGGGTACTCCCACGGTCGAAACCGTGCTCAAATCTATATCAAAAAGGGAGGGAGTTAAGGTAGTTGATCAATGGATCAACGGACACTGTTTACCACACAGGGTGGTGGAAGGTCCAGTTACAGCTTGTGTCCGTATCTTGCACTAGGAAAACAAAAGGGAGGTTGCTGCACTGTTCCTATGGAGAGTGAGGGAAGAGCAAACGTTAAAATAATGTTACATGGGTGGAGGAAGAGGGAAAACCCATGTAACATTATTTTAATGTTTGCTCTGCATGGAGTTTCATTTGCAAGGGAAGTGGAAAGCTATTGCCCTCATTTAAACTGTTTGATGTTGTCCGGCGTTGCAACAGCTCTCTTTGAGTCGCTGTGTGCTGCCTGGTTGTCTTTTAGAACACGTATATTCTATGCTCCATGTAAATATATATTTTTCTACAATAAAAAATTACAGAAATAAAAAAAGAAGGCATGTGAATGGGAAAAAAATAATAATAATAATAATGTTACATAGTCTGCACCAATCATACCATGCCAACATTCCAGATTTACACTGCAAATGCCCGGTTTTAAAGGCAGAATACATGTCATTTTGACTTCCTCGAATGTATAACTGCCTCTACTCAAAGGAAATTGGATAGAACTACACAGCGCTATATGAAACTAAAAATAAAAAAAGAAACTAAAGCTGTTCAGAGTCAAGACTGATGCATTATAACATCCTGTTTGTTACAAACTGCTTTATACTGTATTAGTGTTGTTTCTAAGCACTGTGAAACACGGGTGCTATTCTTACACAGATTAAGGGGATTTAATTAACCGACTTCGTAAAGATGGACAGCAGAGGTGGCCTTGTGAGGATTGTCACTTCGGACTCCGAGACTAGATGCCAGCGTGGGGAGCCCAGGCTGCTTCAACATAGAGCCCCTGGCTGGGGGGGGTCTGCAGGGTTTTAGCCCCCTCCTGCGTATGTAGGATTCACACCCCCCTGAAGGACACCCCGACCGCAGAGTGAGCTTTGGGGGCAACCAAAAACTAATCATGGTCTGTAAATTCGCAATTTCTCCATCCTGAGATGGTGATTAAAGCAACCTTCAGTGGCCCGACTTGTGACATTATCGGGATATATGCTGGTATCCTAATAGAGACTGGTAAAAAGGGCGCCCCTTGCTGCCGAAACCAGTAGCTGTGTTTAAATAATGCACCATACAGTATACACATCTTTCATTTCCTGGTTGTAATGTTTTTCAATAAAAAAATCCATCATTCTGTCTTGGATTGAGTCATGTGTAGCACTGCCCTTTCCAGCAGAACAGTTTGTGTAAAACCTGTGCAGTGTCACTTGGAAGCCACGCCCCCTTCTTCTAAAAGAATAAAACATCATGTGTCTGTTTCTTTCTGTGTTCAGACGTGTATTCTGGCCCAGTTTCATCCTTTGTTCACACGATGGTGTTCATTGCTCCCATTCCAACGCTATATAATTAACTATACAATTGTACTAATGTACATAAACGAGACTGTCGGCACACGGCGCCGCGAGTACCTTTTAATGTGCTCTGGCATAGACATTCAACCCTCTTTTTTTCATCCTACTCTTTCAGCTCTTGATGCTGTGGCCAGGGCCGCAGGCGGCGGTATAAATGGTAATGCTTGAATGTTCATCTTCTCCGGAAACCGGGCAAGACACGCTGCGCACGCGGAGGATTAAGTGGGAGATAAGCGAGCACGAGCGTGGGTGACCAGCAGGGGCCTGCTAACATTATGTCACTGGATAACATCCCCAATTCTCCTGATTATGCAAATATGACTAAGTCACAATAATTACTAAATAGTACAAAAAGTCTAGAAAAAATCCAAACACCATCTTCTACTTGGAGGGGTGCACACACAGAGCTCATGGACAAAGAAGAATTGTGAGAAGGAGCTACCCACAACAAAAGAAGACACGTGCCATATCCCCCACCTCTTGGTTCATTTCTCTTGTTTGAGGTGTGGGAGGACAGATACGAGCAGAGATGCACCTCTCAGTCCGCTCTCCCAACCTCCATGATAACTGAATTTGCCTGTGAGGATTGAAATGAAAGAGAACAAGTATTGAGCGCTTCGAAGTACACTATTCTCACCAAGTTATTAGCTCTTTGAAGTGTTGGTTGGTGGTGCGCTTTGGTGAAATAGGTGCGTTCGGGTAAGCTGAAGTTATAGAAGCGCCTCTCAGAGTTCATGTGGGCCTTCGCTACAACTACAGTTGGGCAGACAGTATGTACAATTCCGCTGGGCGGAAGGGTGCGGCGGCACACGAGGCTTAGCCCAGGTACCACATTGCGGGCCATGCAGCGGCGCGCAAGGGTGAGGGAATGGTAGAGCGGCGATTGTAGCGCCATTTAGAGATGATGGAGAGCCTATCGCAGGTCATTCATGGAAGGTGCCAGGTGTCTGTGCGGCTGGGGTGGAGTCAGACCTTGAGGCTAATAAACCTCAGTATTGGATATATCAACAGGACAAAGCATCGGTCCCTGGGTGGCTGATGTTTCTCTGCTGGAGTCTGGGTGCAAACAAATACAGAGCCAGGTTCACCCCCTGCTGACAGACACATTACTCATTCCTGCCAGGCTGAAAGTAGTGCTTAATCTTCTCTGCACCAGCATTTCATTCTTAACACGGTCACTATCTTTCCATGAAAGTCCACAATATTTTCAGTAGGGCTCACTAGTTTAGCAAATTAATATGCACCAATAAATGAGTATTGGTAGCACGCCCAGATCACTGGTACTAGCATTTGGGAGCACTGGAAGGGACAGTGGGTGGTGCAAGCTGCAGTGGGTGGTGCAAGCGCTCAGTGGGTGGTGGAAGTGGGCAGTGGGTGGTGCACGCGGACAGTGAGTGGTGCAAGCTGTAGTGGCATCGCTTGGGCCCTGGCACTTATATTTGACAAATTAAGAGCTGATAAAGGCCCTCTAGCGTTCACCTGCACGAGCACCCCTGACCGCATGATAGTGAACTATCCAGGGTACCATTCGAGGGTGCATGCAGGTAGACTGCGTCTACCCACTCTTTTCATTTGGTATTCAAGGGATTATAATTGGTAAAACAAACAGCTCACATGCTCTTTGGAGTTTAGCCTAAGACTGCGTCCCCTGCTCAGATGGGCCAGAGTGAAGTAAGCTCAGCTTGTCCCTGGGACACGCTCAGCAGCACCTGCATGAGTCTGACCGCTTTCAGCAGAGCAGTGCCGTGCAGGGGGCGGTAGGGGGCATTTTATTTCCCCTCCTGCTGGGCCCAAGACAAGGGGCTGATTTAAAGCCATCCGATCTCCTTTGGTGGGAGCACAGTCCTGTCTGGGAGCTATCTGCAGCCTCAAACCTAGGCGCTAGAGCAGTGGAGAGGAAACCAAGGCACCAGCTTGTTATCACTTGGCACGCATTTAAGAGAAACTCCGACCTTAAAGCAAGCTGTTGACTTTGTTCAATCCTCACATAAAAGAGCAGCCATTGTAAGACTATCTGCAGCATTGGACTGTGAGAGTACTTACACCAACAGCCAATGACATAGCCATCTTTTAAAATATTTCACAGATGACATTTTCTCAGATGCCACATTTGACGTCACGTGCGGTGATGTCACACGCCCTCCAGCATAAGACTGTCTTTTGTAAAGAGAAGTCACAGCCCCCTCACAGGGGACCACCGGTGCGGGGACTCTGTTGGTAGTGCGTCATTTTTTTCCCCGCTCTGCATTATTTTTTCCCCAAACAAACGCACAAAGCTGGAGCTATTAGATTAAAACAAACATTAATGGCCCTGAAAAGAACAGTGCCTTCTCCCGTCTCGGGGGGGGGGGGGGGGGGGCATTGTTTTACCCTGTGGACCCACTCATGGGCAATCATTGGCGGTAGCTCCACCTTAGCGAGTGTATGAGTCCCGTGACCCTGTGGCGGACGGATCACCGGGTCACAGGTTCCTGTCAGTGACAGAACCCCCAACAATGCAGGATTAAACGAGACTTTGAGCAATGTTTGCCGATCACACAGGCATTTGAAATCATTGGCGGGTGGACTACGGTGAAACCCCTTTTAACTAGGACACTTGAAGAGTCAATACCCACGGGAGCACCGGAGTACTCTAGTTACCTCACCCAGGGAAGCCGGTTGCATAGGTGTCTTTTCGTGTCAGGTTTCGTCGATGCTTTCAATGGAGATCTGCAAAAGAAGTGCTGCAGGCGGCCAGTGGAAGAGTGTCCGGGTGGATCCTAGAGTGGATCGAAGAAGTGAAGAACCTTAAAGCAGAGGGGACAGCGTTTGGGTCACTAGCCGGTGACCAGAAAGGAACCAGGTGATGTCGAGTGATTTCAGGTGAAGATGCAAAGCTTGTCTCTGCAGCCACGAGGACCAGGAGGCGTCGACGGCAACCAGGAGCTGGATTCGAGCTGTCCCACGAAGGATCTAGTTGACTGCACTGTCTGTATCTGGACTGGACCAAACAAGCCTTGGCAACCGCAACCCACGCCAGAAGTGAAGATTGGCTTCAAGTCCTTTGCAGGGAAGCTGGAGCAAGCCTGGAGCAACCAAGCCAGCGGTGTAAATTCAAAAGGAAGTCTTCAGAGGGCTAACTAGCCAGCGGGCTAGCAACCGGGAAGACACGTCGAGCTGAAAGTCAGGAGCAGGCCCCACGCGGCACTCTTGGAGTGTGGAGGGCTAAGCTTTGGTGCAAATGGCACTCTGGTCTGGGGCTTCTCATACCCCAATGCACAACTGCGAGTGTACCTCGGGAGTCGAGCAGTTAGCAAAATGCAAGTAGTCCAGGGTGTCCGCTCCCACGTCTCTCGTGTCCGCCACGGGTCTCAGCTTTGCTGTGGATGTGGATCGGAGTCTGAGAAGTCTGAAAGTCCAGTTCCTGAGTCGTTGAGTCTTCGGGTTCCGGCAGGAGCGTCGACAAAGCAAACCAACAAGTTACTGGTTGTGCCTGTTTGCACAGGGTGGTCACTCCTTGACCACAAGGGAGATGTCTTCAGTCTTCTAGTTGGTATAGAACGTCGAAGGTCCAAGAGTTTTGTTTCAGAGTTTCAGTCCAGGATAATCTAAAGTCTCTAGACACAGCTCCTATCTTTATACTGATTTTAGGTGCTGGATTACCTGCTAGGTCCCTCCTATGGGTGGACCTGGAAAGGGGGTGGTTACACCCCTTTCCCTTTGTCCAGTTTCGCGCCAGAGCGGGGCTGGAGATCCCCAGCAACTGGTTTAAACCGGGCTATGCATGGAGCACCTTGTGTGCCACAGGCAGTGTCTGGAAAAGCATCTTTCCATTCAACCCACCCTGCCCCAATACACTACAGGCTGTCTGGGGAGGTGCTAGCACCTCCCCTGACAGGAAACCTATTGTCCAGGCCTCCCTTGCCGGAGTTTCGTCCAGCAGCAGGAGGTCAGACTCGTGTCTGTGGCAGCAGCATCCATTTTGTGATACTGAGGCTCTGTTTAACTTTAACCGGTTAAAGCAGTAACTACATGTCTTCTCCCTCTAGAAGGGTGGAATGCTACCCCCGCCACCAGGGCAGGAGGGGGGGGGGGTAGTATTCCAAAGTGTTTGACACTTTACACAGCATGTTTTGATAAAGCCAAACCAAAGTTAGCATTAACCGCGAGGATTATAATGCACTTAAGAGTATATGGTATGGCTATATCATAGAACAGCGCGAACGCCGTGAGGGGAATGGCTTATCTTTCCCGCATTTGTCTTTGCTTCCTGCTTCTACCAGACGCTATGAGGCCTGGGTTTCCCGCACCTTCCTCTGCTCCTTGTTTTCGCCAGACGCCGTGAGGGGAACGGCAGGGGCGCACCAGGAACACGCCAAAGGACTAGGTGTCCCAGCAGCCCCCAGAGCCTGTGACCTGGTATTGGTGGTGCCATTTAAGCCCGAGGTGTCCCCCGCAACGCGAGACGCGCGCAGGCAGCGTCCGGGCCGTCTGTGGCTGAAGGAGGCTGGGCATGGCCACGGGATTAACATCTATCCTCTGGATCATGTAAGATAGTGCCTGAGATTTGAATAGCGGGACTGTAAGAACTTGGTGTACTATTTGGTACTGGCAACAGCCTGTTGAATGTTATATATACCTATATTACCCTTGTAGGGCTCATAATTGTTCAGCCTTATTTTCCTGGTGTAAAGCTATTGTCTTGTGGGCCATATTTAGAATGGCAAAACAAAAGGATGGTAAAGGGAAGGGGCTAGTCGGCACCCTGGATGCCTTCCTAATAAGAGCTGAATCAGCCATAATTCATGAAATAAAACTAACAGAGCGCAGATTGTCTTTAGATTCTCTCAAATGCTCCAAAGCTGCCATATCCGCACCAGCCCAAACCCAAATGATAGCTTGGTTAATGGAGGCTTACAAAGCAATGGGTGTGTTTTATCACTGACTAAGTCACCTAGTATTCAGGAGATTTTAGATTCTTTAGACTCCTCTCCTGCTCCCAACGATAAACATAGCGTATTTACAAGGGCACAAAAACTAAGCAAATAAATGGAAGCTGTCCTGCCCTGACTGCTAAAAAAACAAAAGGGTCAAGTACAAAAAAAAAAACGGAAACCGACCCAGCATGTATCCAAGCCTCAGGCAAGGAAGGTTATACCAGAGGCTACAGAACTTTAATCTGAACCTGTGCGTGAGGTAAGTCAAGATTTAGTTGTGGAAGATATACCATCCACACCGACATTATCAACTACAGAACAGAGCTTGGAAGGGAGTTTTTGGACTAAATTGGAAGCGGTAATTTGCACTCATTAAAAACCTGTGCTCCATAAATTGACGAATATTGAAAATAGACTATTGTGCCTAGAGAATCAATATTCTAGTGTCGGTGTGTCATACCCTGAAATAAGACCTAGCCTGAATAAGCCCAAGGGAAAATCTGGTAGTGTGGGCATAGATAAACCAGATCCCTTGGGGAAAAATGTAATACATGATGGCAACTCGAGGGGGAATTTAGGTAATGCGAGTCCCCACTTAAAAACCATTTTGATAACTCCGGATTGCCAGACTAAGGATGGTCCTCAGGTTCCAAACCTCCCAATTATTAAATAATCCCAAGAAGAGCGAAATATTAAAAATAAAGGTATACCAAACACAGCTACAGTTGAGAAACGATATTCACGCCATCTGCCTTATAATGGCGCAGATTCGACCCTTAATCTGCCCCCACAAACTACACCATATACTGTTGTTTTAGCAAATGTCCCCCCTCTAGCTCCTGGAGAGAGTGAAGATTGGTCCTCTTGGAGGAATAAATCCTTACATCTTGTAAATGCCAAGACTGATATAAATCAAAATCTCTTATTCTCCGAACTTAAGATGGCGCGTAGGGTTAGATGGGTTGGCCCTGCTGAGAAAACAATGAAGGGAGATTGTATTGTCCTGACCTTTAGGCCCCCGGGTTTGGTAAGAGCTATAATCGACAGGGTGAATGGTCAAGATATGGATAAGCCTAAGGTCTTGATACTACCCTTGGGGTTTTGCTATCATCCTCGCATATGGAGATCATACAGAAATTGAGTCCCAAAGAAGACCACAACCACAGTTTCCTCTATGGTACCACATAAATCGTTTCGACCCGCTGAGCACTTTGGTGGAGGTTGATTGACTACAATTAGGGAATGTTGAGGAAAATATTCTTACAGAAATAATCTCTCTTGATTCCTTGGGCAAAAATGGTGATTTGCAGTTGTCCTGTATCCTTATTAATTAATCCCGCAGTCTAATAAAAGATAGTGGGGAGAAACAGAATATGACCAAGCCAAAAATATAGTGGAAGAGAATAAGCTCAATAAAAATCCTGGCTTAGCTAATAGCCAATCCGATAGCTGTACTCTCCGCTTATCGTGGAATGTAGCGGGCATATCACGTAGGTTATCGGATGAGGTTTGGAGAGAGTATATTAAACACTTCGACATTATCTGTCTCCAAGAAACCTGGAGCAGAAAGGATCTTTTTTTAGATGGCTATAATTCACTGGTTGTTCGGGCAGAACCGTCCCTTTTTGGGAGGGCGAAGGGTGGTTTAATGACCTCAATTTCAATATGGAATATGTCTTTAAAGATAGAACAAATATTTGCTTCTCCCTGGTATCAACTGACTTTGTGTACTAATTTGGTTGGTGTGCCTTTCATTCTAATTAATTGGTACTATAATATTTTTGATACCCATTTGTCTGTTGTCATCGACTCCCTGCAGGTGGAAATTACTAAAGTGACTGAGAATTTCTCCCTTGTGTATCATGTGGCTAGGGTATTTCAATTGTACCTTATGTCAATATAGTGGGAGTCATGCTTGTGGGCTATTTGATACTAATGAAAAACTCCTGGCACATTTTAAGCACACTATACAGGGCAACGCACTAAATAACATCATTGTGGTAAATGATCTTTGTATACTTGACACCCTGACTAATATACCGACGGTACCCATTCCAACATTTCAGGGGGCAGGGAGGTGTATGAGGGTAATAGATTTCATGTTAATTTCCAGTAGCTATGTTCATCTTGTCGAAGATTTCAAACCCTGCCAGCAATCACAACCCCCTTGTTCTATCTCGGAGTACCGTGGTATTATGGAAAAGGCCCCTAGAACAACCAATAATATATAATCATAACCAAGGGATTAGAATAAAATGGGACAAGACTGATCCTAAAAAAATGGAGGAAAAGATCTCCAAAGCCAATCGATCGCAAATGATGATTTGTCTAACGGCCACTTCTGACTCAGAGCTGATATTGCAGAATTTTGAAACTCTCTGTAAGAGTGTGGCCATAAATCTGCTTAAACCTGCCAGGAAAGGTATTAACCCTGGATATGAAATGGTTTAACGTTGAATGCTCCTCAGCACAAACAACGTTGAGGAAGGCACTCCATGTGGTTCCTCAGGATAAAGAAATGGTTAGGAATGCAAGACAAACTTATAAAAAGGCTATTGACAGGATGAAAATAGAATTGAAGAAGTAGGCTTGGGACAACCTTGAGAAAGCCAGTGATTTGAGAGATAGCAGGTTATTTTGGGAGGTCATAAATCGTCCCCTTTTTATTAATGAAGATAGGCCTATGGTTTCGCAAATAACCGGGGAGGTTTGGGAAGCCTCCCCGGCTGGAAGACTGGAAGACTGGAAGGCAGCTTAGTTTATTGCTCTCTTTGGAGGAAGTGGAAGAGGCTCTAAGAAAAGGTATTGCTTTCAAGGCCCCGGGGCCCGATGCGGTTCCCTTGGATTTATTTAAAAATAACCCCCAAGTTTGGGCACCCCTCCTGTTAAATGTTTTCAAAGCGACTATTGTGGGACGCATTCCATTATCTTGGAAAGAGGCAGTAATCGTGCCCATTTTTTAAAAGGGAAATAAAAGTGACCCCTGTTGTTATAGACCAATCTTCCTAATAGATGCCTCTTGTAAACTATTGGGGAGAGTAATATTAGCACGCTTGGAGACATAGGCGAATGCCTCTGGCATTATTGTGTACTCTCAATATGGCTTTAGGAGAGGCAGGGGGACTGCGGAACAGTGTCTCAACTTGGCGATGATTATGGGTAAGTACATAAAGGCCTAGGGTGTTTCAATTCACCTGGCTTTTTTGGACTTATCCAGTGCATTTGACACTGTATGCAGGGGAAAGCTCTGGTTGTTAATGGAGTCTATGGGATTCGAGGAGCCACTTGTCACTCTGCTGCGTAGACTGCATGCTGCGACTTCCGGAGCTGTACAATATTGCCCAGTTGGTGAAAAAAACTGGAAAATTGCCTCATCTGAAGGTGTCCGCCAGGGCTGCATCTTGGCACCCTTCTTGTTTTTAATATACACAAATAGTTTAGAACAGTTTTATTGCAAAAAGGCTTAGATTTTTCCGAAAATAAATGGCAATTACGTACCTATATTGTCATATGCGGACGATACCGTGCTGATGACATTAACAGCAAATAGTATGCAAAAATGTCTGAATGCTTTTAATGAATTTTTGTTGGGACTAGATCTTAGGGTGAATTTTACTAAATCATTTGCAATGGTCTGTGGTTCAAGTAGAACTAAAACTCATAAATATATTGTGGACAATATGGTTATTGAGAAAGTTACACATTTTAATTATTTAGGAAATCTTTTTAATAAAACATTAAACTGGGACTACTTAATAACGACCCTGCTCCAAAAAACAAATAGATCAGTAGAGGCCCTTTTCCGCTTCACTAGTAAACTAGGTCAAAAACCAATTGTAGAATTGATAACCTTGTACAAATCCAAATGTTTGCCAGTGGCGACTTATGGGGCAGGGGGTTGGGGATACCACAAAAGCTAACAAATGCAAATTATGGAGAACACATTTTTAAAACAACTTTTGCTATTCCTAACGGTTCTCCAAACATTTTCTGTCATTCTGAGGTGGGTCTATATTTTGTGAGTGACAGAATTAATGTGTCCCCCTTGCTCCTCAGGGGAAAATATGGAACTCCGAGGATGTGTCGTTTTCAAAAGAAATTTTAAAGGATTGCATGAATCTCGACAAGGCCATGACGATACCTTGGTTAAATTATGTGGAGGAAACCTTTTATAAAATAGGCCTAGAACATTTTTAGGAAAATCCTGATCATATTAATCGGGACATGAAGATGGTCATCAAGAACGCCTATCATACTGCTTTAGCATTGTTTAGACAAGTTAAACACACATCTGACCAAGCGGTTACATTACAGCATCAGTTTTACTTGTCCTTCTCCACACACATACAATGGCGTTTTTATCTGACCAGGTTCCGGTTAAAAGCACTGCACTTTCTGGCAGCTTTCCCCAAGCAAGAGGGTTGGTGTGAGAGGCTCCCCCCTTGCCCATGTAATAATGTAGCCCAACAATGCACAGTGCACTTTGCACTCTTTTGTTTTATTAAACCTCTCTTGAGGGATATTAGACCTTGCACATATATGGAAGGCTTTGAGTACCTAAGATCATTAGCAACCGCTGCTATATGTAGCTCTATGCTTAGCTATATTAGATCTGCCCTTTTAATTGGGAATCGTTATGAATTATGAACTTATTTTATTGATTTCATGTATGTTTTAGATGTGATATATTGTGTATTTGTCTATGAATTCTTCTTGTGAATATGAAATATTAGAGATTTGTATATGTGAAATGTACCTCAATGCACTGCACTTTGTAGTTTTTATAATAGGCAGGGGGGGTTGGTGTGAGAGGCTATACCCCTGCTTATCTAATAATAATTTTGCCCAATAAGGCATAGCGATATGATTTTTATATATTGCCTATTGTCCGTGAATTTTGGCAATTGAAATACCTTTTGTGATTTGTATGTATAATATTTGATATTTTTAATAGCATACTTTTATGATTCTTTTTGAATCTAATAAAGTCATTTGAACTGAACTGATCATAGAACAGCTATAAGGAGATGGTCCCGAAAGCTGCAGAGGGGCTCAGCTCATGCTAGGGCACCCTCTCACATATAACCAAGCACTCTGCCTCCAGGATTGTTATGGCCTGCCATAGGAGTGACTTATAGGTTACTATGTGTCTATATATAAGGTAGATATAGATATACTACATCTAAGTAAGGGGTGATTACACCACCATACCCAGGCTGAGTGATCAGCCTGTGGTGTCAGTTTGGAAGGCCAGCCAGGGGTGGCATAATACATGCTGCTGCCCCTGGTAGGCCTTGGATGCACCTTTGCCCTGGGTACCTATGGTACACTATACAGGGGCTCACAAAGGTGACCCAATACCCAATCAGGTATGTACCTAAAGTACATGGAGTCCATTTTATAGGGAGAGCAGATAGTCTGGGGCCCCAAATAGCAGGATCCCAGACCAACTAAGTAGAAAACCAGCAAAACACTAGACAAAAAGTAGTGGTAACCATATAGTCAGATATCCACCTTCCTACACAATGTGCCCAATGTTTGGTTTATTACTTTGCTCTCCTCTTCCCTTAAACAGGCTTGGATGAGCCCCTGTGAAGACTATGGTGAACTACCTTCCTGAGACACGTACACTTAGGACTACTTTGGTATATGCCTTCTATCTTTTTCCTTTATTTTCTGGACAGTGTTTTTTCATTTTCATTGGAGATGTCCCGAATTGTGCTACGTGGTTCTGTTATTGATACAACAATAAACTCATTAAAAAAAAAAACAGGCAATAAAAATATTTTCTGTTTAGAAAATGCCCCAAAGTTGCATTTAATCAAGGATGATCTATTAATCTACTTGCGCCTATCTAGGGAATACTGGGCATTGAATTTTATCTTTGTCACACGTTGAGTCCTACATTCATGACACTATCAACTCAATAAGGTTAATGTTTCAGTTTAAATCAAAGTCAAAGTCACGGCCTCCCTGATCGTCAAAAAAAGTTGATCCTGTGTAAATCACTTTATCTCCTTGTGGCCCATTTTCTTCAGCTGTCCGCTAAATGTTGAGTCCTTAGAGGTGACTCAATTTGCACTGTACCAAAAAAATAACAAAATAAATGTTTTCTTGAGTGACCCAGCGAGCAAGTTCTGCATCCCCACCAGTCAAGTGCCACTGTGAGAGAAAATTATCCCAGGCCCATTTGCTAAGTAGCAGAAGTATGAACAAGCAGTCGTGCAGACAGGCCAGTTACCTGAGTTGTAAATCCTTTTAAAAAAACAGAAGATGAGGCGTTTTGCAAAATGAGAACAGTCTTTTCAATCAATTACTATGGCTGGGAGAACAGTTACAGACCCAATGTCTGAGGAATCTCTCAATTTACAATCCGCGTGACCTTGTTTTATACAAAACATGATGGGCTATAAAAGTTTCCGGCGTACCATATATGGTGAGGACTGTTGGTTGCTGCCTTTTGGAGTAATAAATTAATTGTCTGATCGTTACCGCAGATGGGTCTCGACCTCGTGTGGACACAATGTGGCCAGTGGATAACGTGTCCATATGTCCGGCATGTGGAGCTCATGATCACTGCGTGTGATAGTCTCCAAAGTCACTCATAAATAGGAAATACTCAGGCTGCAAATGGATTAGCAGCCATATTAAATTATGTGAGGGAACCCTGGTTTAAGGGCCTTTATCTCTAATGGCTGGTCACAATCTAACAGGATGACAGGAGCACAAAAGGAAGTAGCTCTACCACTGGATCTAGCAATAGCTGAGGAATTGGAATTTATTATTGATGTCAATTGGTGCTGTGATATATTTGGAGTTGGACAAAATATTCCACAATCTGGGCATCCACATGCTGCCCTAAGACTTGGGGTGTAATGTACATACCCTCATATCGTTCTCAAACTTAAAAAAAGGATGATAATTGGATCCACAAAGTTGAGAGAAAGCGCTTAAACCCCTGCCATGCAATGCTGGATATGCTCATTATACGAAGTCCTGCATTATCACCAGTTGGTTTTCAACTCTCTTTGAAAGCAGATCTGATTTAATAAATTGCCAATCTGGGTAGAGCATCCTCGTGGCTTATGTGCACCGCTTTCTCAAGACTATCTAAACTGAGTCGCAGTCAGTGTTTTGGCATCTTATCAACAGTATTTTTTTTCCCATGCACCAAGCATTCCATCTTCCTCTTCGTGCAAGCATCCCACAACAGCATAGATTTCTCTACAGTATCTTGTTCCTAATCTTTGGGGGTTCTTGGTGAGATGTGTGGAAGGAAAGACCACTTCTACATCTATAATGCTCACGTATAGGTCAGATCATTGATCTGGCCCTGCATAAGGAACGTAATGTATGTTCTGGAAAAGAAAGCATTATGTTTGGTGCTGTGTATAGAAATGTATAAGAATGGCTATATTTAGAGTTCTCTCTTATGTCTTTGCAACTTCTGCGATCATGATAGCTAGTTTGCCTATGGTTTTCCTTACAGTGATAGCTGTCTCCTTCTAAGATGGCGGTTACTTGGTGAGTCCGTCTGCTACTTCTATGGCAAGAATCCGGAAACACTCGATAGGGTGAGTCGGAATTGCCGCACAGGTGATGTGCGTTTTTAGCGGGGAGCCGCTAGGGTTTAAAAACGGCGTCCCGTTGTAGATCCTTGCTGCGGTCGGAAACCTTGGCTGGGATCAGGCCCGGCTCCAGGAATTTTTATTTGGGTGGGCCAAGAGTGCATTCGGGTGGGCCACTGCGGCAGTCGCGACTCGTGGGAGGGAGTGGGGGGGGAGAGGAATAGGGGTCGCGCGCAGAGGTCTGGTGGGGAGGGGTTCAATTTAATAATATTCATTAAAAAAAACAGGAAGCAGGCAGCCAGGCTTCCTCCCCTAAGCCAATCACATTGCTCTAAGCAGCGCTGTGATTGGTCAGTATGCCACCCAGCCAGGGGCCTATGTGGCCCTGCCCTGCTCGCATGTACAAACGCTATTGTGCAAGACGGTATTAACAAGGGTCGTCCCTTCCTAATAGCGAGCCGCATTTGCATGCATCATTGTTTGGCGACCACAATTAAAGTTACAAAACACTTGCAATTTACCTCCTACTCCAAATAGGTAGTAATCCACTTGAAAGAGGAAGGGGATTACTACTCTGCCCATGTAAGGTCCCTTTGATGGGCAGAGGAGGTTTCTGAGGTGGGAGTATCAAGCAAGTAACACTACTCAGCCTGCCTCGTTGCCAGCCTTCAGAGAGAATCACTCTTCAATAATACCTCCATCTGACCCCAGACTCTGCAGTACACTCCCTTCCAGGCCTGATCATCAATTTTCTACAATCTCTCTACCGTGCACCTTAACTCGCAGCTAACCTTGGTCCCCAGCCCCATATCAGGCACCACCTGGTTTCATTCTCCATAATCCTACTAAAAATATTTGTAAAATCACCTTCCAACTGAAAACCCTGAATATAAGAGTAAATATAATTAGCACACACTTTAAAATATGTTACACAGTGGCCCTAATGACCCAACTGCTAATTAAATAAGCAAAAACATTACAGGGTCTATTATAGCGCTGGTACGAAAGTATTTATTGGTGTCCCATCACTGACCTCTTACTCGGTAGACACCTTTACTACCACCCTCCAACAGTGCACTTCATCTCTCCTGAACCCCTTTCAGTCATGACCTCCTCATCAGACTCCTTCCCTACCACCCTCCACCAGTGTCCCTCATCACTCCAAAGCCCCTCCCCATGACCACCTCCTCAGACTCCCACACAAATACCCTCCACCAGTGCCCCTCATCGCTCCATAACCCCTCCCCCCATTGACCTCCTCCTGAGTCCCTCACTGCCACCCTCCACCAGTGTCCCTCATCGCTCCAAAGCACCTCCCCCATGACCTCATCAGATTCCCTCATTGCCACCCTCCTCCCAGACTCCCCCACTACCACCCTCCACCGGTGCCCCTCATCTCTCATTAGCTCCTCCCCATGACCTCCCCCTCCTCGGATTCCCTCATTGCCATCCTCCAACACTGGCCTTCATCTCTCCGTAGCCTCTTCCCCTCATGACCTCCTCCTCAGACTCCCTCCCTACCACCCTCCACCAGTGCCCCTCAGCGCTCCATAGCCCCTCCCCATTACTTCCTCTTCAGACTCCCTCCCTACCACCCTTCACCAGTGCCCCTCATCCCTCCAAAGCCCCTCTGCCTCATGACCTCCTCCTCAGACTCCCTTCCCACCACCCTCCACCAGTGCCCATCACTCCAAAGCATCCCCCCTCATGACCGCCTCCTCAGACTCCCTCCCTTCCACCCTCCACCAGTGCCCCTCATGACTGCCTCCTCAGAGTCCCTCCCTACCACCCTCCACCATAGCCCATCATCACTCCAAGCAACTCCACCTCATGATCTCCTCCTCGAATTCCCTTCCTACCCTTCCACCAGTGCCCCTCATCACTCCGTATCTCCACTCCTCATGATGTTCCCCTCGGATTCCCTCATTGCCACCCTCCAACAGAGCCCATCATCACTCCATAGCCCCTCTCTCATATGCATTTTATTTCTTGTATAGCGCTACTCGTAGTGTAGGGTATCACAATACTGTACATCACACACACATTATGCAGACACAATGATTCATAAAAAGTATCCAAATCAGCCTATAGGGAATGTCACATAAGCTAATGAGGATTACCAGGTGTAGGAATCACATCTCATCCATGCTGCTGGGCAATATGTATTAAGAGGATTGGGTCTGGAGAACCACAAACACAGGATTTAAAGCATACCCCAGTGGTTGGCTGTACTGATTAGAAATTATATCGGCCCAAACTCTGTATTGCAACATTAGAATAATGAAATACTGGGAAAATTCGAACTAACTAGCAATACAAAAAAACAAAATCTAATTATACCATTCTGGTTTGTATACAAGTCTTTGATCACACTGTCCTATGTTAGGATTGTATCTTCTGAATCAAAGGATCTCTGTGACAAAGGCACTAACCCACTGAGCTATCCACGTTAACTACAGTTCTATTGCATTTAAATTCTACAAACCAAAAAAAGAACTGCATCCTTGCAGAACCACTCATGAATGATACCAACGATTTAAACACACGATGTAAATGAAATAAACACGGCGTTCTAAGTATGTCTTTCTCACAGATTTAAAACACACAATAGCCACACATTCTCTTACCTGCTCCTTACGAACTCTGTCACAGCCCAATCGGATAAACAAACAGCTCAAGGGGTGAGGAAGGTCAGGAAAATGAAACGGCAAAAAGAAAGATAACGTTCGAAGAACGTTTTAACTTGCAGTGGCCATATTCTGCTGGCCTTGCTGACGTCACTGCCAGGGCCCAGGTTTATGTTTGGGTGGGCCAGGCCAAAGTTTGGGTGGGCCCGGCCCACCCGGCCCACCCCCTAGAACCGGGCCTGGCTGGGATGCTCGGCGGAGCTCTGGGATGTATGCTGATTGTACAAACTTGGTAAGCTTTCAGGCGCTGCCTGCTCCATTGTAAGGGTAGTGTCAGTTAAATCGGTAGAATGGATGTGGTTTACTAATCATGGTCGTATTTTTGTTAGAAGCTACATGGTCACGTTTGGTAGGTTCTTTATTAAGAAGTGCCATTTGGAAGGCAGTAGGTGTTTTTACTTCATCACCTTGGGGTTGTCTAGTTAAAATAGGTACAGATAAATAGGTACCGATACGTAACCGAAATACGAGCCCACGTTAGAACATTCTTTGGAGCTGTGCACGGTTCGTTATTCGGTGTGGTCGCTTTTATATGCACGCAGCCGAGATATTTATATTCCGCCGGTGATCACACGCCATAGGTTATGAAAAGTTATCAACACACTGTTAGCACCTCTATCTGGACTCTATGAGGAGTTTATCCCTATTAACACAGCGATTTTCAGTGTTATAGTGGACAAAATACAGAGTGTTTTTCTGTTCAACAGGTATCGATCAGCTGACAGCACCATATAGCATACCAGAGTTACCGCATTTGAAGAGGCACAACTAAAAGTATTATATGATCCACATAGAATGATAAAATGTAAGTAATTCCTGGCGGTTGGGGTATGAAGTTCGTGATAAGTGGAACTATCTGGGTAGGACTGGAATGGTATATTTCTGTTTCTCTACAGATTTTTGTGACCAGAAAAAAAAGGAAGGAATCTGGGTTCTACCGTTTGTGATACGGAATTAATATTTAAGAAGGACATTCTGTACCAATTAGTAAGGTAACCAAAGATGTGTCTTCTAACTAAAGATGTGTTCTAGGTTTTAACATTATAATATGGTGTGGTTAGAAACAACAGGATTGCTATTACATTCTTTACAGTTTAGCCTGCTGAAACCATCCCAAAGTGAGAAACAATACGAGTTGAGAACTTTCTGACTGTCTTCTTCCTTTGACGGGAAGCGTCTAGAGGTAACTTGGATTGTTATTAGCGTTATGTCCAAGTCACCTTGTTAGTCACCTCACTTATTTAGCAATGTGACCTCTATTTTTGCAGGATGGTTGATAATACCTGTCCTCTTCTTCCAAATTGAAAAGGCCTTAGCTTCTGGCTGAAAACTGAGTTGTGGTTCCACGCAGAAGGCCTGTACTATTATACAAACATAGTACATTTTTATTAGAGAGGTAGATACCAACAGTTGTGGTGTTATTTTGGCCTCCTTAAGACTCTGTTTTTACCCCTCTGTTTTAGTTCTCTCTGCTTACTATTTTGAGATCATTCTTCATGTATACTCACATGTATCTTGGTATATAAGGTGGCACAATTTGGGTAGAATGATAGTTTGACATGTTTGGTCCATACAGTTGCTGTCTCACGGGGTATTGCAAAGCAATGTGGGCATACTTGTAATTTCTATCTTGTATATATTTTCACAGACAAAAACTTCAGGTTGCGAGACCCACTGTTGAATTGCCCCTGGCTGGTCCTGAGGAAGGTGGTCCCTATTGCTGTTTTTCCACCGAAACGCGTCAGCCATTCTCGCAGGCCTATTTTAGATCCAACCTGTTGGTTGTATAGTGGACAACTGGTGCAAAACAACAGGATTTTCTTTCCTTTTGTTATATTTGAGTTGTGAGTGTTTAGAATGTGTGAATGAGTGTGAATGTATGTGGTTCTCGACCTGGACATTATAGCGGTCTCGCTTTTATAAGATAATTGTGGTTTTTCTCATTGTTATATTAGAAAAGAAATTTTTGTACATGTATTTAAAGGAAAAAAGGCTTTTGTAATGCACAGTGAATAATTACCTGTATTTTAAAAAAAGGAAAAATGACTTAAGTAATGATAAAAATATGTCAAATACAAAAATAAATGAATAAGCAAATGTGTTGAATATGTGTTTTGTGTATGCCTGCAATAGAGGTTGTTCCCAGTAGTAAAGTGATTATAGGTCATGAGGGAGTTTACTCTTGTTTCTATTTGTTCCTTTCCCCTCTACTCCTTGACCTGAAAGTACTTTTGAGAGGGGGTCCCCATTTCTACCTAATTAAGACCACTTCTAGAGCCATATGAAAGAGGCACATGAGCTGCAGATCGTACACTATGCATTAGATCGCCACCTGGTGTTGGGCTCGGATGATTGCAGGTTGTTGTCTTCTTGGAGAAGTCTTTGTAGTCACGATATAGGTGACTCCTCCTTGGATTGTTTTTTTCCGACACTAGGTTCGGATGAAAGTTTCTCCGCTCCGGCTATAAAAACTTTTTCAGCGACTTCGAAGCGCAAAAACTTCCTACAACTAATATCGACATCGAATATACAACTTTCGATGCCATCAACTCTATTCCGGTTCATCAACGCAGGCCATTGAGCCTTTCCACGCCGTGTGGCCTACACCACATGGAAAGAACTCCGTTCAAAAGAAGCCAGTAGGTCGAGCAAAATGTTCACATAGCGACTATCACGAGGTCTGCAACCTCTGTCTATCGCCAGATCACGACGAGTCGACCTGCAATGCTTGTACATCCTTCCGATCGAAAAAGACCATCCGGGATCGGAGGGCCCGTCGACACGGGATGAGGAGATCAGCCCCAGCACCGGAGAATATCTTCGATGACGAGATTCCGCTCGTTCCAGAAGAGGATTCGCCTGATCTCCAGATCATATTCGGGGCAGAAGACTCAGATGACTCGATTCCATCACGTCAACCCGTGAGTACTCCTGCCCCTGCACCACATACACTGCCCAAGACAAAGGCAAAGGTCAGCACTTCGCCCAAGGGGCCCAGTCGAGACCAAGTACTTCGCCCTAAAGCCCAGCCTTCGAGCTCGGCTCCGAGGAAAACAACTACGCCTTCAGGTGCCTCGGCACCGAGCAAACCACACGTGCCGATTTCCATCACCTCCATCCGCACCGAAGCCCAAAGATCCTTCGATACCGAGGTCAAAAGACCCTTCGGCACCAAAAGCGAAAGATCCTTCGACACCGAAGCCTAAAGAGGTACAGGCACTGAAAGAAGCTCTGGGTCTGGCTCCGGCGCCGTCGGCTTCCAAAACTAGATAGGGAAAGCCAGCGCCCGACACCACTCCGAAGACTCTCGCTTCAGTGCCAAAACGCACAAAGCCTGATTCCGAGGTTCCTAAGTCCTCGGACACGCCTGCCAAGCCGAAAACAACACCTTCGGCACCGAGAACTTTGCCACAGGACGCTGTAACCCCTCCCAAGGCAAAACGCCAAAACAACCTCTGTCGTAACCGAAAAAATCGACGCAGAAGAAAGTTGTAGAGGAAGAAGAACTGTTTAAACCAGATCCTAAACAAAGGAAGATCTACATAAACCCAAAGACTGGACATGTAGGTGCTATACCTCATAAAAAGAGACCAGCAGAAACACCCCCTTCACCTGTGGTTCTTGCCAAAAAGAAGGACTGTGCAACTTCTCCTATGCACCCTCTATCTCCTGTATCTTTTTCCTCTCTTGTCCCTTTTCCTGCATCATCACATTCACCACAAACTGATGAGGAGTATGACTTAGGTGGTGGAGAGGTTCCACATGCAGCCCCAAATACATATCCTATGTATGAGGATATCTATATTTTTCCACCACACAATGTGCCTGATGTCCCTGATCCACAGTTATACCTGTCAAAACCTTCTCCTCCAGAAGACAGCATTGGTTTTAATCACCTCTTAAACAGAGCTGCTCTCTACCACAAAGTCACAATGCATTCTGATGACATTAAGGAAGATTTTCTGTTGGATACATTTGAGCCATCACACAGATCTACTCAAATTCTTCCCATTTTTAAAGGAGTCATTAAGCATGCTCCAGAGATATTCAAAGATCCTGTACGCACTAGGGTATTAAATCCAAGAATAGAAAAGAAATATAGGCCTACACACTCTGATCCAACCTATATTAAAAGACATCCTCCACTAGACTCTTTAGTAGTGTCCAATGCAAGAAAAAGGGCGAATTCACAGACTTCTGGTGAAACGCCCCCAACTGACAAAGAATCCAAAGTTATTGATGCGTCAGGTAAAAGAATAACCGCACAAGCTACAAATATATGGCGCATAGCAAATACTCAAGCCCTTCTCTCGCGTTATGACAGAGCTCATTACGACCAATTAGAGACACTACTACAACACCTCCCAGATCAATATAAAGATCAGGCAACAGAGCTCATACAAGAAGGCAAATTAATTTCAAATGCCTCAATAAAATGTGCATTAGATGTCGCAGACGCAGCAGTTAGAGCCGTAAATACTAGTGTCATACTCAGAAGACATGCGTGGTTGCGCATTTCCGGGTTCAAACAAGAGGTGCAAACCACAATTTTAAACCAGCCTTTTTTTTTTTAATTAAAAAATCTTTATTGTGCATTTAAATGAAGTTACATACAAGGGCCTACAATCACAGGGGGCGGCCGCTAGACAAAGCAAAAGCAATCATTATATACCACAGCTCTTTCGCCGACATCCCTGAGGCCCGGCAGCGATTCAGGATGAAATTCGTAGCAACATAGGATAGAGTCATAATGGAGTATTATTTTGTTTTTTATAAAAGAAAGGAAAATAAAGAAAGAAAAGAACAAGTCTCAAGGCATGAAAACATTGTACGCGGAATTGTGCTCGTATGGGAGGGACCTCCAAGTGCAAAGTTGTGTGACCTGATAGTTAATGGAGGGGATCAGGGGGGGCCAGCGGGGAAGCCGAGAATAGCAACAAATTTTAAACAAGACATGGAATGTCGGATCAGGGGGAAAGGGAGATGTCCAGATTGTGATCAAACGGGGGTGTACATATGTTCCTGTGGTAGGCGTTCCACTGGCTCCAGACTTTAATCCACACCCTAGGTCTACCCCTAGCCAAATGCAGTCTTTTCTCTAAACATACACCAATCCATATTGTCCTTCCATACCGACACAGTGGGCGGCCGCCGGGAACCCCACAACTGTGCAATGTCTCTTTTGGCAATCATGTTCCCAAGGGTCGCCCAAAGGGTCTGAGCAACACTATAATCATTCGGCTCCCACACATTCAACAGACATCGCCGGGCTTCAGGCAACAGCGCGACTCCGATGACACTCCATCACTGCATGCACACGATTCCAAAATGCAGCCACTCCGGGCACTCCCAAATAATATGGAGGAAGGTACCAATCACTCCACAACCACGCTTACATAGCCCATCAGCAGAATAACCCATGGAAACCAAACGGGGACCGGTGACATACACACGATGGAGAATTTTAAGTTAGACGAGGCGGAGGCGGGTGGGAATAGCCACCTACTTAGGTGAAGATAAAGCAGACAGCCAGGCTTCATCGTCCAGTTCCAGCACATCCCCAGTCCAGACTTCTCTGAGGTGTACAAGAAGGTCCGCCCGATTATTGATCAACTTCTTGTATATTAATGAGATCGTGCTTTCGGGTACGTGACCATCAAGCACACGATCTTCCAGCGGGGAGAACTGTGCGTATCCGAAAAACTCCCTGTCACTCAAATCATATTCCTTCTGCAACATTTCAAAAGTCTTAACTGCTCCCTTGGCCCAGAGGTTGCCCACCCTGCTGATACCAATCATATCCCATTTCTCAAAACCTTTCGTCATCCAGAGGCATCCCAATCTCGCAGACGCATACAAAGGAGTCGCAAGTGTCCGTCGATCCTTCCAACCCAGGGCCGCATTCGCATCACACCAGACTCGTACAGCAATCTTAGTGGGACCTGTTAAATTTCTCCCTGCCATCCTAGAGTAGAGCCCCCTGTTATAATTCCCACCCAGAAACTGAAGCTTATCCATCTCAAATGCAGGATTTAGGCTGGGTGCATACGTTGCGTGGTTAATCGTGCTCAACTGAGAGGCCCAATAATACCGCCTGATGTCTGGGAGCGCCATACCCCCGTCATACCAGGGGAGGGTTAGCTTAGCGAGAGCGATTCTCGCACGCCTGTCCCAGACAAGCCGCCTCTGAATGCTCTCCACCTCCCGGAAATAGTCTGCAGGGATAGTGTCAAATGAATTCTGGAGTGCGTTCAAAAACCGTGGCAGGGACATCATTTTAAAAAGTGCAGCGCGACCGAGCGGTGACAATGGTAATCTACGCCAGCGAACGACGTCTAGTTTCAGCCTCTGGAGAGGGGGAAGCAAATTGCGTTCATAGCGAACAGCGGGGTCCAATGATATAAATATCCCCAAATATTTGAATCCCGTCTGCGAGACCTGGATGGGAAATCTACGAGGCAAAGGGGGGAGACCACCAGAAATTACATAGACACAGGATTTAGTCCAATTGATGACTAGACCTGAGTTCTTGCCGAATGAAGTGAGGACATCGAACAAAACATTAAGCGATTTTCGGGGGGAGGTAAGGTACAACAGGATATCGTCAGCGTAAAGCGAGATCCGGATTTCAAAATCTGGGGTCCACTGGATGCCCTTTATCGAAGGCTCCCATCGGAGCCAAGCAGCCAGAGGCTCCAAGGCAAGCGCAAAAAGTAGGGGGGACAACGGGCAGCCCTGTCTCGTACCCCTCCCAAGAGTGAAAGAATCAGATACTCGGCCATTAACGACCACCTGAGCCAGCGGTTCCTCATATATAGAGGTTTCACCCACCCGATAAACTCGGAACCGAAATCAAATTTCGCGAGGGCGGCCCAAAGATACGGCCATTCTATAGTATCAAAGGCCATTGTGGCGTCCAAGGAAGCCAAAATGGCCGGCTCATCAATAGACTCCGCCCTCGCGAGAACGCCATGCAAACGCCACAAGTTGAGTGCGGTGTTACGATGTGGGATAAAACCAGATTGGTCCGGGTGTATCAGGTCACCAATCACAGTGATCAGCCGATTAGCCAACACTTAAGCTAGGATTTTAGGTTTGGCGTTCAATAGTGAGATGGGCCTGTATGAAGCGCAGCGATCCCGAGGCTTCCCCTCCTTAGGAATAACCACAATCGTAGCTAAACGCTGATCACAAGGGAGAGAGCCAAGGTCTCGCGACTCCAGGAACATATCTCGGAGATACGGTGCAACTTTATCAGGGCGCAATTTGTATAGTTCGATGGGCAGACCGTTGGGGCCCATGGCCTTGCCAGAGCGCACTGAGCGAATGGCGATTGCAATCTCATCAGCCGACAGTGGAGCATCCATTTGGTCTCGGTTGGCCTCTGATAGGCGCAGCAGTGCAATATCGCGTAGCAACAAATGAGTCGTCCTCAGCTCTATCAGAGACTGGAGAATACACTGTGCGAAAATAGTCCACAAAATACCCCACTATCTCACTCGGATCAGTCACACATACTCCATCCAGTTTCTGAATCACGGGAACCACACGATTCGCCCTTTCTTTCTTATCAAGCCACTCAATCAATTTACCCGCCTTGTCCCCAACATCATACAATCTGCCCTGCTGCTCCCTGTGCATTATTTTGGCAGCATCCGTAACCAGGGATTTGTAGTCCAGTTGTTTCAGACCAAGGGCGTGGAGTTTGGCATGAGTAACGCCTGATTCCAAGTCACTCTCAAGCTCAATTATTTCTGTCTCAAGACGAACAATATCTTGATTTTTGGTTTTCTTAGCATCCGCAATTAAAGATAGGGCCAGCCCACGAATGACCGTCTTGAAGGCCTCCCATAGTGACACAGATGAAGACACAGACCCCTCGTTTTCAAGAAAGTATTGATCCAGGGACTTCACCAAACCAGCACGGGTCTTAGGGTTACGTAAATACCAGGGGTTTATGGGGGCGACTCGTCCCGCACCACACACTCTAGTATCCATACAGAGCCACAATGGGGAATGGTCTGAAATGCCCCGGGCAAGGTGTCTGATCTCTCTGACAGAAGGGGACTGCGCTGCAGGCATCAGAATGTAATCAAGTCTGGAAAGACTTCCACTGGCCCCAGAATGGAAAGTGTATTGTATCTGCTCTGGATGCATCAACCTCCAGCAGTCCACCAGACCGAAAGTCTCCAAAAACCCACTCAGCCATGATTGAGAGTTGCCGAGATCTCTGGAGTGGTAGCGATCTACATTGCCAGAAACAGAATTCAAATCCCCACCCATAACCGGGGTACCTTCAGGGAGTCCCAGCATAACTCGCCCAATGTCTGAGAAGGTAGAGGTCTGTGGACCTGGTGGAACATATACAGAGATCAACGAAACAGTCCTACCCTCCGATCTACCAGTGAGGGCGGCGTAGCGCCCTGTCGTCGAGGATTAAGTCATCTATCTCCAAGGGGAGAGAGGACCGAACAAGAATGCCAACGCCCCTAGAACCAGTGGTGAACCCGGAATGTGCAACGAGACGGTAGCCCCACCTGTTCATGGCGTGACACGTATTCCCCACCAGATGTGTTTCCTGTAGGAGAACAACATCGGGGGACAGGTGACGCAAAAATTGTAATACCACTCCCCGTTTTATTTTATCACCCAACCCGTTCACATTCCAAGATATTAGCCTCAACCCACTACCCCCATCCCAGCAAGAAATGTGGAACCCACTGCACAACGAACACAATAGCCAGATCACATAAAAGAACAATACGTTGCCTTGAGAAAAAATAACACCCCCCCCCCCACCCCCAACTCAAACCAGTTACAACTCCCCCCCACCCTGCACCCCTGCATTAGACTAAAAAGCCACCCCACCTTGCAGTGTGCCTGTCGCCCTACCATTACACTAATCTACAAAAAGAACCCTGGAGGAGGAAAGAGACTCGCTTCCCCCGCCACCCTCGGGTATACTACAATGAGGTACAACAATATTAGAATAATCGAACCCAGCTGTGAAAAGTAAAGTATTCGGAAATCAGGAACCGCATCGTCACTTCTGTTCTGGCTCGCCACCACCAGGTGCTCAGTTCGATCAGTTCGATCGTTCCGGGTAGGCAGAGAATCCAGCCTGTCACTCACACTCTCTGGACGGTCAAAGAAAAACGTCCGGGCCTCATACTCAACATGAAGTCTGGTAGGAAACAACATGGCATATTTCAGGCCCAAGTCTGAGTCTTCGCTTCACACCCTGAAAGCCCATCCTTTGCCTCTGGACAAGCTGAGTGAAGTCTGGATAAAAGCGTACTGTAGTGTTTTCAAATTTTACTGGGCCGCTCACCCTCGAGGCCTGCAGGATAGCATCCCGGTCTCTGAAATGAAAGAGCTTGGCAATGATCGGCCTCGGAGGGGCGCGCGGCCGCGGCTTTTCACCGGGCATACGGTGGGCACGTTCCACGGCAAAGAATTAGCTCAGTCCTGTAGGAGCAAGGTGATTTAGAACGAGGTCTTCCACCAGGAGGTCCGTTGAAGGATTTTCAGGGACACCAATGACGCGGATGTTGTTGCGTCTTGCCCTATTTTCAAAATCCTCCAGTCGATGAGACATGAGGTCGTTGGATGATTTGAGGTTGCCAATTTCCGATTGTAGTTCCGACACATCGGCCGTGAGGCTAGAAGTCTTCAAATTCAATGATTTCACTTTCTCGTTAGTTTTAGACAGATCGGCTCTGATCAAGGTGACATCGATGGCAACCGTGTCGATTTTATGAGCCAGAGCTTCATATTGCTGGCCGATGGTAGCCTTCATATTGGCAATGGCGCTCATGACGTCTTGGAGAGACCGTTCGGTCGGCACAGCCGGGTCTTCCTTGGCGTCATCCGGAGTGCGGCTGGCGCCACCGGGGGATCCTTTAGATTGGGTATAACGATCCATGATATTAGTGTGAACCGGCCCCCCCGCGAAGAGGCGCCTTGGTTTTCCGCTTCTCGTTGTCGGCCCTGGCTGCCATACTGAAAGATGCGCCCCGAAGGGGCCCGTGAGACCTGGTGAAAATGGCCGCTCGCAGGCAAGTCACCAAAAAGTCTACAAGTGTAGGTTCGCGTGGCCAAGATGACAACGCAGTTCGATACAGAAGCGTTGAGAACCGAAAGCACACATTGATGAGGCAGAGTTGGACCGGACCTCCGACAAAACGGAACAGTTGTGCGATCTGATAGTGGCAGGACCCAAAAACGAAACAGAAAGTCGATGTAGGGCTACTGAGGAAGACCCCTCCGCCGTTGTTGTTCAACTTCGTCCCTGCGTGCCAGCTTGCCAAGCCCCCGGCTTCACTGCAAGATGGGCCTCAAAAGTTTGGACCGACGTAACTGCGGTTCCCAAAGTCCAAATCAAATTCTTGAAAGAGCAAAGGTATCAGCTAGGGTTCATCTTCAGTAACCCATCTGAAAAATCAGGATAACGTCAGGATATTTTGCGAAGAGCGGGGAGGGTCCCGGGAGCCCTGTGCTCACGCGGCCATCTCGGATGCTCGCGTAGCTCCTCCCTAAACCAGCCTTTTAATCAAAACCAATTATTTGGCCCAGAAGTAGACACTACACTGGAGAAGACACAGACACTGCAAAGTCTATGGAAGCTCTACAGTCCACACAGACTAGAGGTTCTTTTCGTCGCTTCTTTTATAGAGGAGGCTCCAAACCAACTGGAGCAGATACAACAACATCTTTGAAGACGCAAACACAAACATCCTCTAACAAAGGCTATTTTAGAGGAGGATACAGAGGCAATAATAACAAGGGAAAAGGTCGCGGTAACAACAACAATCGCTCCTCTTCCACAACTAAACAGTGACTTCCCTCAGTTCCCCCAACTGCATTCCACTCCTGTGGGGGGGCAGATTAACACAGTTCCTGCCTGTCTGGAACTCCATCACAACAGACAGGTGGGTGAGACAGATTATCCAACATGGCTACTGCCTAGAACTCACAGCAACCCCCCAAACATACCACCCAGGCAGCGTCCTATGTCTACAGATCACCTGACTCTGCTTCAACAAGAAGTTCTAGCACTTCTACAAAAAGATGCTATTCAACTAGTCCCGTTAGAGGAACAAGGAACAGGGGTTTACTCGTTGTATTTTCTAATTCCCAAAAAGGACGGGACACTAAGACCAATTCTCTACCTCAGGTCCCTCAACTATTACATACAATCAGACCATTTTCATATGATCACTCTGCAACAAGTGCTCCCACTACTGCAACAAGGCAATTTCCTTTCAACACTAGACCTGAAGGACGCCTATTTTCACATTCCAATACATCCTGCTCACAGGAAGTACCTAAGGTTTGTAATACAAGGACAACACTATCAGTTCAAGGTCCTTCTGTTTGGTGTCACAACAGCACCACGGGTGTTCACAACGTGCTTAGCAGTAGTAGCAGCACATTTCTGAAGACAACAAATACATGTCTCCCCTTATCTGGACGATTGGCTCATAAAAGCCAAATCATTCCACCAATGTGTACAACACACACAGCAGACAATTCAACTGTTGCACAACTTAGGGTTCACAATCAACTACACAGAGTCGCACCTAGAGCCTTCGCACGTGCATCAGTATCTAGGAGCTACCATAAACACATCTACAGCTCTAGCGTATCCCAGTCCAGCCAGAATACAGAGCATTCAAGCCTTAGTCTCCACTTTTCAACACCAACAGTCTCTCCAAGCAAGAGTGTTCATGAGATTAATAGGCATGATGGCATCTTGCATCTTCATAGTACCACATGCAAGACTGCAAATGCGTCCATTACAAGAATGTCTGGCACAACAGTGGAATCAGGCTCAAGGTCAGCTCACAGACCTGGTGTTGGTAGACAGCTGTGCGCATCGCTCTCTGCAATGGTGGAACACCACAAACTTGACAAGAGGACGGCCGTTCCTCGAGCCTGTTCCACAAATAGTGCTGACAACAGACTCATCGCTCACAGGATGGGGAGCCCATCTCTTACACCATACTACTTAAGGTCAATGGAACAACCAACAAAAACTGTTCCATATCGACCATCTAGAGCTGCTATCGATATTCTTAGCACTCAAAACTTTTCAACTTTAAGTACAGAACAAAGCTGTCTTAACCCGGACGGACAATATGACAGCAATGTACTATATACAAAAACAGGGGGACACACTCTCTGCAACTGTCCCAGCTCACACAGAACATTTGGAGATGGGCCATTTCTCAAAACATATATCTGTTAGCGGAACACCTTCCAGGAGTTCACCATCCGATAGCGGATCTGTTAAGTCGGCAGTCACAACAGATTCACCAATGGGAACTACATCCGCAAGTTCTTCAGCCATACTTCCAACGGTGGGGGCATCCACACATAGACCTGTTTGCCACCCACGAAACTGCAAAATGCCCAACCCTCGCCGCCAGGTTCCCACACCCACGGTCCGAGGGCAATGCAATATGGATGAACTGGTCAGGCAGATTTGCGTACGCTTTTCCGCCTCTCCCCCTCATTCCACTAATAGTGCGCAAGCTCAAACCACAATCTCTCGAGCTCATACTAGTAGCTCCTACATGGGCACGCCAACCGTGGTCCACCACACTACTAGATCCCTCTCAGGTTCCACATCAAAAGTTACAGCTCACACCCTCGCTGTTAACACAGAACCATGGAGAAATCAGACACCCAGACCCAAACCAACTGAATTTGGCAATCTGGCTCCTGAAGACTTAGAGTTTGGATATCTTAACCTACCACCAGACTGTATGAATATCATTAAAGAGGCTAGGAAACCCACTACTAGAGCGTGTTATGCCGCCAAATGGAAAAGGTTTGCAATATATTGCAAAAATAATCACATTGATCCACTGGATGCTTCTATCCAAAATATCATTTATTACCTTTTACATCTACAAAGGTCTAATTTTGCATACTCTTCCATACGCCTACATCTTGCAGCAATTGCAGCTTATTTACAAAACAGGCAACACCTGTCTCTTTTTAGGGTACCTGCAATCAAAGCATTTATGGAAGGATTAAAAAGAATAATCCCTCCCAGGTTGCGAACCTGAGTCTTGTCCTTACGAGACTCATGGGACCCCCTTTTGAGCCTCTACATAAATGTGAACTGCAATTTCTAACATGGAAAACTGCTTTCCTTGTTGCCATCACCTCTCTCAGAAGAGTAAGTGAAATACAAGCATTCATTATAGAAGAACCATTTTTTCAAATACATCCTAATAAAATGGTTCTTAGGTCTAATCCAAAATTTCTTCCAAAGGTTATCACACCTTTTCACCTAAACCAATCTGTAGAGTTACCTGTGTTTTTCCAAAAACCAGACTCTGAAGCAGAAAGAGCTCTGCTATACTACATAGATAAAACTAAATCCTTTAGAAAGACAAAACAATTATATCTTTCTCTCCTCCACACAAAGGCAACCCTATCTCTAAAGATGGAATTGCCAGGTGGATTGTAAAGTGTATACAAATATGCTATCAAAAAGCTAAACAAACACGAACAGTTACTCCTAGAGCACACTCCACTCGCAAACTAGGAGCCTCTATGGCTTTCTTAGGAAATATACCATTAGAGGACATATGCTAGGCAGCAACATGGTCTACACCACACACCTTCACTAAACACTATTGTGTTGATGTACAAGCCAAGCAGCAAACTGCAGTAGGCCAGGCTGTCCTTAGAACACTGTTTCAGACTACTGCAATGGATTCAAGCCACCACCGCTAGGGGAGACACTGCTGCACAATCGATGCATAGTGTACAATCTGCAGCTCATATGCCTCGAACGGAAAATGCTACTTACTAGTATGCATCTGTTCTTGGCATGTAGAACTGCAGAGTCGTACACGCCCTCCCGCCTCCCCGGACTTGTATCCATTCCAGTTCTCATCTTATTTAGATGCACACGCATGGACATCACTTTTTTTCTCTTCACTTATACTAACTCCATTTCCCATCATGGCGAAAAACAATTTAAGGATGGAGCCGATGCCCATGCGCAGTATTGTCCAAGGGAGGAGTCACCTATATTGTGACTACAAAGACTTCTCCAAGAAGACAACAACCTGCAATCATCCGAGCCCAACACCAGGTGGCGATCTAATGCATAGTGTGCGACTCTGCAGGTCTATATGCCAAGAACAGATGCATACGGGTAAGTAGCATATTCCTTCTGGTTGGACATATTATTGGGCTGGTGCTGTAGTTTTGCTTCAGTTTGGATGATTTCAGGCTTCTGAAGTGAAAATATTGATGTATATAGAGCAGAGGTTCGTCTTCCTCTGCTTTCTTTGACAGAAAGCAAGGATAAGAGCAGACCTAGGCGTCGAGGAATGCACATCTGTAGAAGGTGGCCAAGTGCATTTACCAGCAATAAACAAGCACATTTAGGGGAAGTTACAGCTCCGTAATTAAAATAAACTTGTATTTGTGAAAGCAATTCTGAGAAGTGAAAGGTTTGCCAACTTAACCGCTATGGTCCAGAACTAGGTTTATGATAGTGATTTTGCTAGATTCTGTTTAAGTTTCTCTTTTTCTGGTTTCCTTTAACGGGAAGCAGCAGATGTACTATCTCAGATGGCACCCACAACACTCACTCACTGCTTCCCTCTCTCTTCTGTGCATTTTAAAATGTTAAATAGTAAATTTTGTTCTGGCCCTTGACTTTAAAGGCTGTCTTGCACTGGTGAGTGCTTGTGTGTAGTGGATGTCAAGGAATGTACTGAGAATCAAGAACATTTTAAAGCCTTATCTGCCATGGCAGAGCTTTCACTTCATTGAACTATGCTGTTGTCTCTTGGCTTGCTGTTCCAGGTAGTCTAAATCTCATTCCATTCTAGCTTGAGTATGAGCCTTAGCGAATCGATTATCACACTTGTAAACTGGAAACCCATGAGTGCCAGCTTCTCTACAGCAAAAACTGAACAAAGACGATTCCCCCCTGATACTTGTTGCACCTTTTTATTTTCTTCAGTTGTAGTTTTCCAAAACCTATACTGCATAGATTAATAAAGTAATTATTTGGGGTAGTTTGCTCTTCGGCTTCCATATCCTTTTTCCACATAAGATATCCGCACCAAATGTGCACCCCCTTCCCCCAATTCCTCCCCCCCCCCCCCCCACTTACATCTTGGAATTTGTGAAGGTACCCAGGGTTTGTGGATTCCCCTGAAGGACTGAGAAAATGGGCAAAATTAAGCAAAAGTTTGTATTTTTGAAGAAAAAAAATATTTTATATGTATAGGGATGATTTATTGGTTAGTAATAAAGAAAAAGATCAGTATCAAAACCAAGCTGTTGAGGTCGATAAAAGCTTTCGCCTTATAATTGGATACAGCAAACACAAAGCAATCCAAAAAATCATTCAGGGAGAATGGTCTATACTGCTCAGTGACCCCGTATTAGGACCCCTGCTGCCGCAGATAGCGTCAATTACATACAGTAGATCTCCCTCAATGAGAGACTGCTTGGTGGTACCTGATCCTGAAATAATAAATAAACCAACCTGGTACCAGAATTTAAAGGGTTTCAGAAAATGTACAACATGCAAGGCATGTACACGGGGACAATACAAAGACGTACCTCAGTCCATTTAAGACAAAACCATACACAATAAATAAAATGTTAACCTGCAAAACCCAATCTACGGTATATGTTCTAACATGCCCATGTGGACTTATCTACGTAGGCAGCACTAAGTTACAAGCACATGTTAGAATACTCCAACATCTCCGCGCCATAACTAATATGGACAATACCTATCTGGTGGCTCGACACTTTAAGGCATGCCACGGATCCAATAACAAAGGGTTGTCCTATTACTTAATAGATGCAGTCCCTCCCAATAGGCGAGGAGGAGATAGGGAGAACAAACTACGTAAGTTGGAGACCAGGTATATTTTATTATTAGATTCGAAACATCCTAATGGATTGAATCTAACGGAAGATTTTTACACTTGTCTAGAATAATGACCAATAAATTTCCCGTTTACATGCCCAGTGATATGGTAATTAGTGTCCAATCCAACAACACTATCAACTCAGCACTTTTCGGAAGATAGATATGATACACATAGATGGATTTTAGGTTTATTTATTCAAGAATTTTTATAACATTCTGTATTGGTGTTTTTTAAATATTTGTAAATATCTTAGGATGTTTTTAAATATTTTTTCAAATATAAATCAACTTGTATATGAAATTTTCTGATAATTTGATGATGAGTTGTAAATATCAGGGTATCACGGTGTACAGATATGTTCATTTTTGAATCGATTTGAGTATTGAAACCCTTGAATTTAGTATATATTTTTGTGTAGATTGCATACGATATGATGTTGACATGGAAAATTGCTGTAGATAGATTATCATATTATATAAGAGATGAAACAGTAATGACGAGAGAATGTATATGTCTAACAACATGGGTACACAGATGATTTTAGCGAGCTTTGAATCATTTGGTCTGTGAGGTAAAAATGGTATGAATAATAGACCAATTGACATGATTTTAAGATCACCAGCACATAAAAGCACAATATAGAAACATTCGCCTTGTAAGATGACAAACTTCTATCTAATAACAAATACAACTGAAATCAGGCTATCGTGTTTTACAAGGAATTTTTTTTAATCAAACTATGATGCTATTGATTACTAAAAAGGTTTGAAATGTATAATGTATTTTACTGATATTTATGCATTAGCCAAAGTCTCAATATAAGAATATATATGTTTGCACAGTTGTTAAACAGCATGGAAATGAGAAGCGCAGAGTATTTTGTCTATTTCCATAGCGAAATGAACTCACGTGATTCACTGAATTAATGCACTGTCACTTTAAAAATGCTTCCCGAGTTTGAACAAACTGTCGAGTAAACAAGCGGCGTCCGCGCTGCGAAACGCGTCTCAGACACTTGGGTGAATAAAATTTAACAGCACGAAATACGGGTCCGTGTCCTGTTTTGCTTGCATCGCGTGAGTGAATACGTGGCGGCCGTGCGGAATTTGAATATATGTCATTTTGTCTCAGGATCCATAATTTTTTTGGTCTTGCCCATTTCTTTTTTGTTGTGTGTAGTTTTTTTTTTTTTTGTTTTTTTTTTTAAATAACTTGAACGATCAGCTCTAAATCTGTTCAAAAAGCTAAGGATACAGTGAGGTGTGATATTTGACCTGTTTAAAAAAAAATTGAACTGCTACATCGACGATTGGACCTCCAGAAAGCTAAATCTGTTACCGATCGAGAAATTTAATTTCTTAAGAAAATACAGAGTAGATTCTTAACTTGGGGGTGAAGTTTTGTATCCCTGTAAAGAAAACTGATATATGCTCTCCTGGATACGATAATTTGTTTTTTTGACTGTTCATTTTTTTGCCACGTCTTTTTCATGTTAAGATACCATAGCCTCATTTTTTCCAATAATAGAAACTGATATTAGATTTTGAAATTTTTCTTTATTTAATCTTTCAGGCTGTTTTCTATCGATTCTAGTGAATGTCTTGGTAATTCATTTTTTTGAACTATCTTTGTTACTATATTCTGGTGCTGTTGCTTCATATTGAAATGTACTGTTGTATTTCTGTTTAAGAGCCGTAACACCTTTTTATTTGCAAATGAATGAGCGGGGTCTGACAGGTTTATTAACATCACCTGCTTACAGCAATATCTGAAATTTCCTGCAAACCCACGTTCTTCCCTTTATAGGTCTCTTCACTACTAAAATGCTGTGGCTAAATGTTCAAGAACCAGGGCAAACAATAATGGTGACAAAGGTCAGCCTTGTTCCCTGCTTTTTGCCACTTGCACTTTTTTGGTCTATCGTCACTAAGCCATTGCCTGCCCAAATTTGTCAGCAGTTGCTCCCATCACAAGATTATGTAACCATTTACAAGTGTGTTTAAATAAGTTTTGTTTATTACTGTTCTTTGATCACTTTCCTGGGTGTTTAGTCAAACATAGACTAACTTTTATAATATGGTTTCCTTTGGAAATCCAGCCGCACTCCATCAGGTACTCACTCTTTTTTTATGTATTGGTCTGCTAACTTTTTAAGAAGTAATAACCTTGATTTCCCAACCTCTGGTGAAAGTCTTGTAGCCAGCCTCCTTTCTGCAGTTTTATTATTGAAGCTGCACAACATCCGTCTTTCTTTTGTCCTCCCTGATCTTTTCTTCTCCCTAATCTTCTTTTCCCTAGTCTTCTTTTCTTTAGCTTTCAATTGAATAGAACTTTTGTAAGGCCCATGTCTCAATATCTGACACTAAACTTTATTCTGTTCCCTCTGTAACTCATCTACGCATAGCCATTTCCTTAGACTTATTTCAAACTCCTTAATTTCTGTGCTAATTACATTATTCAGAGCAGTCTTTTTTGTTTGGGTCATGACGAGCTTTTTGGAGGCTGGATAGTGAAAATGTACCTGTTGTGCTTTACGAAAAAGTAGCAAACTCAATATGTTGTCATTGATAAGAACTATGTGTTCGAGGCATGTGGGCTGCTGAATTCATATCTGTGCATAGATCGCCGCCTAGTGTTGGGTCCGAATGATTGCACATTGTTGTCCTGGAAGAGTCTTCGAAGTATCACAAGATAGGTGGCTCCTCTCCTGGACTACAGTGCGCATGGGCATCCTCTCCATCCTCAGATTGTTTTTTCCGCCATTGGGTTCGGTTGTACTTTCGTAACTCGGAGTTCGGAATCGATTAAAAGTTTCTAAAGGCCAAAAGGCCTTCGGGGTCGTCGGTATTGTTATTCGATCGGTGCCGACCACTTTATTCCTGTTGTTTCTACTCAGGACGTCGAATCGGGCCGCGTGGCCTTTTCTACACCAAGGGACCGATCGTCGATGGAACGAAGTCCATTCAGAAGATGCCCAACTGTAACTCAAAATACCCACACACAGATAAACACCCGGTGTGTAACAAGTGTTTATCTCCAGAACACAATGAAGCCGACTGCTTAGCTTGTGCTCAATTTCGATCGAAAAAGACACTTCGGGATCGACGAGCAGCGAGGCAGACGATGCAGAAGTCAGCGCCTGAGCCGGAAAATATCTTTGAAGACGACGAAGAGGTCATCGAAGCTGAAGACTCAGATCAGCAGTCGGAGCAGGGGTCAGAACATGACTCAAACTACTACATCGACGAAGAAGACATCGTCGAGGTAGGGGACGACGATCCAGGCATCGGAGCTGTCGAGGACGACTCCGGCGAGGACACCGGGCCAACTGTGAGTACAGAGCCCAATACATTTACTGATTCGCTTCCAGAGGTTCAGGTCGAGGCATCGCCGGAAGGCCTTAACCAAGATCATTTCATCGATTCTATAGCCCCGCAATTAAGCCCTGCTAAGAATATAAGACGAGAGCCATCGGTGCAACATTACCAAAGCTTGGTAAAATCGAAACCGAAAGTGATGGAACCAAAACAGAAACCGAAACTGATAGACTTTACAGTCTTTGGACCGAGAAGTGTGGATACACTGAGAGCCAGTACACCCATGTCCACGTTTAAGCTAAAGGCTGTCGAACCGACTACATCGATGTCGACACCGAGCAACACAAACAAGGGACTCGAACAGAAGACTGTTGTCGAACCAAAACAGAAAGTTGACAAACCAAGGCCGGTGCACACAAAGACACTCGAGCCGAAGTCAAGGATCGAACCGAAGGGGTCAGTCGAGCTGAGGCAGCAAAACATCACTCCGAAGCAGCAAGCTCCGAAGACGACACAATGCCAAAAAGTGGTTATCGAACAAACGAAAACAGTCGGATCGATAACAATTACGTCTCCAAGAAAGTTCATACAGACTAAAAAGACTGTTGAAACACAGAAGTCTCTCGGACCAATAAAATTCGGACTTCCTACACAGGTGAAGCCAAGAGCGGTTGAACCAAGTACCGGAATCGAACCGACACGAACAAAAAAGGCGATATCGGGGGAAAGAGCTAAAGCAACTGAAGAGCAGGAGCCCTCAGCAGATGAACAGTCAAAACTGTATGTTGACCCCGATACTGGCAGAGTTACCCTACTAAAAAGGAAAATTAGACCAGACACTTACGCTGAGACCTATAAGATACCACTTAAAAAGAAAAGAGACACTTCTACATCTCCAGTCCTCTTTGAGCCTATCAGACCATATGTGCAAGGGACTTGTACATATTCTCCCACACGCACAGATGAGTATGGGGACTATGAGGATAACGAACAATACAATTATCCAGTGGACCATGACCAGGACGTCCAAAATCAACCATGGTCTGACCCTGTAGATCCAGGGGACTCTCAGCCAATTCCAGACAATACTGCATACCCTGTTAAGACTTCGCCTACAGAGGACACAGCTGCTTTCAATGCATTGATAGAAAGAGCAGCATACAATCATCATGTGGAGATGCATGCAGATCCTATTGACAAAGACTTCCTCTTTGACATTTTCAACACTTCTGAAAAAACAGTCAAAACATTGCCAATGTTAAAAGGGGTGCTTAAACCCGCACGGGACATATTTAAAGAAACAACCAGGGCACGGGTCGTTAACCCCAGAATAGAGAGAAAATATAGGCCAGCACCAGTGGACCCTACATACATTAAGGGACAGCTGCTTTTAGACTCTTTGGTAGTATCCAATGCACTTAAACGTGCTAATTCTCAAACTTCTGGCGAAGCTCCACCTCCAGACAAGGAGTCTAAGATTCTGGAGGCTTCAGGCAAAAGGGTAGCTGCTCAAGCAGCTAACATATGGAGAATTTCAAACACACAAGCCCTGTTAGCCAGGTATGACAGGGCACACTATGACACACTAGAGCAAATTCTCCAGCATCTACCTGACCTTTATAAGGAACAGGCAGAGTTCCTAATACAAGAGGGAAAGCTAATATCTAATGCCTCCATCAAATGTGCCTTAGATGCAGCAGACAAAGCAGCTAGGGCTATCAATGCCAGTGTCATGCTCAGAAGACAAGCGAGGCTCCGCATCTCTGGGTTTAAGAATGAGGTTCAGAGCACTTTACTCGAACAACCTGTAAACCCTGATTTTTTTTATTAGGTCCTGATGTGGACACAATATTAGACAAAATGAAGAAGGATACCGAAACAGCCAAGTCTATGGGAGCCTTGCAGTCGCAACAATACAGAGGCGGCTCCTTTCGTCGCTCCGACAACAGAGGAGCTGCAAGAGGAGGCTCAACGCAGCGAAGCTCCTACAACAAAGGCAACACTCAAACACCTACAACAAAAACAGTAGAGGTGGATACTGTGGCAATAACACCAAGGGTAGAGGACTAGGGAATAACAATACCAGATCCTCTACCAATACCAAACAGTGACTTCTTGTCACTACCCTAAGACCATGTAACACCGGTCGGGGGAAGAATTCAGCAGTTCCTGTCAGTCTGGGAAAACATAACTACAGACAGGTGGGTGAGGCAAATTATACAGCATGGCTATTGCCTAGAATTAATCTCCACACCACCAAACATACCCCAAGACACCGTCCTATGTCCGCAGAACACCTACACTTATTGCAGCAAGAAGTCATCTGCATGCTACAAAAAGGGGCCATAGAACTAGTACCCTCAGAACACCAGGGTACAGGGGTGTACTCTCTGTACTTCCTAATCACCAAGAAGGACGGGTCTCTCAGACCAATTTTGGACCTCAGGCCCCTAAACCAATACATCTTATCAGAGCATTTCCACATGCTCATTCTACAGCAGGTATTACCACTGTTGCGTCAAGGAGACTTTCTCGCAACACTAGACCTCAAAGACGCATATTTCCATATACCGATACACCCGGCACACAGGAAATATCTCAGGTTTACAATACAAAATCAGCACTATCAATTCAAAGTCCTTCCTTTTGGGGTAACAACAGCCCCAAGGGTGTTCACCAAGTGCCTAGCGACAGTAGCTGTACATCTGAGAAGACAGCATAGTCATGTCTATCCATATCTGGACGACTGGCTAATACAAGCACAGTCAGCCCAGCAATGTGCCAGCCACATGTCACGCACTATTCACCTCCTGCACAGTTTAGGTTTCTCGCTGAACTACAACAAATCCCATCTTCAGCCTGCCCACGTACAGCAGTACCTGGGAACGACAATAGACACTCTGGCAGCAAAAGCACAGCCAAATTCTGCCAGAATAAACCGCATTCAGACGCTGATCCAAAGGTTCAGGCACCAACACTCGCTCCAAGCCCGAGTGTTTATGCAACTGATAGGCATGATGGCCTCATGCATTTTCATAGTCCCTCACGCGAGACTTCACATGCGTCCGCTGCAGGAGTGCCTAGCACGGCAGTGGAACCAGGCTCAAGGACAATTGAACGACCTAGTGTTGGTGACCAGTCGTGCATACAACTCTCTGCATTGGTGGAATCCACAAAACCTTTGCAAGGGACGACTGTTCTAAGAGCCTGTACCACAAATAGTGTTGACAACGGACGCATCCCTGATAGGGTGGGGAGCCCATGTCCTCCACCACACAGTGCAGGGCTTATGGACCACACAGCAAAAGAAAATGCACATCAACCTACTGGAGCTGATGGCAATTTGTATGGCAATGAAAGCTTTCAAAGTACATCTGTGCAACAAAACCGTGTTGATCCGGATGGACAACATGACTGCAATGTACTACCTACAGAAACAGGGAGGAACACACTCTCCACAGCTGTCACATCTAGCTCCGAGCGTGTGGAAATGGGCCATTCAAAGAAACATTTTTCTCATGGCGAAACACCTCGCAGGCAAGGACAATTAAATAGCGGATCTGCTCAGCCGACACAGCCAACAAGTGCACGAGTAGGAGATCATCCCACAGTGCTACAACCATACTTCCAACAGTGGGGACAACCAGAGATAGACCTGTTTGCCACAAAATAAAACGCAAAATGCCAGTACTTCGCCGCAAGGTTCCCACACCCGCAGTCTCACGGCAATGCAATATGAATGAACTGGTCAGGCAAATTTCCCTACGCTTTTCCACCAGCACCGTTGATACCGCTAGTGGCACGCAAACTGCGCCAGCATTCGATGACGCTAATCCTGGTTGCTCCAACATGGGCGAGGCAACCGTGGTACACCACGTTCCTAGAACTTTCCGTGGTGCCTCATCAAAGACTACGACTAACACCCAGTCTCTTGACGCAGAGCCATGGAGACATTCCGCACCCAGAACCTTGCAATCTGGCTCCTGAAGTCCTAGAGTTTGACTACCTAAACTTACCTCCTGACTGCATGAACATTATCAAGGAGGTGAGGAAACCTACAACAAGAGCATGCTATGCGTCAAAGTGGAAACGCTTTGTCATTTATTGTAACAACAACGACATAAACCCACTAGACGCGTCAATTCAAAATATCATATGCTATCTTTTGCACCTACACCGCTGCAATCTAGCCTATACATCCATAAGGATACACTTAGCTGCCATAGCAGCTTACCTTCAGAACAGGCAGCACCTTTCGCTATTCAGAGTGCTCGCAATTAAAGCATTTATGGAGGGGCTCAAACGAGTGATTTCCCCCCCCCCCCCCCCCCCCCCCCCCAAGACACCCACCTTCACCTGTCTGGAACCTAAACATTGTTTTAACCAGACTAATGGGACCACCTTTTGAACCTTTACACTCTTGTGAAATACAATTTTTAACATAGAAAGTGGCTTTTCTCGTAGCGATTACTTCGCTTAGAAGAGTTAGCAAGCTGCAAGCCCTAACTATTCAAGAGCCATTCATTCAAATTCACGCAAATAGGGTCGTGCTTAGGACAAACCCTAAATTCATGCCCAAAGTGGTATCCCACTTCCACATCAATCAAACAATAGAACTGCAGTGTTCTTCCCAAATCCACAGTCAGTACCTGAAAGGGCTCTACACACACTAGATGTTAAGAGGTCTCTCCTATATTACATAGACAGGACAAAAGATTTCAGGAAGACAAAACAGTTGTTTGTTGCCTTTTCACCGCAGCACAAAGGCAACCCTATTTCCAAAAATGGTTTAGCTAGATGGATAGTCAAGTGCATACAAATATGTTACAATAAAGCTAAACGCACTTTAACAGTTCCCCCAAGAGCGCATTTCACATGCAAAATGGGGGCATCCATGGCTTTCCTAGGAAACATTCCTCTAGAGGAGATATGTAGAGCAGCCACATGGACTACCATACATACATTTACCAAACACTACTGCGTAGATGTACACTCCAAGCAGCTGTAGGACAGGCTGTTCTCAAAACTCTTTTTCAGACTGCTGCAGCTGGCGCTGGCAACCACCACTAGGGGAGAGACTGCTATACATTCTATGCACAGATATGAATTCAGCAGCCCACATGCCTCGAACGGAATATGCTACTTACCAGTATGCATCTGTTCTTGGCATGTAGGGCTGCTGACATTCATATCGCCCACCCTCCTCCCCGGTGCCTTTCGGAGCTGTAGCATTCACTATTACTTTTTAGCATGGACATCACTTACTGTATCATACTCCATCTCTGCCACAATGGCGAAAAACAATCGGAGGATGGAGAGGATGCCCATGCGCACTGTAGTCCAGGGGAAGAGCCACCTATCTCGTGATACTTCGAAGACTCTTCCAGGACAATGTGCAATCATCCGGACCCAACACTAGGCGGTGATCTATGCACAGATATAAAGGTCAGCAGCCCTACATGCCAAGAACAGATGTATACTGGTAAGTAGCATATTCCTCATGGCAGATGGCCAGGGCTCCTGCTTATTGAGGGAATGGCCTTTTCACCCATGTTTCTGTGTTATGGAGACAAATCGCCAGCTTGAGTAGTCTGTAAGGCACAGCTTGCTTGTTTGCTCCAGTATGGTCCCTGGAAGTAGGGGAAATCCTAATCGTTAAATTTGAAAGTTCTCCGTTTGCAGGTACTGGTTAGGAGATGGAATAACATTTTTGCTCTGTAGCAGAATTTCAGAAAGCCTACCACTTATAGTTGAACATAGTTGAGCAGTGTAAGTTTAGACAGCTGTGCTAAAAGTATTTGTGTGAAACATCTAAACAAAGAATAAATTAGCATTTAAGAGTACAGATTATAACCTCAGCTTTGCAGCCGTATGTTCTGCTTACTTCATAATCAACTTTTTGCACTCTGCAAGGTGGTTCAAAACTTTATTTAATCAGAAAATCTGATAATGCCAGATCATGGACTACGACAGAAACTAGGTTTTGGCTCTCATTGCAGTCCTCAGAAGTCTGTCACTCGTTGACCTGCAGACTTTTTGGACAATTACTGCATTGGCCTCCAGAACGATTAGTGCAAAGTTTTGGCTCTTGCCTAAAAATAAATTTGTATCTGTAAGGGGTAGAATGCTGGAGTAAATTCATTATAAAAACAATTTCTGTGAGGGCTCTTTGGTGATTGCTCGGAGTGACCTTGTCTTTGAGTTATGCTGTTATTACTGCTGCTTCTGAAAAGTCACAATATCTTGGTGGTGAATGACTAGGCAAGGATTAAACCCGTTTGCCTGGTTATCCACCTGTTTTCCAAACACAGTGGCAAACATCGACCTTTTAAAGGTTTAGCTTGTATTTTTAGAGGATTACCTGGATTGTGAATACTTCTGTAATAGAAGTTTGAGATCGACAGGGAATTAGGCTTTTGAGTGCAACACGTAGGTTAATTTTTTTTACTTTTGGTTTTTTACCTGTATATTTTTATTTCTTCATGCATCTTGTTCATTGTTTTTTTTGTTTGATGCAGAGACTTGAAGCAGAGCTTTTGTGCATACAAATTGGACGGTCTTTTAGAAGAAAAGATTGGTGCATTTTCTGTAGTCTTTTTTTTCGTATTACGTGTGACGGTTTATTACTTGGGACTTATTTAGTCTCCTTAGGGGTTTTATCTAACATAAGTCAAGCCAGATCTAGATTGTGTCCTGCTCAGGGGTGCTGTTTGCTGTTACGGTAATATTGCGCACTTGTCCTAAAAGTGAGGTTTTGGTCAAGAAATAATTTCATTGTGAACAGGTGACATGTACATAAGAAAGGTACATGTATTGTTACTCTTTGGTTTGAAGTAGCCGCCACAGGTCACTACAGGAGAAATCTGACTAAAAGTCTTCTATCAGTTCTATTACTGTCCACTGTTTAGTCTGATTTTTCTGGGTGGCTATCGTATTATATTCCAGTCCCCTGCTGCCCCCGAAGCCCCCCCCCCCCTCCCCCCATGCCTGCAAGAAGTGTTTTTGAGTGTGGGTGTTGTATTGGATTTCTAGTGATCTCTTATAATGCATCATATTTGGAAGTCAGCGGTCTGTAAATGTGGCCTTTGATTAAAGTGTGGCCTTGTATTGTTCCCTTAATAAGGACATAGTGGCCCTGAGGTTCTGCCATACTTGCTTGAGAGGCATTTTCGTATAAGGAGAGCTACGCCTCCCTCAGAGGTGGTACTAGTTGCACCAATAGTGTAGCATTAGTTGGTGTAATAAGCCCATGCAAAATATTTTCCTGATTCTACTGGCTCTCTGGCATGCCTTCGTACCCATGGAGCTGCATGGGCCTCCAGTTGGACCTTTGCTGATGGGCCTTTAGCTGACGCTAGCTCCCCAGTCTGGCTTGTTCGTGTGCCAGAGCGGACCTTGATCTCCATTCTGGCTCCAGGGACCATTCCAGTTCCTTTTATGGTGGTGTTAGTGCTGACTCTGCAAGCAAAGGTACTGAATCTAGTATATGACCTCAGAACGGACATCTGCCAGTGTCTTGCTGTGAATATACTAAGGGCCAAGCAGTTGCTATGCAGCCAGACCTTCAGCCTCAACCTCCTTTTTGATGTCAACACTATTGGAGGATAGAGGCGCTCTTCGACTGTGACTCTCTGATGCTATGTGGGTCATAACATTTTTCTAATTAAGGAACCTACTCCCCACCCTCCCGCCATTACACTGATGAAAGGCTGCATTTAGACTTACAAAATGCCAGTGGGCCAGATACCTCACCAGAGACGGAGCTTGACTCTTCACCAGGTCCATCAGCAGATGAAAGGGCTTCTTTGGCTGTAGTGGAGTGAAGAGCAGCAGAAGTACTAGATTTGTCATTGACTACTCTAGAAACCAAAGCCAATTTATCAACGGAAATTCTTCAGTCATATCCAACTTCCTCTGAGATGCACTTAATATTGAGCAAAACCCTCTTGTGGCTACAGCCTTTCCGGTGGGTCAGCCATGGCTGGAGGGCAAACATCAGCTTTGGCGACACATGCCATTTGATGATACACTTGACTAATTAAAGTCTTTCACTGCAGTCGTCCACAAGTAAAGTCAATCGAAATCATTTTCTTTCTAACCCTCTGGATAATGAGTTGAAAAATATTGATGCCTTTGGAAAGAAAATGGCATGGCTAGCCTGGCTTCATGCAGTTTGAATGTGGTGTGCCTTTTGGGCAGCTACACTGGTGCCTTATGGACATGGCTGGCGAGATCTTGACTGCCATTCCGGAGGACCTCAAGAATTCACTGGCCCAAACAATCCACGACGGACAGAATGTAACAAAGTATGGGTTGCGAGCAGGCCAGGGCACCATCAACCCTTTATGCCCTGCTACTGGCACCAGCATATCGCTTAGAAGGCACTCCTCGGTATGTTCAACTGGGTTTTGAGGGGATGTTCAAGAGTCCTTTATGGACGTCCTCTTTGATAGATCCAGTATATGCGAACAAGGGCAAATCGTTACACCCACCAGGACCGGGGTAAACAAAATATGTATATTCAGAATCTGTGGTGCTCCTTTATAGTCTTACAATTCGGAACATTCACACGTAATAGACTCGATCAATATGAACTTCTTACTTTGTGAAGATACACAAAATTGTATGAGCCTCACTTTTCTTTTTACATAAATATATTTATCTCTTCAAACAAAATAATACTGTACAATAAGTGAATAAAATCCACATGGTGCAGTGCTCAAGAAGTGATGAGATACAGATTTGCATAAAAACACTTGGCACCCAGTGTTATTATGACCATTATAAAACACATGAATCCTGCCAAAAGTCTGTTGGAGGTATACAGTATGATTAAATTAAACTACGTCCAAGGGTGTATTGTCAACATTTTGACCCAATCATAAATTGTCGGGTGTCGTCTGGACTAATGCAATCTGTTTAAGCACCGAGAAGAAGAAACGAGAGCCTTTAAACAATTGCATTAGTACTCAAGCTCAACAGTTGTCTAATGCATTAAAAATAAACTACACATAGCACTGTAGAAATTCTGTAGTCCTATTTGAACATTGTCAACATATGCGACTAGTTCTTCAAAACTAATTAATCTACTTCTCACTGGAATGAAACCTGTATAATCCAGTAAATGTATCCTATAAATGTATTGGTGAACCTCACTGAGAGATGTAATCCATGGTGTTGTAAAGTAGAATTGAAGTATCATGGTGTATAGCACGATCGACCTTATAACTTCTTTGAAACGAGTACACTGCTTTTCTCACCACAAGTTTTCTACTTGTCTTATCACAAGTTTTCTACTTGTCTTACCACAAAGATTTACTACAGTTTAACACTGAAACACCTCTAATTCTCAAACTGGTGCTTTATGCCGTAATAAGCCAAACCTATGTTTTTCAGTGGCTGCACTTTTTTACGCTGCTCTCCTAAAATTGTCTCGTCCTAGTTCCTTATTTGATTGTTCGACCTGTATTTGATGTTTGTCCCGTTGTGTATATTCACTGCATTCAGTTGAGCATCCATACTGCTTTCCGGGTCGAATGGACGTAGCTTTAGGATAGCGATTTCCAAGTAGCGATTTTTGCTGAATAGCTATTTAGTAATCACTATTCTTAATGTACTGAACTTTGCATTTTACATTAGTGATTTCATGTGGGTCACACATTGACCTACCTCATGAATATTAATGAAGTAGGCTGCAGTCTGTGTCCCACTAGAAATAACAATCACAGTGATGGTGGACTGCTGGGGTCAGCAGACTACCATGTCTGTTATTGCTTTAAAATCGAGCAATTTTGTTTTTTAACCGCAGCTCATTTTCCTTAAATGAAAACAGGATGTGTTTCAAAAGAAATAAAATCAAATATTTACAATTCAATTTTTAGACCGTGATTCGTAAGGCATTATCAATCCCATGTGCAAATGGTTGCCTTTCAGTAGTTGGTTAAAAAAAAAAATGTTTTACAACTTTCATTTAGTTGCAAAACATTATATGTACCACTGTGAATCTATATTTGGAAGGGACACCCTAAACATGCCCTTCCAAATACCTAATCACAAATCCAAATTGCGATTTGGTAACTGGCTACTAAAACACATTTGGGCTTTTGAACATTGAATAATGCATTTTTGTGGTCCCAAATGATCCGATTCTGCGAATCGGGACATTTACCACCGGCATTTATTTTTTTTACTTCTTACACCCATAAACGATATTGAGGAAAGGTTTCTTAACCCCTACCCTGCTGATGATGGAACCGCTCCGTCATCAGCTACGGTTGGGCTGTGCTGATGACGGAGCGGTTCCGTCATGGCCCGGCCGCCGCGCCTGCGCGGCGCTGATTTCGCGCCTGCGCGGCAGTTTTAATCAGCGGGCGGGTCATGACCCAGCACAGCTCAACCGCGGCTGGTGACGGAGCGGTTCTGTCACCAGCATGCGGAATAGCCGCCGCAGCGAAAGGGTTAAAGATGGCGTGACGTCTGTCATGGCCTACACTGAGTGACATTTGAACGTCGAGCAGCATTGCTGATAAGCCATATTTGAAAAGAAATATTTTCCTCCGAAATAAGATAATCGTCGATTTAATTTTCTAAATTGATGTTGAAATGAATTGATATTATACTCCACTCAAGTAGTTCAACATCAACACTGATGCATGCCTGTTGTACATCTTCCGATAATACAGTTAACGTGTAAAAATCTGCAGGTTACCGGTTTAAAACCATCAAAGCTATTTCAGCCTTCCATCCGCCCGTTGGCTGTAAACTGGGTGGGTACTAATGCATTGGGTAATGACAACACATGATTTACAGCTCTTAGAAATGCACAAGTCCGGTGGGAACCATATAAAAGTAATTATTTGCTAATTATTATTTATCATTTTTGGCTTTTCTCTAGCTTGTCCTTCGATTACTTTTTGTAATGCAAACCATTAAGCCTTACCAAGAGTTGTGTTTACGCCATACAGTACCTACTCCATTGTGAATCTAAATAGTGGAAAAACGAGGTCAAAATCCCAGCAGGAAGACAACTCTGTAGGATTATTTAACAAGCAGGATGTTGAATGTGGAGAATATATTGTCAGAATTTTGCCTAGCACTACATGCCACCTAAGCGTTTCCTTCATTTTTCTGTTAAATGGAGTTTGGAAAGATTAATATTTTTAGATCTCCATAGTGGTACTTGTCTTGAAATTGGCTGCTTCTTTCAGAAACTTTATAAAGGAAATCGTTTCCATGCATAGCTTTCGTGAGGAGAAACTTGAAGCACTGGGTGATGGAAATTGGGCCGAGTAATTGAGAAGGGGGGGGTGTGGAGTATATGGTTACTGAGACCAGTAGCCCGTTCCTCCTTTACCATCCTACCTGGACCCCTCTTTGCACATTGACTGCAGAGACCCATCGTGCGCCTTCTCTCTCTCTGACACATTTATGATCTGACCATAGGAGTGGGCCTGTGGGCAAAAGCTCTGCCTCTTAGTTGTTCTCCTATTGCTTTCGAAGCATCACACCTGAGGTAATCTGATTTCCGGAGAGTTTAAGACAAGGTCATTGTCCTTGGGCGGACCAACGCAGCCTGAGCATTGTACTCCAGAGATCTACATACTTGTGCATAAGCTGCTAGTTGCCTCCTGTGGTGATACCCCAGCAATCTAGGCCTGATGAATGCTTGCTTTACCGTTTTGAGCTTGTTCTGGTGCTTGAAGGAAAAAAAACTGTTGGGATTTAATAGTTCTGTAAGTCGAGGCCTAAGATTTATGTTGGAAACGAAGTAATTTGAAAGACGAAATAACAAAATATTTGTCAACATTCTAAGTTCTCTATCTGGATAAATATTTTACATTCTTCAAGATGGTCTAAGTAGCGTTCTTTTGCGTATACATTAAAAGTGCATAGAAATTAAGCATGCCTCTTAATTTCTAGACCCGTGCTGCCAGAACTGCAAGTTTTTTATAGCCCACCCTAGGCCTATTATTGAAAAAAAATTAGCCAAGGCCAGCCTGGATATCACTGATTTCTTAATCCCACTGGGATGGGGTATCTCGAAGCATTACGCCACTGCCGCTACTCCCAGCTGTTCTCAGTCATGTGATATGGATTTAGGAGGATCTGCATGTGACTTGCACCTCTTAAGACTCTACTCGTAGGAAACTATTTAAAAGGCAACCTGGGTCAGGATCAAGTGATCACAACTTTCTTCTGAGACTCTGAAAAAGAGGGATTTATTTTCATCCAGGGCAACAAATATTTGCTTACCTTGGTTATTTATTGTTCTTCTTAGCTATAAAGTAAGTTATTGAGAGAAATCGAGCGAGCAGTGACCCAACATAAGAGCTATAAGAATTTAAAGAAGGATTTTTATGATACTGATTAGTAATTGTGTACATCACACTAAAACTACAGGATGATAGTAAGAATTATTTATGGCCATGAAAGGATAGGCAATAAAATACGCTGACGCAACTAGTGCGAAAATATTCCGACAGAAGAAGGCTTTGCTTTTTTTTTTTTTTGATGGAGTAAAAATAAAATCCTGTAGACAATTACCCTTGTAGTGGCAACAAGTGGTACTCTGAGAGAGCTGTAATTTGGGACAAAATGGCGTTTATTGTTAAGTATGTGCAGCTGAAAAAGTTTCCCGTTCTTTTATGGAACAATGAAGATCAACATTTGCTGAAATGCCAGACAAGGATAGGAACATTGGCCGCCATTGTGGACTTTAGTTAATTGTTTTTGCAGCCAAATTGTGGCGGCCAACCTTGTGTTAAAATGTCATTGCTGTAATTTACCCCTAGTACGTAATTCTGACCTGCATCGGATAGTTTATTTAGGCCATAACAGACATGTCTTTAAAGTCTATTAATTGGCCAAGATTAAAAGATCAACTTATTTCCAAAATCTTTGCTCTCCACAACAAATCTACAGAAAGAACTGGTTATGTTCTTTTAGGCCAAAATGTAAAAAAAATAAAGAAATTGATTTGCTCCGTAACATTTGAGGTTTGCAGGGTTTGCAAAATCAACACTTTGCTGCTGGACACGTAGATTGAGTAAATTATAAATTACCAGACCACTATGTTTTTATTCAAGTTTGTTTTCTTAATGTAACCACAAAATATTAGTAGTATTAACAGTGCTGAGGTGGATTCTTCTGATGAATGAGGATGCTTTGGGGGCATGATTTAGTCTGTTGCCCTTTGAGATGCAAGACTATGCTGCCAGGCCCATCCAAGCTTTATTAGGTGATTGTGACATATGGCTTGTGCTCTTCCCACCTCTCGGTCGATCATGGCATGTGACTGACTGTCTCAGTCCTGCCAAGCTGTCATTGACAGTGCCGACATGAGAAATACGATGCTTTGTCTGTCAGGCTTTCTGAGATGATCTGCAAGGTAATTGCAATGGGCCATGTCATGTGATCCCTTCTTCTAGTTGGCCAGCAACACTTTTTTCGGGTTCTTGGTTTTTTTAATAACCAATTTTATTGATTCTTCAGAAAAATACACAGTAAGACAAGAGATCAACAACCAGCTCAAAGCCCATCGCATATGAGGAACATAGCATCCCTACGGCAGTGTACATGCTCGTAGTAAGCAACAGAAGCAGAAAACACCCACCACATTCCGCAATGGTCAACCAAATACATTAATTGTCTATCGCCCCCACTCATTTTCCCCACACTTTACGAAATTTCTTCGGACATTCCCTGGCCTCCTACAGGGGCCGCTCCTGTGCCGCGCACCAGTCCACCCTTCTGGCTTTCAAGGCCAGCCAGTTCGTCGCAGTGTCTCTGTTAGCCACCATCAAGGCGGTGTTCAGGAAACGTTTGTCCGCTTGAGAACCATCTAGCCCATCGGTAAGCCCCAGGAGCGTAGTTGTTAATGTTAATGTTATATGATATTTGTTGAGCGCTCGTACGCCCGGAGGCTTCATGGCGCTGTAGGAAGGAACAGGCGTAGCCGTCGGTTGATGGAGAAAAGGCAGCTTAGTGATATGCCTGGGAGAAGAGCCAGGTCTTCAGAGAATGTCTGAAGCTGAGGGTGTTGTCACTTAGTTTCAGATGAAGGGGGAGAGAATTCCAGAAGGCAGCTGCAAGATGGTCGAAGCAGCTGCCTCCGAGACGCTTCTTCTTGTATGAGGGAATAGTCAGAAGGGCTTTGTGAGCAGACCGGAGGTTGCGGGAAGGGGTGTATTCTTTAAAAAGGTCTCTGATGAAAATGGGGCCAATGTCGTGTAAAGACTTGAAGAGGATACACCCAGCTTTAAAGGCCACGCGTTGCTCCATCGGGAGCCAATGCAGCTGTTTCAAGCCTGATCTGACCGATTGCCTTCTAGGGATGTTCAAGAGAAGTCTGGCTGCCTGGTTTTGGACCAGCTGGAGGCGTTTTAGCTCTCCAGTTTGGAGCCCGAGGTACAGACTGTTGGAAAAGTCCAATCTGGACATAACCAGGGAGATGACGATCTGAGTGAGGGCAGCTTGGGAAAAGAAGCGAGCGATTTTTTTTATTTTCTTCAGCTGAAAGAAACTGGAGGAGACGACAGCTCCAACTTGTTTTTTCAAGGAGAGATCCTCGCTGATAAAAATGCCAAGGCTCTTTACCGAGGATGATTTAGATGGGGGGGCACCCATACAGGAGGGCCAGAAGCTGGGGTTCCAGCTGAGGGTGCTCTGTCCAGGCAAGACCAGTTCGGTCTTGCCTGGATTAAGTTTAAGGTGATTGCAGCTCATCCAACTAAAAATGTGGGACATGGTGTTTTGGAATTCTACCACAGAGTCCTTGGTGTTCAGAGGAAAGATGAGCTGCAAATCATCGGCGTAGTTGAAAATGGTGACCTTAGCGTGCCTGAGGGAGTACAGAAGGGGGCGTAGATATAAATTAAAAAGCAGGGGGGACAACGAGGAGCCCTGGGGTACTCCACAGATGGTGGGTATGGTGGGGGCTGTGAAGGGGCCCAATCTGACCGATTGAGTTCGGTCAGTGATAAATGAGCGAATCCAGCTAAGCGCAGGGCCTCTGAGGCCTGCCTGTTCGACACGGTCGACCAAGATGGTATAGTCGACCGTGTCGAAGGCGGCAGTTGTGGGATTAAGAGGTACCTCCCATCCTAGGACCTCGGTGAGTTCCCCTGTTACCAAATCCAAAAAGCGTGTGATGACAGTGCACTGCCATACAATGTGGAAGAAGTCAGCCTGTGGGTGTTGGCAGCGTGGGCAAGATGCTTTGGGATGAAGCGGTGAAGGTGCAGTGGTGTAAGATACGCAGTGTGTAGATAGTATGTTTGGATCAAGCAAATCCGCGCTGATGCTGTGATTAATTTAGGGGCCATTAGCGCGTCTCACCAGTTGGCGTCCTCCAAGGGCCCAAGCCATCCCTCTTATCTGTCCCTGAGCTGTGAAAGTGTGTTGGGGGTGTTATTCGTGAGGGAACGCTAGATACGGGAAATCCCCCTCTCCAGATTGCCTCATCACCTGAGCCTCAGGCGGACTGTATTTAGGAATAGACATACCCTCTGGGTCGTGTGAGTAGAGCGTGGTGCAGCAGCAGGTAATGGTAAAACTGTGAGGGATGTAGGGAGTACAGGTTCTGAAGATCCTGAAAGGTGTGCATGCTGCCCCCCTTCCAGACACCCCCCCAACTGTTAGATTCCTATTAGATCCCATGCTCTGAATCTGGATAGACCGGCTTTGTCATCATCATTGTCAGGTTTACTCCACGGGATCCAGTCGATGCAAATATGGTTCCACCTCCAAATGTCACCAACACCCTGAAGTGTAAACACAGGGTGTTCGAGCCATTAGGCGGGGGAGAAAAATAACAAACTAAAATAAAAAAATGTGGGATGGGTAAAGGTAGGGTCAGCAGGGAAAGGACACCTGTAACAGAAGACAAGACAGGCATCAGTGAAGTGCTGTTCTAACATGCAAGGCTACTCTCATATAGTCTCACTAGATAACCAAGGAAGTAGACAAGTACCTGAGCACAAAGAAAACACGACCTTGGATAGGAAATACTATAGCCCTTCTGCCACAATCTGTGAGGAAGGCCTAAGGAACACATAAACATATAGTTAACGAACACACTCCTGTCGTACCAAACACACTCGCGTTATACTAAGACATCAAAACCACTACTCACAACATACCACAAACATGGTAGAGGACTCCATGTACAAAGGGGGTTCCAAATCGTCAAAGCAATGATGTAAGTTCCAACACAAAGGAAGAGGGAAACGGTAGTGTGTAGGAAGCAAGAACTACAACACTCCGCTCTCCAAATAATGACCGAGTAGAGAATATTTGGTGAATGTCAAACAGAAAAACGTAGTTGCGACCACCACTGGATTCTGCCAACACACCCCACGGTGCACTATACAAAGAGAACTGGGGTTACCCGTAGTTACCTCACTACATGCCCAGTTATTGAGGTTCCTTGGAAATACACAGTTTACAACGGAGACGCGTAGTTGTCCTAACTACCGCGCCCCGTTTTAAATGTAAAATAACGATCCACGGTGTGAACGGTAACACGTGGTTTAGACCGCCACAGTGTTCCGCCACACACAAATCAGCCAAACAGGAATTCAGCAAAGGTAAACGTCTGTTAGCAACAGTCACAGAACCTCCCTTAGCAATCCGTTCAGGAAGTAATCAGCTGACCGCTCGGGCGGCCGAAGAGATTAGAGCGGCATTACCTGTAGATGCGCGAAGTCCGTCTACCGCCGAGGGCAGAACACGGAAGCGCTCCCCACTGAGCCTCAGGGGGGGGAAGGTGATAGTCCACAGGAGACATGAAAGAAAAGCATGCAGAGCGTCCGCTCTCATGCCGGGTGCAGAACAGAAGCCAGAATAACGCGCAACCGGAAGCGCGTCTGTTCCCCAGATAAACTTCCTGCAAGTCTCCCGCCTACTCATGGGAAATGTAGTTTCCTAGTACGGTAGGCGCTAAGGGGCTGCGTATCCTGACAGTACATCCCCCCTCCCTAGCGCCTCCTAGGACCAGGGCGCAGGGGGTATCTACGGTGGAAAGCACTTGCAGCCGCCGGGGCGTGAATGTTCCCCACAGGCTCCCAGGAATCATCCTCCACCGAGTAGCCCTTCCATGATACCAGATACCAAAGGACGCCCCTACACAGTTTGGAGTCCTTGATACACCGTACCTCGTATTCAGCCCCATCATCCCGAAGCACCGGAGGGGTGGCCATTCTTCTTGCCGAATGAGCTGGTTTCAGCAAGTGACAATGGAACACTGGATGTATACGAAAAGAACCAGGCAGTTTCAATTTGAAAGCAACAGGGTTGATACGTTTCACAATGGTATAAGGCCCAATGTATCGTGGATGAAACACACTACGCAATTTGAACCGAATGTTGCGAGTCGACAACCAAACCTTATCACCAACCTGGAACGAGGGGCCCTCCTTACGATGTTTATCCTCCCATTTCTTGTACACTGCTTTAGCCCTCTCCAGATGCGCCCTGACCTTCTTGTGCAGAACACGGAGCTTCCGTACTTGTCCCAAAACCGTAGGCTGTCGAGACACTTCCTCAGGGATGCGCACAGGAAGGATGCGTGCATCAAACCCATAGTTAGCATGAAAAGGTGAGATCCCCACAGAACAGTGCCAGGCGTTATTATAAGCCATTTCGGCCATCCATAACAGGGAAACCCAAGATTCCTGGGCATCCTCAGCAAAACACCGCAGATATTTTTTCAATGTTTGATTTAACCGTTCTGTTTGCCCGTCCGTCTGTGGATGGAAACTGGTCGAGAGGGAAGACTGTATGTGCAATGCCTGACACCACGCCTTCCAGAACCTCGCAATGAACTGGGGGCCCCTGTCAGACACTATAACCTCTGGGACTCCATGCAGTCGTATGACGTTGGTTAGCAACAATTGAGCAGTCTGCCCCGCGGTTGGTAAGTTGACACATGGTATAAAGTGGCCTAACTTAGTGAGGCTGTCAACGACCACCAACACAGCCGATTTGCCCTGATCAAGAGGAAGTCCTGTGACGAAATCCAGACTTATGGTCTGCCAAGGCTTCCTTGGGGAAGGCAACGGCATCAACAACCCTTTTTTCTGTCCAGTTGTGGATTTAGCCCTGGCACATGTCTCACACTGTCCAATCCATACAGGGACATCGGTGTTAACTGTCTCCCACCAGAAATGCCTTTTCATGAGCCGCATGGTCTTTTGCACCCCCTGATGACCTGCCAAAGGGGACTCATGACACCACATGAAGGCCTTTCTTTGCAATGCTGGAGAGGGAAGAAACAATCTGTTATCTTGAAAAGGCAACCCCTTCACCAAAGTGCGATTTCCCCCATATGTGGCCCAACTGACCCAGGCATCATGATTCTTTGCTTGTCGGACAAGGTCCAAAAAGGTATTGGCCTGTATTGCGCAAATCACCTTCTCGGGACTGACTATTGACGCTTTAGCGTCTCCATTGTCCTTCTCCTCCGACTGGTCTCGTCGGGATAGGGAATCGGCTTTCAGGTTGTCTGTCCCTGGTCTAAAGGTAATGGTGAAGTCGTATTCCGCAAAGAAGAGCATCCACCTCATCTGTCTTTGCGTGAGGTGCTTTGCGGTCTTCATATACTGAAGGTTGCGATGGTCTGTATAGACAGTGACAGGGGATCTAGCCCCCCAAAGGTATTGTCTCCATTCCTGAAATGCTCGTTTGATAGCTAGCAGTTCCTTCTCGGAGATGGTATAATTCTGTTCGGGAGGGCTTAGTTTTTTGGACAGATACGCCACGGGGTGGAGCTGACCGGTGTCCTTATCCCTTTGTGACAGTACTGCTCCTATAGCTTCGTCGGAAGCATCTGCTTCAACAACGTAAGGATGTTCTGGTCTAGGATGTGCCAGAATTGGAGCTGTTGTGAAAGCCTCTTTTAGATACTGGAATGCCGATGTGGCTTCGGGGGACCACGCAAACTGCACACCTTTACGCAACAGTCTCGTCAAGGGGACTGCTACTTGGGAAAACCGCGCAATAAATCGGCGGTAATAGTTGGCGAAGCCTAAACCTTTGCACGTCCTTCACACAGGTTGGGGTTGACCACTCCTTTACCGCCTGTACCTTTCTATCTGACATTTGCAGTCCCTCGTGGCTTAGCATGACTCCTAGGAACTCAACCTTGTCCACACTGAATTCACACTTGCTCAACTTGCAGAACAAACGGTTTTCTCTCAATCTTTGGAGCACCTCCGTTACATGTCGTGTGTGGTCTTTGACGTTTTCCGAGTATATCAGGATATCCTCGATGTATACCACCGCACTGATATCCACCACATCCTTCAACACGTCATTCAAAAAGTATTGAAATGCTGCAGGGGCGTTGCACAGCCCGAACGGCATCACAGTATATTCGTACAAGCCGTATCTTGTTTTGAAGGCGTTTTTCCATTCGTCCCCCTCGCGGACACGGACCAAGTGATATGCCCCCCTTAGATCCAATCTGGTAAAAACCTTGGCATACCTTACTTGGTCCAGCAAAACAGAGATAAGCGGCAGTGGATAATGATTTCTGATGGTGTTTTTATTCAGCATCCGATAATCCACACAGGCCCTTAAATCTCCGTTGGCTTTTTTGATGAAAAAGAGGGGCGAGGCAGCAGGAGACCTGGATGGGCGAATAGCCAATGTCCACATAATGGTCCAAGTACTCCTTCAAATGAGTGGTCTCAGGGTCGGACAATGCATAAACCCTACAGGATGGGATAGTGGCTCCCTCCACTAGATCAATCCTACAATCATATGGCCTGTGTGGAGGGAGATTCTCAGCCTGACTTTCGCTGAAGACATCCCTGTAAGCCCTATACTCCAGAGGTAGACACACATCTTTCTCTGCTGCTGTTGCTACCACCAAAGGAAGAACAGACGGAGAGAACCCGACTCCCTCTTCCATATGTTTTTTGCATTCCTCAGACAAGAATCGAATCGACTTCTCCTTCCAGTCGATTGAGGGGTTATGATGACTGAGCCAGGGCATACCGAGAATTATCTCGTATTGAGGGGCTTCGATGATGTTAAGCACCAGTTCTTCCCTATGCCTGCCGTTGAGTACAGCAACGGAAAGTGTTACCCTCTCGGTTTGTTCCGGAATGAGACCGGATATTAGTGGTTTTCCATCAACCGCCAATACTTCCTCAGGGGTGTCTCTGGGTACCCTGTCTATAGACAAAGAGGTCACAAGCCTGCTCTTGATGAAATTCCCTGTGGCCCCCGAGTCTATCATAACCGTGACATTGTATACCTGTAACTGGCACTCCAGCCTCATGGGCAACAGTATGTGAGATTCAGAATCACGTAGTGTTAGCACCGTTAACGATGGCACCTTCCAGGGCTGTGGTTCCTTCTGGTCTCTCTCTCCCTGGGCACCAGCTTCCTCTAGAGTGTTGCCCGCGGCTATGGCTACTCCTTTATTACGAGACCATGACCCAGAGTTTCTGGATTTGGAAGGGCAGTCCCTTACGTAATGACCCTTTTTGCCGCAGTACAGGCAAAGACCTGCAACACGACGACTCTCCTTTTCTTCCCTGGTTAATGGGGACCGAACTGCACCGATTTCCATCGGTTCAGGTTGTGCATCTGCAGAAGGCAAAGGCCTACGTGGACTCCATTCCGAACGGGGAGGGCCCCTGTCCCATCTCCTCCTATCCCCTCCTCTGTCTGTCATTCTACCATCCAGTCTCAGAGTCAGGTTCACCATATCTACACAAGTGGTGGGTTGAGGATCAATCTGAGCGATGACATCTTTAAGACCATCCCTCAAACCCTGGTAGAATAAGGACATTCGTTTTTCCTCCGGCCACGAAGTTTCAGACACCAGTCGGTTGAACTTGGTAAGGTATGTTACCAAATCCGACCGCCCCTGCCTAAGTTCCAGGAGTTCTCTATCTGCACTGAAGGTGGTCGCCCTACGATCAAACACCTTTTCGAATTCAGTTCGGAAAGTTGCCCAATCTGAGAGCATTGGATCGTCGTTCCGTACCAACGGTACAGCCCAATTGGCTGCATCCCCTGTCAGAAAAGAAATCGCAAAAGCTACCCTAGAATGGTTGTTAGGGAACGAGGCAGGCTTACAAGAAAAGTGTAACATGACTTGCGTTATGAACGCCTGAGTTTTGGATGGATCCCCGGAATATCTCTAATGACTAGCTAGAGGGATAGGGGGGGGAACCGTAACTTGTACCTGAGGTACCGAGGTAGAAAAGGGATTCCTAGATAGCTTATCTACTTTTTCTCTGAGAGACGCGGCCTCTGCTTTAGAGGCGGCAAGCTCCTGCTGCACCAAAAGCAGAGCCTGCAGAACATCCTCCATGGTGGCCATATTGCAACAACTGGACCGGGCAGAGCAACGTTCGTGGGCGCGTTATTCTGTCAGGTTTACTCCACGGGATCCAGTCGATGCAAATATGGTTCCACCTCCAAATGTCACCATCACCCTGAAGTGTAAACACAGGGTGTTCGAGCCATTAGGCGGGGGAGAAAAATAACAAACTAAAATAAAAAAATGTGGGATGGGTAAAGGTAGGGTCAGCAGGGAAAGGACACCTGTAACAGAAGACAAGACAGGCATCAGTGAAGTGCTGTTCTAACATGCAAGGCTACTCTCATATAGTCTCACTAGATAACCAAGGAAGTAGACAAGTACCTGAGCACAAAGAAAACACGACCTTGGATAGGAAATACTATAGCCCTTCTGCCACAATCTGTGAGGAAGGCCTAAGGAACACATAAACATATAGTTAACGAACACACTCCTGTCGTACCAAACAACCTCGCGTTATACTAAGACATCAAATCCACTACTCACAACATACCACAAACATGGTAGAGGACTCAATGTACAAAGGGGGTTCCAAATCGTCAAAGCAATGATGTAAGTTCCAACACAAAGGAAGAGGGAAACGGTAGTGTGTAGGAAGCAAGAACTACAACACTCCGCTCTCCAAATAATGACCCAGTAGAGAATATTTGGTGAATGTCAAACAGAAAAACGTAGTTGCGACCACCACTGGATTCTGCCAACAACACACCCCACGGTGCACTATACAAAGAGAACTGGGGTTACCCGTAGGTACCTCACTACATGCCCAGTTATTGAGTTCCTTGGAAATACACAGTTTACAACGGAGACGCGTAGTTGTCCTTACTACCGCGCCCCGTTTTAAATGTACAATAACGATCCCCGGTGTGAACGGTAACACGTGGTTTAGACCGCCACAGTGTTCCGCCACACACAAATCAGCCAAACAGGAATTCAGCAAAGGTAAACGGATGTTAGCAACAGTCACAGAACCTCCCTTAGCAATCCGTTCAGGAAGTAATCGGCTGACCGCTCGGGCGGCCGAAGAGATTAGAGCGGCATTACCTGTAGATGCGTGAAGTCAGTCTACTGCCGAGGGCAGAACACGGAAGCGCTCCCCACTGAGCCTCAGGGGGGGGGGGGGAAGGTGATAGTCCACAGGAGACACGAAAGAAAAGCATGCAGAGCGTCCGCTCTCATGCCGGGTGCAGAACAGAAGCCAGAATAACACGCAACCGGAAGCGCGTCTGTTCCTAGTACGGTAGGCGCTAAGGGGCTGCGTATCCTGACAATCATCATCAAAAATTACTTTATTTTGGCCAATATGGCTATAAAAGCAGAGCTAAAAATACAATACTTTACATTCGACTCGATAACATAACCATTGGACTGGCCGGGGCAACAACTAGCACATTGGAGGTGTAGACTTACAATCATGTTACATGGTCATCTCAAGTGTCCCACTGGCTCGCCCCACGACCCAGAACTATTCTTTGAATGTGGAAATCATAAAGCGCATGTGCGGTATAATGGCGGCCTGATGGCTTTCATTATTAAAAAAATTAAAATCGATAAAGTGCTTGTGCGTGAGCAAAAGGGGACCATTTTAGCTGACCCACAACACTCTTTTCTAAGTAGATATTCTATAAAATAAGTATTTAGGCAACTGGGCACTTTTACATTGTTGTAGATATCCTAACATGTTAGTTTAAGTAAAATGATTGTGCATTACATCAGAAGCATAAAGATGTTTACATTGTTCTGGAGCCGTGCTCTGTAAAGTGAATGTGCAAATCCTAAATAACACCAAGGCCATTACAATAGACCCATAGCAGCATTTCTATTGGAGCCAAAGTGGCCTTCATCTAGCATCATGGAACTGTCATGCAAAGAAGACTATAAAACATCTTGTATGAAACATTATCATAATTTTTTTTTAAAAGGTCCTGGAATGATTTCATTCGATTTAAAAATATCACAAATGGAGGAATAATCGGGGCCTGGTATAAAAGGTAAAACACAGTGGGTTAACCAGGGCTAAGGGGCCATCTTTAAAATGGCACTACGAGTGCACCACATTGAAAATAAAAAACGTGAAACAGAAAACACAGTAGGTGAGCCGGTATCCTGTTTCAATATCGTATAGACCTCTCTACAGTGTCTGGATCCCAGGTTTCTACATAGCTGGCAGAGCCAACAAATCCTCCACCTTTTGTATCCTTGGCAGAAAAATATCTCTTGATATTCTGTCTTCTCTAAGTTATTACAGACAGGGCAGCCAATAACAGGGAGTCCACCCACTTGCTGATAAAGGCACACAACGGGAGCACCCCATATCTGAACTGTAAATATAATTTCTTAGCCAACAATGGCTAAATATCATCCAGAGTCTGTATTAGTCTTTTACTACTAGAAACTCCAGTGTTTTTCGGCCGACTAGAGGGCTAACCAGTAATTAAGCTCATGTGTGCACCCTATAGTCCTTCCTAGAAGTAACGGGGCAGGTTTCTTTGACGTTGGTCCACAAGTTGCCCCTCCCCATGGCGACACAGGTATTTCTAATATGTGCCAACTATGCAAATTTGCCCGCGCCCTGTAGCCTCAGCACTTCACTCAGCTCGTCCCTATATACGGCCAGATCAGGGGTGCTCCACAGGCGTCGCTAAAATAAAAGGGGTCTAAGGGCGGCTTCATCTGTAATTTGTCTAACCCCCAGGTCCATTCTAAGGTGTGAGTGGTGAGCGAGGGGGAAGACTAAGCAGTTGCCTAGCAAAGGAATTCTCAATGCTTAATAAAGAGCCCAGGGGACGATGGCCCCAGATTTTGGCACTGTACAAGGTAGCATTCCTGGCTTGTACTTTGTATATTTCCGCTGCTGGGCCTATAAATTTATGGGTACTGCTCCTGAATACCTTTGTTAGGCCCCCTGTTGTCTGTGCCAACTTAAAACTTGCTTTCTGGATTTGCCAAACCTAATTTGGGCATAATTGCCTTCCTGCAGATGTTCCAACTGGTGCCAGAGATATGGTGTGACACCCATGGCCAATAGGAGTGCCAATAGTTTTCCCCTCTGAATCAGATCAAATGCGGATTTGAGGTCCACAGAGATTAAATAGCTGCCTCCCTCTATACAAACAGATTTCCAGTATAACAATTGTAACCTGAAAATGTGATCGATTGTTGAGATCTTAGCTCTAAACCCAGCTTGGAGGGGGCTAAGGACATTATGCCCGTCCATCCAGCTCTGTAGCCGCCCGAGGAGAACGCAAGCAAATATTTTTTGACATAAATCAATGAGACTGATTGGGTGGTAATTAGCAGGAAGGAGCGGGGAACCCTTTCTAAAAATAGGTATAATTTCTGCCCCCGCCCAGGTGCTGGGGATAGCCATTTCCTGCAGAATGGTGTTAAACAAAGACCACAAGTAGGGGCCCAAATAGTGGGTACGGACTGAAAAAGATCCTCCGAGATCTTATTGAGCCCTGGAACCTTGGGTGGTGTAATCCTGCTTACTGCATCTGTTATCTCTTTGAGGGTAATGGGGGGGGGGAGGTTGTTAAAAGTCTCATATGGTGTGCATGTATTGCCTCCTAGCCCTTCCTCGTCCCCCACCCTTATGTATCAGAATTCAAAATGTGGCTTCCATATGTTCTCCCAGATGTTGGGTTCTACAGCCCTTTTCCCTTCCTGGGTTTCCATATTAACCACGTTACAAAAAGACCTAATGTCATGCAAACTTAGGGCACTTCTCAGATTATCCCATTTCTTGTTTTCCCAGATGGTTTTTGCTTTCATAGTGACATAGTTGTGGGCTGCCCTTTTCTCTCTAATTAGCACCCTGTCATTATGATTAATTCAGCAATGCAGCAACTATCATTGTACAATTAGTGGCGAGGACTTTTAACCCCCAACATCTTTTATTGGGGTTGAAAACATTAGCCATAGCAATAGGTTAATAGGATGATTATTGTAAATTTTGGAAATGGAATTAGGAATTCCATTGTTAAAGGTGAGTTGTTTCGCTGTCCTAAGGAATGGGATGATTATTTGAAATGAGGCCAGCTTTTCTTGAGATTGGCAAAAATCTCCCTAGCGTACTCTCCTCCCGCAGTTAGTCAATTTTAGCCTAGAGTCCGGTGATGTTAATACTTCAGATGCATTCTTTTTTTATTTTTTTTTTTTTTTATTGCAGAGAAAGAAAAAGGCCAGCATGGTATGCAAGTCTCAGTTGTCCCAGACGCGGGAGAGTCAAAATGTAGAAAAAACACAATGTCACACGGCCAATCAGCCCACACCCCGGAGGTTGGGCGGCGATTGTAAGGTATATGTTGAAGGCAAACCAGCGTGGCCGGTAATAACAATCCAGATCCCATTGAATATCTGCTTTTTTAGAATGAAGTTAGTCCCTATTTAACCCTCAACTCCCCCTCCCCCCTCAACTGTTCAACTTAACTGTCGCAAGTGCGACAATCCTCTGCCGTGCCACGTATCACACCTTGGGTTGCTGTCGAGGGTCGCTCTCTGCTTACATCGACATATTTTTGCACAACCCTTCCCACTCCATCCCATCCCCCCCCCCCGCAACCACAATCTTTAACAAATTTAGTTCACAACCTGTTCCCACATTCCCACGGTACCTCGTAGCTTGTAGTCACAGTGAATACAGGTCCTTGTTCATCACATTTTATGTTGCACTCCTCTCCTTCCCTCCAGGTCCCCCCTTCTCTGCCCTCCCTCCAGACCATGATACTGCCTCCACTTGGCCCACACTCTCCGGAATTTTTTGGGGCACCCTCTTGCCTTATAAGTCACCCTCTCCGCTGCCATGTAGAGGTCCAGCCCCCGTCTCCATTCCTCAATGCTTGGCGGTGCTGCGGCCCCCCAGTATTTTGCTGTGTCTCGCTTGGCAACCACCAGCGCTAGTACCAGAAAAATGAGCAGAGGTCGAGGCAGGTCTACTTCGGTGGTCATGCCCAGTAGGGCTAGCTTAGGCTCCTGTGTGAGTTGCACCCCTAGAACCTCCCCCAGTTCAGTAAAGATGTGTGTCCAGTAGTTTTGTATGTGTGTGCATTGCCATATGGTATGGTAGAAGTCCGCCTGCTGACGGCCGCACCTAAGGCATGTGGAGTCTACTATTTTCCCCATTTTGAGTAGTCTCACTCTATCAAAATACGTCCTGTGCAACACGTTTAACTGAATGAGACGTAACCTGGATTTGATCGCTACCTCACGGGGGTGCATGAGGACCATCTCCCAGTCTAGATCTTCCATCTCACCCACCTCTGCCTCCCACACGCCCCTCCGTCTCGCCAGGTCGCCCAGCATATTATTAGTCAGGGTTTTGTGGGTGGGGGAGACAGCTTTACCCATTATATGTTCCTGGAGGAGTCTGCCCTCCAGTGGTGCATATTCAGGTATGTCTGTAGGTGAAACATTTTGTGCCCTCCAGGCATGTCGCAATTGTGTGCATTTAAACAGTTGAGTGGTGGAGCCGAATTCAGTCCTGAGTGTCTGGAATGACTTCAATTCCCCCCTGTAAATCACGTCACCTATGTGTGATATACCGATATCGTCCCACCGTTGGAAGCCCCTGAGCTTACCAAGTTCTATCAGCCACTGGCAATGCCACAACAGCGTTTGTCTGGTGGGTTTTCCCTCCCATCCCGTACGTTTGGTCGCCTGCCGCCATGCTTTCAGTGTGATTATCGTTGCAGGTAGTAGCGACGTCCTAATCCTACCACCATACAGATAATATAGAATGTTTCTGTGTGACAGTGTATGTCTTTCGAGGGTATACGTCGGGTGGTCCGCTGGGACATGTATCCAGTCGTTTATCGGGGTCAGGTGTTCCGCCCAGTAGTAGGCCTCCCAATTGGGTAGAGAAATGCCCCCACTATATTGATGTCGTTGGAGCGTCTGTAGGGCTATACGCGGTTGCTTCCCCAGCCATAAAAAGGTGCGAAGATCTGCATGTATCTTTTGTATCGTATTGGTCGGGAGTGGGTAGTATTCATTTTGGAGTGCATATAGGAACGTAGGCAGGGTAATCATTTTGTACATCGCCGCCCGGCCCAGGAGCGTGAGCGGCAACCGTTTCCATCTGTCCATGTCCTGCACCGTGTTCCCCATGATTCTGTCGATATTTTTGGAGAATGAGAGTTTCCTGTCTAGGGTAATATATATTCCCAGGTATTGAAAACCTGTGGAGGTAGTGACCAGGCGTTCGGGGATATCTCCCCATTGCTCCCTCCCCTGCGGGTCGTAGAGAACCGACTTGTGCCAGTTTATGGTGTGGCATGCTCTTGCTCCAAAGCTGCCCAGTTCCCGAAATAACTCTGGCACTGTTATGTCGGGGTTGGTAATGTATAGGAGCACATCGTCCACGTAGAGTGATATTTTTTCCTGTACAACTACTGAGGGGTCTAGTGAAAAGCCATGGATGTCCGGGTGCCGTCTAATGTTAATTGCTAAGATTTCGATGGTAAGTGTGAACAGCAGGGGGGACAGCGGGCATCCCTGTCCCGTGCCCCGTTCGACCTTGAATTCGCGAGGTAGTCTCCCGTTCACTCTCACTCTTGCTCTCGGGGCCTTGTATAGGAGCTGTATCCAGTCACGGAGTTTCGGTCCGAAGCCAAACCGCTGGAGTACCGCCATGAGGAAGGGCCAATGCACCGCATCGAACGCTTTTTCTGCATCAAGTGAGAGGAACCAATGCGGTTCGCTTCTCTCCTTGACCGCTTGCAACCAGTTGTGGGTGCGCCTAAGGTTTAGCTTTGCCGCTCTATCAGGGAGAAACCCCGACTGGTCCATATGGACAAGGTCTGGGAGCACCGCTCTCATGCGAGTTGCTAAGATGGTCGCTATCACCTTCACTTCCATATTAAGGAGAGAAATGGGGCGATAGGATGCGCAGTCCTCTTTGGGTTTGCCCTCTTTGTGGATCGGCACGATGGTGGCCAACGCGAGGTCTGGTGGCAGCGACTTCTGCTGATATGATTCAGTAAGGAGGTTTTTAAGGTGGCGTGTCAGGAGGTCCGAGGCCTTCTTGAAGAATTCCGCCGGGAACCCGTTGGGCCCCGGCGTCTTGCCTGATTTAAGTTTCGCTATGGCTTCTGCTATCTCGTCGAGTGTGATGTCGGCTTCCAGCACCAAGCTGGACTCAGGAGATAGTGTTGGTATCTCCATTTGTTCCAGATACTGTAATGCCACATCTACGTCCCCCAGGTCTTTGGCTTTATAAAATCGTTCGTAATGGGTCGCGAATGCCTCCGCTATCCCTACATCGGTACACCACCGTCCTCCGTTTTGATTCGTTCCACCCATCTTGCGTCCCGTTCTTTCCTGCTTAGCCAGGCGCTTACCTGATTTGTCCCCCACATCGTACAAACGATGTAAGGTTGCCAGCGACTGTGTCTTTGCCTCGTTCGAGACCATCTCCCTATACTGTCGTTGGGTATCCAGCAGTCATCGCAACGTGTCTGCCCCTTTATGTGCCTGGTAGTCCCCCTCCAGGTTCAGGATGGAGGCTTCCAAGTCTGCCACCTCCCCCTGCTGTCTCTGTCTTGCCTCTTTCAACCTTCCCTGAATTCTGTCTCTTAGTACCGGTTTCATCGCCTCCCAGAGGGTTACCCCTGAGGAAACTGACCCCTCATTTTCAGCTATGTACACCTTGATGTCAGCCCTGACGCCACGTGCAAATTCCGGGGATTGGAGCTCCCAAGCCGCCAGGCGCCATTCAGTGCCTCTCCTCTGCCTTGCCCCACCTACCTTCGCGTACAGGGGTGAGTGATCTGAAATACCCCTCACTTTGTATTCCAGTTCATCATCTACCGTTAGGTGTTGCCTTGCCATGAAAATATAGTCTAGCCTTGAAAAGACTTTGTGAGCCCCAGAGTAGAAGGAGTAAGCGGTTTGTGTAGGTTGGCGCCATCGCCATGTGTCGGTGAGTCCTATCGTGGCCATCGTTTGCCCCAGAACCGTCTGCGTTCCCCCTCTGCGTGGCTGTCCCGTACGGTCTAGTTCGTCTGACATCACGTCATTGAAATCACCTCCCACTATTTGTATGGTGTCTGCTGTGTCGATGAGAATTGATGTGATCGCTGGAAGCGTACGCGGTTGAAGCTTCGGCGGTGCATAGACCGACACTATAGTGTAGCGCTGTCTCCTCCATGTCCCCTGTACCCCCACGTATGTACCCTGAGGGTCACTCCATGTGCGTGTGACGCAGAATGGTGTAGATTTTTTAACCAAAATCGCAACTCCCCTGGAGTCTGAGGTGTACCCTGCGTGTGCTAGGACCCTGTGTCTACCTCTCGCTATAAATGCACATCTGTCACCCTTGAGGTGAGTCTCCTGCAGGAGGATGACGTCCGGTGTCAGTCTCTTAAGGTATGTATTCACTAGTCCCCGTTTAACTTTTGATCCTAGGCCATTCACGTTCCACGTTAGAATGGAGAGTCCCCCATCAACCCTAGTCTGTGTTGCTAGTGTACCTGCCATTGTGTGGGTTGATTCTCAGCTGTTCGCGGTGCAGATGGTGGGTGTCTGGGATGGAGTGTCAAACCGTGCTTTCGTGGCTTTCCCCCAACTGTGGCTCCCCCCCAACCTTGTTCCCCCTCCCCCCCCCAACTCATTGTAACTCTGGCCCCCCTTGATCCCACCTCCACCCCACCACCCTCCCCTTCCAGACTCATCCCAGTATAGGACAAAGCTTTCAGACGGTCTGTCGCCCACCCTCTCCTCCCCTCACTTAACTAACCCTCAACGTTCCCCCCAACGTGATGTGTTGTGGGGGCACTAGGCCCAGTGTCGTTTCTAGCCCAATTTCTAACCAATTCAAGGAACATACACACTGGACAGAGTGAAAATAACAAAGGGGGATTGTCAACTTGCGTGTCTCCGGGCCCCCCGGCCGCCGTCTCTGGTATGCCACGCGGTCAATGTTCATGAGTGTGAGTCTTGTGTAGCTGAGTCAGTTCCGCTATTCTTGTCCGAAGGGTCCTGCTCCAGATGATGGATCTCCTTCTCCAGTGGATGCATAGAGTCCTGATCCTCCCTCGGCTCTACCTCCTCAGGTTCCAATTCTCCCTCCTCCGCTCTATCTTCGCCGTCTCCTTCCGAGAGGGTAGATTGACGAACGACTTATCTTCTTGAGCCCGCAGTGGAGGACTCCCTCGGTGACTCCGATCGCCCTCTCCTTGCACCCGCGGATGTGCGGGCCTGATATGGTGTCCCAGGAGTGCGAGAATGCAGTCTTCTGGATTTCCGCCGTTGTGGCTTTGGGAGCCCCCATTGCGTCCTCTCCCTCAGCGACCTGTCCATCTCCTCGCGTCCTGCCGCCTCCCTGCTGTTGAGGATCGGCCTCTCCTCAAGCCACTGCCATGCATCTTCAGGGTGGGTAAAGAAGATCGATTTCTCTTTGTAAATAACCTTGAGTTTCGCAGGGAAGAGCAGCATGTAGGTGATCTTTAGTGCCCTCAGTTTTGCCTTCACCAGGTCGAAGGGGCGTCGCTGTTTCTGGACCTCCTGGCTGTAGTCCGGGAAGATCATGATGTTAGTGTTCTCTAGCCGGATCTCCCCCCATTTCCTGGCTTCCCGAAGGATCATGTCCCTGTCTGCAAAGTTCAGAAAGCGTGCTATCACTGGCCTAGGTCTTGCACCTTCCGGGGGCTTTGCCAGAAGTGCCCTATGCGCTCTTTCGATCACGAAGCACGCCGAAAAGCGTGCCGTAGGGAAGGTCGTAGTCAGCCACGTGTGGAGGAAGGCTGCCATATCGTTCCCCTCGATCCCTTCTCTAAAGCCCACAAAGCGTAGGTTGTTGCGGCGTGCCCTATTTTCCGCATCATCCACCTTCCAAAGGAGTTGTCTGTGCGATGCTTGGAGCTCCACCATGTCTTTTCGGAGCGTGGTGAGTGAGTCTTCCGCTTCCCCAATTCGTGTTTCAGTTTCAGTGACTCGAGCCGACAAGTTCCTGAAGTCCTGTCGCAGGAGGGTGACCTCTGACCCCACCTCGCCTATCTTGACCTCCAGAGCCGCTCTCGATTCCTGGATGTCGGATCTCGACGCTTGAATAGCTCCCAGAAGTCTACCAGTGTCTATTGGCCTTTCCTGCGCTGTGCTGGTGTTCTCCCTCCCCGGGCGGGAAGTTGCAAAGTTTTCCATAGGTCCTTGTTTCAAGGATTTGGGGATAGTTTCTTTTTTCCCCATGGTCGCTTGCGGTCGGGCTATGTGCCTCTGGTGCTGCTGCGTTCCTCTCACCTCCGGGCACTGCTCAGTAGCGTCTGTATGACCGTATTAACGGCGTGTAACTGCCACCAGAGCCTTTACCGTGTTCCGGGTGCGGATCTACGTGCTCCAGCCCTCCGCTCACTGGTCCCCCCCCCCCCGCACCGGAGACCTATTGTAGAGTTACACTGCTGTGCCGCGCTGAGTTCGCTGTCACTCCTGCTCCACAAGCCCCCAGCGCCCTCCTGGGCGCTCTGTGAGAATATCCCGCCAGGCTGTCGACCCCCCCGTTGATGATCGTGGAAGGTCGTCTGGCCGTGGAGGTTAGGTCTTGCAGGGATGCGGGGACAGGCGAATATTCAAATCGTGGATCTCCCAACAGTCCCGGGCAGAGGCATCGCCGTCCTCCTGAACCTGCAACACTGGCAGCGCAAAGCCACACCGTAGTCGCCGTATCCTGGGCTGCCCCCCCCCTGGTGTCCGCAGGGGTGTGTGTGGGCTGACTCCTTGTTGCTGGCGCTTAACACCCACAAGGTCCGCAGGCACTTCCACCTGTGTCTGTCCCCCCTGTCTCTAGGCCAGCCCTGGTCCTTCTCCTGGGCGCGCTGCCTGTAAGCGCGGGTTCCGTTTACCTGGCCGCCATGTTTGTAAAGGGCGGCCAGGTACGTGTAGGAGGTTTGGAGCCGCTTCCCGCCTCACCTGCTCCCTCGTGATCATGCGGGGGCCCCCTCCAGACAGCGCGCACCCTTTCCAAGCAGGCCGGGCCCCCCCTGGGTAATTCCCGAGCTCCGTCCGAGCTCCGCCGTTAATTCAAGCTGCCATCTTGGGTAGGTATTGTCGGACTCTGGGGGGGGGGGGGGTTCCCAACACTCACTTGATTCCGTCAGGGGGGCCGCCGCCGCTGGGGAACACAGGCTCCGACTGGGGTCAGCTTCGTGCTGTGGCGGTTCCCTCGGGTGCAGGCTCCCGGGCACTTCTCCCTCCTCACGCCGCCATATTGATGAGGTGCGGCCGGGAATTGGGATCGGTCGTAGCGGGTGTTCGGGCTGCCACACTCGCTCCTCCTGCACCGTGTCGTTTCGGTGTCAACCCGCCGACCTCCCGGCTGCCGCAGGCCGCTCCCGGGTGTCCGGCGTTGGTCCGGTGTTACTGCCGAGCCCGTGGCGCCATCTTGGTCTCACGGCCCACTCTGTCTCCAGCCAGGCAGAGTGCTGATTCCGGGCTCCCACCGCTCTAGCGGGTCTCTCCCGACAGCGTCGCAGCTTCGGTGTTCCCCTCCGCACTTTGACAGGTATTTTTCACGTATGTGGCATGTGTTTTCGGACGGATCAAGGTATCGGCGGCCGGGAGCTCCCGAGCCGCACGTCTAGCTCGGCATGCTGCAATCCACGCCCCCACTTCAGATGCATTCTTATCACAAGGTGAAGATACCTCTATTATAAGAGCGCTGTGATCACTATCAAAGCGGGGCATGATTTTAAAGTCAAACGCCCTATATCAAGGTTTTGTCGACCAGAATATAATGTATGGTAGAGGATTGCCCCGGTCTGTTAAAGGTGTAATTCCCAGGTGTATCAGATTTGGTGCAACTATTGCACACTCTTAATGAGAGGTTCAGTGTGAGGGTGTTAATCTGCAACACTAATGGAGACCACGCCGTGTTGGAAGAATGTTTGGCTCTGGAATGGCCAAGTGAAGGTCCTCATCGCTTCGATTACCTGTGACCAGGCCATTCACTGGTTTAAACTGGCAGTTAAAGTCCCTGCCTATAATTACCCAAAGTTGTCAGGGATTGTTAGGAGAAGGGCGGTCAGTTGGTCAAGAGTTGGTGATTCTTGGACATAATGGACTGGACATGAATAGACATTTATCAGTGCAATTCTGACCTTCGTAGGGAAGGTCAGAAAAATACAAAGGATATTGCGTGATGATGTCTCTATCTGTTTCACTGAACAACCCAGATGCACCCCAACCAAGGTGCATAGTCCCCCTGATGGCCTACCCCTACCCACACTAGTGGCTGTTATGCTAAATGAGTCGTAGCCCACTCTGTGTTTGTCCGCCCTGGCTTCCTGGAACATGCAGATCTCATGTTGTCCTTTTAAATGACCCCCATTCTGGGTTGTCCAGTTTGGAGGTTAGTCGTGCTATTTTCCAGGAAAGCAACCGTAGCCTTGGAGGGCCTGTGCACATTTCTGGGCACCATGCTTCGTTGCGTGACCTTGGGGTAGTGGGTTATATCGCCTCCAACCCTGTTGTCTGTGGGCCATTACTTACGACCGGGTGGTCAGCTGTATTAGCTGGGGGGTTTGCGGTCACCCACGTTTGAGTTTGGATACCTGTGTGCTCTTCAGCGGTTGGTCGGGAAGTATTTGGATGGTAGGGCCCCCCTTTCATCCTCTGTTTTCTACTCCGCTCTCTCCCTCCACCTGGACCACAGCCTCTTCCCCTTTATGCTTTGGATACCCATGCCCCTGGGTGGACTGCCCCTTATGAGTTAAACCACCCAAGTACTCCCATTGCAGTTCGGAACTCACAAAACTGTGTACTGTACGTGCAAGTCAATCTACATTTCTAAAGGGTCGAATCTATTAGAGAGCAGTAGATTTCAAAGTAGTGGACTGTGGCGAGTCTGTCCCAGAGTAGTGTGTTGCTTAGTCTGGTTCCACGCCCCCTTCTCAGAGACATCCTGCTTTCTATTAAGTGGGTTAAGTCCTGAGGATAAAAATAGCCCAGTGGGAGAGACCTATACCCCCATCCACATTCCCGTCTAGGAGTGCTTGTACTGGCATTGGGGACCTGAAGTTGACACAACGCAGTCCCTTGCGACGTCTTTTGGCCTCTAGCCGACCCATCCCACCCTACATGTCATGAGTATTTAGTCTCCATTCTCATAGGAAAATTGTCAATGCTTGGTCAACCAAAATATACATTTATTTTTTAGTGCCGAATGAGATTCCCTGGAACCCTCATTCGGGTCTGGGACACCAGGTAGAATGATTACGTATGGTGTTGAGGCCAAGGGGAGATTGATGAATGGCAAAACTGGCCTTGCTTCATTGTTTTCTTCTCGTGGGGCAGACTTCGCACCGCCTCTGTGACTAATCCCGTGTGGGAAGTATTCACAAACAAGTGACCTTGCCATATGGGACCTATGATTTCTCCCTTCCTCAGTCCCTTGGGTTTGCCCCTGGCAGTCAATGGTGTCATCTATTCTTAGTGTGGCTGGGCTATTCTGCCGTTTACATGCTCCATCCTGACTATTGTGTTTTTGGATTGGGATGGGGGCGTGTTTTACTTGTGGATTCCAGCCTGGTGCTGGAAGAGGCTGTCTGTACTTTCGAAATAATTTACAGACTCATTCCCCCTTAAAATTGCCTCAGTCTTACCAACCCAACTTTGAACCAATAATGCAAGCTTGTCTACCCGCTCCATCAAAGTATTCAGTATGTCCTTTACAATAACCCTCACTTGGGCCTGCAGATCCATCACCAATTTATGTACCCAGGTTGGCCACTCAATGCCTCCTTGCGAGGAACCCCCCCCATCTCAACTTCTCAAGTTGTGGTTGTTTTTTCCCCACGCAGGTGAGCTTTTCCATGTTTACAAGTTGCTCGTTTGAGTAATCTTGCAGACTTTTGGCCACCATCGACCCACTGACTGGGCCCTAGTCTAAGTGCCCAACCTCAGCCGGAGTGAGATCGTAGTGGGGAAAAAGTCAGTGGTGGTTAGGATTTGCGAGCACCCCCAGGGGACAGTAGGAGCTTATAGGTACTTCGGTAAAGATAAAGCTCTCCAGAATAAAAAATAAACTCCGACCTTGACTCCAAGGATCTGCAATACCAGCCTTAGGGGGTGGCCCAGCCCAGCCTCCTCCAGGCTCTGACGGGCGCAGACGGGTCCGCCCTTGTGCCGGGCATGCCTGCACGTGTCCCGCGCTGCGGGAGCCCGGTGATGAGATTATGCACCTCCTGACGTGAAACGGATCCGTCGGTGGCCGCAAAGCACGTTGGGGGATTGAGTCCCCTGTGTGGCAGGCAGCTGGTGGCAAAGAAGGGCAGAAACTGGCGTCCTCGAATTTAAGATGGCAAGGTATAGTACTTAAATACACACAGGGGGTCTAATGGGAGTGAGAAACCCAACCAGGCAAGTACTACTCCGTAAACAATCTGTAAGTCTGGTAAAAAGGGGGAGGAATGTTATTATTGTATGTGGGAGAAGACTTTCTTTAGGGCAAGAACCCTCGCCCACCCAGGTATGGGATGCTTCCTTCTCGACAAAAATGACCACACATTGGTCTTGATCTCTTTTTCTGACCACACAACAGTTACGCAGATAAGAAGCAGCTATACATGCTTCAATTACAACCGTATTTCGTTCTGTATTACTTACCTTGATCACACTATAGCCGTTAACCCCACAGGCCTTGTTGTATGCCCCTAACTGTGGCATAAGCAGCTAGACTCTCTTCGAGTAGGGGAGCATATCGGTCCATGCCACTTACAGGTATCATGCAACAGCCTTTACCTATACAGGCTTTGTTTTATGCCACATAAACAGGAGTTAAGAGGGCTTAGTTTTGCCACATACTTAGTATGTGTATACCCCGCTTTGGTCACATTCCCCTGGGAATGTGGTGGCAATCTGTTCAGCAATATACAGCATCCCCTTAAAATTCTATGATTACTCCTGTTAGAATTGTCACACTTCACGTACGTGGCCTCAATAATCCAATCAAGCGCAGGGCAGTACTTACCTATCTGAAGTGTACACGAGTGGACATCTACCTCCTGCAGGAGACTCCCCTCCTTGTGGGAGACTGTCGTCGGCTTAGATCCAGGGCCTTCCACCAGCAATATTTCTTTTTTTTCCCCTTCTAAAACAGCAGTATTGGCCCTATTGGTGGCGAACTCCTTTCGGGGAAAGGTGGAACAGAAAGTTGAAGAGATTAGAGGCAAACTTCTTGTATATCGCTTCATCCTTGCTGGTAGATCCTTGGTGATGGGCTCAATATACGCTCCCAACGAAAGGCACGAAGAGTTCCTACACTACGCACTTGAGAGGGCATTAAAGACAGGGGATAGCCTGGTGCTGGTGGGAGGGGACCTCAACCTGGTGTTTGATAAATCATTGAAAAGATCAGGTCAGAAACCTGGTCAGGCTAGAGCCTTATTAAGCGAGGATTACGCATGGCTCAAGGATCTGGGACTGGTAGACCTATGGAGGACTAATAACCCGCAGGGTAAGGAATATTCCTTTTTACTCCAATGCACATAAAACTTATGCCAGGCTAGACTACTTCCTGGGCACGCAGGGGATTCAGACGCTCACAAAAGATACAGAAATGCACACAGACGCTCCATTAGACCACGGGGCAGTTACGATTTCAATGTCCTCCCTCCCCCAATGATCCCCCACCCCACAAGGCTCTAACGCTTGCGCGACACCTTGCTTCACTATCAGGAGGTTATAAAGCACGCCAGCAATCACTCAACAACTACCTCACACACGACACCCCTGAAATCTCACCAGCGGTCTTATGGGAAATGCTTAAAGCAGTCATAAAGAGGGAATTTATAGTAATCCTCATCGGACAATAAAATCCGCAGGGAATTGGACAATAAAATCCGCAGGGAAAGGAGAGAAGACCTTGCCAAACAAATCCAAGAGCTAGAGTGTATCCACCAACGCACTGGCACCTCAATGGTGTGGCACCAACTAGCTAACACTCGTTCTCAACTGTTAGCAATAGATCTGGATATAGCGAAATATGCCACCCTTTGCCTGCGACCTTCTTATTATGTCGGGTGGGGGGGGGGGGGGGGAATAAGTGTGGGCGTCGCCTAGCAAGCAAACTGCTAGTCAAGAGACCAGAGCAGGGCGTTCACTCGATCCGCATGACAGGGGGGAGAACTGGTCCTCAATGACCAGGACCTAGCGGAAACATTACAAGATTTCAATTCATACCTCTACGCAAATCAATCCCTAGACCCCAAGGCTTACGCTGGATACCCCCAATCAGCGCGCACTACACCCTACACACCCCTGATGAAGTGGTGTCCATAGATTGGGACATCCGCATAGAGGTCACAGCAGCCCTCTCCCTACTAAAACTTGCCAAATCACCAGGTCCGGATGGATACCCCGCAGCTTTCTATAAGACCTTTTGCCCTGTCTTAGTGCCAATCTTGACAAAACTATTTAATTATTTTTCAGAACCTGGAGCGATTCCTACTTTGATGCTTGCAGCCTCCATCATAATTTTACCCTAACCTGGCAAATACAAAACGCAATGTAGCTCATACAGACCCCTCTCCCTGCTAAATATAGACTTCAAACTATTTACAGGCATTATAGCACACCGGCTCAATGAACATATACCTTCATTAGGAGACCCAGATCAATCTGGCTTTATCCCCGGGAGGCATACTTGTGACCACACTGAGCTACCTGTGCTCAAGGGGAATACATGTTACTAGTGGTCGACGCAGAAAAGGCCTTTGACTGTGTTCATACGGTCTTACCTGGAACAGGTTCTTGTGCATTTTGGGGTCGGGGGGGGGGGGGGGGGAGGGGGGAACGTGGGACGCGAATCCTTAACATTTATCGTATACCCACGCCCACAATTCGACTTAAAGGCTACACATCCACGCCTTTCCCAATACACAGGGGAACTCTCCAAGGTTGTCCCCTGTCCCCTCTGGTCTTTGTTCTGTACATGGAGCCAATAGCCCAGAGAATTTGCGACCACCCTGTACACAGACAACGTGCTGGCGACCCTGAAGAGGCCGGCTGATTCGTTGCCTGCCTTTTTGGGGGAGCTAGAGTCCTTCGGGCCGCCTCTGGCTTTCAGAGCAACGTAAGGAAATCACAAGCACTTAATCTTTCCATTCCTTCCCAGTTATTGGAACAACTCGTGAAACAATACCCCATTCAATGGGCCACTGAGACGATCCCTTATCTAGTAATCAACCTCGCTTCCACCACCCAGGCAACAGCAGACAACAACTAAGGCAATGCTTCGGGAAAGTCAATTCAATTTGATTTCGGAAGGTGGAAATGCCTCCAGATTTCCTGGATGGGGAGGATGGCGGCAACCAAAATGATGATTCTCCCTAAAATCCTATATCTCTTCCAAACACTCCCCCTTTTACCTCCACAAGGCATGATCACTATACTTCAGACCAAAATAGTTCAATTAATTTAGCAAGGCAAGGTACTGCGAATGAAGGAAGACCTTAAGCTACCTCTCCCCTCCACCCATCCCCCCAGGGGCCGTGGCTCTGGGTATACCTGACCTTCACCTCAACTATCAGGCGGCGCAACTATGCTACCTGGTGGAGTGGGGCATCCTGAGTCCAAAAAGCACTGGCCCTTCCAGGACAGGGCAGTGGCCGGCACATCCCACTGGATCCCTTCCTACCAAAAGCTTGTACACCACCAAATGTATACCTCTTGCCAGTTACACAGGTGACTATGACCGCTTGGGACCAGTCTAGCATTAGGAATGGACTAACCACCTTTCCATCCCCGGTGACCCCCCCCTTTGGACAATCCAGATTTCTCCCCGGGAATTGGGGCGACTGGGTATGCGGAATGACGACAATCTGCTTGTCACTCCATGGGCCACTTCTTCGACACTGAGGGCATACTTTCCTTTCCCCAGATGCGCGAAGAATACGTACTCCGGGAATCTGAAAGACTCCATTCCCTACAACTCCGACATTGGATTACACATCCCCAAAATAGACCCAATGTGCAACGTCACCTCACACAATATGAGAAATTTCTCCTTGCCAAAACATTGGATAAAAGCATTATATCTGAACTATATGTACTTCTGCTTCAAACTAATGGGCATCCACATAATGCGGTACGGGCTCTGTGGGAGGGGGAACTTGTGCGGACCCTGACCAATAAGGAATGGGAGGACATCTCATATAGGGCTCGCCACACAGCTAGCAGCAACGCCATTACTGAAACCCTCCCTAAAATCGCTACACATTGTTATTACACCTCAGTAAGGCTCCACAGGATCAAGCCTACGCAAAGTGCAAACTGCTAGCGAGGCTGCAGGGCAAAGGGGACTCGGACGCACTTATTGTGGGAATGCCCGCAGCATCAACAATATTGGACTCAAGTCATAGATGACATAGACAGACACTTGCATAGCCAACTCTCGTGTTTCACTCTCTACATACTGCTTGGTCTCCCAAATCTACTCACACACTCCTTGAAATCTAAACACAGCAGTCTGATAGGTATGGCACTGGGGACAGCCACCCAAAACGTCTTCAGCCTCTGGGGCACTTCCAAAACTTACACAGACTCACACCACTTGGTTTCATAGGCTTTGGCACATTCTAGATATGGAGAAGATAACTGTCTCTGGCTGGGAACGGAACTGAATTTGTGGACTTGTGGAGCCCATATCGGTCACAGGAAATTTAGGGAATTAACATGATCTCAAGATATCTTTGATTATTACGCCTATTAGAGGAGACTCTGCCACCGGCAACTTTGGAGCACTAAATACATCTAAGACTGCAGAATTTAAATGTCCCTATGTGCGGGTGAGGGAGGGTGGGGTATTTTTAAGGAGGTTGGTAAGGCTCGGCCAGCGCAAAAGTAGCACTTTAGGTTAGGCTACGCCTAAGAATGTTTACCCTTGGTGATTGTGAATCTGCTGCTGGTATTGTTTTTTTCTGTAAAATTGCTAATAAAAAGGATTGAACCATAAATCCTCATAGACCCCCAGGGCTCCATAAACCACAGAATAAGCACTGCTGGCCTAGTGGTTAACAGTGGGTCAGTGTCTCAAAACACTCCCATAATCTTTACCACAGCTACCAGTCTCTGAAAAGTAATGATTTGTTGATATTGAATTTAATGGCCAATTTTAGATCCTATTAGCCAATACCTTTTGCCTTTTTCAATTTTATTTTGTAAACTAAAATATGTATTATACTTGCATATTGGGGTTTTCAGCCACCTCTCTTGATCCATTAGTCTTGTCATTTACATTTTGCTTCCGCTCACTATAGCATTTAGCATGGGGCAGTGGGTCATCCTACATAAACTACTGATTTACTTCACTTTGAGTGACTGCATTGTGCTCCCAGGAAGCACGTGCACACATCTAGTTTGCTTCAGTGCTAGTGTTTTTACTTTTTTTTAAAAACAGTTTTTATTGTTTACAAAATGAGACCAGGTCTCAGGTGCAACAATGCACAATTATACAACAATACATATGCAATTACAGTCATCTTATGGTCAGGGCTATCTCTCTCTCGATCAGGCTTGGTGTGAATAAGTATTATTTCAGCCATGGATATGTATCATACTCATCAAAATGTATTCACAAATGCAGGTATCCTTCCAGCCATATCTAGGTGAGAATCCTCGGAGGTTTATGTTGCAGATCAAACTATAATAGACTAACTATTCACTCCTCTCCCTTACTTCTGGGCATGCCACGGCTGAGTCAGCCTTTTATTGTCAATGCAGGAAATATAACAAACTAATGGTGTGGAATAGCGACCTATGCCGATTTATGTTTTCTATACTTTTAGACTCCCCTCTAATGTCTCCTGCTAAGGCAAGCTACGTGACTTCAGAGCGAAATTCCTCAGTGCAGGTAGATGTGTTGGGTACAATATCAGAGGGTCTCTAGTGCCTCCTCAAGGGAGGAGGAATCTGGGTGTTTCAGTTCTGTCACCAATGCCTCCCATACTCTGGCAGTCTCCAAGGATCCTCAGCCCTATCTGGATTCTCTGTCGTATAGCCCCTTCATAATCCGGTCAACATATGACCTCTTTTACAACCCCCCTAAGGAGGGCCCCTTCTGGGATTTTCAATGCCTGGCAATCTCTCTCTTGGCCAATATGAGTGCCAGGTACTGGAATCTGCTGGTCACTTTGGTCTTGGAAGTGTGTGGCAATGTAACAAACAATGCCCCGGTATACAGTGAACCTCCCTCTCGGTTATTTTTGGCCAAGGTATCTGTCACTGTCCCCCAAAAGCTTCCCATCTCTGGGCAGCTCTAAGAAAAATAGGAATTTGGCCCCTATCTCCTTGCATTGGGGGCATTTAACAGTTTGTCAGTCAGGCTTGAGAATGGCACACTCAACAGAATCAGCTCTACTAATGGCAACGGAGGCTCTGAGACAACACGTAGACGGAGGTCAAACAGCCGCGCTGATCCTACTAGACCTCAGCACGGCGTTTGACACCGTCTCACACCCAAAACTACTTAAGAGACTGGAATCCTGCGGCATTAGAAATACAGCCCTGAAATGGCTGATCTCATTCCTGGACGAACGAAGCTTCCAAGTGACCCAAAAAACGCACATGTCCGAGAGCTATCCTCTGCCCCAGGGAGTCCCACAGGGATCAATCCTGAGCCCCACACTCTTCAATCTGTATGTGGGGCCACTGGCCAAATGTGTGGAGAAGCATGAGGTGTCCATAGTATCCTATGCGGATGACACTCAACTAATTGTAAAGTTATCCCAAACCAAAAGTCAGGCGGCCGCCTGCTTTGGTAACTGTCTTAAGGAAGTAGCTGACTGGATGTCAAACCACTGCCTCCGACTAAACAGTGATAAAACGGAGGTATTAGTGGTGGGAAAGACACCTACCATTTGGTCATCTGCTTGGTGGCCGGAAGTACTAGGACAAGTTCCCCTCCCCAAGCCGGAGGTAAAAAACCTGGGCATATGTTAGATCACAAACTATCCTTCGATAACCAAACACAGAAGGTAACCAGGAAATGCTACGGCATTATAAAAACCCTTTGGAAAGTCATAGAGCTACTTCCAGCCCAAGCAAGAAAGACCATAGTCCATGCAGTCATTACATCTCAATTGGACTATGGCAATGTACTGTACCTAGGGGCCTAAAAAAAAAGCCTAGCCAAACTACAGCGCGTGCAAAATGCTGCAGCACGTTTGGTTCTCAGTCTTCCTAGGAGAACAAACACTAGAAAGACCCTGGATATCCTACACTGGGTTCCAGTGAAAAAAAGAGCCAAGAACAAGAGTTCAAGGCAATGTGCTACTGCCACCGCATCCTCTCACAGAAAGGTCCTAAATACCTGCAACCTCTTCTGACTAAATACGTTCCTGGATGTCACCTTAGGTCCTTGGACTTAGCATTGGTAAAAATACCTATAATCTTCAAAGCCGGCACAGGAACCTGCTCTTTCAGATACCTGGCAGCCAAAAATTGGAATACACTTCAAATTGCTTTAAGGCTGGAACCCAATGAGAAAGTATTCAGTGAACAGCTAAAGACCTGACTATTCTCCAATACTGAGGGTAAAATATAAAACGTACTCGGCAACCATAGTCTCTCTTCTGACCATGTCTCAGCGCGGGGACACACCGTTGGTGTAACCATGCGCTCTACAAATGAAAATATATAAATTATCTATCCGTCTGGGTGTGAGAGGTGGCATGTGGAGTATATTAAAGTTTATCAATTGAAACCGGGCATTTCTTGGCACTTTAGGGAAATGCTCCACTAATTAATCCCAGACTTTTTATTTCCGATAGGAACCCCCCAGGTCTCTCTTCCATTGTAATCGTAAATTATTAAGTGCAGGTAGTGCCTTGCACCGAAGCCTGAGTCATAAAGAAGTGACTGACTTGAATGTCCCAGAGGAAGCCACTACATTTTTAGCCCTACGTAGAGAAGGCATCTGGGTTCCCATATCACTTTGCCCACTATGGCCGGTCTACCTCTACCCACTGCAGTAGGCAACAGGCAGGATTTTCTCCAGTTAACTATTAGTCCCAATACACTTCCAAGATGTGGAAGGAGCTCTCTTGCCCCTTCAAAACCCTCCCTCAAGGTTCAGAGAAAAAGTACGAAGTCGTCTAAATATAGAGCAATATGGTGGTGTCTACCCATTACCTCCATTCCCTGGTAGGGAATCCCAGTTCAGGACAGAGCGGCCATAGGCTCTATAACTAGAGCAAACAGTAGGGGTGACAAGGGACAATCCTGCCTAGTACCTCTGTCCACTCTGTAGCTGTCCAATATCATTCCCCCAGTTCGTACTCTAGTCCGAGACGCTGCATATATATAGTAAGGCAGTTAATATCACAAAGCCGGAGTCATGTCTGAACCGTTGCGTCACTCTAAATAGATAGGACCATTTCAGGCTGTCGAAGGCCTTTTCTAGATCTACTGCGAAGATGGTGCCCTCTTCATGATATGAATCAGCTTCCAACACTCGCAGGAGTCACCGAATATTGAGGGCTGTGTTACGACCTGTTATAAACTCTGCTTGATCCTGTTGAATAAGGGTCATCATGTATGGTAGAAGTTGCGTGGCTAGTATTTTGCTCATGATCTTATAATCCAGATTGAGCATTGTATGTAGGCCATTTTATCGAAGGCCGGCTTCCCAGGCTTTAACAGTGGCACAATGCCGGCTTCCCAGGCTTTAACAGTGGCACAATCGGGGCCTCCCTTGTGGTTTAGGGGAGTCAACCTCCTTGCTTTGCTAGATTATAGTGTTCTACCAGCTGGGGTCCGAGTACTTTGACATACATAGAGTAAAAATCAACTGGTACGCTATTGGTTCCAGGTGTTTTATTCCTGGCTGTTGATTTAATGGCGGCCTTGACTTCCTGTTTTTCTACATTGTCTTCCCATTCGATCCAGGTCCAACCTTCTTGCGGGGTCTGGAAGAACTTGGCACCAGATGGTGTGAACACCTGCAAACGGGCTGGGAATATAATTGTGTAGGGCACATTCATTTGACAAAGGTGCCTTTCGCCAGCAAGGAAGGTGGGTCGTTGTCTCTGCACTTCTCGAGTGAAATCTGGGACTATCATCATTTTGCTGTTATCTATCTGAAGGTCACAGCGCGGCCGGCCTTGCGCCAGAAGGTAATCCAAATCTCTAAAATGGAGGAGTCTAGCCACTATCAGGCGCGGGGTGGCGCCAGGCTTAGTGGTCGCGCTGGTACTCTGTGCGCCTTCTCCCAGGCATAAAGTGAGGAGTCCCTCCGGTGCCACTTCTGTACACAGCCAGGCTGCCAGATAGGCCATCATAGTGGTCCCCTCTGTGTGCTTAGGGACCCCAATAACGGTTATTCTTGTGGGACCTATATTCACTGTCCTCTGCCTGCATTTCCAGGATCTAAACTATTCTTTCCTTAGGGGCCAGCAATTGTTGCAATGCTGTAATTACCGGGGATATTTCTGTCAGCGTGCGCTCGGTGGTTGTCAGCCTTTCTGCCAACCGGCAATGGTAGTCTTTAAGTAGATTAAGATCAGTACCTATGGCATCTATCTTTGTCTCCAGCACCTCATGAGAGGCAGTGATGGCCAGCATGATGCCAGATAGGGTTGGCCAGTTTGCGGGGGCCTTCCATGGGGGCAGTTCATTCTCCTCTTCCTCATCGGTTTGACAGAGATTGAACCCAGGTTGAGGGCGCCCTGCCCGTGTTTCTTGGTTACCTTCCCCATGTGTAGAAAGGTGTGGTTCGCTGCAACTGTCCGATTCCTCCCAGCATCCTGACGTTGCTGGGGAATCGGTATTCCCTAGGGAAGTATCGCGCTCTTAAGGGTGTACAGTAAGGCCGACCGTCGCCCCCAATGATTTTTACTGCAGTCGTGCATTTGTTCACTTGACAGCCACTGCAGGCCTTTTCCTGCAAAACTCTGGCATACCTCCCTGTGCAACGTTAGGGACCCAGCAGGGTGCACCTGTAGGCGTTTCTCGGGCTCCCTATGAGATCCGGGGTGTTGAGGTCAAAACCCCTTGGCGTTCCAGGCCAGAGAAGTGGGAGGTGACTGGTATGCCCCCACATCACTATTACTAGAGTTCTTGTTCTCTATAGTAAGGCCCAAGTGCAGTTGGGTAGGGCAGCCGATTTAGTCTGCCAGGTCGCAAAGCCTCCTCTATTGGTGGTGGGCCACACCACCTTCACTCCAACTCCCCCATTTAAGCCTTTTTCTCCAACCCGTGTACTCCCTTCGGGAAACACTCACCGGGGGTCTTTCAGGAGTAACCAAGGATGTGCGCCTGCTCAGTATACAGAACCCCCTGGTGCCTCTGCAAATCGCCTCCAGTGGAGCTGCATCGCCACGGAGTATATTCCACTGTCTGGAGGGCATTCTGTCCTTGTGTCTGCCAACAAATAACCTCCGGTTCTGAGTCAAAGGCGCAATTGGAGCTCTTGGCAGGGGCACTGGGCTCCGAAGGCTCTGCCCCCAAGACCCAGAAGCAAACGGGGAGATCTTCCATCACATTCTCGCCGGGTTCACCACCTATATGCGTGCGCCCGCAGGGCCACGGTTCACAGGGCAGCAGCGCAGGCAGTTTTGGCAGCTCCTTAGAGACGGCAACCTTCCCCGAAAGTTGGAAGCACGCTGAGATCAACGCTCTTCTGAAGAAACCCAAGGCGGACCCCAAGGACCTCAAGAACTTCTGGCTCATCTCCCTGCTCCCGTTCCCGGCGAAAGTGGCAGAGAAGATTGTCAACATACAGCTATCCCGCTACCTCGAGGACAACAACATCCTGGACCCTTCCCAATCCGGCTTTCGCAGCAACCACAGCACCGAGACCGCCCTCATCGCCGCAACTGACGACATCAGGATCCTAATGGACAAAGGAGAAAACAGCCGCCCTCATTCTCCTGGACCTATCAGCAGCCTTTGACTCAGTCTGCCACTGCACCCTATCAGCACGCCTCCATGACGCCGGAATTCAAGAGAAGGCCCTGGCTTGGACCACATCCTTCCTCTCCAGCAGAACCCAGAGCGTCTGCCTCCCACCCTTTCGCTCAAAAACCACCGAGATCTGCGGCGTCCCACAGGGATCCTCCCTCAGCCTGACACTGTTCAATATCTACATGGCACCGCTCGCCCACGTCGCACGTCAACATAACCTCAACATCATCTCCTACACTGACGACACCCAGCTGATCATATCCCTCACCGAAGACCCCCACACCGACAAAGCCAACCTTCACAGAGGAATGAAGGCTGTAGCCGACTGGATGAAGGGACAGCAGACTGAAGCTGAACTCAGACAAGACGGAGGTCCTCATTCTCGGACCCACCCCATCAGCTTGGGACGACTCTTGGTGGCCCACATCGCTTTGAACAGCCCCGGAACCCACAGACCACGCACGCAACCTGGGGGTCATTCTCTACTCCACCCTCTCCATGACCGGGCAAGTCAACGCCGTCTCTGCATCCTGCTTCAACACCCTCCGAATGCTCCGCAGGATCTTCAAGTGGATCCCTCCAGACACGAGAAAAACCGTCACCCAGGCCCTCGTCACCAGCAGACTTGACTACGGGAACACCCTCTACTCAGGAACAACAACCAAGCTCCTGAGACAACTACAACGAATCCAGAACGCTTCGGCACGTCTGATCCTCGACGTCCCTCGACGCAGCCACATCACACCCCACCTGAGATTCCTACACTAGCTCCCTGTCAACAAGAGGATCACCTTCAAACGCCTCATCCACGCACGCAAAGCACTCGCCAACACCGGACCTACATACCTCAACAACCGTCTCAACTTCCACATCCCCACCCCAAGCCTCCGCTCAGCCAACCTCGCCCTCGCCACAGTTCCCCTTATCGGAAAAACCACCACGGCGGCAGATCCTTCTCCTACCTCGCCGCCAAGACCTGGAACGCTCTCCCTACCAGCCTATGGCAGATTCAGGACCTGCTGGCCTTCAGAAGACATCTCAAGACCTGGCTCCTCGATCAGTAGCTTCTTCTCCCCCCAACCCCCCCCCCCCTCCCAGTGCCTTGAGACCCTCACGGGTATGTAGCGCGCTTTAGAAATGCCATGATTGATTGATTGTTTGAGACCTCTTAGTGCTTTTGACAGGAATTCTCCTGGGAGTGGACGCACTGCCCAGGGCTTTCATGCCCAGTTGAGACTCCTGCCTGGGACTGTCAATGGGTTACCCAGTCATGCTGGCAAGGATGATGCTAAACAGACAGCCGGTGAAGTATCCCAACTTCTAATTACTTACTCAGTTATCTTTCTATGCATTTATTCTTGTGTATATACATTCACTATATGCATTTATTTTACATGTGCATTATTGCCATTTGATATATGAGAACTTGCTGAAAGAAATATTTCCCTTTTCTTGGAAAGTAAGTGAACTTTGTTTGTGTTTTGATACTCTAAAATGTGTATGGTCCTATTTTCGAGTGTTTACGTTTTTTTGTCTTGGTTTAACTTGTGCTCGGGTGTTCTAAAGAGAAAGCAAGACACTGCTTTCCGTCTTTTGTTCGTTCTTTCTTTCCTTTCGTTCTTTCATTCTCGCTCAGAAGCAAGCGGCTTGCAGCCAATGATAGACTGATTACCTTTATTAGGACTGTTAATTAAGACCTTCTGATTTTACTAAAATTATGTGTATAACCTAGTTATTTGTAGGGGTTTCAGCCAGACTTCACCCATTAGTCTGTTGTTGGTGTCATTCACATTTTCCTTCCACCTGCTCCAGCATGCATTTAGGGGCAATGTATCAATACGCTTCAGACATTGGTTGACTTCACTATGAGGTACTGCGTGTTGCCCTTTGTCTGTGGATGTGTTCCTTGTTAAAGTAGTTTCCTTCAGTTCCATGGAATGGAGTCCATGGTAATGTGTGAGTTTTCTTTTCCCCTAAACTTTTTTGCCTGTAGTGAATCATTTTTAAAAATGTATTTTGATTGAAGAGGCCCCTACATATTACCAAATAAAGTTTTGCCAAAACCATGATGAATCAAAACGAGAATTGCCAGAAGGCTGACTGCCACTACCAGACCTATTGGCTTTGCCAGTGCTTATTCATGAAGTTCTCCTAAAATGTTTCAACCACAGCAGAAAAGTGTGCTAAAATATTATGAGCTACCTTTATCAAATAATTTGCTGTCAGATGTTTCTAGTCTAGTAGTTGTAAATATGCACTGATCAAAGAAAACAAATATATATTATATTAAAGTAAAACTTTTAAATTCCGTGTATTTACCAGGTTTTCTTTTTGTTTTTTCAGCTGAAAGATGATGAACAGGGTTATGCCCTGGACTTGTTTTGCATACCTAAACATTATGCAAATGATTTGGAAACCGTCTACATTCCTCATGGGCTTATAATGGACAGGTCAGTATTTTATCTAACCAGTTACTGCAGGGACTAGTGCTACACAGACAACAAAGTTTCTTACTATGGCAATATTGATGTTTGCCGAACAAATCCAAGTTTTTTTGATGACTGCGTTACATTCTCTGTGCTAAGACTGTAGATCAGTGGTTAAGAATGTTGTGCTTTGTCATGCAACGTATATAGCCCCTACTGCAGGAGTATCAGGCACGTGGTCTGGACCCATTTCAGACTTTTGGAATAACCATTTAATACGTAATTGACGTCCATCTAGCTTAACTGTATGTATAATTATCATATGGGGCTAAACTAAAAAATCTGACATTGACTTGGCCCACCGGAATCATCTTCTGCCATAGTGTCATTAAAAGACAACTTCACATAATTGTAAATGCGGTATGAGCCTTTATGTCCCCCATTATGACATTTCACATATTGCCTGAATGGCTGGTCACTTTCTGGTTGAGACTTATAGGTTATTTTTAAAGTTACCTCACATTTTTATTGCGTTTTTACGAAACTACAACCTATTAACCACACACACTTACCCTCCCAAGCTGTTCTATTGTTTTCAAACAGCCACTTTAAAACACTCCATTGATACTTTTGGTCGCTTACCTCCTGCATGTTCCCTTAAGCAGTGGGAGGAGTGCTGGTTTGGAAAGACTCGGTGGACCGAAAACCTCTGGATGGAGATCCAGCGTTCTGGAGGGGGTGAGTGGTAGAAGTGAAGTATGCGTCCTCCCTTCTAAAGTAACCTCTACAACTAGGTATCCTATCAAGTTAGCTGTTATATCTGTAACTTACGGTAGGAAAAGCAATGTAAAGAGAGTGACGTTGAAAGTCTAAATGACACCTGGATAACGGGCTAATATTTTTATTGTGTCGATTAGCAAAATCTCCCATCTTTGTAACACATTCATTTTAATTTAGAATGCACCTATTTATCACATTTTTAATTTTCCCTTTGTAGCCCTTAAAACCAAAGTCTGGTGTCCTTTCCAGCTAGCTTCCTACTAGTTTGGCTCCTGTTCTCCATGCTAACCTCACCCCATTACCAATCCCCCTCATTCTATTCCTGCTATCCTGCTCCCTCCTGATGGCCATCATAGCCACTACTCACCTTCTGAAACTCCCCCTACTCTCATCCTTCATTCCAATTAATTATTGTAGTCCTTTTGGACTCGAGAATCTCTTTATCAACACAGTCCCTGACATCGTCATCACCCGCCTCCAGACCCCAAGAAGATGGCTACTTTAAATGATTAGGACTTGCATAGAGAACATATCACTGTTAATCATACATGTTAAATCTTTCATACCTGAACCCCTTGTGTCTAAGCCCCTGCAGCTTCTGTAGTCTAACCATCCTCCCAGTCAGACTCCAGACCCTATTTTACTCACAGATAGGCCTTTTCAGCCCACTTACCCACCAGATCAGGCCCTGTCAAGGTCTCCACGGTCTGTTACCTTGTTGTTTTGCCATTATCTATTCCAATATATGAATCTGCCTTTTGTATTTCCTTTCCTAATGGGCCTCCTTTCTCTCCCATCGTGACATTGCTGGCCAAAGAACACAAAAGCATTTTTTCAATCTGGCATCCATCTATTAGCCGCTTACTGATCTCTATGTGCAGGCCTTAGTGGCCTTAATGTAAAGGGCTTAGTGGTGCATATTTTCCTTTTTCTTTTGACAAAATAAGAGTTTTTTTACACCGCTCTGACACTAAAAATGACAACTCTTAGAGGGGAAAAAATGGTAGGACTAGATAAAATCCCTGCAACATCAATCCAAAAAGATGTAAGAGCACGCATATGGATCAATGAGAAGATTGCCTGTCAGACAAGGCCGTGGTTATTGAGATGGGGAAATTGAGTGGGCTGTTCAGGTATGCCGGTCCAGTGTCGTGGAGGGCTTGTGTGTGTGGGTGAGCATCTTGAAGGTGACTCTGGCCTTGATGGGGAGCCAGTGGAGTGTGCGCAGGTGCTGGGAGATGTGGCAGTGTCTTGGCAGGTTGAGGACCAGTCTTGCGGCGGCGTTCTGGATGTTCTGTAGCTTGTGGGTGAGGTTTTTGTTTATTCCGGTGTAGAGTGCTTTGTGGTAGTCGAGTCTGCTGGTGACCAGGACGTGAGTGATGGTCTTTCTGTGTTCGAGGGGGGTCCATTTGAAGGTCTTACGTAGGAGGCGGAGGTTGTGGAAGCAGGACGACGAGACTGAGTTGATCTGGCGATCCATTTTGTGCTCGGACTACAGGATGATTTCCAGGTTGCGTGCATGGTCCGTGGTGGTGGGCGGGTTTCTGTGGGCAGGGGGGCAACTAGATGTTGTTTCAGGCATCGGGGTTTGGGCCCATGATGAGTACTTATCTTGTTGGTTGTTTAGTTGTAGGCAGCTGTTTTTCATCCATTTGGCGAGGGCTTCCATGCCTTCTCAAAGTTGTCTGGTGGTGTTGGGTTAGTTGATTATGAGAGGATGAGTTGGGTATCATCTGCGTATGAGACTATGTTGAGTCCGTAGGTTCTGATGATGGGGGCGATTGGAGCTATGTAGACGTTGAAGAGCAAAGGGCTGAGGATGGACCCCAGGTGGTCGGTGTAGGGTCCGAGAGGAAGGGGAGTGGGGTGGGAGTCTGACCTGCTGCATTCTGCCGGAGAAGGAGGAGCTTATATATTTGAGGGCCTTGTCCTGGATCCCTGCATCGAGGAGTCTGCGTATTAGGGTGCGGTGAGAGACTGTGTCAAATGCCGCTGAGAGGACGTGGATTATGAGGGCTACTGTTTCTCCTTTGTCCAGTAGGGTGCGGATGTCTTCTGTTGCGGCGAGGAGGGCGGTTTCCGTACTGTTTTTTTTTTTCTGAAGCCGGATTGGGAGGAGTCGAGGATATTATGCTCGTCGATGAATGTGGCGAGTTGGCTGTTGATGGCTTTCTCTGACTTTCGCTGGGAACGGGAGCTGGGGGACGGGTCTGTAGTTTGAGGTTGGTGGGGTCCGTCAAAGGTTTCTTCAGGAGGGGTTTGACCTGCTTGTTTCCAGTCGTCTGGGAACGAGTCGGTCGCCAGGGAGCGGCGGAGTATGGGTGCGATGGTGTCGGCGGCTCTTTTGAAGATGTGGGCGCAGGGGTCCGTGGGTGCCCATGAGTAGATTGACTTCATTGTCTTTAGTGGTGAGGGCTGTCCAGTTGTCAATCGCTGGCTTCAGGGTGTCGAGGGTGGTTTGCAGGGGTTCAGTGTGGTGGTTGTCTTCGTTGAAGTTGTCGTAGATGCTCTTGATTTTGTGGTAAAAGAAGGTGCTGAGTTTGTCACAGAGGTCTTGGTGAGGGAAGAATGTCCGTCGATTCGCTGCTGGGTTGGGTGAACTCCTTGATGATGATGAAGAGTTCTTTGCTGTTGTGTGAATGTGTGGAGATTCTGTCTTCAATCGCTTTTTTCTTGTTTTTCTGATGTTTATGGTGGACGTTGGTAGCGGCTCTGAAGTTGTGTGCTTCTGTGGATTTGGTGTTCCTCTAGGCCTTTTCCAGGCAGAGGCGGCAGCAAGTGCGTCTGGACTCCAAGTTCGGTGGTAAACCATCTGGCTTTCTTGGCGTGGATGCTGTTGTATTTCTTGAGGGGGGCGGCTATGGTGTTGGCACTGTCGGAGATCCATCCGTGCAGGGTTCGGGCTGTGGTGTTTGGGTCGTTTCCCACAATGGTTAAGGTGGAGTTGCTGAGTGAGGAGGTGAGCTGGTCGTCGGTGAGCTGGTCGTCTGTGATTCTGGCCCAGTTTCTTCGTGGGAGCAGGTGCTGGTATCTGTGGATGGTGTGTGTTCTGAAGGTGAAGTGGACGCATCGGTGGTCAGTCCATGGGAGTTCGGTGGTGTAGCTGAAGGTGATGGGGTTACTTGTTGTGAAGAGGGGGTCGAGGGTGTGTCCTGCTGAGTGCGTTGATTCGGTCACGATTTGGCGGAGTCCAATGTTGTGGAGGTTGTCCAGGAGGAATGTGGTTTTGGGATCCAGTTGGTCTTCGAGGTGGAAGTTGAGGTCTCCCAGCATGGTGTAGTTGGTGGATGCGATGGCATGCGGGAAGATGATGTTCGTGATGGTTAGTGAACGGTCCGCGTGGTCCAGGGGGTTGGTAGATGAGGGTTCCTCAGAGGGTGGTGGTAGGGTTGGTCAGTATCTTGAAGTGAAGGTGTTCCTTCAGGTCTGTGGTTTCGTTGGGAAGTGTGCTCAGGCGGAGGGTGGATTTGTGGACGATGGCGATTCCTCCTTCTGGGCGCATCGGGCGGTCCTTTCAGGTGATCTTCTATCCTTGTGAAATGGCGATGGCGATTCTTGCCCCGAGGTGGTGTTGTGGTTCTTGCTGTTGGGTTGTGCTGGATCAGTGTTACTAGCAGTGTTGTAGGTTTGTCTGCAGCGGTGATAGCTAAAGGGTATGTGGGTCTCGGCTGGCGAGGCTAGCATGCAGTTGTTCGGCCTGGGTTGAGTGCGTGGAGTGCTGCTGGGTCGTATCATTGGCGGTGCGGCGGTCCAGGGTTCCTGGAGCAGATCGCGGTTGGGTCGCGGACGGGCGTGCCTTCGGCGCAGCTGCCGGTAAGTAGGGGTCGGGGAGGGCTGGACAGCTGGGAGGTGGGAGTTGGGTTGGGCTGGTCGCACTGATCGTGCTGGGGAGGGAGGGGCCGCAGGGCAGCAGTGGCAGAGAAAGCGGGCAGAAAAGGAGGAGTAAAGGAAAAATGAAATAGAGCAGAAATGCAGAAAAGTTCAGAAAGAAGAAACACGAGTGGAAAATATCGAGTGAAAAACTGAGCTTGAGAAAGGTGTTAGAGGTCCACCGGACCACCAGGGATGTAGTGCAGGGAAACCTGCGGGTGGAGTAGGGCCTCGAGCACCAAACACTCGCGAGTGCAGGGGCAGGCCTCACTTAATGGTGGACCTGCGAGGGAGGGGAAGAAATTTCACTTGCAATGGGTCAGTGGTCTTGCTCCTGTAGTGAAATTGTGATTTAATTTTCTACATGCCCCAGTTTACCATGTACCCTCTACCTTGTGTGCTACGCAGCTCGCATAGAGATGACTTGTTAAGGTTTAAAATAGTGATCTTTCTCTGTCAAAAAGGGTTCTATTTTACGGGTTCCACTGCCTGTTCTAGACTGCAGCAGTCTACACTGGTAGGCCTAAAGCCATGATTTGTAGGACCACTCTGATGCTGTAGTATACAAGTGGCATTTAACTTCCATTTCCTGGGTGCATATTGTACACCTTAAACAGAGTTTTAAGCAAGATGCATTCAGAATAATCCAATGTAACCATGTTTAAAGGGGGAGTAAATGAACATTACTATTTAGCAGGGATAACGGCGCGCAGAGATCCAAGTCCAACAAAAATAGGTTCCAGAAAAAAAGGTGAAATACCTGTGGGACTATTTGGAAAAAGCTGATTTCCTACAGTCGGCCATTCTAGAACTGATTCAGTTGATAACGGTTTAGGTGACAGTAGTGTTGAGCTCTTACTGCCTGCCAACCAGGATCTATCCTTTGGGCCACCCCACGCAGCAAAAACCATTTGCCATTTTACAGTATCACAATATGTACCTATGAAAGATGGTGTGGCACATATACATTAATTTAAAGCCTTTGCTTTAATTGTCCGTCCCTGTCAGGACGCCGCTTTCTAGTACCTCACAGCTTTCCTAACGTTGGCTGAAGCACTCAGCGGTCATCTCCAGCTCTTTGGAGCTGCTGCCTTGGCCGTGAGCCCTTCCATGTGTCAGTTTTGTGGGGATCAGCAAATTCTTATCTACACAATTCCGCTGTTCTCTGTGATTGATCCCCATACGGGGCTAGCTACTACTATTTAATAACTGCCCACATTTATTCACGTTGCTCACTGGTCTCGATTCTCTGTCATTTGACCCCCAACAATGTGTGCTCATTGATTTATGTACCTTTGATGACAAAGCTGGCCCTTTTCCTTGCAATTTTGAAAAAAATTAAAAACATTTTATTTCAGCTTTTGAGTGATAATTTATGAAGGTGAATCCTTAATTAAGTTGTGACACTGCTGTATTTCGTCTACCTTTTGAAGGCTGCTGTACAGTTGATTTGAGTTCCTCTGAACTGCACATCACCTAGTTGGTGAAAATCATTCTAGGCATAAATTAACATTTTTCATCACTTTACATAGCAAATATAATCTTTTTATAACAAAATAATTTCAGGTAAAGAACATCTTCAATTTTATCAAGGAAGCAAGTTTCCCCCTTTTCAGTTGCTGGCCCTTGCTGGCCCTTCACACTAGATTACTACCACACTATATTTAGTTACAATTCTTTTTTTTTTTTTTTTTTAACAATCCCAATATTCATCCTCGAGAAAGTAACCACGCATTTTTTCAAAATACTTTATACGTTGAAAACCATAAAAGTAACATTACAACATGTACACAAAACTTTAAAAAAGGATAAGTAACATGATCATTACCCCAATTTTTGTACAATTCATTTCAATTACCGAGGCGTATAGAATATATCAATAAAATACAAATTTAATAACAAAATTAAAAGTCTTTCGTGGCTCTCTTCCGTTTCTGGGTTTTAGTGCTGATTTAAGAAATCCAACCATGTATAAAGTGCTTTCGGGTTTTAGCATTTGCAGGTAACACAGGGCGGGGTGGACCTGTTTGAAGTTTAATTTCTTTAATATGGGTTTTAAAAAAAACCTCCCGGGAGCATTATAAAGCGGACAGATAAATAAAAAGTGCACCAGGTCCTGCGGAGACATGTTGTCGCAGCCGCAGGGGGGTAACATTTGGCCTCTGTGATCCCTACACTCGTTGTACAGACAAAGTACATTCCTATTACACTTTTTCTTTCCACTTCCAGCAGAATGTGGCTCAGCTCATTTACCTTTTGTCCTGATGATGACCCATAATAATTCTACGTGCCAAAATGCTATTAACACCTGTGGTAATTAACCCTATTCATAATTAAATTCTTTGGCGTACTGTAACAAAGGATCTTTACTGAACCAAGAGCAAATCAAAATGTATCATTTGTCCATTGCCTTATCCTTGTATTATACAAACCTATCCGTTTGTCTGTCACTCACTGTGTGAGCACATGGTGAATGTACTTGAAAAAACATGCCATAACTTGAATATGAAAATAAAAAATTCATGCCTATTGTCATTGTTTGATTCAGATTGAGTCTGTGTTGAAATAACATTTTCTGTTACACAATTAATTGATCACTCCATTAGGAACCATTTAATTGATCACTCCACTAGGAACCATTTTGGTTTAATGTTTACTATTAGGACAAGCACTTAAGGGAAATGCTGAGAGCTGTGATCTCGGCGTGCATTATTGACAATGGTTCCTGTATGAAACGTGTAAATATTAGTAAAATTGAGCACCTCGAGTTTTTGTAGAATGTTCGCAGAATGTTCTCAGATTATCAGCAAATACACACACGTTTAGCTGCACAATTGGTCATAGTTTATTTTCAGAATAAAAAGTGCACAAAGTTGTGATTTAAAAAAGTTTTACTAAGCTATTGAGCAACTTTATACAGTATTTCTGTACTGTATCTTTCAGTAAAGCATACTTAATGCATGCCATAATGTTAAAAAATCATTATGGAAATGTTACATTATGCTCATGATGGAAAAGATCTTGCCTTCTGCCTTTTTTACACTTCCTTGTCTCCAGTCCGATGGTGTCCTAACTGTGGGTGTCTCAAGAGACTCCATAAAAGGTGAGAATTTCAGCTGTATAGGCAGACATGTATGTTGTGATACCTTTGTAATTGATGTTCGATGATCACCCATCCGTAATTTACACATAACGCCTGTCAATTAACCCTAATGTCCATTTTCTGTGACCTATGTTTCAACGGACGACATTTCTCTGTAAATTTAGTCTTTTGGTTAAACACAAAGGTCAATTCAGTCTTCTGTGATCCAGAGGAAGGGGCAGTTAGTTTATCTGCTAATACAAGGACTGTTATGGAAACCGGTATAATTAATTAAGTCACTTTAAGCTTACTGATGATAAAGATGTATTATTTTATAGAGGTATTGTAAGGGTGTTCCAAACTGAGCTGTGAAACGAGTGTGTGTGTGTGATTTATTATTATTGGATGGGGTCTTCACTAATAACACTAATATTACCTTGGAGAAAAGGCTCCCTCTTTCATTGACTGATCATACTGCCATCTTTTTGTAACTTACCCTTCTGGGGCTGAAGCACCCTCTCTTAACCATCCTCCCGCTATTAGAATTCGTCCATTGCACATAATGAATAAAATCAAGCTTGAGGAGGCTTTATGCAGCTACAGCCCTTTATTAGACCCAGGTAACAGTAGTGCCGCTGACAATTTCTACTTCTCGGTCAGCTAAGCAGGGCCTGGATGGCCCCAGAAAAAACTAGGAATCAACCCTCCACTACCGGTACTCTGCAGAACTTTAAAACTTTAAGTTCCAAAGCAGAATGCTAGAACATATCTGGAGGCAGGATTACAGTGAAAAGGGCAAACGCAACTATAGGCTACCCCTAGAAGAATAGAAAGCGACGATAACCGCTAAAATCAACTATTTCTCAATGAAAATTGGGTCAGCAAATAATTTGACCATGGAACTTTTTAAAACAGTTACAACTGTCTAGGTTTCAAGATGGCAAACAATTCTCACCTGATCAAGCTTTATGTGACAACCTTGACAAATTCTTTCAGTCTAAAGTACATACAGTTTACAAGGAGCTTCTGAGACCCACAATCGCCTCAACCACAGGTCCGCTAACAAGGAGTACAGCCCTTTACAATTAAGCTAACTATGAACTGACCAGCTTTTCCTCTCGATCTTGTAAGAGTGTAAATTAAATACTTTTGTCCATGAAGTCTGGCTCCCTGTCAGATCCATGTCTACTTTTCTTTTCACACATTACATTGGACACTGTCGGCTCCTTTTTAGCTCCACTTTTAAATTATGTACTCTCTTCGGAGATCTTTCCCTTATCTTGGAAGAAAGCTTAAATACTCAATATATTTAAAAAAACCTCTTTAGATGCTACAGAGGCAAAAAACTATTGACCCATATCATGTTTACCACTCCCCACCAAAATCTTGGAAAGGGCCATAAATGAAGATTTGGTGAGCTATTGAATGATCTCCTTGACACATCACAACACGTTGAAGACCTAATTATTCCACAGAATCTGCATTGGTTATGGCCACAGAGGAAATCTTTAAGTAGCTAGACAGTGGTAGGAAAGCAGTACTTTTCCTACTTGATCTCTCTGCCGCTTTTGACACTGTTAACCATCTGATGTTAATGCAGAGGCTAAAGACAGTAGGAATAAGAGGGGTTGCTTTAACTCTCCTCACTTCCTTTCTCTCCCATAGAGAGCCGAAGCTGTGTTGGGGAAATCTCACTTCAGACAAGTTTTCTCTCCACTGCCGAGTTCCACAGGGGTCAGCGCTGTCCCCCAACTTATTTAGTAAGGCAAAACAGTTGGAGGCACATGTAGCCCACCATCTCTACCTATTCATAGAGAAGTCAGAGTTTCTGGACACCTGTCAGGAAGGATTTTTGCCTATACACTCTACTGAAGCTGTGATCACATAGTTGTAGACGGCATGTGAAAGGAGGTAGACCATGGTAACACCCAAGCCTTGGTGTTTCTAGACCTGTTGGCATCTTTTACCATGGTCAACCACACTAGTTTGGCTGACCGGGTTAGGGCTGCAAGGTCTTGGGGGGGTAGATCCCAATTGGTTAGGTTACCACCTTCTAGCTCAGCAGAGGTGCAACTGAACTGTGGGATGCCACAAAGCTCCTCTCTTTATCCCCACCTTCTTAATATATAAATGTATATATATATATATATATATATATATATATATATATATATATATATATATATATATATATATATATATATATATATCCGTTCTTTGGTCAGTTCCCTTAAAAACATCAAAGTGAGCATCTCTAACTATTCAGATGACTTCCAATTGTTATTCACGATCAATTACACGTCCAGACAGTACTTTCAAGATACTATGCTATACATCCGGGATTCGGTGAACAGCAACCATTTGAAGTTAAACTCTGATAAAACTGAGATAGTCATCACAAAGTATAGGGTGGTCCCCTTGAACCCCTCCTTCTGGCCCAGTGAGACCCCCCACCCAAATAGGCAGTAAAAAGCCTCAGTGTCCTCATTCATGAGGAGCTTTCAATCAAGCAGCAGGTTAGCGCAGAGACATCGGCCTGCTTCTGCCAACGGCGACGTATAAAAAAGATAAAGAAATTCCTTACGAGGGAGGTTCCGACCCTAAGTAAGTTTAGCTCTAGTCCTGTTCCGACTTGACTATGCTAACTTCCTTTATTGTGGTCTCTCCAAATTCCTCTTGCGCAGGCTCCAACTAATTCAAAATCAGTCCGCCTGGCTGATATCCCCCCCCCCCTGCCCAGATACGGCCACATCTCTTGTGTGACCAAGGACCTTAAACTAGCTGCCAGTGGCACAAAGAACTAGGTTCAAGATGTGCTGTACAGTCTTTAAGGCCTTACACTTGAACTGACCAGCCTTCATAAAGTCTCGGATTACCAAGTATTGCCCTACTAGAGAACTGATATCCAGTCACCTACACATCTCCTCCCATAAAATACAAAGGACTGGAGGATGTAGGTTTTCTGTCACTGCCCTCCGAGTATTGGATACAGTACCTGTGAAGCTTAGGACTACCCCTAACTACACTAAATTCAGACAACTTCTGAAGACATGGCTTTTCAAACAGGCTTACCAGTAATTGTGAATTAAGGCTGCATCACCTACCTAGCGCCAAGAGACCTTCCGGTGAACATGCACTTTAGAAATGGACAGTAACATACTATATGTACGTCACTCCTTTAGCTAAACTCATTCAAGCTCATAGTTTCTTGGTGGAATCCTATGCAGATGATACTCGGATAGTTACATCTTTAACATCTAGCGCAGACTCGGTGACAAGTTAATTTAATGACTGTCTGACGCATATCATTGGGTGGATGAACAAAAATTACCTCAAGCTAAATACAGATAAAGCGGTGGTGATTCTGTTTGGAAACGGCTTCTGCGTTTGGAATGACTCCTGGTGGCTTGTTGACGAGGTTCCATGTCCTGACCCGGTCAACAAACCTGGAAATCTTGATCTGGGAGTACAGTTTGATGATCAACTCTGTTTTTGTAACCGATTAACCAGGTTACATTCTCCTGTTTTTTTCCTTTAAAAAATGGAGAGATTTTTCCATTCAGCCCACAAGAGCTGCAAAAAAGCTGTGATAGTGACCCTGATCCTCTCTTGAATAGATTACTGCAATGCCCTTTTTTGGATATCGATAAACATTTACATTTAAAAGTACAGTCCTTACAAAATGCTGCAGCTCGGGTGCTGTGGAATATTCCCAAATGTAACCCCTTTTTCAATAGCATCAGAAACCTTCACTGGCTACCGGTCTAAGAAAGGATTACGTTTAAAGCACTATGTCTGGTGCCTAAAGCGTTGTAGGGGGGTGGTGGAGAAACACGCAATCTCCAAAAAAACTTTGCTTGGTACAGCCCGTGATGGGACCTAAGATCTACCAATGCAGGTTTCATTCAAGTTCCTAGGATTAGAAGGGCCAGCCTATCCTACTGGGCAGCAAAACTTTGGAATAAATTGCCTGCCTAAATTAGATTGCAATCTAGCAGGAAGTGTCTTAAAACTTGGCTCCCACCAAGTAAAAAGTAGTATTTTTCCCTCTATCCTTGATGAAGTACGTGTTTCCTCCAGCGCCAAGACGCCTCTGCATTCGCTGAGCTTTAGGAATGTTTTACTTACTACTAGCAGCCCGACCTTGTCCGGGAGCAATCAGGCTTCAGGGCCCCCGCCCGCCCCGGCCCCCGCCCGCCCAGACATTGTCCGTGGGTCTCCCGGAATAGCAGCCCGTCCCGACCTTGGCTTCAGGGCCCCCGCCCGCCCCAACATTTTCCGTGGGTGTCCCGGAGCCTTACCTCATCCGCCACACCTCCCCGCGCTCCTGAGTTCACTGCTCCTCGCCGCTCCTCCCCGCCTGTCCGCCGCTCTTCTCCGCTCCTCCCAGCCTGTCTGCCGCTCCTCCCAGCCTGTCTGCCGCTCCTCCCATAGCTCATGTCCGCCGCTCCTCCCCGCGCTCATGTCCGCCGTTCCTCCTTGCGCTCCTGGACGCCGCTCCTCCCCGTGCTCCTGCTGTCAGCACGCACGTCGCAGCCAGCGCTACTTCCATAGGACTACTTTTTTTTTTCTCGTACATTTTTTAAATAACTTATATATTTTTTATTTATATAGCCTATGTCCATCTGCACACCCTGACAATTTCAACGATGTATCGGGTGTGTGGATTGGCGCTGTGGTTCCCGAGTTTACCCGCCTCAAAGGTTCAAAGTTCTTCCTTTATAATAGTAGTATAGATGTGTAGTACAGTGGGGTGCATCCATTAACTAAGCGACCAGGTGGGAAAGGAGACCCTGTCTCAGTCACTAACAAAGTACATGACTTCCAATTGGAAGGTGACATCTAGCAGAGCCACAAAGTGGGAGGCGACGAAGGCAGTGATGCAGGGAGTGAGTTTGTGATTGACCTGCTGGGTCCTCTGCCAGCTTAAACAGGAACAGGGCGAGGAGGAAAGATCCCTGGCGAAGGTTCATGCGGGGGATTGAGCCCACCTGGTCACTGGTGACCGTGAGAGGACCCATGCAGGCAAATTAGAGACTTATGATAAACTGGATAAATACACACTTTACCAGTACCGCCAGCGGCTCCATGTTGAGGGGGATAAATCTGGCGACTACTGGCCTGAATTTTGCGGAAGGAGCAGACACCTCTGACGACCTGATTGACAGACGTGGTGGGGGCGCATAGCACACATCAGGGGGGAAATCTTAGAAGTGTTCAGACAGCAATTGCAGAAAGTATATAATGCGGACCTGGCGGTTCGTGAGGATCGTTTTGAACTGTTCTTATGGGGGTTATTGCTATAGTGCCTACCGCCCTTTTGGTTGAGAACTTGAAGCCCAGGTGACTGTTGAAGCAGTTCGAGCGGCGTGTGGTCGCTGCCTAAAGCCAAGGAGCCAGGTACAGACGGATTCCCGTAGGAAGTTTACCAGACGTACTCGATGAGGCGCGTGCAGCCCCTAATCCAGGTGTATGAGGAGGCGTATGAGCAGAACCCTTGCCACCAACCATGGGGGAGGGGGAGATTTTTATGCTTTTAAAGCCAGGGGGAGGTGGAGTGGGGGAGGATAGCCAGGATGCGCCCGCTCACCATGATGAACTCCAAAGTTTTGGTGCAACGGTTGGCTCCTTATATGCCCCACTTGATAAATAAGTCCATTGTGTGTTTATACCTTGTCGTAATACTGGTATGAATATACAGTGGTTAACCCATGTCATGCATGAGGTACGCCACAGGGACGAGGAACTGGCGCTTGTATCCATACTCCTCGAAAAAGCCTTTGATATTGTCAATTGGGGGTACCTGCTTTAAGTACTGAGGGCAGCTGGGATTCGGATCACGGTTCTGCTGTTGGGTTAAACTCCTAAATGCTGGGCCGTGCGCCTGGGTCCGTGTGGGCCAGTCATTCTGTAGTAGGGGATCTCTGTGTATAGTCATAATCTAGTGAATAGTCCCGCCCATGTGCGTGGACCCCGGCAATCAAAAATAATCTCTTAAGTTGTCAAAATAATGCAGAAACTGCAAAGACACTTAAGAGAGAATTTAAAGACAAATAATGCAGCCTATATCCACAGGCTACACTGTCCAGTACTTCAACTAGAAATTCCACCAAAAAACATCACACACAACACAGCCTGCCAGTTTCTACCATAGAGAAACCTGCCTCCCCCAGTCAAAGACTCTGGAATGATAGAGAGGAAGGTAGGGACAGACAAGCCCCATAGGCTGCCATTATGTGGCTTAAATAGGATACTGTGCCTTTAAGAGAACTTTCCAGAACTTCTCCCAGTATCCCAGAATGCATAGCAGGTCCCTCTACTTTCAGTTCTTTTTTCCGGCTCCTGCTTACAGGACCCTGGCATTGAGCTCTCCCTTGTTTCAAGGGTTTATTGGATATTTTGGCACTTTTGTGTTCTAAAAGTGTTGCAGTTTACTTCTTGGTGTTCTCTTTCTCTTTTTTGTGCTGTTTTAGGCGTTTTAGGGCTCTAAAATGCCTGGCCTTTTTGATAAGTGCCCAGCATGTGGGAGGAAGAAGGCCAAGAGTGATCCCCATGATGTCTGCATCGTGTGCCTCCCTGAAGATCATGTCCCTGAGGATTGTGTCATCTGCCATCAGTTTTCTGCTCGGACTCTGAGGGACAGACTGAAGATCAGGCTTTCTGGCCTTGAGGAGAGGCGTCTGCAGGCTGCAGGTGGGTCTGGGCAGGCTGGGAAGGTTCCCTCTGCCTCTGCTGAGGCCTCTGGGGGGCTCCCCAGAGGCAGGAAGTCCAGCAAACGGTCCCGGTCTCCGTCGACGTCGATTGCATCGACGACGACGTCGAGAGGGATGACAGCGGTGTGCTCCCCTTCTCCCCGGGGCTCCGGGTCAAGACGGCGTGACGGCTCGACGTCGAAGATCATGGAGAAGTCGCCGTCGAAGCCACCGTCGACGTCATCGTCTTCGTCGACGTCGAGGTCTTTCTACCGAAGGCGAAGTGACAAGCATCGACGCTCGCCGTCGAAGCGGCATCGACGCTCGCCGTCGAGGCGACACCGGCGATCGCCGTCGAGGCGACACCGTCGATCGCCGTCGAGGCACCGGTCGACGTCGAGGGGCTCCTCGACGTCGAGAGCATCAAGAAGACGGCGACGTTCGTCGTCGAAGACGGAACGCTCGACGTCGAGGAGGCGGCGTACGGCGTCGCGGAAGAAGAGGTCGACGTCGAGGAGTCGACGTTCGACGCCGAGGAGAAGAGGGTCGACGCCGAGGAGACGTCGATCGACGCCGGAGTCGAGGAAGCGTAGTTCGATGCCAGAAAAGCGACGCTCTGCGTTCAGCAGACAGCGGTCAGCGTCTAGGAGTCGGTCAGCCTCTCCAAAACGGCGCAAGAGGGATTCTAGTCCCAGAAGTCACGCTGCTTCAAGTGGAGGACGCAAGAGGAAGCGGTCACCTGCTGATGGGGCTGGCTCTCCCCACCCTTCGCCTAAAGGGTCACCGGGCTCGGTGTACTCAGAGGTGTACACACCATCTCGGCCCAGGACTCCGACTCCTCCTCCTGGTTCTAAGGAGGACCCTCCACCCAAACCTCCACTCCCTTCAGGAGACCCTCCACCACCTCCGGTCCCTCCGCATGGGCCCACCCCGCAGCCGAAGGTTCCTCCTCCGAGGTCCACTTCCCTGCCGTCTCTGCCGTTCTTCCTAAGGGGACCCCAAAACCGAAGCCCCGTGAGGAGCCAAGGAAGACCCCTCCACGAAAACCGACGGAGCGGCCACGAGCGGGCAGGTCTCGCTCTCGCTCTGGGAGAAGGGAGAGATCGCGACGCAGATCATCCACGAGGTCGAGACGCCGCCATAGGAGGCGCGAATCTCGCTCACACACAAGGTCCTCTGGGACCAGGGACTATTCTCCTACCCTATCTAGGTCACCGGACACGAGAGTGTCCCCGATAGATGACCTGGTGGCGTTCCATGACGTCCTTTTAAGGGGCGCTGCGAAGTTGGGCATATCCCTGACGGTGCCTACTCCGAAAACGTCAGTCATTTTTGAGACTTTACATCAAAAACACCTGTCTCGTCCTCTCCTGCCTCTGGTGCCGGGCCTGGAAGAACCGGCTATGGCCCTGTTTCTCACCCCTGCGGTGACGAGGGCGGCTTCATCAAGGTTACTGAAGAAGTACCGGGCTCCCGATTCGGATCCGGCCTTTCTGAGAACGGAACCTCCTCCTGACTCTGTCATTGTGACGGCGGCCCGCAAGCAGCATGCCACCACTCCGCCCTCCACGGTTCCCCCGGATAAGGAGTCGAGGTGGATGGATTCGGCGGGGAGGAAAGTCTGTGGAACTTCCGCTACCTCCATGAAAGCTGCGAGTGCCACGGCGCTGTTGGGCCGATACAACCGCGCCCTCTGGGACTCCCTCGAGCGATTTGCAGAGCATTTACCTCGGGAGAAGCGTGAGGACTTCATGGAAGTACTGAGTGAGGGGGTGCTGGTGGCGAACCAGATTATCAGCGCGGCAGCGGACTCTTCCCTGTTGGCTGCTCACGGATGTTGCCACGGAGTCAACCAACGACGCCACGCATGGCTCCGGCTTACGTCCCTGAAACCGGACGCACAGCAGAGGGTGGCCAACCTACCAATCTCCGGTGAGACCCTCTTCGGGAAGCATGCGGACGATGAGATGGCCCGCATGAAGGCGGAGGCCGAGACGCTAACGGCTGTGGGCCTGGAGAAGCCTAAAGAGACCAAGAAGCAGTACCGCCCTTTCCAACGGCAGTTCGGCGGGCAAGGACGAGGAAGGGGCCAGGCTTCGGGGCAATCGCAACAGCAGCACCAGTTCCGTAAGCCGTTCCAGAAGCGCCAGAAGGGCAGAGGAGGCCAGCAGTCGGCCCCAGCGCCCAAGATCCAGGCTGGGTCTAGGCCCTAGGAACCTACTTCCCCCGGATCTGTTACCCACTCCGGTAGGGGGAAGCATTCAATTTTTTCTGGCAGAGTGGAGAAAAATTACTCAGGACAAGTGGGTGCTGAATATTGTTTGCAATGGATACAGTCTTCGGTTCACCAGCCCTCCTCCAGCAATTCCCCCGGTCAGCTCGCAGTTTCAGCTGCGCGAGCTTCAGGCGGAAGCGGATATCCTGTTGAGGAAAAGGGCGATAGAGGACGTACCTCTGTCTCAGAGAGGAAGAGGACTGTACTCCAGGTTCTTTCTGGTTCGCAAGAAGGACAAGAACGAGTTCAGGCCCATTCTGGACTTGCGGCAGGCAAACAAATGGATTTGCAGGGAAAAGTTTTGCATGCTGTCGTTGCATCAGATTTACCCTCAGTTGCAACAGGGGGACTGGCTATGCGCTATAGACCTACAGGATGCTTACTTCCATGTGCCCATTGCACACAAACAAAGGAAGTTCCTGCGGTTCCAAGTCGGCACCAATCACTATCAATACACAGTACTCCCATTCGGACTGAAGTCTGCGCCGAGAACGTTCTCGAAGTGCATGGCGGTGGTAGCAGCACACCTGAGGAAGAACAAGGTGTTCGTCTACCCGTACTTGGACGATTGGTTGATCAAGGCATCCTCCTTCTCGGAAGCGCGAGCACACTTCCAGAAGACGTGCGTTCTCTTGAACAAGCTGGGGCTACACATCAACATGGCCAAGTCTGTCCCGACTCCGGTCCAATGCATACAGTACTTGGGAGCCTCCATCAATACACTGTCAGCAAGCGTGTCTCCTTCGGAAGAGCGACGATTATCACTCCTTCGGAAGGCTCAGGCTCTTATGACGACTCCATCTACAACAGTGAGGACGGTGTCTTCTCTACTGGGATCGATGGCCTCTTGTATCTTCCTGACGCCACACGCACGGCTGCACCTGAGACCGCTGCAGGAGTGCTTGGAGGACCAGTGGGATCAGAGGAAAGGATCTTGGGACGACAAGATTCGACTGTCGCTGCATGCTCTTCAGTCTCTGAAGTGGTGGTGTTCGGCGGAGAATCTCCTCAGAGGGGTTAACTTTCACAAGGACATTCCCACGCAGACTGTAGTGACGGATGCGTCTCTTCTGGGATGGGGAGCGCACTCCGGGACTCTACAGATTCAAGGCACGTGGTCGCCGATGGAGGCCACGTATCACATCAATTTCCTGGAACTCAGGGCTGTTCACTTGGCTCTGAAGGCCTTTCTTCCGTCCTTCCAGACCAACTCTCTGCTTGTACAGACGAACAATACCACCACGATGTATTACCTCAACAAGCAGGGGGGATCGAGATCACGCACTCTGTCACAGGAGGCGCAGACGATCTGGCACTGGCTCCTAGCCAGAGGACTGACGATAACGGCCACCCATCTACCAGGTGTGCAGAATGTTCAGGCAGACGCACTGAGCAGACTGGTTCAGGAAAACCACGAATGGGTCATAAACGACGAAGTACTAGGAGAAGTCTTCGCAAGGTGGGGAACTCCAGACGTAGATTTGTTCGCCACCGCCGAAAACAGCAAGTGCAGAAACTTCGCCTCCAGGTACTTCCAGCACGGGACGCTGGGGAATGCGTTATGGATCAACTGGACGAACAGCTTTCTGTACGCCTTTCCTCCCATTCCCCTGATTCCGGCGGTGCTCATCAAGCTGGCCCGGTCCAGAGCTCGGATGAAACTCATCGCCCCGGAGTGGCCCAGGCAGTGGTGTTTCACGGACCTACTACACCGGTCTCTCCTTCCTCACATTCGGTTGCCGTGCAGGCCGGACCTTCTCACGAAGTTCGGGGGACGGATGTTACACCCCAACCTCTCGTCTTTGAGTTTGGCGGCATGGCTCCTGAGATAGTGCAATATGGCCATCTGAATCTGCCCGATGATTGCATGGACATACTGAAGGAGTCTAAGAGACCTTCCACTCGGACTTCATATGCTTACAAGTGAAAGAGGTTTTGTATCTGGTGCCAGTCTAAGAACCATGATCCTACGACCTGTAAGGAAGATGTCATCCTTCCTTACCTTTTACATTTGGCGCAGTCTGGCCTTCATGTGCATTCCATTAAGGTTCATCGGGCTGCATTGACTGCCTACAGGAAATGCCCTTCACAGACTTCCTTTTTCCAGATCCCCGTGATCAAAGATTTTCTGGAAGGATTGAAGAAAGTATTCCCTCCTGTCAGGCTTCCCTCGCCTTCATGGGAATTGAATGTTGTGCTGTCCAGATTGATGAAGGAGCCTTTTGAACCCATTCATAAGGCTTCGTTGCAGCACCTGTCCTGGAAGGCGGCGTTCCTCGTGGCCATTACATCGGCCCACAGGGTGATTGAAATTCAGGCGTTGTGTTGTAATGAACCGTATACTGTATTTCATGCTGCTAAGGTTGTTATGCGTACTCGCCCTAAATTTCTTCCCAAGGTTATTTCTGATTTTCATGTCAACCAGACTATAACTTTGCCTACGTTTTTTCAGAACCCTTCATCCCCAGCGGAGAGGTCTCTCCATTCCCTGGATGTTAGGAGGGTGTTGAAATTTTATCTGGATAAAACCAAAGATATTCGTAGGTCTGACCAGTTGTTTATCAATTATGGATCGGTCAGGACGGGTCTTGCGACCTCTAAGCAGTCCATCTCTAGGTGGATATTGTCCTGCATACAATTGTGTTATCAAAAGGCTAATAAGACCTTAGGAGGTAAGCCTAAGGCTCATTCCACCAGGGACAAAGCTGCCACGACAACTCTGCTCCGTAACGTGCCGATTGCTAAAATCTGCAAGGCAGCCACTTGGAAGTCGGTTCATACCTTTGCTAAGCATTACTGCCTGGACACTGACGCCAGGGCAGACGCTCAGGTTGGGCAGGCTTCGCTGCGGAATTTGTTCGCACAGTAGTGGCGTTATGTATTTATTCTCCACCGCCGATTTGGTGTGGGGATGGGCTTGCCATTCTATTCACTAGATTATGACTATACACAGAGATCCCCTACTACAGAAGGAGTAGTTTCTGTCCTGTAACTCCAGTTCTGTAGTAGGGGTATCTCTGTTATAGTCATAAGCGCCCGCCCTCCTCCCCGGTGGAGATATTTCATCATGTAAAGAATGCGACAGGTCTGGCGTGTTTCGCCTTCAAAAAGAACTGAAAGTAGAGGGACCTGCTATGCATTCTGGGATACTGGGAGAAGTTCTGGAAAGTTCTCTTAAAGGCACAGTATCCTATTTAAGCCACATAATGGCAGCCTATGGGGCTTGTCTGTCCCTACCTTCCTCTCTATCATTCCAGAGTCTTTGACTGGGGAGGCAAGTTTCTCTATGGTAGAAACTGGCAGGCTGTGTTGTGAGTGGTGTTTTTTGTTGGAATTTCTAGTTGAAGTACTGGACAGTGTAGCCTGTGGATATAGGCTGCATTATTTGTCTTTAAATTCTCTCTTAAGTGTCTTTGCAGTTTCTGCATTATTTTGACAACTTAAGAGATTATTTTTGATTGCCGGGGTCCACGCACATGGGCGGGACTATTCACTAGATTATGACTATAACAGAGCTACCCCTACTACAGAACTGGAGTTACAGGACAGAAACTACTCCTTCCGAGGGGTGGGTGCTGGAGTGGGACATGCTCCATGGTTGCCCCCTCTCAGCGCATCTATTTGCGTTAGCTAGCGAGCCACTGGTGATTGCGGCATACAGGGATTGTGAACAGTGGTGCCTCCAGATGGGAGGGACACTACTCGTGATCATTGTATGCAGATAATGCCCTTTTCTTTGACGCTTCACCCTGTGATACAATGTCCAAGCTGCTGCAGATCATGGAGGACTTCGGTACCTACTCAGGACTTCGCCTTAACAGACGTAAATCTTTGCTCTTCCCACTGGTTCCACTTTCCCATCTTGGGTTGTGCTGGGAGCCAGGACATTTTAGATACCTGGGTGTACAGGTGGTGCTTAAGGACCCCCAATTATTTCACATAAATGTGCACAGAACGGTTGATGCCTTGAGGCGATCGGTGTTCTTTTGGAACACACTGCCGCTCTCTTTGATGGGTAGACTGGCGGTGGCCAGGATGATTGTGCTGCCTTGCTGCTTAACTATGTTACAAAACTTGTTGTGCCCTATGCCCGTGCAGGTATTAAAGCAGTTGACCTCGATACTGGTGGCGCTCTATTAAGTGGCACTTAATACTCTGAATTGGCAGGATGAGGCAGGGGATTGGAGGCCCCTAGATTGGACATTTAATACTATGTGACTCACAGCTTGTTTCCCGGTGCCTGGATGAAAGGGATAACTGGGAGAAGAGGCTACTGAAGGGACAAGTTTTGCCGGACAGGCTCCCAACCGCGTCGATGGAAGGGCCATAAGTTTCTGATGACATGCTTTATATAGTTTTACAGACTGCAATCATCTGGCAATGTTTTGTGGAATGGATTTCAAGCATGGGTTCTTGCTCTGGTGCGGAAAATGATTGACTGCATGTCCTTCCAGGCATGACCGGAGGCAGTATGTAACAGATTGGCTGACTTGTACCCAAGCAAGACCTGCATCTCCTATGAACAGGCCTGTGAGCACTTTGGGCTGGAGCAAGGCCGCTTTTTACATTATGCTGCATTATCAGACCTGTTTAAAGCAGGATGGTCAAAGTATTTTACCGTCCCGCAGACCACCCAAACACTGGATATAATGCTCATATGTGGAGCAGGGCGCAGACTCTTCTCTCTCCTTTATAAGGCAATGAGGGTTGAATCAACGGGCCTCCCTCCCAGGGCGCGGGTGACTTTGGATGCGGACATGACAGAGGTGAAAGGGTGCTTAAAGCAATAAGTGCACTCACACATAGGGAATCATGTAATGCTCCCTTCAAACGAATACACTGCAACTACTTACACTGCACTTACATAACCCCAGTGAAGTTGCACTGCATTGTGCTGGACAGCTCGGATACTTGACCTTGGTATAAAGAAGAGGGGTTGGACTTCCTAGAGTCAGCATTGGGGGTGTCCCAGGGTATGTCAATTCTGGGCTAAGGTAGTGGAGAAAGTGCAAAGGGGCACAGGCCTTCAGGGATGTTGTCACCGCTACACTGCCTGTTGGAACACATCCGGAAACCCAAAAAGCATAAGTTAGCTTACAAACTCTTGCAGTTGCTCATATTGTTGGCGAGGCGCAGAATTGTAATAACGTGGCTGGGGAGGTGTGTCTCTGAAGCTGATGTGTGGATGAGGGACGTGTGCGAATGGACACTGGCGGAAGAAGCACAAATGAAAGCTAGTCGAGATGATAAACTAGAAGAGGATCTCAGAAAGTAGAGGGAGCTTTGTAACTCATTTCTGAATGCTAAATCGAATGAGTGATCAGAATAAATCAGGTGTGGGCGAAGGTACGACAGAGGAAGAAATAAATAGAGTATAAGGTCAGGCTATTTGATTTCATTACAAGAACGGAGGCTACCATTATGCATATTTCTTGTAATGCTAACTCCAAGCAGCCACTTAAAAGCAATACATCATATAGTGAAACCGATCTAGAATAGAATCTTCCAGATATACAATAGCCATGCACATAGGATAGTCTGCCTCTTTTAAATGCGGCTCCAGGCAGATAAGTACATTTTCTCTTCACTTTCATTTATGAGCTGTACCTTCTAGAATGGACAACTTCATGTGATGTGTATTGTATGTTTTTTCCAACTTAATTAGTATATCTTTCTGAATAGACTTGTGCCTCTTTGACCTCAAACTCATCTTAAATCTCGGCTCACACCTAACCGATTTCCAATTTATGGAAATCCTAATTTACAGAAGCTCCTCTGAACCTTACTAATAAGTCAGCTTGTCTGCCTTCTAAGCCATCTATATACATTACTAAGTACTACAACCAGTAAAAGAGTTTTAAATCTAACCTGTCTGATGTAGAATCAGAGGATGTAGATCACATACTCGTAGTACGGCCCACGGGCCTCCAGCGGCCCGGCAAGCCTTTCCTGGCGGCCCGCAGACCGTGCATACATCGTACCCGTGTTTTAAAGATTTTTTTTTTTTGAAGAGTGTCAGCAAATACCCCGGCAGCGCGACTCAGAGACTCTGCTGCTCTGTGGGGGCCGGGCGATTCCTGTCAGTCAGAGTGGGGCTGCAGGGGCGCTAAGAGGTGAACAAAGCCTCATTAAAATGTGAATGGTCTTTTAAAGACCTGTGAAGTGCTGAGATGCGGCTGTGTGTGTGTGCCCGGAAGCTGACTCAGCCCGGGCACACACAGGCAGGGTAAAGTGAAGAGGGTCACAGAGGAAGAGGGAGGGAGGTAGAGGGAAGGAAAGGGAGGGAGACAGTCGGACAGAGGGAGAGTAAGGGAGAGCGAAGCAGAGCGAGGGAGGCAGACCGAGGGAGAGCGAGGGAGGCAGGCAGAGCGAGGGAGGGAGACCGAGGCAGAGAGAGGGAGGGAGGGAGGGAGACAGAGGTAGAGCAAGGGAGAGCGAGCGAGGGAGAGAGAGGGATGGAGAGGGAGAGAGCGAGAGATAGGGAGGGAGAGCGAGAGATAGGGAGGGAGAGCGAGAGATAGGGAGGGAGAGCGAGAGATAGGGAGGGAGAGCGAGAGATAGGGAGGGAGAGCGAGAGATAGGGAGGGAGAGAGATAGGGAGGGAGAGCGAGAGATAGGGAGGGAGAGCGAGGGAGAGCGAGGGAGGGAGAGCGAGGGAGGGAGAGGGAGGGAGAGCGAGGGAGGGAGAGGGAGGGAGAGCGAGGGAGGGAGAGGGAGGGAGAGCGAGGGAGGGAGAGCGAGGGAGGGAGAGCGAGGGAGGGAGAGGGAGGGAGAGCGAGGGAGGGAGAGAGGGCAGGGGAGGGAGAGGGAGGGAGGGAGAGCGAGGGAGGGAGGGAGGGCGAGGGAGGGAGGGAGAGCGAGGGAGGGAGGGAGGGCGAGGGAGGGAGGGAGGGCGAGGGAGGGAGAGGGAGGGAGAGGGAGGGAGGGCAGGGGAGGGAGAGCGAGGGAGGGAGGGAGAGCGAGGGAGGGAGGGAGGGAGAGCGAGGGAGGGGGAGGGAGGGAGGGCGAGGGAGGGAGGGGGAGGGAGGGAGAGCGAGGGAGGGAGAGCGAGGGAGGGAGACAGAGAGAGAGCGAGACAGAGTGAGTGAAACGGAGGGAGACAGAGAGACAGAGGTAGGGAGAGGGACAGAGAAAGAACGAGAGAGCGAGCGAGAGATGTGTGTATGCCGGGTCTGGTGGCTCAGTGGACAATGGCGTCCGCTGCAGGGACCTGTGATCAACCTCATGGTCAGTTTTTTTTGTTGCTCTAGCCCCACCCCCATTGACCCCGCTCCCTCCTGTGCGGCCCACGGACACAAACCACATTGTAAATTTGGCCCCCAAGAGAAAGTTTGTGAGTACCCATGGTCTAGCTCTATCCCCCTCCCCCACTGAGCCCGCCCCCATCGGTGCATTCCTCTGACACAAACTACACTGTAAATTTGGCCCCCCGAGAGAAAGTTTGTGAGTACCCATGATCTAGATGTACCTACAGCGAAAATCAATAATGAAGAAATTAACAGGATTATTCACAAGAACCCTCAACTAAAAAGAGAAAATCGAAAAAGAGTGGGAGGGGAAACAGAACTGCTTACATCAGTAGGAAATGGTAGACAATTACATTCTCAAACAGGTGCATTCTAGCAGCTGCAGGCCTTTCTGAGCTCATACATTGCTCTGGGTCAGTACTGAAGGAGTTAACTAAAGCTGATGACACAAGCAGATTTGAAAGGCAAGGAAACCACATGGCTTCGGCTCATGCTAACGCCAAATATTTTCGATTTCCACAGATGGTCATTTTAGCATTAGCTGAAGACATCTCTATGATTTGGAAGGAGCATGGACGATATCATGGACATAAATCATCATTAACTCACTAATTTGTTGGTCTGTTACTAGTCTGGCATTTACATTCTTAGCATTTTGTTTAGTCGGTAGACAAGTGGAAATACAGAGGGAACAAAAAATCTGTCTGGTCGACTACAGAGACATCAATTGCACGTTTTCTCCTACTACCAGCATAATGATTGAACAATTACAAATCTTTATGGTAGGTTGGGGGAGCTAAAAACACAGGTGGTAGAAGGAAGACTACGTAACAGGTACCAGACCAGCCTGGATGTAGGAAGTAGTATGCCTTAGTTCCACAAAAATAAATGTGACGTAATGCAAGGAAGCTGCTTCTACCTCTCTTAGACCTCTGCAACACTGCAGTACAGTTACTGTAGCCCACTGGCCCATCGCCTGTTCTTTGTACACGAAGGGGGCAGTGGTCATGGCAACAGAGATAACAAGGGGTCCATTTCCTTTAGCCAAACTAGAATTTGAATACACATAGTTTGTTGCTACACTTCTTTTACTATATGCCTCCATTTCTAAAGCAGTCCCTTTTACTTGTGGGTCCCCATCTTCCTTGGGGTAACAGATTTTGTTCATTAGAGGCATGTAGAAGTTTGAACCAAGCTGAGCATGAGCCATTGTGAGAGAATGACAGCGGTATCAACGGGATTCCTTTTATGTTTTGATGAGGAGGAATCTTGCCACAAATCTAACAGTTAGCAATGTTGCTTAGCTGGTGTGTCTGATGCAATATTTGAAGAAATTAATTATTTCTCAGATTTTGAGGGTATCCCTGTTCATGTTGCGACAAATCAAAACGATGATGCTCTTTTGCAGCAAGGGATGTAACAGTAATGTTGGGTAAGGAGGCTGCTGGCATTACTTCCTCCACTACCCACATTACAGTAGCGATGATTGCAACAGTCAAAGTTAGACCAAGAATGTAGATTGTACAGCCTTTGCAAAATGTTGCAGCGATCTCCTCCTTCTTAGGCGAGCTCATTTTCATCGGCAAACAACAAAACAGATGGTGCCCTATGGTCCTGGGCAGGCGTAGGTTTCTTCAGTAACATTGAGACGAGTAGTCACTAAAAGGCTACCCCCCTTTGAAGTCAGTCTTTAACCTCCCAGGACGGTGGCTCAAACAGTCTTTTTCAGCAGCGTAGTGTCTTTCTTCATGGGTCGCAGCTGATATTGAGATGTACCAGGGATCGTGTGGTCCAGGAAGACTTTCTCAGGTCCTTCAGGTGATGTAGCTTGTCCTTTCTCCGTGGCCAGGATGTCACAGTGATCTGCCAACACAGCTGGGCTCTCTGGAAGGATTTTGTGACGACACACTCACCAGGGCGCAAGCAGTGGCCCTCACCTTGCGACCTGTCTGGAAGAGTCTCCCGAACCTGTTGATTAATAGAAGACAAACTGTCAGTCAACTGAGACAAATAGTCATTTTTCAATACATAGGGTACATCATGGATAGGGCGTGGCTTAGGAATCCCCCAAATATTCATTGGCCTTCCAAAAACCACCTCATACGGTGTGAGGCTAGATGGTGTATGTGGTATTGATCTAATGGATAGCAATGCCAAGGGCAGTGCATCAGGCCATTTCAAAAATGTGGAAGCCTGTATTTTGGCCAGTTTTAATTTAAGGGTAGAGTTGTAACGTTCCACTAGTCCTGCTGATTGTGGGTGAAAAGTTGCATGAAACTTCTGCTTAATTCCCAACCCTTCCATGAGATACGCAACAACTTGTCCAATGAAATGGGGTCCGTTGTCCATTTGCATGACCTCAAAAGGTGCAGTTGGTGTCGCAAACCCTCCTATTGGCGTTTGCGTTCACTTTCCATTATTATACTGAAGATCAAACACACAGAACTGGGCTAGTTTCTTAGCTCTACCGACAATCTCTGGATCATCCCAAACTTGCATAAGTTGCTCTGCTATTGAGGATGCTCCAACATGTGTCGGCCCATGTGTCATGTGAATCATAGCGTGTAAATAGGCTGCGGGTAACTTCCATTTTGTCATTTCTTTATTCCTCCAACAGCCCTCATCGTCCAATGCTCCCACCTTGGACCATTGGTCTAATTCATCAACAGAACAGAGACAGATTGTTGCATGTCCAGGACCTCTTGCCTGGCATCATGCCAACGTTCAGCCTGTGATTTAACTACATACATAGATGTAGTACTTTGTTGCATTGCAGTCTCACGAACTGTGTAGTATGCAAAGGCATTGCCTGCTCCTATTTTGTCAGTCACTTTCTTGTGTGCACTACACTGAACAATTGCCACTTTCTTAGGATAAGTCAAGGCAGTAAGGAGATCATGCACTTATTCCCCCATGCACTATTTGTGTCCCATGTGAAGTGAGAAAACCTGTACCACGTCGAAGGCGCCCTTATTGTAGTCTGGAGTTCCTAATACTGGTGCAGAACAAAGAGCGTGATGTAACTGTTGTAAAGCATTCTGACATTCAGTAGTCCATGGGTAAGGCATTGTAGTGTCTTTAGTCAAAAAGGGGCAAAAAAGATTTTTTAATGTGTGAAAAACTAGGGATCCACTGCCTACAGAAAGAAGTAAGGCCAATCCATGCATGAACATCCTTCTGAGTACAGGGCACAGGCGTGTCCAAAATAGTTTGAATGCGATCTGGTGTGAGTGCACTTCCCTCCTTAGACAGGAGGTGACCTAAGTAAGTAACCCGCAGTCTACAAAAGTGTAATTTCTTTCTAGAGACTTTTTGATGATGGGAGGCAAGAAATAGGAACAATAACAGTGTTCCTTCTTCACACTAGGTAAGGACGCCAGAGCGGCATCCTCATTGATAAGACCGGATCTCTCAACCATTGAATAATTGTTATTTAAAATAACACGCACACCTTCCAGAGAGCAACGTATTGGGGCACGAAAATATTTAAGCATTTCTATACCGACAATATGGTCGGGTCTGGTAGGGGAAAGCAAAAAATGGACATGCTGCAGTGAATTTGTCAAGTCCGAAAAGTGACTGTGAAAGTGGGCTAGGTGTAGGTGTCCCATCGAATCCTATCGCTGTTATCATTGTGCCAGACAGGAGAGCCCTGGGTGCCAATTTTTTTAGACCGAGCACTACAGGCAGCCCCTGTGTCAACCAGAAACCGATCAGCAGATCCCAAGAGGCTTGCATCAACATAAGGACCCATTTGATCTACTGACACCTCAACCGGCCCCATACCCCACCCTAGGCATCCCTATTCATAATTGGAATCTGCAAGAGCAGCATCAGCACAATAATCCGGTATTGGAGTAATTTGGTCCTTGTTCAACTGCTTCAAATGTACCTCCCTTGTTTCCTGAATTCCCTGGGCGTCTTCTCACACTACCCCTTTCCCAGTGGTACTCCTGACTTAGCAAAAGAGGGCACTCAGAACGCCAGTACCCAGTCTCTGTACAATAAGCACACTGATCCAGGGACAAGTTTGCTCAAGGGAGAGGGGGCACCCCAGGTGTATACATTGCATGCCCATCTCTTCCACCTCCCCTAAATAGTGAACCATATACTTGAGCCAACATAACTTTTGTTTTTAACTACTTAACCTTCTATCCTCCTTGTCTTTTGTGTCCAATTCCTGACGCTCCTAATATTGGGCCATAGTCAAAAGGGAGACTGGGGAAGATGTAGTCCATGAACTCTTGCTGGCCTTTAGGCGACTAGCTATTTCTGGCAACATGTTAGCGACATATTTATCAACAAACAAGTGCTTACCCGTATCATTGACAATGACTGATCACTAAAATCATGGAATGTCTCTTCAAATGCACCCAAGTATCACCATAAGCTACAATATTCTCTACCTTCCGAATTGTTCTACAAATATCAGGGGGCAAAATAAGTCCCCCAAAAAAATATCAATCTGGCAGGGTCATAGTGCAGGAGCTAGTAGGTCATTCCACTTCTTCATAAAAAGCAGCCGGATTTTTCCGTGAATCAGGCAAAGCAGCTTTAAGAGCCACAACATCTGCTCTACTCCAAGGGGTATAGACCCAATTATAAATCAAATATCCCTTTGCATCATCTGAGGTTTTAGCCTCATCCATTTCCGATACCTTTGGGGGAACATGCAGAGGTGCTGCTTCACGCATTGATTTCATAGCATCTTCACTACTTCTAGGTTTGTTTGCATCTACTGAATCATCTACTACCTTTTGTCTGAGATGGAGCTATTTTACAATGTTATTTTTTCTAGCTAACTCTTTCTCTTTTCGTAAATGCCATGTTTCATTTCGTAATTTTACCCCTCTCCTAATCATATCCAGTAAGTTTTGAAAAAAGGAAAGTCCCATCTACTAACTGTTTATAATCAATACTGATATCATCTGGCTCTGTTTCATTAAAATTATGCTGCCAACCATATATTACCTCCCAAGAGAATTTTTATAAAAAAATATAACTGTTTGGTGTTTTCCCCAAGTCTGAACTGTAACTGCGAGGACCGGCGCTGTAGTAGTCTGAGGCGCTTCCTCTCTGGCAATGTCCCTTAATTTATCTTTTCTTCCTTGGTCAAAGTAGAGCGAGTTAGCCACCCACCATGCTTATCTTTATCTTTTTTATCTGAAGACAAATGCTCCTCGTCAGAAACCTCATTCTCATGGGGGTGGAGGTCTATGTAACAAGATGGAATCATCCTGAGGTTTATTAAGTATGGGATAAATAGGGCACCTAATAGGGTACTGGCCAGTTACCTCTAAACGACTCTCCCCATCTTCTTTTATTTCCTTATTTTTCAATTCCAATGTTTTTTTTATATATCGTTTTACGCTGCTCTTTTTCTGCTATAGCTTCTTCTTTCCTCACTCACTCTTGCACTTCTTTCTCCCACATTAGTACACAATCAAATCTATCTCGTTGAGTTTACTTCTTAAATAAACACTGCTCTAAATATTGAATCTTTTTAAAGTCAAATGACCCATTCACGAGCCATCGTAAATCAGGATGCATTTTCATATATTTGTTCCACAGTGTACTATACATTATGGAAGAAATACTGTATTAAATGTACATATGCCTATTAGGTGTCTCCTCTGGGAGAGCCGGCCGACTTCTTTCTAAATCCATTTTGGTACCTCCAAGACAGCAGCACAACCGACTAAGTGCGCTAGGAGCAGGCATGCTACAAAATTATAGTAAAATAATTATAGTAAAATATTACTTATCCCAGATGTATCAAAGTAGAGAAAAATCTCCACATTACCCGCCTTTAACTATTGCAATAGGTAAACAAACAAACAAAACTAGAATCTTGGCCAAGCAAATCCCAAATCAAGAGTGCTGCTTCAGCGACCATAACAAACAAAAGTCTCCAACCTCCATTGTCAATCTCTTTGTCGACCAAATGGTCACTGCAAAAATGGGAGCCAAAGGAAATCTGTTGGGTCCGGCCACCACCTGGAGGGTCAAATCGAGAAAACCGGAAAAACACTTTGTTCTGCAAAGACAAGGGTCTCCTCATGCTGAATGTCTCCTCAGCAAGATTCTAGTCTTCCGTCAAGACCACTCCTTCGGGCGGCCGCGTTTCCGATGAGCCCCATGTTGGGCGCCGAACTGTGGAAATGTGCCTTTTTAGGAGCACACCAGTGCCGGGGACCCCTTTATCTTTGTCCACGGGTCCTCAGACCAACAAAATAGAGATTGACACTGAAGCTGAAATTCAAAATAACAAGTTTATTCACTCATGAGTGAGACCACGTCCATGCAACACCCTCAAGTGTTCCAGGAGGTAGTGGCTTGAATGAACAGACCATGGGCCTTTTATACTGAGTTTGTTGCAGAGTAAGCATGTAGACGTAATAGAAGGTACAAGAATTCACCGGAATAGCTACCGACAAACATGGGCAGATGGATATCACTTAGTGAGCAGAGTGGGAGGGGAAACAGAACTACTTATATCAGTAGGAAATGGTATACCGTTACATTCTCAAACAAGTGCAATTTATCAGCTACAAGCCTTTCCGAGCTCATACATTGCTCTCGTTCAGTACTGAAGGACTTAACTAAAGCTGATGACACAAGCAAAATTGAAAGGCAAGCAGCAGTGAAGACGGAAGAACTACATAGCTGACCAAATGGATGCCACACACAAGATGGCTTCTACTCATGCTAATTATTTTCGATTTCCACAAAGGCCTTCCAGGATCTCATGCTTGATATTTTAGGCCAGCAGACTAGAATAATTGATAGGGCGGAAAGCAGCCACATTAACGATAATTAGATTTCGATCTACTTGGAGGATGGAGTCAGAGAACCCTGATCCTATTAGGGAACACGAATGCAGAGATAAATGCAGAGCGACAGAGTAGTCCTTACCAAGATCAACCCTAAGCTGAGTGACCTGGCTGACAAAGAACCCTCGGCAAACCCCAAAGGACTCCTATTCGGAGAGGACATGATCAAGAACTTAGGCAAATATGTTGCAACCTTCACAGCCCTAGACAAGGCTCAGAACAGCATGCTTTGAGTTTTCAACCATAGTGTTTTTTGCCCCGGCTGGCACGAGGTGCCGCTTTACCAGCGTGCCTACCAAAGGCCTTGCTACATACGAGGATTCGGGCGACCTTACTAAGCGAATATCCCCCCCACCATTCTACCTGTAGAGAGGAAAACCCTACCACTCTAAAGGATTCAGAGAGTGTGGACAAAGCTCCAGTAATTTCCCCTCATTCTTCTTTTTTCCCCCAGAAAATGTGGGAGGTCGACTCAGATTCTTTTTACAGACTTGAAAAACAATTTCACAATACCCTTGGGTTTTAGAAAACAATCAAAGCTTCAAAATAGAATTTTTCAAAAACACTGACACAATCCTCACCCCCAGGAAACCTATTACTGACCACAGACCAACAGAAAATAGTACAGGAAGAGGTAATGTCCATGATAGAGAAAGGAGCAATTATAGAAGTACCATGGGATCGTATGAAATTTGTAAGCACTCTTTCTGGTAGAGACAAAAGACAAGGGTTGGAGAGCAGTGATCAATCTGAGAGAATTGAACAAATCTCTCATCTACAGACACTTCAAAATAGAGGTTATCCACCTCCAGAGAGACATGCTTCTAGAAAAAGATTGGCTAGTGAAGTTGGACTTGAAAGATGCATACGTCACAATCCCCATGGTCTCCAAGTTCCAACCAAATCACCAATTTACATGGAACTGTCACCTATACCAATTGCAAGCTCTACCCTATGCTCTGCTCACTGGTGTTTCACCTAGCCAACGAGAGCCATAGAATCCTTCTTGGGAGAAAGACTGATACAACTGATTGCCTATCTCGACAATATTCTCATTATGTCCCTGCACCACTCTCCGATTCTTCAAGACCTAAATACACCAGTAAATCTCTTAGAGAGCCGTGGCTTCATATTAAACAAGGAAAATCTATTCTGACTCCCTCAAAATCTCTGGAATTGTTGGGATTCACAGTAGACACAATAATAAAATCACCTTTGCTGCTACCCAAGAAGAAAATCACAAAAATACGCAAAGAAATAAGACTTGTATTTGCATTGATCCAGAGGGTCCTCCAGAAAGTGAGACAAGACCAATGCTTCTTAGTACTAATGGCCCCTTTCTGGCCCACGCATGCGTGGTTCCCAACGAGTTTGGAATTAGCCTGCGAAATACCCTATCTACCTCCAGCAGCAGAAGGCCTTTTCAGAGACATACAAGGAAGGTAACATCCCCTAGTCTAGACAGGGACTTTGAACCTTCTCGCCTGGAAAGTGTTGGGAAATCTAATGAAATCACAGACCTTTCGAGATAATGTACTATACTCCTCCAAGAGTCATAAACTCCTGGAACCCACTATAGATACACTGTCATCAGGAGACCTTGGTTACACTGGTGCCTGGATAGGAACCTGGATTCCTTGGAGGCTCCCATCGTACACCCAGCAAACCTTTTAGTTGAACAATCTAAGAGGGCTTACTTACAGATCAATTAATTGCTACAGATCAGATATTTCAGCAGGCCAAGCTCTAATAAATGGTAAGACATAGGGAAAAATGCAATAATATGCAGCATTATGAAAAGTATCAGACTAAAGAAACCACCTAAATACGAAACCCTATGGTATGTTAACTTACTACTAGAACTTTTCACTACCTGGCCTGAGGACAGATACCTAGATAAGAGACTTTCCATAAACTAGCCTCTCTGCTCTGCCTAATCTCCTGACGTAGAGTATTGGACGTTAAAGCACTAGAAGTAATTAATAGAGTCTGATGCTTTTGGTGTCAATTTCGAGATTATTAAGAGAACTAAGACTATGCCAGATACAATTTTCTACCCAAAGTTTAACGTGTGCAAAAAAACTTTCTGTGGTAAATTGTATGATAGAGTATGATGCAAGAATGAGCGAACATCATTCGCGTAGTGTTAACCAACTACTTATCTCATCTGTAAAACCCTTCAAACCCATCACATCAACTTCTATAGCACATAAATAGGCAATGCAATCAGCTGGTTTTGACCTAAAAAGGTTCCAGGCACACTCAATAAGGGGCGCTATGGCTAGTAAATCATTTTGGAAAGTGGGTAAACTAGGTGACCTTCTTAAAGCAGCTGATTGGTCAAATTCTAACACTTTTGCTAAACACTATTGTAAACCTATTTAACATATGTTCGATGTAGTGTTACTAAACTACCAACATGCATAATTGTAGCCTCCGTTCTTGTAATGAAATTGCGATTTTCCTAATAACATGACAAGAGAATCTTGATTTCATTAAAGAAACGTACGCTAACATTATCCCTCCTTTCCCCTCAAGTGGGTGGATAAATAAATTACTGACAATATATGAATACTTTGATAGAACCTTTATTCAATGGATTGATGAAAATTTCATGTAATTTGCCTGCTTTGATATTACACCTTTCTTCGTTACATGACAACAGAGCGCGTATACTCTGTCTTTTCTTCAGATAACTCAATCTAACTGATTCATCTATACTGCTGTTTCCGCAAGGAAGATTTTCTGAAAATATTAACTCATTGTCCCCTTCATTCTTTCTACCCGTTTGGAATGCACAACAAAAAAAGAAGAAAAATAAAGAAAATATTATACAGAAGAAGACTTACTTTATTACCTCGCATTTAAAAGAGGCAGACTATCCTATGTGCATGGCTATTGCATATCTGGAAGATTCTATTCTATATCTGTTTCACTTTATGATGTCTTTTTCCAGGACAAAATCTTCACGATTAAAAACAATATTTCTCCACCCTCTCCCTCCCATTCATTCTCACTTCCCTCTGAAAATCCCCAGCATTCCCTCCTATTTCCATCACCGAATTCCACAGCCTTCTGCACAAAGTCAGTTCCGGGTCTCCCAAAGACTGCTGCCCTCCCCACATTCTTAAAGAAATCTTTCTGACCTGCCCTGGCCCTTCTTAACACCTCCTTAGCCACTGGAGTAGTCCTAGACTCCTTCAAGCAGGCCGTAGTGCTACCCATTTTAAAAAAGGCCAACGCAGACCCCTTAGTTTTGAGCAACTACAGACCCATCTCTCTTCTCCCCTATTTGGGAAAGATCTTAGAGACTTATGTAACCCGGTGTCTGAGTACCTTCATTGAGAACTCATCTTTTCTGGACCCCCAACAGGCTGGTTTCCGCCCCCTCCATTCCACCGAGGCGGTTATTGCGGCAGTCATGGACACCTTAAGAACAGGAGCTGACAATAACATCCCCCAAGCCCTCGTCCTGTTGGATCTGTCGGCGGCTTTTGACACGGTCGATCACACCATACTGATCGACCGTGTCACCAACGCCGGCATACAGGGCGTTGCTCTTGATTGGGTTCGATCTTTTCTTCACGGCCGCTCCCAGGCAGTTCATCTCTCCACCTTTTCTGCTCCCCTTTCCCCCCTCTCCTGTGGTGTCCCTCAGGGTTCGGCTCTATCTCCTCTCCTTTTTAATTTATACATGCAACCCCTTATGGTTTCTCTCCGCCACTCCCCTGCCACTATCTATAATTACGCAGACGATCTGCAGCTGATCTTTCTTTTGGATACCTCGCCTTCTTCCCGCACCAACTTCCAAACCATTATGCTATACATCTCTGATTGGATGGCTCACAGCCAGCTCAAGTTGAATCCCTCCAAGACGGAACTTGTTCTGGTGGGTGGTCCGACCAATCCTTGGGATGACAATTATTGGCCCCCCTCTCTTGGCACCCGCCTCGCCCGGTCAGCTCTGTGAAAAGCCTTGGAGTTGTCATATCTGACGATCTATCTATGAAATCGCAGATCTCGGCTGTAACATCTTCCTGCTTCTTTCAGCTGCGCAGGATCCGTAAGATCTGTCGATTTCTCACCAGAGAGGCACTCATTCTAGTCATCTTGGCCCTTGTCATCTCCAGGGTTGACTTTGCTAACATCTTATATGTGGGGATCCCTGCCTACCAGCTCCAAAGACTCCAACTGATTCAGAATCAGGCCGCCCGCTTGGTGTTCCACTAACCTAAACACCAGCATGTCTCCCCACTCTTGAGGAGCCTCCACTGGCTTCCAGTGGCTAAACGGTGCTCCTTCAAACTCGGATGCACTATTTTCAAATCTCTCCACAATCGGGCACCCGCTTTTATTTCTTCCAAGCTAGAGCGGTATTTACCAACCCGCAACCTACGCTCCTCTGCCGACAATCTTTTGTGCATTCCATACAACCACCGCAAGAAACATGGTGGCCTGCGCTTCTTTTTTCTAGGCCCTTCTTTTTGGAATTCTCTTCCTTCCTCCTTTCGTCACTGTCCCTCTTATGAGCTCTTCCGTAAGACTTTAAAAACCTCTCTCTTCAAAGCTGCCTTTGAGTAACCACCAACCCCTTGTCCGCTGTGTTTGTTATGAGCGCCAAGAAACCGTCTCGGTGTACGTGCGCGGTATAAGATTTTTAACATAACATAACATGTATTGTTAGCCTCCATGCCGTTAATGAAATCCAGATTCTCTTGTCATGTTATTAGGAGAATCTCAATACTTGTTGCATCATTATACCATAAGCCAGGAGGTCCTGCTCGAAGCATGATCCTCTGCTGTACAATCCACCAGTATGTGCTTTTAATGCTGTACACCTGTTAAGTCTTTGTTGAAAAAGATCAACAAAGATTATTTAAAAAAAATGAGGAATGTAATGTCAATATAGAGCTTATAAACGGACAAATTGTTTAAACCAGCAGTCCCAAGAGTTTCAGGAAATAAATGGATACAATATCTTTCAACATGAGTCAACGAAGCCAACTATTCACTCATAACAGAATTGAAAAATCAAGTGAGATTATGGGAAACAGTCTGAAATTCTTCGAAGTACTGCAACAGGTGCTTTAGATTTTCTTTTTAATATTTCAAATTATAATTACTATATAATATAATTACTAATTATAATTGAAGAATACAGAGTCACAGCGCACTAAAATTGAAGAATACAGAGTTAAAGCTCACTTTAATAGTCTCATATTGCAATTGGGTGTCTACTCTTTGTGCAATGGACAATGCAGCATAAATTGTGCTACCAATGCTTGACGACTGGAAGACAAACCATTTACCCAAAACCTTTGCCGGATACCCAAAGAACACATTCCTCTGCTGCAGGTCTAAACAGCGAAAACTGCCTTGGCAGGGCAAGTCAACCCCAACTTCATGATACCAATACCAAATAGTCTTCCATTACACTCTGTTTCGCGGTGACACTGTTCTGGTAGTGTCTGCTATAGGTTCAATCGCAGGCCCTAAAGCTGCAGTTGGTTGGTCCAATAAGTATTTGTCAGCGGCCCCCAAATACTCTCGGAGTATGAGGAGACTGGCTGAAGCTTTGCATACATTTCCATTTGCTCCTCACAGTAAACCAGGTCAGATAGCCATTGCATCTTGTTTGGTGCTCTTCCTCTACCCCAATGTTTTAAACCCATGCTGTTTGGCCAGTAGCTGTGCAAGTGCCACCACTGTCTGTTGCTTTCCTCATGCACTCAACCCAACAAAGGCGTGATGGGGTCCAAGCTGAGGTCCTCCTCCACCATGTCTTACAGGGTGACTCTAACCTCATTCCTATATCTGTGAATATGTGGGCATTGCCATGCGAGATGCACAAAATCAGAGATTCAGTTGGGTATAAAACAACATAAACAAATGGCAAAAATGTATCATACGAAGTTTGGTCCTCGATGAGAGCCTTGCTGTCAAGAGTTGGAGTACTTCCAGTTCTTATCTGCTATCACTGTATCCAGTGCTACTTCTCATTTGTTTCTGGAGTTGACGACACATACAGGGGCATTTTATTTTAACAGAGATGTACAGCGACACAACTAGCTTTTTGAGTGTGTCCGCAGCCAGCAATTGCTTAAGTGTTACAAAACTGGGTGTTTCTTGTGGTAAGCATTTCTTGGGCGCTTGAGATGCAGCCCTAGCCTGTAGTTTATGAATATATATCTAGGTGTGTACACCAGTCACAATACAGATCTCCTCCTTTTAGGACTGTGTAGTTTGTGTTGTGAAAGTGCCATGTGTTCGGAGGTCTATCGCAGTCCAGGATTTCCCACCAGAGGAATAGACTGTGAGTATAACAAAGCCAAACTCTTCCTTTTCCTCAGTCTGTGCCATGCCATATTAATCTTGTTAAGGCGGGTGTGATGTCACGCATATCTGTGCATGCAAGGGAGTATAAGACCTTGCAACAACCCCATACCCATTCTCCAAGGGCCACGCTGCACATTTCCAGGCAGCATTTACTCCACACACAGGGTGCGGCAATATTTGCATTCCAAATCTGCCTCGCATATTAAATACAGCAGTTTTAAGGGTTCCTTACTAAAGAGCCGCTCCAAATATCCCAGGATTGTTGCAGCTAGAAAATGGATGATGTATAATTAGGCCGAGGCCAACAGAGCTACACTAGAGAGCGATTTACAGAAAGTGAGCGACCCGAAAATACCCTTGAGGGCTTGGGTAATTGAAATGGAAAGGTAAAGGTGCCTTCAAGGGAGTTTATTTTTTATGTATTTAGTAACTCAAATTAGTTATGGAAGGATGAATCAATAATCCTTGTTATGAACCAATCCAATACTATTTAACTTGTACAGTACATCTTATCCCTATCTTTGTTTTATTCAATGTGTTGTGGGATAGGTGTTTTTATGTGTGTACCCACAGTCCTAAACTTTATTTGTTTATTTATCTGTATATGAAGTCACTTATCTCAATGAATTTTTGATAAAACTATTTTTTTAATACACCTTGTGTCTTTGTTTGTATGTTGTGTTTTGTTAAAACAAAGTATCTATATTGAATTTCAAGTTAAATAGTATTGGATTGGTTCATAACAAGGATTATTGATTCATCCTTCCATAACTAATTTGAGTTACTAAATACATAGAAAATAAACTCCCTTGAAGGCACCTTTACCTTTCCACACTAGAGAGCGGCCATCTTGCAGCTGGCTCTCTAACACCCCCATGAAGTGTGTGCTTTTAATGAACCGCTATAAAAACAAGCATTTACAATGCAATGGTTTTGCCTTTGTTAAAGTTTGAGCTATTGGCAATGCTCTTGACATTATTTTTATTTATTTATTTATTTAACATAAATAAATGGCATTGTCATTTGGAATGCCACTAGCTTTATCTTTCGCAAATGACACCCACAAACACCTACAGAGAGCCCCCCAACACACACCCACACAGAGCCCCCCCACACACTGCGAGCCCCCCCCCCACACTGCGAGCCCCCCCCACACACTGCGAGCCCCCCCCACACACTGCGAGCTCCCTCCACACACTGCGAGCCTCCCCCACACACTGCGAGCCTCCCCCACACACTGCGAGCCTCCCCCACACACTGAGAGCCCCCCACACACTGAGAGCCCCCTTATCGTAACGGACCTTCATGCTCTCACTAAATCTAGAGTAGATAGTCCACAGGGGCGTCCCCAAACCGAAAGTTGCATTGGTAAAGACTCGAGATCGGTATTATGTAACTAGTTAACCCTTCTCTCGGGCTACCTGCCGGACATCTGACTTTCCATAGATGTATTAAGAGTCTTTTCTGTTCCTTAACAGCAAAATACTGCTAGTTTTGCCATGTCTGGTTGTCCATAAGTTGACACCTAAACAAGTCCCTTGAACACTCCTAGCTAGAACTCCCCAAAAGTCTGTCACTTTGCAGCACACTCCCAGACAATGCTTCCCATTGTCCCAGCATGTGCAGAGACATGTTAACGAACATCACTGCCCCTTCACTACCCTCTTTCCCATTTGACAGCTCAATCACACTGGTAATCATGGCTTTCACACCCTTGCCAGCAAGCACTTACTTCTTTGCCAATAGCTGCCCCCACAGTATTGCCTGCCAACCTCCTGCTCCTACAAGCATCCTTGCCTGCGTGACTAGTATGGTTCCTTCGTCTCGCCTGTCCATGCACATGGCTGTCATTTATTGAAACACTTTGACCCTGGCCACAGACACACCCCTCAGCCCCTTGTCCTCTTCCATTTCAACTGCCCCAGGCACGACTGTCAGCAGCCTAAGAACCCCGGCTCACACGGAGTGCTTATTTTACATCCAGCAGCAGACTGTCCCACCCCTCAGCTGAGCCTTTACGGCCACCTCGCCTTCCAGGAGTCCACTCACCTGGTTGTCCATAGCTGGGTCCCCACCTCCTCCCAGGGCTGCTCAGTTCACTTTCCGGGAGCTCCCCTCACGGGCCTTCTGCTAGTGGCATTCTACGCCCCTTTGGGCGCAGGGCTGGGTCACGCAAGCCCCCGACGAAGGGACCGAGGGATGGCGGCAGACAAAACAAATCCAGCCAGGCTCCTGCCACAGCCTAGGCTTCGGCTCCCTCTGCACGCAGCAGCCACGGCCAGCGCGCGGCGAATTGGCTGCCAAGGAGCCGGAGTGCCTGGCTCAAATCTGGCCAATCACAAATAAAAAAGGGAGTGACTTCCTCCCTTCTAGGGATGCCCTAGGGCCGCAAACACAGAAGTAGGACATCAAACACTAGCCCGTGCTGAGCAGTAGCAGATGCTGTACATCTTACTCCTTAGGGGTGACAAAGACGAGGAAACAAACTGCCATCTTGATGTTTTGCCCGGTTTATTTCTCCAGGAGCAGAATGAGAGAAAAAACTCATACAATTGTTCTTCTAATAGTTTAACTAATTTTATTTGTAAATTAATTGTAATAGTTCAAATTGATGTAACAAAATCCAACACATTTTCGGGGGCTCTTCTTCTTAGAACGTCGCAAGGACATAAATGCAACTGTTTTTTCGTTTCTCGTAATGCAGTTAGGGTGTAGAATTCCCATTCCAGTGAATGAAAACTGCATTCCGCCAATAGCGGCGCGTCCCGAGCAGGAAGGGAGGTGCCGGCAATGCCGGACCAGATTCAGGGGCGTTCCCGAGCATTGGCTTTCGGCTGACGTAGCGTGACGTAGCCAAAAGCCAAAAATTCTTGGGAACGCCCACGAATCTGGTCCTGCATTGACAGACAAACGTGTCTTCCAATGGCTAGCCTCCATTTATGGAGCTAGCCAATGGAAGACGGGGGCGGATTCCAAGTCCCATACTATAGTCATTAGGTTTTCGCCTGCGCAAAAAAGGTGCGCAGTGCGCAGCTTTCGCCAGGCAAAACCTAATAAAGGGACCCTATTGAACTAAAAGTGCACTAGTAGATATTTCCTGCTGCGCTAAGCAGAATTCATACATTAAAGACTTTAAAATGTAGAAAGCATTTCTTTATCCTGTTCTTAAATTTTGTTGTGTAATTTACATCCCAAATATTTAGAAAATTCTGCGTGTTCTTTGGCACTTAAAGATGAGCCAGGCCACTGGTTTTCCCTTGGCTCAACTGAAGAACAATTTTAAGACACTGACAGAGTGAGCAATTGTCCAGAGCCCAACCTTCCAAGGTGCCCGGCCTCTGCCAGCTTTTCACGACCATTGCACCAGCAGAGATTGCCCAGGTGGGGCGAGTATGTGCTGATTTTTCAAATACTTCACAGTGGCTCTTCTGTTTCTTGCATCTCTGCTGGGACTATTTCCTGGCACACAATACTTTGTGATACACGTGGTGGGCCGTCTTGTCTGATTTTAGAAATTGTCCCTCCTTGTCCTACTCCTCCTTATTTATTTAGAAACTACTTTAAATCAGTTGCTGCAGATCTCCCATCTTTTCACAACGTTATCCTACTCTTTAATTCTCTTTGCTTGATGAGCTAGGCTTTCAGTTCAGAAGTAAATGTAGAGTCCCTGACGCATACTTTCAGGCAGTAGTTGGGCCTTTTTGGTGCTGTGAGACTACAGACAGGTTTTAGGTACCTCACATCTTGATATTAGGTATGGCACTGTCACCCACACCATCTGCTTTACCTCAGTAACTTTTTTTAAGTTTGACATCTAGTGGAGAATGAGGTGAGCCAGCTGTTTTCGTTAAAATTCTGTAACTGAGCAGACGGTGAAAGCCACATGCTTAAATGCTGTGATTAATTTGTAAAACAGTAAGACCCGTGACCCCGCGTTTTGGTCAGAAGACTGTGGAAGTCCTTCAAACATCGGTGCTGCAGAGTACCAAGGCTGCATCATCTTAAATACACAACAGATTTGTCATTCACCACCAAGCATTCCCTGCCTCTTTCCTCTTTCAGATTATTTTTAATCCCCGTTTTCTCCCTTTGTCACTTTTTCCCGTCTTTCTCTTTCTTTCCCACTTTAGTGTTTTTCTCTCCCTTGCTCTGGGTGAAAGTCTGACGAGGAAAAATAAGTGCTGGTCCCTACAAATTAGTACATGTGGGCCCCACCGGTAACCACCAGCTCAAATTAAGTACTTACTGCCTTACAGTTTCCTAAACTGCTTGCCATGGATTTGAACATATTTAGAAACATAATCAAAGTTTTAGTTTTTGCTTTCTATCCAAGAAAGATTGGGTCGAGGGGAGGCCCTAGGCACTGTGATTAAGTGCATCAATTTATTATTGAACAAGGACCTAGAACAGCTCCTTAATGTAGCGTTCCAAGAGGCAATCCCATTCAAAGTACACTGAATAAATAGTACAATCTGCAAACAAAAATAAACTAATTCTCTGAAAACAATTAGTAGTGTATGGCTTCTCTTTGGATGTGGTCTTAAAATGACATTTTGTCCTGAATTCTGACCCTTTATCTTGAATGTTTTACAGTCCTACTCTGAATTTGCCTGCATGTTAGTTGATCACCCTAATGTGAAGTTGCTGGTTATGAAAACGATGCGGGCCTGCAAGTAGAGCCAGTAGAGTTCCATCCAGATGTTCTTGATATAATCATATTTATTTTGGCCCTGGGTAAGACGGCATTTATGGCACCCCTATGTGGTCAGTGTAGGTCCTGGAGGCAATAGAGAAACGCATTTCCATCATCCAGGTGCAAGAGTATGAGGACTTAAACAGCCTGTCACTGTTTTCAGTAGAGAGCTGGTATGAAACCGTCTTTAGGTCTCGCACCTGGCGACTCCCTGGGCCACACGAGCTGCCTAGCACCCATAGGAGTACAGCGAAGTCTGCAGGCGCCGCCACTGGGCACAAGCCTCAGGCCACACCGATGTGCATGCTCACGGTGCGCTTACAATGCGCGTATGGCGCTCTACCACTTTCCCTTGTTTCCGTTCCTCCCAACCGGGACTGACCTGGCGCACCTCCCGCAAAACTGAGTGGCACCTGCCCTCTGTCTTTTTTTATCTTTTTCTGTCTTTTTGGTTTCTGTTTATTTAGAAGCGTGATTACTATTTCGTAAAAGCCAACAAACGCCACATGGTTTAGAATAAACGTTCGCATTCCTTAATAATATTTGATGCACGTGCTTGCATGGTTAGTTAGCAACGTTTTTATGTGCCCAAATGCAAGGGAGGAAATGGGCTCTTTGGCCGCCGTTGGAAATGTGAAATACTCATTTCCGCTCTGTGAAGAACATTAGGAGCACCAGCTTCAAAGAGCTGGTCCTCTTAAATAGAAGAGGATTCAATGTTGCCCTCTGTCAGAGTTGGACTAGCTGAAACATGCTGTCATATCTTTAAATTAGCTCTGGTTTTGGTGCAGGTAAAAGAACTGCTGGAAATCGGAACACTACCTGTGTGCTTTTCCTTGGACAAAGAGCTCAACTTATTCAGAATGTCAGCAATCTTCTACTTGTTTGTTTCTGCTGCTGGTTTCTTTGCTGCTTGGAGGCATCTTTTGGCTTGTCCATCCGCCCTGCCGTGGGCTGGGCGGAAGGACAAGTTGGACCCGCTTGCCTGGCGAGACCGTAGACTGCACCCACACCCGCACCTAGTGGGCAGTCCCTGCCGACCACCTATATCGCTCACTCTGTGGTCTCCGACCTGATGATATTTTGTTGTCGGCAGAGTGGGCACGACCTACCAACACATGAGGGGAGTACGGGTACAGGTCTCAAGTGGCGTTTCAGAAAGTTTTCAGGCTGTGGGGGAAATGCCTACCGCTGACCGCTCGCCTCGGCTTGCTCGCCACTTTACAGGCTCCGCCTCTCACGTCTCTCAGGTTATTGCTTCCAAGCCGAGGTAAGTAGGGAAAAATGAGAGCTTAACTTTTTATGGCTCTTAATTCCCATGAGGAGAGATAGTGGCATACTTGTACTGCATGGCGCCTATGAAAACAAGCATGGCCGGACACTGTATGCCGGAGGCCTTTTTAGGACTTGCCAGGTCACTCAAGGGCTTTTGCTCCATCCTATTTAAACCCAGAAGATAGAAATTCCACCATACGGCCGTCTGCATACGACGTTTAATGTCAGAAATGCCAATGACGGGGACTGTGATTTCAATGCAGCATCAGGTTGAGGTCTGCGAGTGCAATTACTAAAGGCAGGCATTTCATCCGAAGAGAAGAGTGCCTCCAGCCCAGATATTTACTGACCCCTGATTTTTAACCATACCAACTAGGGGCGGGAATAAAAGAGTGGCCAACTAGTTGGGTATTTTTAGATTTTCTTTCTCTTTCCGCTCCACATCACTGCACTACACTTAGTCTACAATGAAAAGTGCTCCTACGTAATTTTTCAAGTCGCAGCACGCCTCAATCCGTAGAGGATTGAGATGAACCCCAATGATGAAGGATGCCACCTAGGGGCAACCCTGGTGGGTGATGGGTCTCTAGAAAGTCTTTTTTTCTATGGCAGGGATTACAACAAATCCTTTCTGTATCCTATCTAATTCTCTAAGGGCAGGTTTTCTTCGATATACTGTCCCTTCTTCCTAGCCAAGACATGAGGACCATCTGCAGGAGTAATCTCCTATAAAAACATTTTGAGAATAGTTATTCTATAGAGACCCTCTAGGTTAGATGTTATGTGTCTATTTATAATGCACAACTCACCTAAGGGTGTGTCCAGGCGCTGAAGCTGGAGTTGAATGCGGCGAGTTAGTGTGTGGGCTAGGTAAAGAACTGGTCTTCAGCAGTTCCTTGCAGAGTTCAAGGACTGAGAAGAAGGCTTTGATGGACAGGGGCAGATCATTCCAGCTTTAGGAGTGAGGTAGAAAAAGGCACAAATGCCGGATCTGGTTTTGCTTATGCAAAAGTTGGTTGGGGGGGAGGGGGTGTTAACAAGTAAATGTCCGGTTGAACAGAAGTGTCACTTAGGTTTGTAGAACTTTGAGGTTGTTGAGGTATGTAAAGCCAGTATTTTGCAAGGCTTTGCATATGTGTGTGGAAAGTTTGAAGAGTGCTCATTTGTGGATTGCCGTGAGGCGAGGGCTGGGTGGGAGTTTGAGGGTGAGCCTGTATGGTCTGGAGTGTTCTGGACAGTTGAGAGCCAATTCCCGCATGAAGTGCATTGCTGTAGTTCAGCTTTCTGGTTATGAGGTCTTGAGTGATGGTACTGCAAGTGTTGGTCGGAAGCTACTTTGGGCCATATGTATCAAAGTTTTGCGATTCTCAAATTGCGATTTTTTGCGAATCGCAATTAGAGAATCGCAAAATGCAATGCTGGATTTGCTAAAAATTTTGCGAATCCTACATATTCCTTATTTGCGAATCACTAGTTGAGATTTGCAAATAAGTAATACCTTCCCATTCTCAATTTGCTGTTACCAATTAGAGAATAGCAAATTGAGAATGCAGTTTCAAGGGTGCCAAAAGGGCACCCTGTTGCAACCCTGAAATATGCAGTTGTGCACATTTTGTGCACATACATGCCTTAAGGGCATGTATGTGCAACATATGGTACTTTAAAAAAATCTAAAGTGCTTTTTTAAAGAAAATCGCATATTACCTCCAACTTGAAGTTGGTTGTAATTTGCAATTCTTAAGGCCAAATAGCAAATTTCTGGTGCTTCGTGAATTGCATTTAAGGAATCTCAATTTACAATTCCATAATTGCATTCGCAAAATAGAGAATCGCAAATTTTGCAATTTTTTGCAATTCTCTATTTTGCAATGGCCTTTTGGGATAATGCATCCCAAAAGGCTATATCCAATTCGCAAACGGGCCGATTCTGAGAATCTTCCCGTTTGCAAATGGGAAAAAGGCTTGCTACATATGGCGCTTAATCATCTTCGCATCTGTAGTGTGTGGAAACAAAAGATGGAGACTGCATGCACTGGGCCAGTCAAGGCGAGTTGGTTGTTGATTACTATTTCAAGGTACTTTGCAGTGGTTGCTAGGAGAAGTGTGGGTCTGAGTTTGGCAGGCCACCAGGTGGAGTACCAGCGCAAGATGTATTTGCTGATCATTACTACTTCCATCTTGTCTGTGTTAAGCTTGAGGTTATTGGTTGTCATTCATTTGGTGACTTTGGTCACGCAGGCAGAGAAATTCCTCTGGGTGTTTGGCATCTTATTGGAGAGATGGAGAGTATGATCTGGGTGTCGTCAGCATAGGATAGGATGTTGAATCAGTTAGTGTGGATGATGTTGGCATGTGGTGTCATGTAGGGGTTGATCAGAGCAGGGCTGAGGAAGGATCCCTGTGGAACTCTGCAGATGAAGTTTATGGTGTCCGAGATGAAGGAGACCAGGTTGACCGACTGGGAATAGCATTTCATGAAGGAGCAAAACCTTCAAAGTGCAGGACCTTGGAGGCAGGCTTCTTGCAGTCTGATAAGGATGGGTTGGTAGTTTGTGTCGAAGGCTGCAGAAAGATCCAGTAGAATGAGGGCAGTGGTATCATCTCCATCCATGATCTGGATGTTGTCCGTGGCAGAAATGAGGATGGTCTCTGTATTGTCATTTGGGCTGAATCTGAATCAGAAGCAAGGATTGTGTAGAAAGGTGGCTGTCCGTGAAGTGGATGGCTAGGTGTTTATCATCTTTTCCATGACTTTTACCGGGTAGGGTAGCGCAGAGCTAGGCCAGCAGTTGGCCAGCGTCGTTAGTTTTGCGGACAGATTTTTGTGACTCAGGAGGTACTTGAAGTCTTTTTGTTTATTAAAAGGCTTTTTTGGAAGCCAAAATGGTTACTTCCACATGAGGTCAACTATCCCCACCCCCCCCCTTTTTAGGTCGAGCTGGTGTAGCAGTGCGAAGCACTGCGTCCAGAGAAGCATCGATTGTCGTCCATTTCTGGGAATGTGAGACAGGGGATGTGCACGCGCAAGCCCTCGGCGTTTTCACCTCGTGGGCGCGCACGCCCAGCCCAGCGCTGTGCACATCCTCCTGTCTCACATTCACAGTAAGTCAGCCTCTCGCCTCTCTCAATCGCGCGCTCACAGCCACACTCACGCATGCGCACACACGCACACACACACACGCAGGCACACACACACTGCATATACACACACACGCACACACACACACCCACACCCACACACACACACCCACACACACACACACACACACACACACCCCCCCCCTACAACTAAGCACCACCCGCCCACTCACCGGGCTACAGGCTCCGTCACGCGGGGCTTCCCTGACTTGTTTAATTACTACCTGGTCTGACATCAGAAAGAACCCGCCCCACAGACCCAATCGCGTGCTTAAGGCTTCAGCTACGGACCACCCACTCTGGCTGTGGAAGGAGCGAAGACCTCGGCGCTGCCCGGGTGTCACTTGGCGACCTCCCTCGGCAAGTAATCCCCTCCGACAGCCTCTCTCCTCAGGTGGGAGGGCACTTGTCGCACTGACAGCGGTCACAGCTGGAAAGAGCGCCCGCAGGAATCCGGGGAGATGACTGTGCGCGCGTGGTCACGGGACGCCAGCGAACCAGAGGCCATGCCTAGACTCGAGGATGATGGGAACCGGACACGACGCGGTAGAGGCCGGGTGGCTCTTAACCCACGGGTTGCGCCACAGACAAGCTGCTGCGTAGTAAAGTTGGGTTCATTTTACTTAGCTTACCAGCACTAATCCCATTCAACATGGCTCTGAGACGGTGTTTCTCGCCCGGGCTGGGCTCTTAGGCTCGCATACAGACGGGGCTGGATAGACAACACCATTTCCTTCAAACATACTCCGTGAATACTCTGCATCGCTTGTTATGTCTCTGTGGAGTCGCCCACTTAACGAAGGGCGGGGCGTGCTGCCGCTAAATGCTGTGCCGAGTGAGTCAGTCTCTCGCGCGCGTTCAGAGCCAACTCAGGCTATGTACAAGTCTCGAGCTGCGAGCGTGGCAATCGCGTACATCAAACTTTACACGGAGGATGCGAACATTAATGTCCTCTGGGCCGCTTTGGACTGTGCAATAAATAAGGAATACAGCCACCCATTTCGAAAGAACTGGAAGACTGATGAAAGATTCTAGTTGAATTATCTATTGTTATTTCTGTCCTACAAATTGTTTTGTATGCACAAATTAGGCGATTGCTTTCCCTGCTTTATTTTGTTATATATGTGTATTGCTATATATTAACCTTTATGCACATATAGGTGCAAGTACCAAGAGTGACGATTATTATACTTGCTACTCCACATACTTTTCACCAGATTCGACCGGCCTTGGAGGCACCGGCCTGCTGGGTAATTTGTTCACTTTCTCCATTGCCTGTATATGTTCTCACTGTGTGTGCTAATCTCTTCTTCTGTCAGGATGTCTTCAGGTTTGTGTCTCTGTTCTGTTATAGTCTGCCCTCTACTGCTCCACTGATTGTATTCCCCGTGTCCGACCCCTGGTGTCTCTCCATTCTGAGTGTCTCCTCCCTGTCAGTTTCTATCCCAAGGTGTTTCTTCTTCGTCACTTTTCCCATGTGTGTCCCATGTCGCGCTGTGTTGTATTCTGCCCCACTGTATAATCTCCCTCTCTCTGACCCCTTGTGTCCCTCTTATTGTAGGGCTACTGGTGCCGCTGTTCTTTTTCGTGTCCCTTAGTTTTACTGTCTTTATAAGTCACTTAGCCCAGGTGCGTCACTCTCTGTCCCAAGTGACTTAAATCTCCTTTACAATGTTACATGCGCCTGTTCTGTGCCACTGTTTGTCCCCAATTTGTCTTCGGGCTCCACTCTTCTCGGTCTGCTCTGTCACTGTTACCAGGTCTCGTATCTCCTCTCATCAAAGTGACCCGTTTCTTATGGATACTTCTAACCACAGATTACTAACTTTAGGGAATATTTCCTAGAGGTGAGACTTTATCTGGAAACGTTAAAGCAGTACTCGTGTGCACCTGTAGGTGGTGTCACACAGCTCTAGCCTGTCATTCTGGTAAACGTCCTCTGCCCCATTAAAAGTACAGCTGCCCTTCAGAAACGCTCTGCTTAAAGTGGTGCATGGGCTGCCCATTCGGTGCGTGTTACGCCTGTCTAGAACTCCACGTTCTGTCCTGACTTCATTTATTTTCAGGCTACGGAGTTTAGGCATTGTTCTATTTAAAGAAATGTAGACTTTGCCCTATTAAATGTACTGCAGCCCTGCCCGGCAGATTTGTAGCGCTCATTGTCTCCCAGGAGGGTATCTTGTAGCCGAGGTGAGAGTCTAGCCAAGCCCTTGACACAGTGGGACTACTCGTTTAGAAAAGCTTGGTTTTCAGAGTAGGTTGTGTGTACTGGCAAATCGTTCCACACTTTAGGAGCGATGTGGGAGAAGGCACGCCTGCCAGATCTGGTTTTCCTTGTGTGGCTTGTGTGCAAGTAGGAGTCTGGACGAGCACAAGTGGCTGGAAGGCTGGTGAAAGCAGCTTTGATTGTTGAGGTCTGCTATAAGCCACTGGAATTATGCGATCGGCAGATGTGGCGATTTTCCACATAATTATACACTTGCCGCTTTTGCCACATAATCCACTGTCTGCACATAATCTGCAGATTTGAATCAAAAAATGTTTTGTTTCTAGCTCAAAGGGTTCAAAAGTTACTCAAAATCCAGTGACCAGTGTTGCTGTGCAGTGAAAGGCCCTTAGCAAAGCTGGACTTTTTTGTTTCGTGTTGCTATATTTGGGTATTAAAATAGTACTGAGGTCATATCCATTCCCAGACAGTTTTACTGATTTTAACAAGCATCTGCAATGCAATAGGTCTCGCATTTACCCGAGTTTGAGCTATTGGCATTTTAAATGACAATGCCTTATATTTATGTTTTGGTTTTAAAAACATAAATAAAAGGCATTGTCATTTACAATGCCAATAGCTCAAAGTAGTGGAAATGCGAGACCTATTGCATTGCAAATGCTTGTTTTTTTAACCTCTTGTAGTAAATTATAGTCCAGAAAGAGCAGTCTTCATATTATAGATTTCAATATTGTATTCTCTGTATTTCACATAATCTCATGATCTCTGGGAATAGACATTTCTCTAATACATTTATTTAAGAGCCTTTTCCATTCGTTTTACTACAGGTTGATACTTTGTCCCTGGTCCACAGTAGATGATGGTCTAGTACCTCACAGATGTACACAGTGGGATGGCTCTTCATAGAGATGTTATGTTAGTTATTATACATCTAAGAGCCTATATGAGCTTTAAGGTAGAATCTCAAATGAGATTGTAAATGTTAATACGCCAATGCTGCAAGTCAAGTGAGTTTCAACTTTAAGCATGGACAGAATTTAGAGGTTGAAGCTCACATTTACAGTAAATTATGGATCTAAGTTAGCCCCTGTGTCCATTTTCTTATTCAGTTGAACCAAGGATAATATAAGGATACACTTTAATTTTAAAGCAGTAAGTGCCTTACCCATGGCTCTGCCACCCACGTTATTCGGAGTACCTTTTTACTCTCTCTACCATGCCCAGAAGGCATTGACTAATAACTGCTAGATGGTGAATCCAGCTAAGGTTCCAATTGCGTTACAGACGGACATATTCATTTTGTTAGGCACAGGGAGATTAATTGATTTGCCCAGAGTCACAGGATTGTGAGCGTCACTGATGAGTAGATGGCCTGCCAGATATTATTCTGTTTTTGAGATGTTATCAAGTCGGGGGATTCTGAAGGAATAAAGGGGTAAGGTACAAACTTGACTTCTTCCTTAACTTGGAAAAGATTGGGATCGCCAGGGCTGCATATGTTTCATGATGAGGCCCCGATTACGTAATCACTAAAAGGCCTCCGTAACTAACAGAGTCTAGAGCTGAACTAAAATAGAATGCTTCTTTGAGCTGCCCTCCAGAATTACCATCACTGAAGCCTGTGTTCAGGATTTTGATCAGAGATTGGGAGCACTGGAATCCTTGGCACTTTCTTGAAAGACAGGAGAATTTAAAGACCAAGCAAACACAGTGCTGTAGAGAAGGTTCGTGACACCATGCTCTTACAGTTAAATAACACGGTCGAGTAAAGAGTGTTCGCCGGTGGACACGTTTATTTGGGAGCTTGGTGATACAATACATTAGGAAGCGGTGCCTGGTCTGGGGTTGCCTGCATTCTAGAGGTTGTAGGATCCTGGTGTTCCTGGACATAAGCCAAACAATTCAAATGATGAAGCCAAAAGTACAGTGTGTAAAGGCAGAGCTTTTGAAATTGTACATTACACCATCTCTTTTGTACCATGACCGAATAAGGATTCTGAAGGGGGCACAGGCCGTAGGTTAGCACAAGCTGAAGGAGCACAATGCTTTCTAGAGACCATAAAGAGGGAGCTTAGTGAGTCGGCCATGGGGCAATCCACAGCTTGAATAATGTGTACCTAATGTTTATCTGTATGAATGTAAAGGTGCCACCGCGTAACGCAATGGGGAACAGATAACGGAGTGCTCAACACAAACTTTGTCCCTGTGGTTTTTCCTCGTCTTTTTCTACCCCCCCCCCCCCCCCCCCCTCTTTTTGATGCTCCTGCTCTTCTTGTTGGGTGTGTGAAAGGTGTGTTAGGACTTTACTCGAGCATTTAGAGATGTGCTTGAATTATGGATCATTTGGGAGTCTATTTTTATTCTCTGTTTACTTTTTGGTTCTAAAACTTACTAAACAGATTGGCACCATAATATTGATGCAAGAACTGCCATATAGAGTTTTAAAGTGGAGAAAGTACAATGCAGCTTTCTTCAAGGGGGTGCAGGCGTGAACATGTCAGGCTTCGGCTTTCCAAGCTTTTTCATTATTTACATCTTTGTTTTGTTTATATTTAAATTTTCAATATATGATGTGCTATTTCTCACCCTTGTGTTGAGGATATCTCATTGGTATATGAACAACTGTGTCCATATTCAGTCGATGAGGGTGATTTTAAATTTTATATATGTAGGATACATTCAGAATAAGACTGAGGCCCGGTGTGACCGGTCTTGGAGAGGAATGGAGAATGTTGGACTAAGAGTACAATATTGCCAACATATCGATATTGCTTTTTATTTCTTCTGGACATTTAAAATGAAAGCTGCCATATTCTGAGATCATGTACCATCTTCTATCATAATTCGTACTTTTATGGCCAACTATGTTTAGTTGTAGCCTCATCTTTAATGGAGAGGGTCTAGGTTGATTTGAAATGTTGACCATGCTTTGTTTTTTACAGGACGGAAAGGCTGGCTCGGGATATCATGAAGGACATGGGAGGTCATCATATTGTGGCTCTGTGTGTACTCAAGGGTGGCTACAAGTTCTTTGCTGACCTGCTGGATTACATCAAAGCACTAAACAGGAACAGTGATCGATCTATTCCCATGACTGTAGACTTTATTAGATTGAAGAGTTACTGTGTAAGTATGATCATATCAGCCCTATTCATTCATCTTTACCATTTAACAGCTTCCTCATATTTAAGCAATCTAAAATGTTTAAAGAATTATGAAAGATTTGCTTTTTAGGATGCAGACCACCCCGAAAATGAATTGCTTATTTTAAAGCTTGTATTTTATTTGTTAGTTTTTCAGTGATGAAAAGATAGTGAAAGTACTCTCTCTTAGGGTGATAAAGATGAGAGCACAATGTGCTTTTTAAAATACCCCTCACACACTAAAAAAATCCAGTAGTGTCATGCTTCATCATTGGGGTCTTCCCGTCCCTCTACGGGGCGGGGCGTGCTACGACCTGACCGACTACGCGGGAGCACTAAAGTGGTGACAGGACTATGTGATGGTGCAAGGTGTCAGTGAAAGTGTAGGGACCTAACAATGTGTGTGAGTACAAAAATTAAAAATCCTCTGGCTAGTAGAAAAAAACAATTTATTAGCTTCTCTAGCTGGGGACATTAAGAAGGGGGTTTTGGGGTTGAGCCGATCGCTACAACCTGGTCTACATGTTTCGTAGGCAGTCCCCTACTGCCTACTCATCAGGACCTTCTACTGGTCCCTACGGGAATAAGCTCAGTTGCTAAGTATTGTCAGCCTGTCTTCCTAAAAACTAACAGTAAAATTCCACTGCTAGTTTTATGCTTCAGGGCATGAGCTGGCCCCATAGGAAGCAAAAATTCCTGCATTCAGCAGAGCGGCAGGATCGGTAGAAGTAAGACTTAGTGATTATGCGGACAAAAGCGCCGCGGTGAAATCCTACCGATTGTCAGCTCATGGGGCACCACGTACTTGCCACAACAGGACCATATTTGGGTCACCTATTTTTGACAATTTTTGCTTCCTAGGGGGCCAGCTCATGCCCTGAAGCATAAAACTAGCAGTGGAATTTTACTGTTAGTTTTTAGGAAGACAGGCTGACAATACTTAGCAACTGAGCTTATTCCCGTAGGGACCAGTAGAAGGTCCTGATGAGTAGGCAGTAGGGGACTGCCTACGAAACATGTAGACCAGGTTGTAGCGATCGGCTCAACCCCAAAACCCCCTTCTTAATGTCCCCAGCTAGAGAAGCTAATAAATTGTTTTTTTCTACTAGCCAGAGGATTTTTAATTTTTGTACTCACACACATTGTTAGGTCCCTACACTTTCACTGACACCTTGCACCATCACATAGTCCTGTCACCACTTTAGTGCTCCCGCGTAGTCGGTCAGGTCGTAGCACGCCCCGCCCCGTAGAGGGACGGGAAGACCCCAATGATGAAGCATGACACTACTGGATTTTTTTAGTGTGTGAGGGGTATTTTAAAAAGCACATTGTGCTCTCATCTTTATCACCCTAAGAGAGAGTACTTTCACTATCTTTTCATCACTGAAAAACTAACAAATAAAATACATGTCCACACATTGATAGAATCTCTTTGTTTAGATATATTGCTTTGGAGGGTGATTCTATCAACTCCTCTGCACTTCCCTGATTGTTTTGGTATTTTAAAGCTTGGCTGAGTACTTTAGCTAAAGTGCTTTCTAAGTTAGGTAGGCATATTCCTGGGCATCATAGTGCAACAAGAACTAGGCAGCATTCAACAGCAAGTTCTGCGTCAATGCTTGGATAATGGCACAAAAGTAGATTGAGGAATAAATAGTCACAAACTGTTTAGACCTGCTATGGGAGTAGCATAAAAAAAATCAGAGCAAATTTGGCTCTGTTCATAAATAATAAGAGTATTATGTCAATGATAATGTCATTTTTGTCCCTGATGTAGCAAAGTGAAATATCTTCCTCCACATAATCTTCTTGTTACCCAACTCAGTTGATTCTGCCATGTTTGGCCATCCAGTTATTTTTACAATTCACTCTGTTAATCTGGGGAGATTTTGGGAACCTATTTTTATTATTTGGTGTAATATTTGTATTAAAATGTTTGATTTAATGCCTATTAAGCTCTACTTTTTTCAGTTTGTTAACAGCAGTGTTGCTTTATGTTGTGTAGGTTTGCCATATAAAGCTAATCACCTGTGAAGGGTATCCAGGTGCTGGAGCAGGCGTGTAGTCTTGGGACTAAGGTGTGGGGTGCCCAGCTTACAGAAATTAGTCTAAGAGCCAGGTCTTCAACTTCTTGTGGCCCTGATGTAGAGGATAGGTAGTTCTTGGTCTTAGGTGCAATGTAGGAGAATGTTCTTGTGGATGCGGGGGATGTGTGTGCGCAAGTGTGGCTGTGTTTGTGAAATTGAAGGCAGTTGTTAAGGTATGTGGGTCAAGTGTTGTGCAGTGCTTTTTATGTGTGTGTAAGGAGTTTTAATTTTATTTGCTGTGTTTGTAGATTGGGAGCCAATGGAGCTCTCAGGGGTGTGGTGAGATGTGGGCACTTCATAGGAGGTCAAGGTTAAGTATACAGTGGAGAAGTGTGGCTCAATGGTTAGAGCGACAGACCCTGATGCAGACGTCTAGCCCGCGACCAGGGTTCAATTCCCTGCCTCGGCGGGTCTTGGGCTCAAAATTCCACGGACCTGATAATTCTCGCTTCGGTGCCTATTCCAATCATAGTCCCACTCTGCAGCTCTGGGCAATAGCTTGCTTAATCTCCACAACGGCCCCTACAACGCTAAGGATGCCTGGCCTTCACCCTGGGGGTGCCCAGGAGTGGGCGCCTCACCGGGAAAGCCAGGACTGGTTCCACAGCGCTATTCGTACAAGCGCCTTGAGATCCTTGCGGGTGAGTAGTGCGCTATACAAGTATCAATTTACTTTACCTGCGGTGTTCTGGATGGTCTGAAAGCAGTGAAGGAGGTGGTTGAAGAAACCTTTCCTTTAGGATACTTAAGGAATTACTGTAGAAGCTGAAATAATAAATAATAAATGATTCCACACATACGACTCTCTGTCAGCACATAAGATAGCAAAGTATATTGTAGACTAACAAACAGCAGATTAACATGCAGCACGGATACACCAGCAAAGTCACTGAATGTCCAAAGAGGTGACATGTCTGACAATTTTTATAGGCCCTCCCGCAAAGGATGCAGCATCATAACATACGTAGCACAAATTAAACCTAGTTCATTTGAGCACGGGTCTTCACCGTTGTATACCATTTAAGGTCCGAACCATACTGTTGCTGACCACGTGACCCTAAGTGGGCAGCTTCTGGGACTTTCCACTGTAATGTAAGATACAAATCTGGTGCTTTTCCAGTTAATAATTGCAACATAATAGTAATGACCAGGAACATATTGCGAAATGGGATATGCTGAAACATACGTGCCTGAGCGAGCATCTTCCCTTGCCACTTATCTCGTTTTCGAGCATGCCTTGCGTTACTAAAGTTGTTTCGCTGAAGCTAGGGAAAAGTGCAAGCATCTCGTGCAGTGTTTGTTATGTCAACTTAACAGGGCCTAGAAGCTTACTGCATTTGATATCCTAAAGAAAATGGCTTCTACATACCTATGGGTGGTTCCTTGGATTCGTTGTGGGACAAGATTCAAGCCAGAAACAACGTCACTCTTTTACGGTCTGGACACTTGGACTTTGTTGGACTTCGCCTGGAACTGAGACTGCACCAAGGAAGATACCTGCTGCTCCTGGTCTCACTGTTCTGCAAGTCGTCTTCGTTGTTGGTGTCTGTGCTTCTGCCAGGTTCTTCAGCAGACCTGTTGGCATCAAGGACCTCCAAAGAAATCACCCTTAGAGTTAAGAAGTCACTCCCCTTCATCTACAGGCACCGCAACGAAGCTGACCGGTCTGCTGCTACTGTCATCCTACGGAGTTCCAGAGGCTCCGAAACACCGGTGGTTGTTCTACAACTCCCTCGAGGCCTGACCTATCATCTCTGCAATTTTGAAGCCGGTATCCCTTGTCAGAACCGCTGGGACCAAACCTCTGTGCACCGTGTTGAGTTTCCGTAGCCAAGGCTTGTTGTCTCTGCACTCCAGAGATCTTCAGGCTACAAGAAGCTACATCTTTCAGCATTTCTTCCCTTCAAGATCTGCATCCTCCCCCTATCCTCTGCACCGTGGGCATTCATTTTTGGTGAACTGCTCAAGGTCCTCTTGCGAGTCCTATGCCTTTGGCCTGTGGGTCCTCCGGATGGTCATCTACTGCTTCCATGGACTCCCCGGTTTGCTCTGGGCTGCTCCGACTCTCCTGCTGTTGGTGAGTCCCTTGGACCTTGCTGGTCACCACATTGCTCCTTTTTTCTCCTCCACACCAGTTGCAGCTACCAAGGCTTGTTGGTGCTCCTGCTAGGCACGGACCACCTAGTCACCGACATCCAATGTGGGAAAGCTTGTGCACAGCTCCTAGTCTTCAGTGACAAGGTCATCGTTCACTCTTCTGAATATCTCCACATCGGTGGGCATTTTCTCTTCATGCCTCTTGGTCACTACAGAGTGGAATAGACTCTGTTCTCTCTGCTTGCAGAGACTTCACTTAAAGAATCCATCCCTGGATTCCACCAGACTCCCTCCTGAACTTCTCCAGAGGCACTTTCTTATAAGTCTTTCATTGTCTATAGAGGTTTTTGACGTCTCTTCAACCCTATGCACCTAGCTTTACTGGTGTAGGTAACCTGGTTCCCAGGACTCTCCAAGAGAATTCTTCGGGGTCCTCTGGGAAGGGTCCTTCTTCCAAACTGGAACTGCACCTTCTCCAATGACTTCCATTGGTCATGCAGCTGTGTTCCCACTCTGCATACAGCCTCTGTGGGGGTCCTGGGTACTTACCATGGGTGGCTCCTTGTGTCCCCGGCTCCTCTGGGTCTTCTGGTCCAAGTCCCGTTCTCCTTTGCAGTTTGCGTTCCACTTTTTTACAATATGGTTCGGTCTCCTCCTGGAGACCACTGTATTTTGTGCTACTTACCTGAATGCATTTGTATAATTCTTGTGCATTGTGTTGATGTCTCCGGGTAGGAGATGTACCAATGTATTAGTGAGTGTTGTGTAATAAATAGAAGTATTTTTATATAAACACTGTGGTTCTTTTTCATTTAACTTAACCTACAGGTTAAACTGGTTAAATAAACTGCTTAACACTCCAAGATAAGCCTGATGGCTGCTCTCAACAGCTTTCTATGGTTATCAAAGACCACTAGAATCACCGTAAGGGTTGCCTGGATTAGTGCAAGGTGCACCACTTGAATAAGGTTATACTAAGCCAGCCTACTACGTGTGTTTGTGCATATATCGGTCTGTCTGTGTGTGTCTGTGTGTCTGTGTGTGTGCGTGTCTGTGTGTGTCTGTCTGTGTCTGTGTGTGTATCTGTGTCTGTGTGTGTTTCGGTGTCTGTGTGTGTGGGTCTGTGTTGTGTGTGTACCTGCATGTGTATGTGTAAGCATCTGTGTGTGTATGTGTGTGTTTGTGGGGGATCTGTGGTGTGTGGGGGAATCTGTGTGGTGTGTGGGGGAATCTGTGTGGTGTGTGGGGGAATCTGTGTGGTGTGTGGGGGAATCTGTGTGGTGTGTGGGGATCTGTGTGGTGTGTGGGGATCTGTGTGGTGTGTGGGGATCTGTGTGGTGTGTGGGGATCTGTGTGGTGTGTGGGGATCTGTGTGGTGTGTGGGAATCTGTGTGGGGATCTGTGAGTGGTGTGTGCGCGTCTGTGTGTGGTGTGTGCGCATCTGTGTGTGGTGTGTGCGCGTCTGTGCGTGGTGTGCGCGCGTCTGTGCGTGGTGTGCGCGCGTCTGTGCGTGGTGTGCGCGCGTCTGTGCGTGGTGTGTGCGCGTCTGTGCGTGGTGTGTGCGCATCTGTGCCTGGTGTGTGCGGATCTATCTCTGTCTGTGTGTACATATTACAAAAGTGCTATATTTTGTTTAAAAAAAGCATACATAAAACCACAGGCATTCCTATAGCCGGACAGACGCCCGGGGCAGATTGTTTGGGGTCAAGGGCAACAAGTTTCCATGTGTATTTTGTCCTTGGGACAAGTAGGCCCAACCCCCTACATCACAAACCCTTTGACTGCCAGTTTACAGTACCACATGATGAATCATGAAAAGGCATTGCCTGCAGTTAAGGTAATATTTGTGCTGTTCAAACTTGTATTTATGGTTCGTTAATGCAAAACCTTTATTAGGGTGAGTGATCCAAGTACATTTTGTAAGCTCAGACTATACTACTGTCAGTGGTTCCAGTATAAAAATGGGTGCACACTTTTTCAATGTTTAGCAATATGAGGCTAGGCATACTGCTTCCAGAATGCTCTCTGATTGGATGCAAATATATGCAGAAGCTTAAAAGCAAGATTGATTATGCTTTGCTTTCAAAATAAATGTTCACAAAAAATGCAATTTTTTTAGCTAAACTACTGTAACGTTTTAGGTACCATTTCTCTGCAGCATCATTTAGTAAAATGTGTTGATGTATGCTAGTATTTCCCAAAATTATTCATAATGGAAAATCAGTTTAACCAGTCATAAGATTATGGGAAACACAAAAATGAACAAGTATTGGTAAAGCCAATAGGTCTGAAATTGTTGGTTTTATCAATGCGTGACTTGTTTTGGCATTTTGTTTGTAAAACCTTGTTGGTGTGGGAGCTGCTGGGCCCTCATCATTATAACAAACATTGGCAAAAGCAAAAATTGTTTCGGTCTCAAAAAGCACACATTGCTACAGTAGTTGCTGGCACTGAACAAAATGACTGTTGATTATGCTCCTTGTGAAAGAACAGAAAGCGGTCACTCACAGTGACGCTAGCTGATAGACAGAGAGACACAGAATTTTAATAAACACAAAATGTCATGGTTAACGACAGACCTAATTAGGGGCCCAATTATTAAAGAAAGTCTCAAAAGTGCACTCATGTCCTTGCATCAAATGCAGATACACACCTTTTGAGAATTCACAAGACTTTATAGAAGTTGGCCACGAAATAGTACTCCTAGAAAATATTTGTGAATTGCATTTTAGCATGAGCAAATATGCAGGTGTAGATTTGCGCATGCGAAAATCTGAGTGTTTGCAAGTTCACTTTCCCTCCTATCACTTTTTCCCCAACCCTGGAAGAAGTTTTATGTCAGCCATTGTCAGGAGTAAATTTCCAACCTTTCTCAGTTTAGGAAAAGATAAGAGTTGATGAAAACCCTTAAAACTTGCAGGTTAGTACATTTACATAGACTCTAAAGGGCATTCCAACCCTGGAACTGTTGCTTACCTTCAGCGCCAGTACATAGCTCTGCGCGGAAATATGGCAACATAAAAGAATTGCTAGTATTCAAACCCGGATTTGGAAGGAGCCCTGGCATAATCAGAGAGGCTATTTCGGAGCTCTTATATAAGGAGATTGCTGCCAAGATTTGTTTCTTAAAATACGTAAATAATTACTATATCCTATCAACCATACTAGAAATAATACTGCATGGTTTTATATCCAGATTTAGTCACTATTCATCGAAATACGGGCTTTGATAGCAGTTCTCAGAAAAGCCCCTGTTTGAGCTATTGACTCATCATAGAGTTGAAGCAGCATACTTAATGCTGCCCTATTACTCCTCTTTATAAGGGGGAGCAAAAAGAGCTCTGTGTACATAGACTAAAAAAACACAAAAGAATAGAAAGTTCAATGCGGATTGACCTGAGCTCCCATCACATGGGTGGGGCAAGTTGTCAAGGTTTGTTTGAAAGCCGGAGTGAAAACATAGATTGATTAACTTGATAACTTGACTGTGCCAGCCCTAAAGCAGAACAGTAAACTGTGCCCCCAGCAGACCAAATATTTAGTCCGGTACCCTGCAATTAAGCTGTTTGTTCTAAGGTTCTGATATACTGCCACACTCGTCTTCCTAATCTTTGTGGCCAATCTTCCATCACGAAAACATTTATACAGAGCTAGCTCTAACTGGTAGCCTGATTGCCCTCAGGGTTCTCAAAGAGATGCTGGTAAAGAAGATCCCACCCCGACTAGCCATGGGATATTCATGCCTTTATAAAAGCTAAGACAATCTGTAATAATATCTCTTGTAAGGATCGCCTCCTTGTTTTTCCATACTGCTAACCGTAGCAGGGGAGGACTGGCAGTAATGCAATTTTCTATAAAGTGTAAAATCAGTTCACTGTGACAGATAAAATGGGGAGAGGAACTGAGAACTGCCAAAACCTTACGGCAAAATCTATTTTCTTGTGCCTGAAACATTTTGCATTTGGTAATGCCGTATACCTTAGCCCCTTATGTAGCTAACGAAAAACATTGCATTGTGGACATTTGCAAAAGGGGCATGAGAGCTCCAACCCCTTTCCTGGGCTGCAGTGTGCTAAACAATGAGCTGAACAGCTTGGAAAGATGTATTTATGCAGTGAGCAATATGCGCTGTCCAAGGTCCGTTGGCAGTGAAAACTAGACCCAGGTAAGAAAAAGTGCTAGTGCAGTTTAAACTGTTGTTGCCAACAGTCAGCAAGGACAAATTATACTTCCACGAGCCACAAACCTTAATAGAATATTTTGCAAAATGAGTACGTAGGTCGAGCTTGGCCATAAAGTCCACAAATCTTTAGACCAAAAGATGCAGAGCCCTAGGTGTGCGAGCCATCAACACAGCATTGTCCACATACAGCAAGGATGGTAGCCAGAATCGTTTTACTTTAGGAACAACACGTGTATATTAACAACCCCAACCCTTTTATTAATAAAAAAGGTTAATAAAAAGGGGTTGAGGTTGTTTATACAATAAATAGGAGGAGCTAAAACACACCCTTGTTTCACATCCAAAAATGCCAATCAATTTAGAAACCTCCCCATGAAAATTTATTCTAATTCCTGCCTTCATGTCCCTGTACAAATATGCTGAAAAGTGCATCAGTGCTTCATCCATCCCACGTGCTAAAAGGTTTGACAACAGCTTTGATGGATTCACCCAATCAAAAGCTGAGGTAAAATCCATAGGTGCTTAAAGTAGAGTTGACTGATGGGCTACTGTATATTTCCCAACAAAAAGATTGAGATTAAGACACTGCTAGACTGTGCTGACCTTGTTCCTAAAACCGTATTGACACAAGTATAGGATGTACTTCTCCTTGGCCCATTCCTATAACCTATTGTATAGGACCCTTTCCATCATTCTCAATGTATCTATAAGGAAATTGGCTTATATAAGCCAGGTTGCGAACGGTCTCCCTTTTTAAAAATAGGAACTATAGAGGAGATTGACCATGAGCTAGGTAAAGGAGAATGGGCCAGACTGTTAAACACTTTCAGTAATAACTGAGCCCAGAATTTAGGGTTATGCTTTATAAGATCTATTGGTACTCCGTCCGGGCCAGGGGCTTTGCCCTCAATAATCTGGCTTATAGCGTCTTCAACCTCACCCAAGGCCAGGTGCACAGCCTTATGGGTAAAAGCCACAGGGGGTTCACTTTCTGCTTGAATGGCAGCATAGATGTCAGTGAAGTGCACCTCCCACGCCTCACTAGTATTATTGCAGCTAATAGGTGTTAATGCCCTATTCATTTGTCTCATGTCTTTCACATCCATCCAAAAGAGTGAACTGTTCTTTTTATTTGCCACCAAAGCTAATGAACCCCACTGTTTTTCCAGTATGTATTCCTTGCTGTGGTTACCTCTTTATATTTCTTACATAAAAGGACCACCTCTAGAGGGTTCCTAGGATTGGCTGTAAGGGCCATGCGTAGTTGGCAACAGGGCATTCGTGACTAAACCATCTAGGTCTGACAGTTGGACATGAGGGTCTCATTAACTCTTTTTTTTTTTTTTTAAACCTTTATTGTAGCATTTAGTAAAAATACAAGTATGGGCCTACAACCGCGGGGGCCGGCCTCTAGTAAAATTAAAATATCCAATATCACCATACAACACAGCTCATCAGCCGACAATCCCGAGGTCCGGCAGCGATTCCGGTTAAAGCTTGTATTTAGAATGCACAGCTGGGTTCCAGGATGAGACAGAGGTTTCCTTTTATATTTTATACGAGAGGATCAGGTGCTATACAATCAAACAGAATGCGGGGGACAGGGTAAAAAACAGGATATGCATGAAGTAACCACTATAATGGAGAATTGGCACCAGAGCATATAGATCCGTACGAAAGAAAACACAATATACATTCCATAGTGCTCCGGCACTCAGAGCCTGCCCACCCAGGAATCCGGATATCATAAGAGCATAAGCACGAAATACGAGCACACAATAAGAATCCAGTTGATTCATAGCTATACTGATCCTTAAAAAAGAGAGGAAGAAAGAAAAAAAAGGCCATAGAAAATAAAAAAGGCAAAAAAAAAAAAAACCTCCAACCCCCCACCCTGCACCCCTGCAAATGGCTATAGCCTGACTCCACTAGCAGCGTGCCCGTTGCCCCTAATAACTAAAACCCCAAAGGTAGGAGAAAGAACGGAGGAGGGCATATCCGTGTGGGCTCCCGGCCCCTTTAGACCCCCCGCCTGAAACAGCCACCCCTTATCACTAAAAACAAGTTTAAGACAACAATATAGATGAAGTTAGAGGGTACCGTGAGACACCGCCCAGCCTCTCAGAGCAAACAATTACAGGTCCAACAATTATGAACGCCATGCCAACCATTCCCGACCCAGTCGATCTCAACCTTGGCCCTTCCGAACAAGAACACGAACCCCTCCTGGCGAGACCCAAAGGCACACAAAGAAGCAATAAAGAGGCAGAGAGTCATCAGAAAGCAGTCCATGGCTACCGGCAGGCAGTGAGACCACAGGAACTGTAGACGCAGACAAACTTTCCCTCCTAGTTAAACAGTCCCAATGTGTCTTGCACAGGAGTCGTAGCGTCACCAGGAAAGGAGAAGATGACCACAAAAGAAATAGAAAGTCACAAACAAAAGTCACCGGGGAGGGAACGCCGGACGTTATCTCCAGAGCCGGTGGTGGTGGAAGGTTCAGCAATACCATGACATCCTCGGGAACACAATCTCCCAGGGCACCATCCGATGGTTCCAACGCTTGTTTCCTCACGGGGTTCTCGCACGGAATCAAAATGGCCGCGGTATGAACGGCTGTAGATTCCTGTTCCAACGATAGGGCCGGGCCCGGTTCCACCCGGAGCATCGCAGATAAGTGCGTGTCCAATTTGCTCAACAAAGTATCCACATGTGAGCGAAATGCCCAAAGGTCTGCTAGAATTGACCTCAGCGATGGCTCATGCACCGCTCGGTTCATGGTTTCATGCCCGACATCAGTCACAATCACCTCCCCGGGTGAATCTGGCATCCTTGGGGGGGGGGGGGACAGACAGGACCACGAACGTGCAAATGCGAGGGGTGACCAGTCTTTGTCCGCAGCCACGGTCAACCCGGTGAAGGCCGGAGGCCAGAAACCCCGAACCACCGAACCCCGGGGAGCGTGAACCGGGGCCGCGGGACGGGGACCCCCACCCGGCAGCAAGCTGACTCACCCCTCGGTCGATGCTGAGCGATGGAAACGATTGCTGCCAATTTCGGGCTGAATTAAAGCCTCCACTCCGGTCGACCGGACCCAGCCCGATCCTCCTGGCCGATGTTGTTGCACTACAGCCCGGCTGTGAAAGTACTCCAGGCCCCGGCTTCACCACTGGAGCAGGCCGCAAACTTCAACTCGATGGAACTTCGTCAAACAAGCCGATAAAAGTATCCGGATTTCACCATCGGAGTGCGGAACAGTTCATGAACACAGAGACTAGGCGTAAAGTTAGGATAGCGTACAGGATATTGTGGCGGGTTACGGAGGTCGGCGGAGCCGGGAGCCTAAGCAGCCATCTTGCTTGCTGACGTAGCTCCTCCCCTCTCATTAACTCTTAATGTGATAACAGAGTTGAGTAAATGCAATAGCAGCTGGGTAAGCAGCATCGTTCTCAGTTCAAAAAGCTATGACCAGGTCTAAATTGTCTTTGATCACATTGTGAAATAAGATGGCAGGAGCAACTGCTCTCCGTTTTAGTCTTAAACAGTCAGTAGACGGCTCAAGATATCTTGCTCCACATTCCCCTCTATAACTAGGCTTGTGGGACACCGTGCATGCAACCTCAATCGGTTTATGATCCCCATAATTTGTTTACACAACATTGCCCTACAGCAGTAAATCCTCCAAAGTGGATGATATACAATAATAATCAATTGTGGATGCACAACCTCTACCCCTATAAGTAAGGAGGGTAGTGTTGCTTCACTTTGAACAGCAATTTCCATGGCATTATCTAGGTCATATGCCGCCATAGGACAACAACTCTGAACCCCTAGTGTCAGTACTATTCTGGGCATGAGATTAGTTATGTGCAGTGACTATGCTAAGCGTGCCCGAAGAGTTGGCTCTGGAGTAAGCCTTGCAAAAAAATTGCCTCCTAAACAAAAACCTGACATTTGCCCTCAATCATGACCACATTTTGTAAAATCATTATTATAAAAATATAAAGGGTTTTTTGCCTTGGCATAACCCCCTGCCAATACGTGTTCCCAAATTGCCAACCCGCCAGATGCACAACTTGATCTGAAAGGGGTTGCAGAAATATTTTGACACACAAAACCATCAATGGATATTTTAGTTTCACCCATGTCTCCTGGAACATTAGGTTGTCATATTGTCTAAAAACAGATAACCAATCTGGTATGAAGATCTTAGATTGTAGGCCAGCCACATTTCAACGTTGAGTCACCATGACCTGAGGCAGGCAAGGGAGAGCATTACAAGAGGTCACTCTTTCGGGTGTAATAGGTGCTGACCCACCCCTGTCTACTGATTTGGCCCTCAATCAATCCAGCTCGTCAAGGCCTTCTAAGGTGGAAAATCTATTTTAATGTGTGAAGGTGGGTGGACTAAGTGCGGCTCTTAATATAGCTAGTTTATAAAAATAGCCAAAAGGGGGGTGGGGGGGAGCAACCTTTAGAGTTATTACTAACAATAACCTCTTGTTGCCTCTTTTTATTTCTAACACTTAATGGCCTCCCAAAGTTGATGCCAATAAAGTCTCCATCAATATCTGTTTGAGCGAGCCACCCACCCCACCGTCTGCACAATTTAAATCTTGTACGCACTTGCAGGATTGAAATGTTTGTGCTTGCTAAGCCGGTCAACAGATTTGTTCCATAGCTCCCCCGTGATTTTCTTTGAGAGTCCCTCAGAGGTGGCACTCCAGCTAAAGCTAAAACATATGGACAGGCTGCCAAGGGCAAGTCCAGTAAGTCTTTATTCGGCTTGTGGCAGGTTCCATGATGTTTTCGACTAGGAACTCCTAATCCGGGCTGCTCTGTGGTGACTTTTGGTTTGGGGTCTGCGAGGCCAGGCAATTCTTTTTTGAGAACCAACGTTATTGGCATTTTGTAAACCAAAACAAGACAGTTATAAAAAATATTTGTAGCACTGTGACCTAAATGACATTTTATTACACATCCACTTATTACCTTCCTAGCAATAAATTTAAAATTGAATAAGACATAGTCTACCCGTAGCACCATGAGCAATCAGTCCAATAATCCCATCCATTTACCCCATATTCGCTCATATTTTTTGGGGCATCCTCTTGCCTAATAAACAGCTTTTTCTTGGATCGCACATCAATCCACACCCTTTCACCATTCCAAAATAGGAGGCTTGGAGTCCTTCCAGGCCACTGCAATGTCTCTTTTAACAATCAGGAGGGCTGTACCTAGGAACTACTTGTCGGCTCGGGAGCCATCCATCCCTTGCATCACCCAGAGGAGAAGAGCCAGAGGAGTAAGGGGCACCTCCCATCCCAGTACTCCAATCCGTTCCGCTGTGACCGCCGCCTAGTACTTAGATATGACTGCGGAGTACCAGACAATATGAAAGCAGTCAGCTGGTCACTCTCTACAGCGTGGATACTGTGGGGCTGGGGGGAGTCCAGCTTTGTGCAATTGTGCCGGTGTAAGATATGCACAGTGAAGATAGTATATCTGTACGAGGTGAAGTCTAGCAGAGATCGTGAGAGTTCTGGGGGCCATAAGGGCGTCTCTCCAATCCTAGTCGTCGAGAGGGCCCCCTCAACCCTCCCACCTAGTTTTAAGAGGGTGCAGCATGGACAGAGTGTTGTTTAACAGGGATCTGTATATTTGGAATACACCTCCTTTCCCCAGGTCGCCCATGACAATTTTGGCTTCCAAGGGGCTGAACTCGGGAAATGACTATTGGTCAGGGATGTGAATGGCAAGGGCATGCCGTAGCTGGAGATATCTGCGTAGAACGCAATGAGTATGTGCGTTGTAGGTCTTGGAAGGAGGACAGATGGTCTCCTTTCCAGATATCACCAAGGTGGGTAAAGCCCTTCCGGTCCCACACCTGAAAACACGTCAAAGTCCCCACCCCCCGCAACCAGGTGCTGTGCCATAATGGAGTTTGTAATGTGATTTTGGTGTCCCACTGGGTGTGTCTCAGTGCTGACCGCCACGCCAGGAAAGCTGAGCGAGTCACTTTTGGTAAGGTCTGAGCGATTGGGGTTCCATATAGCATTGCTTGGGTCTGAGTGAATCCAAGACATCCCATTTCAAGCCATTATGCCGGATCCGACCATCCCCTGTTAAACCAACCATGGATTATCAGGAGCCGAGTGATGAGAAAAGCCAGTCGATTCTATTGAGTGTCCATTGAAAGGGGCACTAGAAGCTGTGGAACATAGTTTATACGCCGGTCAACCAGCAGGTCGGAAAGTTAGGAACCAGTCAAGATCCAGTTCTTGTAGTAGAAATGTAGAAATATTCCAAAAATACACGCTCACGATGGTGTTGGTGCAGTTGTAGATTAAGAGGGCCCGCAAAAGGAGCATCCATTGCGGAGAAGCAGAAATAGGATGAGAATGCTAGAAATTAGGAATAACCGCAGCGGAAATCCTCCGAATACACTGGAAAAATGGAATGGATAAAAGCGAGTATTATTCCAAAGATAGTTTGGAACGAACTGACGAGGTCGGAGCAGACAACTTTAAAAAAGTGAGAGACCTGCTGTATTAGAGGCATTAAAAAGTTGATGCACTAATTTGCTTAAATGCAGGGGAAGGTTTGTATTTAAAAATTACTGTATTTCACTCAAGTTCTAGCCACCTGCAATTTGAAGGTTTCACGAGCAGATGGGAGAGCTACTTCATGTTAAAACAATGCTTCGAGTCTGCTTAGCTTTTTGAAGTGTGCCTTCAAAGTTGGAATGGAAGGCCACAATGAGCGATTTACAATCCCATGAGGAGTGGGAAACTAGACTTTGTTGCAACAAGTGACGAGCTGGGAAATGGACAAAATATAGGGCACTCCAGTTCGCATTCCTCAGCAATCTTGATCACTAAGCATTACATAACTCCCATTTGAAAGAATCCTCGTGAGGGGAAATATTGTGGGGACTGAAATTCCTTTTAAATAACAGGTCAAATTTGGCGCTGAAGCATTACATGCACCATGGATTTTAATATGTTTGCAAGCAGTGACTGTCCGATAGTCACAATCTTCCTCAATAGGGAAAACTTCCTTCCTAGCCTGTCCACAACGATATTTAAAGGGAATTGGCTAATAGTCATGAATGAAACTGCTCCCAAGGGGTTCATATTTACCAACCGGAAATTGTTTTGTGCAAGCGGTGAACTGAAGTATCGAGATAGGCAAAGTTTTAGCTATAGTATATGGAAGTTGTTCTAATTTTGCTAGATGCAACATTGTGGAAGTTGTGTCTTTCATCACCATCAGTTGTTGATTGCGTGTCAAATTAAAGGGCAGGAATAAATGACTACAGTTCAAGTAGTGTCATGGGATGCTCCCATTTTTAAGTGTTGGAAGCGTCCAGCTAAACTGCATAATAGATCTAAGCCGACTTAGCCCATGATACAATGTTGACATGTTAATTTGCATGATATCAATAATATTATTTCAATTATAAATACGAGAAGACAACTTATTTTTTCTATTAACAACAACAGCAAGCACTATATCAAAATTATCTTGGTCAATTTGTCTTAAATGTGCAGCAGCTTCCATCCTGGAAATTTCCAAATTTCATTATAGGTAGCATATATAATAAGTCTTTTAGAACGTGGAGATTTGGGACCCAAAAATAAATCTGATAAATTCATTTCTTAGGACAGGAGAGAAAGATGTTTCACTGCAGACCGTGTGGAATGTTCAAACCACTGTTTCTTTCTTTCCTTTCAATATTTCTTTTTCTTATTGAGTAAGCAACCATTCAATGGTGGACCGTGTACAATGTAGCAATTTACATTACCAGCATAGTATACATTTGTCTCTATGGCTTCTGTTCGTATGTTGTGACCGTATCATCACATTGTACACCATGTATACCATATATGGCACCACCCCTACTGGGTGCCTGCAGCAAGACATCTGAGCAAAACTTTGTCGGTATGAGTCCTGATACAAAAAAATTGTAGGAAATAATGACAACACATAACAATGAGAACATAATGGTGTGCCCTCTATAAAATGCTACATAGCAACAATATTTATATGTAGGAAGGTCATTGAGGTGGGTGGATATGATAACCTCAAGAATGCCAATCATCCGCAAAGGTGGAGGGGAGGGAGTCTGGGCGAGAGGGGGATATTGGTCTTGCCAGTGTAAGCAGGCAGTGTATCCTGTGTACACCTCTTGTGCCCGCTCGCTCCTGTGCTTACTACTATTCAGGGACTTGCACCCTGCAATCTAACCTTAATTATGGTTAAGTATGTTTTTTAATCTGGAGGGTGAGATGTGGTTGTTAACCCCGCTAGAGCAACACTCAGTATCTCTATTTCTATCAAAATACCTTGTCATAGGTCTTTAAGCCACAGTACGATAGGAGGTGGAGTCGATGATTTCCAGCTCATGGCTATCCTACGTTTTGCTGCCACCAGCGCCAGATCAAGGAACTTGTTGAGGGTCTTTCAAGCTGACACTCGAGAGGTGATCCCTAGCAAGAAATGCAGGGCATCCAGTGGTAGAGCTGCAACTACTGCCTCTGTTAAGACCTCCGCTATAGTCCACCAATAAGATGACCAGAGGGTGCATGACCACAGCATGTGGGTCAAGGTAGCATCAAGGTTATGATTGTGTGGGCAAGAATCTGTGATGCCTGGGTACATCCAAGCAAGTCTGTGGGGTGTGAGGTATGTGCGGTGGAGAAAATCAAATTGTGTGTACTTCAGAGATGCGTTTTGGCGCCTCCATACATTGCCCCCACTGCATGTCGGAGAGTGATGTGGAGAGTTCCCTGCTCCAATGAGTGCAGAGTGCGGCGTGAGGGACATGCATGTCCCTGCGTTTTTAATCGTATAGCAACGTAATAGCACGGTGGCCAGCCCTGTGTGTGCCCATAATTTGGAGGGTCCTGGTAATTCAGGCTCATTCTGTTCCTTGGTAATCAAAAGAGTGTACAGAGTTCCCCACCGGGGATTGGTTTAGGAAAGGGGATAATTCTCTCTCTAGAGGGTGTGTTGGTAGAGATTAAGGTAATCCCTTGACGGAATTAGGACGCCTCACACAATTCAAAGGTTGGACGACTGTTGCCATCCCACCCGATGATTGTTTTGTGTCATCATTGGCCTCCTTCTCCAACGACAGGCTGGCGGTGCAATGCTTGTCGGGTAGCACTGGGTGCTACTCTTTTGTGGAGATCTTTTATTCCTCAGCCATTTGATGCATGTGTGTGAGGGGCCAGAAGGGGGAGTGCAGTTGTGAGCGTGCGTGGAAAGTTAAAAGAAGTCAGTAGAGTCCATTAAGAACCTTTAATGATATGGCTCACTGCCTCGTTAAAAAGTGGTGAAGGGAGGGGTACCGAGGCACAGAGAGTAAGGTGATCTTGCCTCGTTCAACCCTCGCCTATGGTGCGGTCAACATGTTTCATGCCACTCAGGCAATTCTTCAGGACCTAAATGCTCATCAACAGGTAAAGGATATTTTATACAACCTGCAGGGTATCGCAAGATGGGATCCTGCTTAGTTTCCCGCCCCTGAGTCCCTGGTAGACGGACCCCGGAGTGTAATGAAGGGAGGGCTGCTTTTTACACAAGTATATATTCCAGCATGAAAAGGCCTATGTTCTAACCACTGTTGACATAACTTTTCCACCAAATCAGTGGTAATCATGCCAAAATGTTGTGATTGAGGGTATTGGCGATAAGGTTTGCTGGATTTGAACCCAGGTGTGGAGTTGAGAAAACGGGCATGACAATCATTAGCATCAACTGGCTACAATAACCACCCGTTAGGATCTGAAAGTGTGAAATGAATGTATGACTGTACCTAGATGCTCTTTGATGTAATTTGTCAAGCTTTGTCAATTATCAAAGTGGTGACATTCATTTTAACCACATGGCTGCTGGCCGTTTTCCCCCCCCTGTGCTGGAAAATGCCATTTTAGTGGCACCATGACGAGCTCAGCTCGTCATCAGCACACGACACCCGTGGGTGATGACGAGCTGAGCTCGTCATCAGCATCGAAAGGGTTAAAAACAATTGCCAAGCACAGACATGTAGTATGGGTGTCATTCAAGAAGATCATTTGTATGGGAATCAAGCAGGCTCAAAAGTTTTCCATTCCCTGAACCTGCGAAGGTTTTGTTCCCCAAATGAAGCTGTATATATATGAGTTTGGTCTGTGTAGGCATATATTGTTTTGGTGGGGTTGGAACTAATTTAAAGTAGGAGGTGGGGTCTGAAGTGTCATGTCCTGTAAAATATGTGAATTTGTATTTATGAGTTTTAGAACACCCTTGTGGGGAGTTGGACAATGTTCCCATTGTGCATAATTAAATGATGCCTGTTGAATATTGGAATCTGAAATTTAACTCATGAAGTCTGAAAGTAAGGAGTAGATCTAATCCTCCAGTGATCCAGTGCTTAAAGTCCCAAGATGGTTGCATACAAGCCTCTCCGATCTAGTGATACTTAGGGGAAATCTAAAATTGATTTTGCATAGTAGTACTGGATAGCAGCTTGGTGTCTTATCCCTATAACGAAAAATAAATACTACATGCAATACTCACAGGTGATGGAACATGCTACAGAACATGGGTACACTCAAAAGGGCCAGTATACCGAAATAATACCACCCATCTATCTACATGTTTGGTTCCTGCATCTGCAGCAACATTGTGGTTGTGTGACACACTACACTGCAATGCCGTTTTTTAAAGTTATGTTGACATTGGAGCCTATAAAAATGCAAAGTCGTTTTGGTTGCCTAAAACAAACTAGCAATATTTGTATGATCTACTTGGCCTGTATCCTCTAATGTTGGCTAGAGTAGAACAGGATTTAACTATGTTTGATCATGTCAAAGTTTAATTTGAAACTGTATCATCTAGCTACTATGCGGTAGTCTGATAAAATATTGAGTTGTAAATATAGGGAGGACGAAATATAAAAAAATATAATTGTGATGAAAAATTACATGATTCAGAAACTTCGTTGTCAAATAGTTTTTCAGGTAAGTAATATCAGTGATAATGTTGTAAATATTGTTTTTTTTTAAATATAGTTTGTAATTTTAAGTGATTTAGAATTTTTAATGTGATTGGTAATAGCAATTTATAGTGTCATAGTATGTTGGGTTTGTAGGGGATTTGGATGGGAAGTTAAGTAATAGTGATGTATTAATACTTTTTAAGTAAGTATGTGATTTCATTATGCATGTTATGTAATTGATTTATTATACTTATATTTTATGTGCACGTTTGTTTGGGGTTCGGTGGGAAGTTTTGTTTTTGATAAGAAACTTTATTGATGTTAATTAACAATAGTACAGCTCCTCAGAAGTGTGATGGGGTACACCATAAACTCATATGGCACATGACAAGCAATCTGGTGTGAAGCAGTGAGAAATACATATAATAGATGACAATAAGACATAAATATTGCTGCTGTTCCTTTCAACCCAGTTGACCCAGCCATTTACACCTTACTCATTCGTGTTTGGTCGGGGAATCTTTTTCCTCGTACACAGGTTTCTCCTGCAACGCACACTAATCCAGTCCACTGGGCCACAGTCGGAGGTGTGGGACTTTACCAGTTGACTGTTATATCTCGTTTTGCTACCATAGTAGCTGTGCCTATGAATGTTCTGTACATCCGGGTACCCCCAGAGCCCTGCAAACCCCCCAGAAGGAGAACCAAATTAGTGTGTGTGACCCCAATCCTAGCACTAAGGTCAGTTACAATGTCCATCCAGTATTTATGTATTGCTGTACATGACCACGCCATATGGTAGAAGTCCGCTGGGGTCTATGCGCAGCGTGTACAAGCAGGGCTCATAAGGAGACAGACCGGCTTGATGGATTGTGGCCGGGGTGAGGTAAGCACCAAATAGGTAGTAGGTTTTAATTAAACTCAACCTGGATGAGATGGTTATGGCTTGAGGGTCCATGATACCATCACGCCAGCCATCGTCCTCTAAAGGACCTAGCCATCGCTCCCATAGTGCGCTAAGGGGATCTAGTGCGTTAGGTACGTTAATATTAAAGGTTTAGAATAAGGGTTCAATAGATCTGCAATATTTCTCATTTTCCTAATGGACCCATCAGGAGCTTGGCTCCCAGCGAACTGGACTCATGTATGTGTGTATTGAGTGCGTGCCTAAGTTGTAGATACCTAAATAACATCATGGAGCTCATAGCCTAGGTGTCCTGCAGCCTTAAAAAGTGTGTGTATATGAGCCCCAGACCAGATATTGCTCAATTGTGCTATGCCAATGAGGCCACCTCTCTCAACCAAGTACAGTGCCTTTAGAGGGTTTGGAGTGTGAGTTTAGCATCCCATTGTGCTTGTTGGAATATGGATCTCTGTAGGAGAGTAGGGTCTGCAATCCTATGATCACCCGGACTTTTTGCTTTTGTTTCACTGGTTTACGACTTACTCGGGCTGTGGGCCTGCCAATCAGACCCCCAGCCTAGCTGTTCTCTCGCTAAATTGATGTGTACCTTAGGTGCATTACCCAATTGGAACTGGGCCACCCTGTCAGACCCTGTAACTCAGGGCATAGGTGTACCCAGGGCCTACCAGGGGCTGAAGCATGTATTATGCCACCCCTGGATGGCCATCTAAATCTGACACAACTGGCTGCACGACAGCTGGGGCCACGTGGCGTACTCGCCCGTGGCTGTAGGTGTAGTATCCCTATACCTAACCTTAAAATGGACACCCGAGTTCCTCTCAGTCACTCCTATGGCAGGCCTTAACAATCCTGAAGGCAGAGTGCATGGAATCGTGTGAATTGGGCTCTGGCACGAGCCGAGCCCGGTTGCAGCTTGCGGAACCAAGACCCAATGGCTGTTCCATGATAACGCGTATCATATCGGTAACTTCGGTATCGCGTTATCAAGACATGTCGAGTAAGGTGTCATACGAATCGGGATGCTGCCCCCTCACCAATTCTGGCGACGAGGTTAGCATTCCGCCCTTCTAGAGGGACACGACATGTACGTAACTGTGAACCCCGGTTAAAGTTAACTGAAGCCTCAGCTCCACAAAATGGACGCTGCCACCACAGACACGAGTCTGACCTCCTGCTGCTGGGAGTCCTTCCAGCGAGGAGAGCTTAGACAAAGGGTTTCCTGTCAAGGGCGGTGTTCGCACCGTCCCAGACAGGGTTTGTGTATTCTGGGTAGGTAGGGCTTTGCAAGAAGGTGACTGCGGAGTGGCACCCCGGTGCTCACTACGCATCTGCCGGCTAGAACCAGTTCCAGGGGCGCGCAGCCCCTGACCTGGGGAAAGTCCAGCAGGGGGAGAGGGGTGTAACTACCCCCCTTCCTGGTCCCACCCTTAGGGCAGGACCTAGTCATGTACCCACCCCTTTCTTTAGGATAAAGGCCGGAGCGGGGACCCTTCCAAATTAGATCATCTTTGAATCAAGAATACTTTCTACAAAAGGACTTCGAGACTCTTCTCAAGATTTCTCCCTTGTGGCTAAGGAGTAGTCACCCTGCATCCGCAGGCACCATCTAAGAACTCTGCGGTTTGCTGCAAGTCCTTCCTCAAGGATCCGACGGCCCAGCTCGACGAGAACCGGCTTCCCTGGCACCTCTGACCTCTACCCACGTCTTCAGCTCAGCTGGGATCTGTGGGTGCGACGAGACCTCGAGGGACCGGCCATCATCAAAACCTGCACGCTTTCTTTATCAGCACGACCATCGAAGCAATTCTCTGGTGAGTGCTCTGGGGTCCGAGAAGCCCCGACCCTGAGCAGCTCCAGCACCGAAGTGCAGTCTCCCAGCATCTCCACGATCTGCGTGGGGCCCTTCTGCTCGCTGCTCAGCACGTTGTCTGGTCACTAGCCGCTGGCTTGTGCCCTTCTTTGACGACATCCAACAACCAACGCTGCTGGTCTGGTTGCTCCAGACCGGCCCTTGCTCCCTTTTCCGAGAGGAGCACCCCGGACCCTCCTGGTCCGCTCAAGACGCCATTTTAGGCCCACCACGTGGCCCTAAAATCTGCCAAGGCTTGTTGCCCCAATCCTGGGCCCAGCGACGCCGACCGCATCAACCTTCGTGGGACAGCTCGCACCTCCATCCTGGTCGCCAACAACGCCTCCTGGTCCGTGAGACTGCAGAGCCTAGCGTCGCCCACTCACCTAGTCGAGGTGACGGCCATCCGGTGCCTTCCTGGTACCCTCTGACTACTGGCTAGCAGTACGAACTTGGTCCCCTCTGCTTTCAGGTATCAACGATCACTGATCCAGGCTTGGATCTCTACGAACTATTCATCACTGGTCGCCGGCCAGCAACTCCTTTTCTTCCGGCTCCTGGCTCGTCAGCGAAGACCCCCGACGCCTGTAAGACTTGTGCAGCCGCAGCCCTCGTGGCTAGGTAACTTCGGCATTTCGGTGCCTGCATAGCCTCCTTACTTTAGGGTCCCGAGTCCCTCGCTTCCGACTTGCCTTATTGGGTCCGCCCGAGACCACTAAACTTTCCGTGCCCTCGGGCACTTGTTTTAATTGTGCACTTGAAGTATTTTCTAAGAGCTTTTGTTCTGTGCTTAGTACCCTGTCCTCATAAAGAGTACAGGGCTGTTGTGATTCTAATAAATATACTGTTTATTTTCATAACACTTGTGTGGTGTCCTGTCACTTGGTGTTCAAGGGGTATGTGATGGTATTACAGCTGGCTTAACGCGCCCTCTAGAGTTTAGCCCGAAGACTGCTCGTATCCACGCTACTAGGATAGCTGGTCTAAGGTTGACTTACAACCAATCACCATAAGGGTCGTTTGGAACGATACATAGTGGTCGCTAGAATAGCGAACGCTGCATATCGGGCCAACTTCTCACAATCTCCATGAGAGGAAAACCGCTCAGGTCACTAATAGAAAGAAAGTAGGGATTTGGGAGCCATAAAGTATTCCTATGATCCGGCATGCTGAATCTGTCCCCCACCCCCCACAGAGAACCAGTCATTGATTACTAGGAGTTGGTCTGTCGGGTAGTAGTAGAAAAGATTAGTTATTCCCAGGCCACCGTCGTAGGGAGCATTTGACAGTGGGCAAGGGCCAGACTGGGTCTGGATCTACCCCAGATAAACGCTGTGGCTAGTCTATATATGGTCTGAAACCAGTGCCATGACAGGTGGAGCAGGAGGTTTTGGAAGACATCTAGAAATCTAGGAAGTATCCTCATTTTATACAGGGTAATTCTACCCATTGGATTCAATGGTAGGGGGTGCTATTTGCAGAGAACCCCATTTTTCTTTTGACAATGGGTTATGGAACCAGGTATGCTCTCTATGGAGGGCCACCCAAATTCCTAGGTCTCGGAAACTGAGGCTTTGGACAGTAATGTCTGATTGCCACGCCACACAGTCACAGGATTGTTTCAACTATACCAAGATTGATTTAGCTGGGTTTATCTGTAATATGGACGCCTCACAGAAGAGCTGAAGGATGCAGAGGCATCGAGGACCAGATGTTGCGGTATCAGTCCAAAAGAAGGATGACGTCCGCGTAGAGTGCAATACGGTCTTCATGAGCGTCCTCCCATTGCCAACCTCCTATCAGGGCATCACACCTAATGAGGCGAGCGAGTGGCTCGATTGCCAGGGCAAAGAGGAGGGAAGGAGGCAATGTAATTTGTACTTGTAAATGTAAATGTAATTTGTACTTGTAAAGGGCACTGATACCCCAACTGGGGTGTCCTGGCGCTGTAACGCCAACCGCTGTGGAACCCTTCCTGGCTTTTCCCTGTGAAATGTCCACTCCTGGGCACCCCCAAGGTGAAGCCAGGCATCCCAGCGCTGTTGGGGCCGTGTGGAGATTAAGTAAGCTATTGCCCAGAGTTGCAGAGTGGGACCCATGATTAGAATAGGCACCGAGGCGAGAATTATCAGGTCCGAGGAAATTGAGCCCAAGACACGCCGAGGCGGGAATTGAACCCTGGTCCCGGGCAAGACCTCTGCATCAGGGTCTGCCGCTCTAACCATTGAGCCACACTTCTCCACCATTGAGCCACACTTCTCCACAGGACAAGACAGGGGGACGGGTGGGAAGTTGATTAGGTAATTAACAATTCATTTATAATTTTATGATACTTTTTTTATTATGTAAATTTTGTAATCATTTATTTTAGTTATATTTTAGGTGCAGGCTGCTTGGTTTGTAGGGGTATAGGGTGGGAAGTTAATAAAGTAATTAGCTATTCATTTATTATTATTTTATTTAGTTCTGTTTTAGTTGCTGTTTGCTAGTTTTGTAGGAGTATACCGTGGGAAGTTAAATAATTAAAAAATAGTAATTTATATGGGGCCCTACCGATCTGGGCTCCAAAGAGCAAATATGGGTTACCTTGGGGCGGATGGTGGCAAAACAAGACCTCGCTAGAGTGTGGCGGGTTCAGAGCCCACCGAGTATAAGGGAGTGGGGTAAGTATATGGACTGGTGTATGGTCACTGAAAAGTTCATATATGAAACCAGGGGGTGCCCCAATAAATGTATGGAAGTTTGGTAACAATGGAATGCCCACAGGGGAGGGATATGTGAACCTCCAAGAACGAGGGATGATGTTGTAAATGAGATCTGAACACCTTTAAACGGGAAAGGTCATTATGGTTTTGTGATAATTATGCATCAAGTATCATTTGCATTGTAACTATATTGTCAATGTATGTGTGATTTGATTTCTTTCATATGTCATACCTTGATTTCAATAAAAAAAAGAATAATTTTTTAAAATTTATAATTAAATATGTAATTGATTAATTATGCAAGTTGTGTAATTATATATTTTAGGTGTATTTAAGTTGTGGGCTTCTGGGTTTGTAGGGTTATAGGATGGGAAGTTAATTAAGTAATTAAGCATTTTTTAATCAAAAATTAATTATTACATTTTGTTCGAGGCATGCGGGCTGCTGAATTCATATCTGTGCATAGATCGCCGCCTAGTGTTGGGTCCGGATGATCGCACATTGTTGTCCTGGAAGAGTCTCCGAAGTATCACGAGATAGGTGGCTCCTCCCCTGGACTACAGTGCGCATGGGCATCGACTCCATCCTCAGATTGTTTTTTTCCGCCATTGGGTTCGGATGCATATTGGTTCACTCAAGTCTGAATCGATATAAAAGTTTCTTAAGGCCAAAAGTCCTTTAGTTTTTTCGTCGGTATTGTCTTGCGTTCGGTGCCCAGTTCTGTTCCAGCTAAGTTCCCGAGCCGGATTTCCAGGAGAGCCGTGTGCTTTTCAACGCTGAAGGCCCGGTCGACGCCAGAGGCCTTATCGATGAACCATCATGGAACGGAGCCCGTTCAAGAGATGTCCCGTGTGCAACTCCAAGTAACCCCACATTGACGTCCACCCGGTGTGCAACAAGTGTCTGTCGCCGGATCATGATGAAGCCAGCTGCATGGCTTGTTCTCGTTTTCGATCCAAGAAGACGCTTCTGCATCGACGCGCTGCGCGCAAGGAAGCCCAGCAGACTGCACCGGAGCCTGTGGACATCTTCGATGCCGGGGATGATGAAGGAGCAGACCGGGAGGTTCGAGAGAACCTGTTGAATCCCGCGTCGGAGGTCGACTCCAACTACGACGCAGATGTTGAGATGCTCGAAGTGGAAGACATCGTCGACGAGGTAGGAGACGACGATGGGACCTTTGGGGCCATGAAAGATAGCTCGAGCGAGGAGCTATGCCCACAAACTGACACTGGGGCCGAAACGCTTCATAAGGCTTAGGTCGAGGGATCGCCACAAGGCCTTACCCAAGATTTTCCAATAAGTTCTACGGCCCCGCCTTCGGACATATCTAAGGAGCCGCAAACTGCGAAATCAAAACCGAAAGTGAAAGCTCCGGTATCGACGCAACCAAAAGCACTGGTGACTACATCGAAACCGAAAGTGCGTATTGCTTTGGTCGGCTCGAAGTCCTCGGACCTGTCGGCACCGACAAAGCAGAAGAACGTTATCGACCCGAAGAAACCGCTGAAGGGCGTCGAGACTAAGTCTAGCACGCTGAAGGCAAAGGTCAAGGCAGTCGACCCGAACAAATCGGCGCCGAAGACAGTCGACACCGACAAAGGACTCGGTGATCCGAAGGTTCTCGAGCCTCCGCGTCGGCTGGACAAGGCAAAGAGCGGGACAACCCCCGAGTCCACGCCTGGTGGTGCCTCGAACGATTCCGTCGAGTCGACGCAGCCATCCGCCTCATTCTCGAAGCAGGTGGCAGACTCCCTGAAGTGCATCAAGGACAAGGCCTCGGGGGTCGGGCCTAAAGATCCTCCACCTTCGAAGCCTGCCGATAAACCTCAGAAGACGTCGGCGCCCATCCACTTCACGCTGCCACCAAAAGTGGTGCCGAAGGCTTTCGTCCCTAAAATGGCCGCCGACATGCCCAAGAAGGTGTCCACGGTGCCGAAGCCGACAACTGTAGTCCCGGCCGCAAAGCATCGACAATCCTCTTTGGAAGAGCAACAGGAACAGTTTATAGATGGCGAGACAGGCAGACTTTCTCTTTATAAAAGGAAAATCGCCCCGGAACAGCCAATGGAGTCCTATAAAATTCCACTAAAGAAGAAAAAGGATTCTACTTCAACACCTGTTCTTGTAGAACCTGTATCTCCACGTGGCCATGATGTCTCACCCACTTCTTCAGATGTGGACACTGGGGAAGGTGATAATGACTAATACAGCTATCCTGTGGACACTGATCCAGATGATACAAATGAACCCTGGGCAGATGCTGCTGACCCAGGTGATCCACACACTGCCCCAGACACTCAAGTTTATGCTGTAAAAACGTCACCTACTGAGGATTCGGCAGCGTTTAATGCCCTCATTGAAAGGGCGGCTAAGAATCATGACGTCCAGCTCCAAGCTGACCCCATTGAAGAAGACTTTCTTTTCGACACCTTTTCCACCTCAGAGAGGACTGTCAAAACTCTGCCTATGTTGAAGGGTGTCTTGAAGCATGCTGGGGAAATCTTTAAGGAGCCTACAAGAGCCAGGGTGATAAACCCCAGGATTGAAAAAAAGTACAAACCGGCGCCTGGAGACCCTACTTACATTAAGGGACAGTTGCCATTGGACTCTCTTGTTTCTAATGCCCAGAAGACGGCTAATTCACAAACAACGGGTGATGCTCCTCCCCCAGATAAGGAATCTAAGGTGTTCGAGGCATCAGGGAAAAGGGTGGCAGCTCAAGCGGCCAATATCTGGCGCATTTCAAACACTCGGGCACTCTTAGCCAGGTATGACGGGGCCCATTACGACACACTTGAGACCCTGTTACAGCACCTACCAGGTGGATATAAAGAGGCAGCTGAGATGCTCATCCAGGAAGGGAAGCTCATATCAAATGCTTCTATCAAATGTGCACTGGACGCAGCAGACACCGCGGCCAGAGCTGTTAACACTAGTGTCATGTTGAGACGACATGCATGGCTCAGAATCTCCGGGTTCAAGCCAGAGATACAGACCACCATACTAAATCGGACAGTAAACCCTGATCATCTATTTGGCCCAGAGATGGACACCACCTTGGAGAAAATCAAAAAAGACACTGAGACTGCAAAGTCTATGAGGGCTCTACAGTCGCAGCAGTTCAGGGGTGGTTCTTTTCGTCCCTCAAGCAATAGAGGTGTTTCCAGAGGCCAGCTGTCCCAGAACACACAGTACTATAAAGGTGGCGCGCAAACCACATACACCAAACCAAGTAGTGTTGTGTTCTAATCTAGGACCCCGATCAATACTGTGACCGTATGCCCCTATACGGCTATAATCCACTTGTACCCCTATAATGGCATAAACGATCAAGAGCAATATTTCAGAAACTCGTCTCTGGCCTAACACGATCAGAGCCACATTTCAGAATCGCTTCCTCTGCAGCTCATTAGAGCAAATGACAGCAGAAGCCACTATCTAAGATTCCTAGATTACACTCGGAGTTCTTCAACAAGATAAAAACTCAGCAACCTGGGAAAGCCCAGCTTGCTATGTTTTGATTAGTAATAGAACTCTAATGAGCACTGAGAGACGATCACTTCCTAGTGACAAATTTATTGACGTCTTATGTCCAAAAACTTACGTCAAACAAGGCACCTTTCAGGTATAAATATTACCAACGTTGCCTTAAGCAAACGCTGCCTCAACGACATCGATGATAGCGATGGTGTGGTGAACACAGGAGCAGATCAGCTGTCCCCTGCAGAGCCCAGCAGATGCAAGCTGCCCACGGACGCTGCCCCTCCTCCTCCTTGACACGCTGAGAGAGACGCTGTCTTTTCTCCTGCCGAGAAAATCCAGCTCCGGCGTTTCCAGCCTACTCTTGCGAGTGACTGGGATATCGAGTCCTGGAAGGAGATACAAGACCTCCAACATTCTATTTCAGAGGTATGGGGTTGACTAAACCCTTAGAGAGAATTCTTGAAGCAAACCTTGGCAAAAGCAACTTAACTAAAACTGCTACTTACTTACTCCCTCCCAAGTATTAGGCTTAGGTCAGGTACACTGAGGTAGGCGTAGTTAGAAGCACCAGCTGAGTACGTTAGCTGAATGTATATATGAATGTATATATTTTATTCATTTTAAACCATTGTATGGCTAAGAAACCATATCAATGCTTTTACAGTATTATTTCGTAATCCTCATTTTACTGTACGCACTTTTTATAACTAGTCTTGCAATTGTGGCAATTCATTTCTCTTGCACGAGAAGAAAGACTGTTCAATAAATAATATCTTTTATTGAAAACGCCTGTCTCTCTATTTCTCTGCATCTTGGTGAAAGTAATCTGCACAACTGACTGAGTAAAATAACTGTCTATTGTTTTACACGACTCTAGAGATTGACTCTTATTCTAAGGAGCAAAGTTGTCATGTTAATGCGGTTGTTGGAAAACTGAATCCCTTCTTGTCTGTACCAGGGAAGCTGATCACTTCCTATTCAGTCAAGAAAGTTTCCAGTGACCTCTGAGCTAGTTGGTAACAAACCCAATTAAGTTTAGCATAGTCAGTAGAGACCTGGAAGACCCGCACTTCTACGTCCATACTATTGTTTGTTATTCCAATGCGCAGGGCCTATTGGGAAAATAGGAACTACACTACAGTAGAGGTGGATATCGTGGAAACCGCGCCAAGGGCAGAGGTCGTGGAAACAACAACTCCAGATCCTCCGCCACTAACAAACAGTGACGCCTTGTCACTGCCCCCTGACCACGCAACACCCGTCGGGGGACTTCAACAGTTCCTGCCAGTCTGGAAGTCCATCACCACAGACAGGTGGGTCACACAGCTTATCCAGTATGGTTATTGTCTGGAGGTAACATCCACTCCACCCAACATACCCCCAAGACACCGTCCTAGGTCCACCGAGCATTTGCACTTATTGCAGCAGGAGGTACTAGTCATGCTGAAAAAAGGGTCAATCGAGCTCGTGCCTGTGGAAGAAAGAGGCACAGGAGTTTACTCACTGTACTTCTTGATACCAAAAAAGGACGGGTCCCTCAGACGCATACTGGACCTCAGACCCCTCAATTAGTACATTCTGTCGGAGCACTTTCACATGCTAACACTGCAGCAAGTCCTACCGTTGCTCAGTCAGGGAGATTTTCTCGCAACATTAGATCTGAAGGATGCGTATTTTCATATTCCGCTGCACCCGTCACACAGAAAATACCTCCGGTTCACCATCCAAAATCAACATTATCAGTTCAAGGCTCTACCTTTCGGAGTCACCACGGCACCCAGGGAGTTTTCAAAGTGCCTGGCAACGGTGGCGGCACACCTTCGGAGACAGAACATTCACATCTACCCTTATCTGGACGACTGGCTAATCCAGGCAAAGTCGCCCCAGCAGTGTGTGCCCACATGTCCTACACCATTCACCTTATTCACGATCTGGGATTCTCACTGAATTACCCAAAGTCCCACCTGCAACCCGCACACATACGGCAGTATCTGGGTGCGACGATAAACACTCTGGCAGCCAAAGCACAGCCAAATGCAGTGAGTGTCAGCAGTATTCAATCGCTGATTCAGAAATTCAGACCTCAATACTCGCTTCCAGCACGAGTGTTCATGCAGTTGATAGGCATGATGGCCTCCTGCATCTCTATAGTCCCGCACGCGAGACTACATATGCTTCCGCTTCAGGAGTGCTTAGCACGTCAGTGGACTCAGGCTCACCGACAGTTGAAAGACCTAGTGTTGGTAACCGGTCGTGCATACAGCTCTCTGCATTGGTGGAAACCACAAAACCTTTGCAAGGGACGACCGTTCCAGGAGCCTTTGCCACAAATCATTCTGACGACGGACGCTTCTCTCCAGGGTTGGGGAGCTCATGTACTCCATTACACTGTGCAGGGACTATGGACAACACAGCAGAGGAAGATGCACATCAACGTTCTAGAACTGATGGCTATCTTCATGGCAATGAAAGCATTCAAGGTACATCTGTGCAACAAGGTCGTGTTGATCCGGACGGACAACATGACGTCCATGTACTACATCCAGAAGCAGGGAGGTACACACTCTCCACAGTTGTCTCATCTGGCTCAGAGCATGTGGAAGTGGGCCAATCAAAGGAATATCTTTCTCATGGCGGAACACCTCCCGGGCAAGGACAATCAGATGGCGGACCTGCTCAGCAGGTACAGCCACCAAATGCACGAGTGGGAGATACATCCATCAGTACTCCACCCATACTTCCAAAGGTGGAGTCATCCGGAGATAGACCTGTTCGCCACAAAGGAAAACGCCAAATGCTGAAGCTTTGCCGCCAGGTTTCCACACCCACAGTCGCAGGGCAATGCGATATGGATGAACTGGTCAGGCAAATTTGCGTACGCTTTTCCCCCAGCACCTCTAATACCGCTGGTGGCACGCAAGCTGAAGCAACACTCGATGACTCTCATCCTGGTTGCTCAGACGTGGGCACGCCAACCATGGTACACCACGTTTCTGGAACTATCCGTGGTACCGAATCAAAGGCTGCGCCTCACACCCAAGCTTTTGACGCAGAGCCATGGCGACATTCAGCATCCAGATCCGCAACAGCTCAACCTGGCGATCTGGCTCCTGAGGTCTTAGAGTTTGGCTACCTCAACTTACCTCCTGACTGTATGGACATAATCAGGGAGGCAAGGAAGCCCACCACCAGAGCATGCTATGCGGCGAAATGGAAGCGGTTTGTCATTTATTGTGCAGACCACAACATTAACCCGCTGGACGCCTCTATTACAAAACATCATTTGTTATCTCTTACATCTGTACAAATGTACGGTGTAAACGGGAAGTGTTGTGTGTTACACCGTTATCGGCGTTTGAAGCTAGCGACCACACTACCACGAGTAAGTAAGCGTCTCACAGATTAAATGTGATATTCCGGCATGCTTGCAGTTAACTGAGCACTTGAGCTACTTAATATTTACACTACCGTTGAATTTATAGTCAAACGCTACTTGCGTGGACCCGCATGCTATTCATATTCACTTTGACTCCAAGCTCACCGAGTGTTTTTACTCGCGTCTCTTATTTTCGAGCGATCTTTATTTGTAATAAACTCGTACACAGTCACCAATTTCACTTGACCGTTTTATGAACCCCTCACTCAGACTAATTTCACTATTTCCTTGCTTATTTCACCTTGATCGATTCACAAAGACTAAACTTTAAAGAGCTACGAGCACTAACATGTCACCCGGTTTTTATTACATCTTACTTAATTTTTGTATCATATCTTGCTTAGTTTATTTAGGTTATATTATGGAACCCCACTCTTATTGCTATGTCTCGTTTAAATTACAGAGGCTCCCCGATGAAGGGCTCTGTCTGCCCGAAATGCATTGGAGCATTTGAATATATTTACTTGGATGCATTTACTTTATGAAAATTTGAACTGATTTAAACAAAATACCAATGAAACCTAAGATGAATAATTAAAATTCTCTTTTGAACAATATTTGGAGTCTCAGTTTTATGAGAACCAATGGAGTGCCCGACATTCAGGGATGACATCATGGCCTCATGGTGACACATGATATATTGTTTATAAAGACGTGCCTAGGATGGACACGTTACCTGTTGGGAGCACCCAATTGATTATAACATTCGTGAACACTACAAATCTGAAACGCTTTTACAGCCAGCTGTGCGCCTCCTGTTTCTGAACAGAAGTGGGAATAGGAAATGTAACCCCTCCAAATGCCAATGCATTTCCTATTGTTACTGGAGTAGGAATAGTAAATGTAATCCTTCCGAAGTCCAGGGCTTTCTGTACTGTTGCTGAGACTGGAGTGGTAGTAGTATATAGATCCCATCTGTAGTCCTACAAGTGTGAATAGTATTTCAAATTATTCCCAGACTCCAATACATTTCCTAATATTACATTACATTTTTTATAGTTTTACATTTTTAGTATTTGATTATATTTTTATTTGTTTAAAAAAATGTTGATTTTTTTAAAACATTTTATTTGTTGGATAATTTATTTAATGTTTTGGAATTAAATTAATATTTTTTGTTTCGTGTAATTTGTGTGTGTATATCGATGTCTATATATGCTTTTCATAGTAGGTAATTAAAAGAATTCCACAACAAAATATAATGTATAATATATCAATTTTTAATAATTGATACATTATATATCCACTATATTACTGAGAAAACCAAAGGTTACAGTAGCATTATAGTTAAGTTCACTTTTTGCCCACACAAAACAATATAAATGTGGCAGTTGTTATACTTATACGTATCTGAAGCAACTATAACTTGTGGCCTAAAGTTACTTAATATTATTAAAGAACAAGGGAACCCTCTAGGTAAGCAAGGACCTGGGGTATCAATTGAGTTAAAAATAACAGTCCTTGACAAGGAGGAATAACAATTTCAATAATTATAGGCCACAATATGCACTATAATGAACAAGAAGTCCAGCCGGACTTCAAAATTTATTCGATAACTAAATAAGTCAAATCAAACAGAACAACAATAAAGCAGTGGGACACAGTCCTGTATCCACAGTACTAAACATACAATACACAGTACAGTTAACTAGGGATTTTCAGGCATTAGAAGGAACAGGAGCAAAAAGGTAATTTTACAATCTATTTGCTTCACATATGTGGAAAACACATGATTTTAGACACATGATAGTGAACTAGTGTTTAGACCACATATTATGTTGACGCCGTTTCGATCCAGTTAAAAATAGTGGATCATCATCAGGACATTCAGTGCTTGCCTGAATTTAAAAGCCTGTATTGACAGGAGGGATAAAGGAAACACTGCTTTATTGTTGTTCTGTTTGATTTGACTTCTTTAGTTATCGAATACATTTTGAAGTCCGGCTGCCTGGCGTCCACTCAGAGGACCTAGGGGGAATAATATCATTCAGATCCAACATGTCCGAGGTACTCAGAGGATCCTGGGAGGTACCAGGGTGGGCTTGTGGAACAGGACCTGCCGGGGGGGGGGGGGGGGGGGGGGGGGGGGGGGCCAGATCCGGTACCGGGGCTGACGCAGGGACAGAAGGCACCCCAGGAAGAGGCGCAGGATGACTGGCAAGGAAAGCCTGTCTAAGGCGATGAAAAGCATCAGTATCCACCCCTGCTTCACAGGACCGTTTAGGTGGCGGAGAACTCACAGGGTCCTGAGACTTACTAGTGGAAGGGACCTGGGGTAGAGGAGCAAGTTGCTGGGACAGTTGGGCAAAAGCCTGCTGAATTTGTCGGGAAAGCCTGTCCTCTAACGGGGACATGGCCTGGTCCACTGCTCTATAAGTAGAAGTATCTACTGCCTCGTAAAAGGCGTCTCTCCAGGGCATATCAGCGAGGGGGTCTACCTCCTCCTTCTGGTAATCCTCATAATAATCCATATAGGGAGGCTTTTAAAATTATGCAAAAGAAACTCCCGCAGGGCCTAAACACAGAGGCCTTAAAAAGGCTGGGTGTCGACCTGAACACTTTTACAAGCGGTAAACCACCAATCACCGGGTACAAGCCCGAGGGACTAAATGCTGGTGAATGATTATTTCTTAATGCAACACCCTTGAATGAGGGGGAACTGGACTGGGTGGAGTTATTAGCGTCCGTGCTAACCAATACAAGACCTCTTTCCCGAGGTGTTCACCCACCTCAGTGGAATACTGGCTCTCCCTTGTCAGGAATATGACTGGGCATGAGGGAAGAGCGTAGAAACCAAGGAGCAGCGAGGCGTTTGCAATTATCTCCGCCTTGCCGCTCTACAACCTTCCGGCGTACAACCTCAGACCAGGGGCCAGCTGTGACAATGGCGCGAGGTTTGAAACTCCCTGAAGAGTTTCAACGTCGTGCCGCGCGCACCAAGGGTTCCACGCCCTCTTGTGGTGGGTGGACCAGGCCCAAACCAGCACAGCCGCGTAGGTACGGCCGCGACTGCGGGAGGCGTACACAGAGACGCGCTGATCGTCAAACAAAGAGAAAACAACATTTTTCCTGGTGCGATGGCGCAAACAAAGGAAAACTCAAACTCCGATGCGGCAACCGTCAAAAGCCCACATAAACAACCCAAGCAGGATAGCGATGTCGATAGCAGACATAAAAGCACATTAAACTCTACAACAGAGCAAATGACAAGCGGAAATCATTACCAAAGCAGTATTAACAGTATTCACAGCACTAGACAGTTGAGAAACTGAAGAGTACTTATCTAGCTGCGTAGCAGCAAAGAAAGATTAGGAGAGAACACTGTGGATTGACTATGTTGGGCTTCCTTGGCCCTTATTGGGCATTGTATTTGGGACTTGTGATTGGCTGTTGCCATGTAGTTTTCTTGTTCTACTTCACTTCCCTTTGGTTCATGGGAAGTGTCGTTTTTGAGGTTGTCTTCGCTGCTATGCAATAAAGTGGAGAAAGAAGGCATAATCCTCGCCTCCAGTCCTGACATAGAAATCAGTATTTTTGGAAACTATATTTTCTGTGTGATATTTCTGTTACACAATACGGTTGATTACGATATCGTGTCAGTCAGTGACCCTATCTTGCGTTAGGCTGCTACAGTACAGCTTGCATTAGCACTGTGAAAGTTGGTCATACTAGGAACTGCCTGTCTTTTCAAGACTGTTTTCACAGTTTTTCTGTCCTTACTTTAGAAGTCCATGAGACATCTGAGGCCTGAAGGGGAATCCTGTTTCTTTGTCTATATTCACCCATCTTTAGTGCTTGGTTTTGAGGAGCTAGCCCTCTCACTTATCTCCTCAGAAAACGTGTTTGTTCTGTTGGCTATCATGCATTTCACTACCAGTTTCAAGTACAAGAGCCTGGTTGTGATCCTGCTTTTAGTCTCTGCAAAGAATATGCTTCTTTATTCCCCTTGCCGTCACCCCGCATTTTGTTACAATGCGGAAGTTGTAACAACGCATACCATTACCCCACAAGTCGTGAAGACTACTTGTTGAGAGGAGCGTTGGATGTTATAATATAATTTACTATTCCATCTCCAGTCTATGCGGACTTTAGGGAAGGTGTTGGATTTTCAAATCCAACACCATCTTCCCCCTCCGCAAGTCGTCGTAACGCCTTGTGGGGTATTGGTATGCGTAGTTACAACGCGGTTGTTGTAACAATCGTGTTGTTCCAACATACGGGTTGATGGATTCGTAATAAGGACTGTTTACCCTCTGCAAACATCATCAATCCTGTCACTTGCTCTGTGGATTATGTGCATTTGGCTGGTGCCTTTAGCTAGGTTTCATGAGAACTTGTTTCTGTGTTGGTGTCAAAAAGGCTTGTTGGACCTGACATCTTTGTTGTGGTGTGCCCCCCCCCCCTCCCCCCCCCCCCCCCCTCCGCCCAACCTTTTGCCTTCCTGTTTTTGATGACTTAGTTTTTCCTGGTTTTAGGACTATAGCACCAGTTATCAATGGTAAAGTGTGCACAGTTCTTGTGCTCTCTTTTCTTTAACCCCTTCGAAGCTCATGATGAGCTGAGCTCGTCATGCAGTACACTGCTTGTGTGCTCATGACGAGCTGAGCTCGTCATGAACAATGGGAAAGAGGGGCCTGCAGCACAGAGGGGGAATTGCTCCAGCAGTGATGGTGTTAAACATTCTAAAATTGGCTTTCACTCAATTGTCACATTTAATTTACAAGTCCCTAGTAAGGTGGCACTTTAACCCCTTCGAAGCTCATGATGAGCTGAGCTCGTCATGCAGTACACTGCTTGTGTGCTCATGACGAGCTGAGCTCGTCATGAACAATGGGAAAGAGGGGCCTGCAGCACAGAGGGGGAATTGCTCCAGCAGTGATGGTGTTAAACATTCTAAAATTGGCTTTCACTCAATTGTCACATTTAATTTACAAGTCCCTAGTAAGGTGGCACTACATGTACCCAGCACCTGTAAATGCTGCTAGTGAGCCTGCAGTACTGGTTTTGTCACCCACTTAAGTGCCCCTTTAAACAGGCCTCGGACCTGCTGTTGCAGACTGTGTGTGCAGTTTTAAACTGCTCTTTCAACCTGACAAAATAAGTCTTTTGCCAGGCCTAAACCTTCCATTTAAATGCCCCTAGAGTAGGTCCTAAATAGCCCATAGCGAGGGTGCAGTGTATTTAAAAATTTGGACATGCACTTTTAACTTTTACATTTCCTAGTAGTGAAAACACTTACATTTGTTTTTCATTACTGCTAGGCCTACCTCTCCATTGGATAATATCGGGTTTCCTTTTTCCATCTAATAAGTTTCAATTGGAAGCAGAAGTTTCAATTGGAAGCAGATAGGAATATCTAGTTGAGTGTATAAGGAATTATAATTTAAAACCCTCTTTATTGGGAAAGTCGTTTCTTTAGTCAAGTCTGAAAATGCCACTTAAAGAAAGTTGACCTCTTCTTATCCCAACCATATAGTGCCTGCAGCCTGTATTCTGGGTCACATGACTAGGTGTAGCTGGCAGTTGGTCTTTGTGTATTGCTCCCAGACAGTGTACAAAGAGGAATAGATGTTGGCAGGATGGCCCATCTCTGACATGATGAGGGGGAGGAGCTGTCACCTACCACACTTGCACATCACAAATGCTCTATCTGATCACTCTCAAAAGGGGTTTGACCATGGTCTTTTGTGACCCGAGACAAGCTGGGGCCTGGGCAGGCAAGCAGGAAATTCCAAGCACACTCTTGGGGTAGAAACCTCCTGAACCTTCTACTTCAAAGTGGATACCAGAAATAAAGAATCGACCCTCAAATATAACTCTTCAGTACAGCTTTGCACCTGTGGAAGACTCCAAAGGACTGCTGTGCCGCTCTGCAAGAAGCACTGCTACTCTGCTGCCTAAGGGAAAAGGACTGGAACTGCATTGTGAACCCTGGACCACCAGAGTGCCACCAATAGCTATTTAGCTAGCCTCTTGATCTGAGCCTCAGAAACAGAAAAGGCTTCAACCACCTTGAACCCAGCACCTAGACTCTGTCTGCTGTGAGCCCTACCACTCAAGAGGTGCCACCCCAGACCTGGACCCTGGAAGTGAGCCTGAAGGTTCTCAGCCAGCCTAGCTGTGGTCCTGTGACCAGAACGATGTGGTGCTGCACAACTCCTCATAGGCTCCAGTTCGGAATAGCCTCAACACACCCCTGATTCTGGGCCTCGCAGCACATCCTGCAGTCTTCTTTGAACAACCACCGCTGCGCGGCGCGTCCTCGATGCAGGCCTTCATATTGCAAGACCCTCATTGATGACGAAGCAGAACGTCGCATTGCAGCACCACAGTTTCTTCGGAACCGCTGGTGAAAGTTTTGTATCTGAAGAAGTACTGTCATCACCAGGACTAGGAATCATAGGACATAACAGAAAGCATCTTCATAGGACTTCACATCGGAAGCACCTCATTGACGCCATCCTCGACAATGAGACCGGATTCTGCATCACAGCCCTGCAGTTTCCTTGGAACCCTCTCTGTGCGACACATCCTCTATGTGGGATCTTGCAACGCTTTTCTAACCGAGATAAAAGATAATTTGTTCAGCCAGCCTAACTTGGTCTCAGTATCCTTCTGACACCACGTCACGCTCTGCCTGAAATTGGGACTACGTCCAGGACTAGTGGGACCAGATAACAGTTGGCGCTTTATGCCTCTTGGCACTATTTTCACATAAATCTTTAAAATTGTATATCTTTGGTTCCACTGATTGGATTATTGTCGTTTGAGTCTCAAATTCATTAAATTTTACTATATTTATTAAATTGGTGTGGGATAGATCTTGTGTTGTTTTTCCACTTCATTACTGTTTGAAGTACTACATAAATACTTTATATATTGCTTCTAAGTTAAGCCCAACTTCTTTTGTGCCAAGTTACCAGAGGATTAAGCAAAGGTTAATTTGGGGCTGCTTGTTACTTCACCCTGACGAGGATTGTGGTTGCTGCTTTATGTAGAGTTGCACCCCTTTATCCAAAAACCCAGGTTCCTACCACGCTGATCTCTAAATCGAATATCGGACACCATTCGACCAAATACCACCTGCATAGGTACTGTCCAACCTTTACTCCTCATCTTGAATCACAGGTGCCAAAAGAAACCTGAATGGTATTACACAGAGTTGTCTGTAGCAGAGCATGAATAACTGAGACACATAGTGGTTCAAATTCAGACACAAGTTTAATCTGAGAGCCCTTTTGAGGGGAGTGATGTGCCTAAGGTCACACGGAGTTCTTTTTTAACTGAACCAAAGTGTCTGGCTCATTCATACCCAAGACAGCACAGGACGTAATCATCAGGAATGAGGTGGTGTTTGCTGGATTTGAAAACTGATGGGGCTAAGATCCATGGGAGATGGGGCAATATATAAATATCCCGATAGTTTGGAGTGAGGGGGATGAAGACGTTATCCTGCATCACTGATTTTAAAATAGAAACTGATTTTAAAGAGTGACAGACCTCTCAATGAAGCTATGCTGTACTTCACCGAAGTCTCCTGGAGGCACTGCAACCTGAGGAACAAACTATGTGGTGCATCTATGACCTCTTTATTTTGTTAATTATTTATTTGCAGCCATTCCGGTGTTGAGCCTCGCGTCTGTATGTCAAGCCAGGTGAGCGGGCAGAGTAAGGGAAGGCACAAGATACTATTTTATGGTAATGTTACCTAAGATAACTATTTTATAGTAATGTTACTTCTGGCTCGGTTGACTAGAGAAAATACAGATTTTTAGAGGCTTATCACCTGTGACTTAACTCCATATACTAATACTAATTTAATAACATTAATTGAGCACAAAGCACTGACGACCGCCATTAAAAAGAAGCAAGAAGAATGTAACCATACAGTTTGTGGACAGTACAGTATGCAGCCCTGGACTCTGCTTTGCCCCTTGACCAAATTATGTAATCCGCAGCCTTCAGCTTTAGTGCACTATTTAATTTTCCTAAACCATCATGTTTGAGAGCACATTGAAATAATACGGCATACGATTTGCACTGTACAAAAAACACTATTATATGGTTAATGTAAAATAATCTTCTGTCTTCTGCGATGGCAATATATGCTACATAAATGGAGAACATTGCAAACCAACATTTTAAGTGACTTGTGGCACAGTCGTTGGCATAGGTATTCATGGGTGTTTCATTTTAGAAAAAATATATTTTCAATAAATGTCACACAATTTAGTGATCTAACCCTTTATACCTAATTTAGACACCAAGAAATAATGAAAAATACATTTTAATTTGATTTTAAAATCTTTAACATATTTTGTATGACATTTGTAGGCTGATTTACATTTTGATGGCTCCATTAGTGCTTTGGCCATCGGAGCCAAATTAGAGCCCTGGCTCTGAGCTCTCAGAGTGTGTCGGTGCCCTCGCCCACCCAACCCCCTCCTGAAACTTCCGGTTTTCTATGCCCAGTCCATGGATGACATTAAACGGATGTAGCAGGTGGAAAGGAGAGCTGTAAAAGTTAGACAGTCTGCTGCACTGTGAGAAAAAGCGCCATGAATTATAACCTTGAATGGTGGTGGGGATTATACTGAGAAACAGCGAGATAAATAGGTTTGTCCATGATGACAGCGAGTGTGTGTGATTGAGTAAGAGTTCTGCTCCAGATTAGTGTTTGGGTGAATAAAAGACTGAACTTCGATACAGCGGCTCATAGTGATCTGTCCTGGAGTACACAGGTGTCGTGGCAGTGGGAAGGGTCAACTGAGACAGATATCAGACGTTTACCGTCGGTGTCGTGTGCAGATTATTAAACTGAGGCAAAGGTCATAACGAGCTGTGGCGCAAAGCAATATTTACAGTGAGGTGTGAGTGAAGAAGTCTGGGATATATAGGTTTGCCAATCATTCCAGCTCCAGTCTGGAAAGATTTGGGGGCGATTCGTCAAATAGGGGCCAAGAAAAAAAGGGAGGGGGGAGGGGGTCCCAAAACGCATTTTCCCCATGCAATTTCCCATGGGGATTTTAGACAGGACTTCAGTCCGATTAGGAACTACACCAAATTTATCAGAAAGCTATACCACTCACACACCCAGTAACACACGCACCCCCACACCCAGACAACCACATGCATACTCGCCACACAGCAACTCGGAGCCACTCACACACCCACAGAGCAAGTCACACAGGCACCACAAGCTTGCACACCCACTTACACACCTACTCACACAGCCAGTTTACAGGTATGTTAAAGTTAGGAAATAAAAAATGTTAAACCTTAGAAATTCACTAAAAATTAAAGGTTACAGGTACGTTATAATTGGGTTTAGATTTTACACACAAAACCATAGAAGTATAGCAGTTATAGTTATCTCAAATAACTAGAACTCATGCCCCAAGGTAACTATAACTTGCGCCCTCGCCCTGCACTTCTACCTACTGCACATATTACATCACTTATGATATCTTCTTTGACATTGTTACATATGCATGTTTTTTTTTTCGCATGCTTGCATGCACATGTTTGATCCTTTCTTTCCTTTTAAATGCTTTGGCTCATGGCACGATCAGGATGCTCTAGAATAGAGCCTCTGATTGGACTTGTGAGCTTAGGTTGTCCGTTACCTGAAGACTTACGGTGCTGGAAGAGTTGTAGCCGGTGGTGTTCCTTTTCCTACAATTAAACCTCCTTCTTTCTACAAATTGCCTACATCTTCTACTTGACAAGTTGGCGACGAGCTGGAGGAAAAGGAAGCACCATTTACAGATACTGCACTCAAAGATCATTTCATTTATTTTTTGTAATTGGGACTTTTCAACCTCTGTGTCCATTCCCAGTGTTAGCAAAAAAAAGTAGGAATCCAAAGTACTGGATTCAGAGACCTAGTTTGTGTGTTATGGTCACTGCTCAGAATATGTCAGTACAGACCAAAAAAGAAAGAAAAATTTCTTTCTAGAGTCCCCTCACTCACCGGGGTTTCCCCACAGTACCATGCTTCCTGATTGGAGCCCCATGCGGTCCGGAGGGGAACGAGAAGGTAACACGGTGCGGTTTCGCCGATAAGGAACAATGTTTCCATGAGATGATCCTGCCACCAGAGACCATGAAGTGCTATTAAGCACCAATACATAAGCAACGAGAAAGTACAATCGTATGTATTACACGCATGTTTAAAAGTTAACAGTGTTAAAAGTATTTTGGTAATTTTACTCATCCTATTCAGTAGAATATAGGAGTGGTAAATACAGGGCTGGTACCTGTATGGTCCTGACGAAAAGCCTGGGGAGCTTGAAACATGTTGACCACACACTGATTTAGCCCTATTAAAGGCTAAATAGCAGTGTCACCCCCATTTTAATATACCAATCTAGGAGCTAAATAAATTTTGTTGAGGCCCACTAGCACGGTATTTTTAATTCACTTACACCCACTCCACCATCACATCACTTTACACCACACATAGTCTTTTCACAACAATAGTGCTCCTGCGTAGTCCGCTAGTTGCAGCATGCCCCTTTTCGTAGAGAACTGGGATGGCCCCAATGATGAAGCATGTCACAGTGGGGAAACCCCGGTGAGTGAGTGGACTCTAGAAAGAAATTTTTCTTTCTTTTTTGGTCTGTACTGACATATTCTGAGCAGTGACCATAACACATAAACTAGGTCTCTGAATCCAGTACTTTGGATTCCTACTTTTTTTTGCTAAGTCTATTTGGAGTCCGACCTAGGTTTGTTTATCCTCCTTCTCCCTCTGTCCTTCTACCTTTACATTCCCAGTGTTAGCAATGTTCCCAGCAATATTGTATGTACAGTAGATCTTGGCAAACGCTCACGGAAAAACCATGTTTGGATGTCTGATTTTGTTTCTTTCATCGGAAGCAAACTTGTAAAAAAAAAAAAAAAAAAAAATGTTTCGTTTGGTTATTTTCATTAAAGGGGGAAGGTGTGTTACATATGGATGTTCTGTTTTCCTGCAAACTTGCATGCACACGTAGGTTTCTTTATATTTCCTTTTAAATGCTTTGGCTCGTGGCCCGGTCAGGCTGTTCTAGAAAAGAGCATCTGATCGGGTCTGTGAGCCAAGGCTGTCGGTTACCTGAAGCCTGCCAGTGCTGGACGAGTTGTTGCCGGTGGTGCTTCCTTTTCCTACGATTAAACCTCCTTCTTTCTACAAATTGACTGCGTCTTCTACTTGACACACATCATTGATAATATCACTGCAACATTTGCAGTGATATTATTGATGAGAAAACGAAGGTAACTAAAACTCGCGTCCTCGCCATGCACTGTTAATTTTCCCACCTATTGCATTACTCATGACATCTTCTATGACAACATTGATAATTTCACTGGAACATTTGCAGTAAAATTATGAATGAAAAAACTATGCAAGGCAAGGCACGAGCTATAGTTACATTAGGGCACATGTTATAGTTACTTGCGATAACTAGAACTGCTGAATTTCTACAGTATTGTGTGCGTATAATTTGAAACTAACTACACACATTATGACCCCCCTGTAACCTTTTGGTTCAATGAAAATAAATATATACCTATATATAAAATATTTATATTCTCATTAGAGAGGAAAGGGGTTGCATATGGTTTGAAATACGAACTAAGGTATAACTTACACTGCAGGTTTGCATTTGTTGTAGGGATGCACATCAACGCCTTGTTCTCACTCGTTCTAGAAATAGATTCTTTAGTGCCGAGATTACAGAAAAGGGAGTGTTTTTTTTTTTTGGGTGGGGTCACTAAGAATGTTGTCACCAGCGGATTTCCTTCCAGGTGACCTTAAACTGCTAGCGGTAGTTTGCTTAACTCTCTGCCCTTTTACTGACAGAAAATACTTGGGAACGTGCCGGGTATTTGTTTTTGTGGTCATAAACTTTGTGTTGAAACTTTTATCACCGAAAGGTAAGGTCGATTCTGAATCTCGTGCTCAGCCTTCGTGTCAGCTAAAAAGTAATCTTTATTTGCCCTGTCTCCGTTTTTTGTTGACTGGTTGATGCGCATATTTTTTAGATCGCGCAACATTGGGATTTTAAGGTCACCATTTCTACACTGTAGAAGCAACTCTAAGAAATCCTTGAAGACAACCAAGCAAGCGGAAATTAAATTTACAACCAAGGTATCCTCAACTACTGTTTAGTGCCTCTGAAGTTAAGGTGTAACTTTCAGCCAATGGGCCTTATGGAAGTCTTATAATTGTGGACCACCATAAAATTATCAAAAGTTCAAGTTTGGGCTACTAAGTTTTGTTTCGCTGTACTTGACACAGACTGATTCATGGGACAGAGAGAATTAAAGTTATTGTAGTGGTGAAAAACAAATTGTACTGACTCATTCAGCATCCCTCTAAGGATTTTTCTGAAAATGAAAAAAACAGAACACAATGGCATGGCAGAACACAATGGCAAGGCAGTTTGTTCTCCACTTTATCCAGGGCCTTTCCCTAATTTAGTTGAAGTTAGAAATGTAGTCATTTGCAATCAGCACGTGTTCAGTAGACTCAAATATGAGGGCTGTTTTTAGATGTTTTATTTTATTTATAAATAATACGCCACTTACGTTTAGAATGTAACCTGATTCAGGTCCCCAAAATGGAAGAAAGAAAGTTAACTAGTCACTATAAGATTCAGTCGGGGCAGTGCTCTAGGTGCTTCAGTACATACAAAGCATGACTGTGCCTGATACACTCGCTGTATTTACTGCCAAAGGAGCACGGCCGGTGTCTGCCACCTAGACAAAGACATATTCGCAAGGGGTATCGTTTTTTTTTTTAACTTGAAATACACTGGAAGAAAATATTAGTTAAGGAACCATGGTTGTCTTGTTAGCAGTAAAAGCCACTTTGACATTAAAAATAAATCACAAATTCAACGCAAAAACGTAAGCAGAAGTGTCTTCAAGTACAAAAGTTAAAATCCCCCAAACCAGCTAAGTTCACCAATTAGGATATTGGAGCCATTTTAACTCCCTCAAACATTTACTCCTCAAAACCACACGAGATGTGATGTTGTGGAGGTTAGAGGGTGGATGGAGCAAGGTCTTAAGTTTCTCAGTTTTCCTTAACAGACACATTTTAGGAATTTCCAGGTTTTGGGCATGAACTGAACATTAGTTGAAATTACTGATGTGTCTGAGTACTAGTGTTTCCAGCGCAACACTCGCTGCTACTGCAATCGTATTTTATGCTTTGTGACAGATTTCAGTACTCGTAGAATTTTAGAGGCAGCTAACTTTTGATGGACTTAACAGGGAAATGAAGCACAGAGCAATACATTTGTATGCCAGTGGGTGATATATGGCCGGAAAGTAATATTAAAAAGTTGGCGGTAACTGTAAACAAACTTTGTTACTTACTGGTCATTGGGATTCGGTAACACAGCAAAGGCTAAGCTATTTTGGATTAACATGAAGAGATGTATATACTCGCCAGGATTCCATAAACGGAAACCTAAAATACACTCAGAAAAACCTCTCTAATTTTCTTATTAGTCTAGTTGTGAGATTACTAGTCACCTTTAGTAAGAAATTGACATAACTTCAATGAAAGTATTCATGGAAAATGTCAAATGGTGGCGGACTTGCAGTGACAAGATCCTGACTGCGCCACAAAGACAACAATGTAATTAACCCCTTCCACGCTGATGACGAGCTGGGTTCGTCATGGCGTAGCCTCCTCGCACGCTGATGACGAGCCCAGCTCGTCACGTAACATGCGCTTTTAAAAATCTCAGCGTACGAGCGGAATTCCGCTAGCGCGCATGAGGTTAATAAATGTTCTTAATTTACTGGCTCCGCCTCAGTTTGGCATTTGACATTTGACATTTACCATGAATACTTTTATTATTTATCTACTGGCTTCTACTTACAAACTGGGAGTATTTTCATATTTTAAGGAACTATCCTTTTCATGAAAACTTTTTTTCATTATGTCCGACTTCTCTCTCCAAGTGAGCAAGACTAAGCCTTGAAAAAGTAGTCTTCGAGGAAATACGTCCGCTATTGGTAAAACTACACAAAAAGTGCTTGACTCTACAAACACTCAAATTACTGCATTGACCAGCTCAACAAAAAGTTTTCAGTCAATATTATGTACACTAATATTAAATATATGTATCTGTATTTAATGTGTTTGTAGTCCCATATTTTGCCTATAGACTCGACTTTGAGGTGTGCTCCGGATCTTCAAAAAACAGTTGAATTTTTGCAAAACTCAGATTTGAGTCTATTCATACTTATTTCAAATGCAAGCTTCAACCTACCTTGATGGCTTTTTACAGAGGGCAGTTAGAGGTATGAACAAGGAAATTGAGCTACCAGAATGTAGTTTGTCGCTCTCTGCCCTCTCATTTACACCTCCTCCCACCTTCCCTGTGCAGGTCTGGCTGCTTCATCTGCCAACATAAGAGCTATTGTTAAGTGCTTGGACTTGGATTGGTTCTCTTAATACACCTGCTAGTGCCACGTTTGTGGAATTGGAAGAACCACAATTGCATTCACGTAGTGATGCAGTTAGGGGCCCAGTGGTAAAGGGGCGAGAACCGAAGAAGAAACTAAATCAAAGAGGTCACATTCTTCCACTTTCTCCCCTTGTAGAGGGGCCACAGAGGTCATGGAAAAGGACAATGTAATGGGCTTCGTGAAGGATATTTGCAAAGAACTTAGTCTATGTTGGGCAAACTTGAAACCATCTGTGAACGTTTGGGGGATATCGAACTAGATTTACATAAGATGAGCTCAATTTCTGTTGTCTGTAGGAAGTAGTGGTGCCGTCTGTTCCATCCTCTGTGGATAGCAATCCTAGCTCCTTGACCACTGTAACAGAGTGCATTCCGCTGTAGTCAGAGGGTAGCCATCCCTTAACCAGTATGCCAGTTAACAAATTGCGTGTGGCCTTGTGTAAGCAGGTTTGAGTGGTCTTAGAGGTTTTGTACTAAGGGACCTTTGTTGTATATTGATTCTTCATGTAATATGGCTGACAGTAGTCTTAAGCCCTTCCGTAGTGTTTTTACCTCTTCATCCTCCCAGAATACCTGTGAGTGTTCTAACTTGTACCAGAGTGTTCTACTGGTGTCAGTTGTTGGTCTGGTCAGCTGGCGAGGTTTGTACTCAGCTGTGTCCTACAATAAATCTACATGTAATCAACTAGAAGTATCCTATCATCTATTCCCTACTACTTACAACATTTTGGCGACGCTTTAGCTGACCAGACCAGAGAGGAAACCATCAAACACAGCCTGCTCTACACCTCGCAAAAGAACCCTCTGCGGTACACCTATCTGCTGCCAGTCATGTGATCAGAGGAAACAAGAAAGAAGAAACCACATGGATGAGAGATGTCAAAAGAATCTTAAGCAAGTAAAGAAAAGCTGATCTTTCACAACCGTGAGTCTATTACTGATCCCTGGCAGTGCTGCTCTACAAGAACCCAAGACTCCTCACCACTCAACTGTGGCAATAAGTAAGGTGTAAAGAAACAAAGCTATTAAGTAACCAGTTCCTTGGAAAATGAAGAACCCATCCGCAAGTAGTTGTAGCGCCTTGAAAACTTATGAAACCAGTCTCAAGCGACAGACTCTACCATCTGCAGCCAACCAATTACAAAAGAAATTGCCAACGCTGTGAAACACTTTCTAAAGGAAAGAAATCTGTAATTTATAGACATCGGTCCAAAGAACATCTCTTCTGCTTCCAGTAATGTAACGAAGGAAGTGTTAGACATGAGAAACGGGCCCGATTAAAGCGTAGTACTTTCAATGTTCAAGCCACAGCTTCTGCCAGAAACGTGAAAATCACTTACATATACACATGCTGTCAAAAACAAGATATTTACAGACATATACGGAGAAAGAAGAAGCCAGATTCAAGTTCTTCTATCGTGAGTCTGTTACGTATTTAAATTTCTGTTTGACTGTGAGCACCGTTTGACTGTTGGTACCATTGACTGCCTCTGCGCGGATCCGCTCTTCATTATGGCACTTTTATTACTGATGACGTGGTAGAATCTCCGTGTGACTCAGCGGAGAAGCAGCTTGCTCCAAGGTGTCATTGCGTGTCCAGCGTCATTTCAGCGTTTGGAAGAAGCCTGGGTGCATCATCCCGCAACGCCGCGCAACGTGAAATGTCACATTGTGACTTTAATCGGCCATTTTCTATTTTTCATTTTCCTGTACTCTGTTCCCATGGCAACGTAGTTACGGGAACACCACGCAATGAAATTGACTTTGTATTGCATGCTTCAAAACTATTCCTCGTGTTTGTGAGTGGCGTGATAAGAGAGAGCGAAGGTCAAGGGTCTTTCGCATGCTCGATCTCATTTTCTTGTCACTTTCGTGAGGCTGTGCATGTCGCTAGATGACAAGATTGAGCTTGCTTAGACAACGATACGCTCTGCTCCAAAGTTTATGCAGAAAGTAAAGGTAAGCCAGCATATTCACATAATTTTTATATGTTGGAATGTTTTATCACCCAACAACATTCAACACGGAAGTCTGCACTAGTATGTGTATTTGAAGTCAGTTTTGTGTGTATTTCTTCACGACAGTGACATCTTTTGGACTTATTTAGTATTTTCGTTTGAATTTAAGAACAGAGCAAGCAATCCTTTTCCACTGTAGTTTCGTGAGTAGGACATTGCAGCGCAGAAATGTACCTTAGGTCCTAAAATACACACAGAGAACCTACGGACAAATGTCCAATAACTAACGGTGCACAGAACATGCAGGAAGTAAATGTTTATGAATCAGAAGCGCCTCTGTTGACTCGAAACAGTGTTCCACAACTAGCACTTGTTATCTTCAGGAAGCCAAAGAGCAGGGCAAAACTAGTCCATAAGTGGGCCGAAGAAGCGAGAGGACAGTGGAAAATGAAACAGGACTGGACAATGGTCGTGCAAGAGGAGATAAGGTTGTCCCGGAACAAGGAGCGGAATGTCCCAGTACCAAGATGGAGAGACTGGTCAGAAAGTCCAAAACTGGGACAAAGGTCCCAGGACAGAGTCTGGACAGTAAGTCCACAACGAGGACAAAGGTCCCAGGTGAGAGTCTGGACAGTAAGTCCACAACCACAATGGTGACAAAGGTCGGAAAGTCTTAATTTGGGACAAAGGTTCCAGGATTAACACCGAGGATGGACAGTGGTCCAGACAGTGTCTAAGCTAGTCACATCTAGAACTATGTATCCATCTTTTGAAGTGAAATCTTCAAGCCAAAATTTGAATCTCTTTACATCGCATGCAATACTGCACTTAGTAATCTTGAAGAGTACCTATGCATGGAATTCTCAAATTTTATCTAAGACTTTGGTATTTGTAAAACACGAAGGTGTACGTTGAACTGTCTATCTTCAACTCAGAGCGTTAAGTGTTGGTAAACGGAAACAGTTTTTGAGCGAGTGGACTGTCTTTTCCTGTTTTGTCAGTCTAAGGGGAGTAGGTAGTGGTGATGCCTGTTAATAGTTTTGAGTGTTGTCTCACCTCACACTTCACTTTTACACTCTTTGCCCCAAAATGCTCTTTTGCCTTCATAAACTAAAATAGTTAAAGTAGTCTTGGACCTCCTATCTGTTTTTGTGATTATCGTTGCTGTCTCCTATTCTTTCGCTCCATTTTTATGTTTGTTTCATTTCTTTTCTGTAAAGGAGGAAGATGTGTTGTATATTGATTATTCATGTAATATGGCTGACAGTAGTCTTTAGCCCTTCCTTAATGGTTTTACGTCCTCAGCCTCCTAGAATACCTGTGAGTGTTCTAACTTGTACCAGAGTGTTCTACAGGTGTCAGTTGTTGGTCTGGTCAGCTGGCGAGGTTTGTACTCAGCTGTGTCCTACAATAAATCTACATGTAATCAACTAGAGGTATCCTGTCATCTATTTCCTACTATTTACAACAACCTTCAAGGTCATTTAAAATGAATCTCTTAAAAGTATGTTTTATTAAATCATGTAGAGCTGCAAAGACCTGGGGGTGGAATTGGGGAAACCAGCAGAGTCCTCGATTTTGCACTGTGAATGGGTTGCTCATTTTGGAAACCTGTACTCTAGTACCCATGAATTAAATAGGGTTGTTCCCTCTACGGAAAATACTTGCAATTTTAACTCTCATTTGTCCACGTTAGTTTTTCTTTGAAAGAAACTGCTTGTGCAGTGCCTTCTTTTAAATAAGTGAAGCACCATGGCTTGATCATATCCCTGCTGATCTTTTTAAATCCGATAACTCTGTGTGGATTACCTATATTAGTGCCATCTCTAATGCAATTGTGACTGGGAGGATGTTCCTGCTTCATAGAAGGGTACCAAGATGGTGATGATATTTTTAAGAAAGGAAATCCTAGCAGTCCTTTAATCTAATCTACCGCCCAATTAGTATTATTTACAACTTATAAAGGTTTTTTGCAAACAAGTGTTGGAATGATTTTTAGATTAGTACGATGAAAACGAAATTCTTTCGAACTTGAAGAGATGCTTCAGATCCAAAACTGATGCTATTCAATAGGTATTCCAAGTTCTTTTAGTTAAGTGGAAATTAGTGGGGAGACTTTTTTGTGGCTTTATCGGTCTATGTGCCACATTTGATTTGGTCTCCAGGAAAAAACTTTGTGGCTTTCCGAAGCATGGGGATGCCATCAAACCTATTGCACATAGTTATTTTTATCCACCAGGGAAATTTTACCAGGGTCCGGTGTCATGCAAACAGGGAATTGACTGAGGCTTTCCCAGTTAAGCAAGGTGTGTGCCAAGGCTGCGGCTTAGCACCCACACCTTTCCTTTTATATGTGAACAACTGTTAGATACCTGTTGAACTGTGTCAATGACTCCCATACCCTGGCAGTACACACAATCCAGATGCTTTTCTTTGCTGATGACACCCTTATGTTCTCCAAAACTATGAGGGGTTTATAGACCTTGATTGACAGTTTCAACCAGTTATGTTTGGAGTATGGCCATAAAATTAACACCACTAAAACCAAGCTGAAGGCCTACTTAAGGAGAGGTAGGGGAAGGGTGTTACCATCATACGGAAGAGACCATTGGAAAGGGTGGGGGAGAGTTTTATTGTTTAGGAATTCGGCTGGCAGAATCAGGTTCTTAGGAAACACAGACTTTAAAAAGCTCAATTGTGGTTAAACATAGAGCAGGGGCTATACACAGGTTTGCTAAAAGGCCACTTTGTCTCCAAGTCTTCATGTTATGGAAATCAATAAGTCTTAAGCTAGGGGGGTAGGGGGGGTGGCTTTATATGGAGCTGAGTTTTGGGGTCCCTACAACATGAGTTCATTGAGTGTGGCTGTAAATACTTATTTTAGAGATCTCACAGGCTTAGGGAGGGGTATGCCATTAGTGCCACTACAGTTGGATGTAGGCATTATTGAAATAGAATTGGATGAGTTAAGAACATTACAATGCTAGGTACGTATTTGGAGTAAGATTGAATTGTATCATTATAGCGAGGGGCTTGCAGAGTTTTTCAGAATGCAATCATCTGCAAAAATAGAATGCTTGGGTTTTGTAACAAAAAAGCTTGGAGTCACCTTACCAAGATTCTTTTTTTGGTAAGAACCCTTCTTCCAAGTTGGCGCCGCACAAATCGTGAAAAAACAGTTCCATGAGAAAGTTGCTGCTCGTAGGGAGCACATCCACATGGGTATTCGAAATAGATCTTTCCTACTATATATCTGTTAGAGAAACAGAGGAATTTCTAGATTTTAGTTGTCCGGCCCGTGCATATACATGGTTTTTACAGTTTAGCTATGGGACGCTGCCTGTTTGCAGCCTTCACCTCATTTGAGAGTTGCTAGATCTGGGACCTGACCTTGTTTCTTTTGCCTTTCTGTTGTAGAAACCGAGGAACATTTGTTGTTCAATTGTCGTTTGCATGTTCAAGCTATAAGTAAGTGGCTAGTTCCCCCTCTTTGCCGAACCTTGATCTTGATCGAAAGAGAACAAGCATTTTGGATTTGCAAACGTGACTCCCCCACCAACAATAGTGGTAACTGTGTCAATGTTACTGTACGCAGCTTATTAGGTCGAGCCTATTTTAGCAGCGCACATGCGCTGCTCGCTCTGCGAGATATGCTGTAGTAGGGTATGCTGTAGAAGTGCTGTGGAAGCCTCCGCCCATATTTTTCATTGACTGGTGGGATTGTTCAATATGAGGCTTCTTAGTGCCTCCTTGTTACCGCCCTGTCTCTTTTTGTGACCACCCATAACGACTGGGCCTTTTACTTGCGGTGTTACACTTTCAGCTAATGTAGTCGAAGAGCACTATTTTCTTTCAAGCGCACACTGCTCAGCAGTGGTGCTGGTTCCCTGGCAGTCCCTACACGACCGCTCACACCCTGCCAGCAGCAATGCTCAGCCCTCCATGTGCCAGGGTCCCTGGGGACCATTTAATTTATTAGAAAGGCTTGCAGCCTCCACACAGCACTTAAGTGAATGAAGGCTGCGGCAGGACTGCTGGGCTCTGGAATGAAAGTGCTTCTCAGCAGCACCCCGTATCCTGTGGAGAGGCATTTCAGCAGGCTTGGCACACGTTGCCCTCTGCCAGGCATGGGCAAGGTGGCGCCGGCAATGAAGGAGGTTTTCGCTTGCCCCTGAAATTTGGCAAGGCGGTACCACTCATCGCTACATTGTGTTCTGAACTTTCTGCTAGGTGTCCAGTCATCTGTGTGTCTGAACTGGGGTTATCTGACAGCTCCGCCTCCATGGGCCTTCTGTGTGCCACACCAGCTGCATTGTGGGAGTTGCACTCTTTGCACTCTTCAATTGAACAAATAAGGCAGAAGTACCAGTTTGCAATGGTTTGTAACAAGCATTTACAATGCAACGGTCTTGCCTTTGCAAAAGTTAGAGCTATTGTCATTGTAAATGACAAATGTTTTCTTTGTGTTGGTTTTAAAAACAGATAAATAAATGGCATTGTCATTTACAATGCCAATAACATAATCTCTCGCAAATGCGAGAGCTATTGCATTTGCACCCACACACACACACCCACACACCCACACACACACACACACACACACAGAGCCACACACACACATAGTCACACACACACACACACACACACACACAAACACACACACACACACACACACATAGAGCCACACACACACACATAGAGCCACACACACACACACATAGACCCACACACACACACACACACATAGAGATACACACACACACACACATAGAGATACACACACAGATGTGGTGGTGGTGGTGGATGAGGTGGTGGTGGTGGATGAGGTGGTGGTGGTGGTTGAGGTGGTGGTGGTGCATGTGGTGGTGGATGTGGCGGTAGTGGTGGGTGTGGCGGTAGAGGTGGCGGTGTTGGCGGTGGGTGTGGCGGCAAATGTGGCGGTGGCGCCGGATGTGGTGGTGGCGGCACCGGATGTGGTGGCGGCACCGGATGTGGTGGCGGCACCAGATGTGGTGGCGGCACCGGATGTGGTGGCGGCACCGGATGTGGTGGCGGGACCGGATGTGGTGGTGGGACCGGATGTGGTGGTGAGACCGGATGTGGTGGTGAGACCGGATGTGGTGGTGGTGCCGGATGTGGTGGTGGTGGTGGTGGTACTTATAATAATTTTTACTTTCATTCAATCATTTTCACTTATTCTCACTCACTTTGACGCATTCATTCTCACTCAGTTACGTTAAAGCGGTACAGAAACGCTGCTTAGAGCTCAATATTGTTCTGCAAAACTTCCTTGCCTATGTTGCAATATCCTGGAGGGCCTGCTTCATGTTAAAAAGGCAATCAAAGACTGAAACAACCAGCGCCCACTGGGAACTGAAGAGGCGTCTGTTAAAGCAGATAGTCTATTTGGCCCCAGCTCAGGCAGTTAAAATACTACTGATATGATCCTAAATCGACTTGCCTGCTCACCTTATTTCAGTTGGTTACTAGGCTGAGTGGGAAAGACGGCATGGTATGAAGTGGGGAACAATTCAATAATGCGGTCACAGGTGACGCAACCTGCTTGCAGGACGGTACAAGCAGGGTTACAAATAGTTGGTGAACTGGACTCTGACCCATTATAAATTCTTTCCTCACCCTCTGATTCCACACACTCACATGCCAACTGTTCAAATACCCAACACAGCCTTGTTCTAACATGGTGAAGAAACAGTTAACAGATCAAGTGAAAACATGTACGCCCACTTAGTCACAGGTGTACGCCAACAGTTTGTCCACTACGGTTAAATCACTAAAGAAAGATCTTGCTTTCGAAGTTCCCTCTGTTCTGCCATCTTATCTGCCTCGTTGGCCTTCACAAACGAGAGGGAGGCAGGACACTATGGGTAGCCCTCAGCAGCCAAACAATCTCTACGTAATCAAGCAAACACAGATCTGCTAAGACCGACACGTGAAATAGAGTTGCAGGCCTTGCTGATGCAGTACTCAGCCATCAGCATAGCTGAGTTTAAGGAGGGAAGGCACCAAGCTTGGAGGCAGAAGGGACACTAGCTATCACTTTCTAGGCAAAAGCTCAGGTCATCACACAACACACACTAAACCCAACATGCATGCATTCTAACAATTGACTTATAATCTGACACCTTACGCAAGACAAAATCCCCAGACTGGCTACAGAAACGTCACTATTTCCTATACTATAAGACATGCAGATTAGGCAAAAGTGATTTTTTACAGCAAGAAATATATCTTCTGGGACACTGGACAAGATCCCCAAATTACAAAGACCCCAAGTTACAAAATGAGTACAAAAACTTGAAATAGAAACAAACACCAACACAATCCACATCGATCAGCACCCTGCTGTCAACCACATCATAACATTCAATCTCAAAATCGGTCATCCATGCTTTCCAACAACCCCACACATCATACCAGTCGTCCAATCTATAACACAACCAATATCGCCTAACAAGCACAAACAAACATGCAATTTAAGACTACATATTGAATTATTCATTTTGCAGCGCAATGTATTCTACATCACAAGAGCTATGCAATTTTAAATTCCCTTTGTTGGTATGTCTGTGTGCTACATACAGCACCTGGTTTCGCTAGTGTGCTAGGTTCTTTAGGGTAAAATACACTAAATCTAATCACCCTAGATATGGGGTGCCAAATAGCACAGCTGAACGCCTTGCGCCAATATATATTTTTAAAGGATACAGCGCCAAGCTCCATTTCTCGTGCTGACCAACGAAAACGTGTGCACATTTACTGATGGTGCCATCTACCACCATGTTATGATGGCTACTTTCAGCCAGTCCCGTCTTTTCAAACAATTCCCTTAAGCACGTTGGGAATCAAAAACTTACACTTATATTGAGAAAGGTTTAACTAAATATTCCCACGTCCTCTGTGTAACTGGGGAAAATCTAGGACTGGCTTAAAGTGTCCATTTTTAAGAGGGGGTAGTAACAACTCCGTGTACGCCACCTTAAGAACCGGTATACAACATTCATATGCTAAAGTGCTGTTGTCAATCAGCTTGATACCACAGCGTGTAGCGCATTACCATACATTGTGTATGTGGCTTCATCAACACCAACAAGCCACTGAAAAATGCTAACTTTCACGCATGCATTCTGGAGCTCCGGACCAAAATCTTCCACGACTCCATCTCCTAAGCGAGAACTTACAAAAATTGTACCCAACTATAAGGTCTCCAGGCGCCCTGCAGTATACCGGTGGTCTTACGTACCATACCCAACATTATTGTCCCTAAGCTTAATTTATGATTTTCCAGCCCAGGAATAACTCCAATCTTCCAGTCAGTCGCAGGTGCTGGGAGATGTGGCAGTGTTTTGGCAGGTTGAGGACCAGTCTTGTGGCGGCGTTCTGGATGTTCTGTAGCTTGCTGATGAGGTTTTTGTTTATTCCGGCATGGAGTGCATTGCCGTAGTCGAGTCTGCTGGTGACCAGGGCGTGAGGGACTGTCTTTCGGTGTTCGAGGGGGATCCATTTGAAGGTCTTACAAAGGAGGCGGAGGGTGTGGAAGCAGGAAGATGAGACCGAGTTGATCTGGCGGTCACTCTGCTCTTTCAGCAGGAACCCCGACCTAAATAATCTACCCAGAGCGACCGCCATACTTTTCTGAACCCCCTGACCCTTTCACGGAGGCGGATGGCAACAGATTTCCTAATCCAGGCCAGTCAGCTCCGTATTCTTACCCCGGCGGCCATCTTTGGGAAGGAGTGCCGGCCACGAGAGAGTCGTAAAGCGAAAGCACGTGCCGTAAAGCCCTGACATACGCGTGACATAGAAATAAAACTTCAATTTGGCGGCGGCTACTGGACAAGGAAGAAAGGCTTAACTGACAGCGTCGTGCTCGTTTTAGAGACGAGATGATGGCTCGGAAACCGGAATCTTGTCAGAAATCTAAATTTGTTCACAAAATTGTCCCACAAGCCAACGCCACAGAAAACAATGCTAACAGCTCAACCTCGTGGTCGTTAAACCCCCAACATTCTACACATAACCCCTTCGAATGCATACCTAGAATTCCATGGTACTGTGATGTACAATGTTACAAATTTCCATCAGCTGCTCATACTTATCCCATGCAGCACCTCCTTACCCTTGCTAAAAACAAGCTAGCTCCGGCTGGAAAGCGGACCACGCCATGAACGCCACCATGTTTCTCCGAGGTCATGCAGAAATGCCTCGGAGAAGCGCACCGTCATTTTCGGATTCGGGGGTGTGTTTATCTTTCTCTCCTCTTCCCATTGGCTGAAATGTAAAATTCCAGCCAATGAGAAGAGGAGAGAAAGAAACTAAAAAATACACCCCGAATCCCAAAAAGACGGGGCTTAAATGGACAGACGCCCCTCTCCTCCAATGGCTGGCCTCCGTTTAGGAAGCCAGCCAATGGAGAAGAGGGGTGGGTTCAAGCCCCCACTCTGAAAAACATAAGATCTCCCCAGCGAGACTGCGCAAGCGCAGCCTACGCAGGCTGAGAGCTAAAAAGGACCAGGGCATGGTTTACTCACTGAAGGAGTATGTACGTGTGTTAGATTGTAGTGCAGGCAGGGAAGGTGTTGTAGGGTCACATAAGGATTTCCAGATGTAAGCCTGTGTTATCGTGAATAGAGCCCTGGCTGCTTGTACTCCGGAGTCATTTATTCTAGACCTTATACATGACTACGTGAATACATCTTCTCGAGTGTGACGGGCGTGCTCTGGCTTGGGGCCCCGTAGTTCAATGTGCCTCAGCCCCTTGGTGGCCCCCGAGGATATGGGCCATGAAGACATCTTGCTGGACAGACTGACTGGCAGAACAGGCTAAAGCAGCGTCTTCTTTGAGCAATAAATGTAAACAAGCCAAAATGACTGCCGCAGCGTAACACATGTGCGCCTACCTACATAGTAACACATGCACACCTACATACATAGTTACCCATGCACATCTACATACATAGTGACACATGAACGCCTGCATGCATAGTGACACATGCATAACACATGCCCGCCTATGTACATAGTAACACATGCACATATACGTACATAGTAACACACGCACAACACATGCACGCCTACCTACATAGTGACACAAGCATGCCTACTACATAGTGACACATGCACGCCTACCAACATAGTAACACAAGCACGCCTAAGTACATAGTAACACACCGACACACACAACACATGCATGCCTACATACATAGTAACACATGCACGCCTACCTACATCGTGACACATGCACGCCTACCTACATCGTGACACATGCACGCCTACCTACATCGTGACACATGCACGCCTACCTACATAGTGACACATGCACTCCTACCTACATAGTGACACATGCACTCCTACCTACATAGTGACACATGCACTCCTACATACATAGTGACAGATGCACGCCTACATACATAGTGACAGATGCACGCCTACATACATAGTGACAGATGCACACCTACATACATAGAAACACAAGCATGCCTACATAAATAACACATGCAAGTCTACATACATAGTGAGACATGCAAGCCTTCATAGTGACACATGCATGCCTACATACATAGTGACAGATGCATGCCTACATACATAGCGCTATATAAAATATCAATTTATTTCAATTTACATAATGTATCTCGATAAGGGCGACTCAACCTTCAGTGGTTAACGAAATGAGTGTCTTTGAGTTTCGTATGAACGCCTTTAATTTGCACATTAAAAGGGAGATGGTTTATCGCGTTTGTTATGATGTAAATGTTTATTTTTATTCCCTCCTAGGTGAGCGGAGGCCATGACTTAGATGTATATACAGTTCTGTAAGAGGTTAGTGAGGCCTGCCTGCACACCCCTGCAGCCCGCACAGCTGTGTGTACTTATTTACACCCCACCAAAGTGTCCGCCTTTAAACCCTGCTTCTGAACCCCCTCGGAGTCCTGGTGGGAGGCGGGGCTTCCCCGACGTCCTGTTCCCTCCCAGCTCCGACCTGCAAGGGGTCATCGCAGCTCTGATACTCTGCAGATGCCCAGCACAGAGGCCATCGGAGGGTTCATGCGCCTTCTGCAGGGCACGGCTTCTAATCAAGAGAGTGCGCCCAACCTGGGGGTAGATTCAGTAAGTTTTCTTTCTATATGAACTCTTTTAACCTTTGCCTCTTTGAGGACAGACGTGGATGGATACTGGGTGTCTGACCCACCATTTTCTATTGTCCCTACAAGTTTCACTGTTTTTAGTTATAGCCTAGCGTTACAGGTGCTGCTCACTCTGCGAGGTATGCTGTAGTAGGTTAGACTATAGAAGTGCTGTGGAAGCCTCCACCCTTATTTTTCATTGGCTGGTGTCATTGTCCTTGGTAAATTCTGGCTTCTGATTCAATAAGAGGCTTCTTAGTCCCTCCTTGCCACCGGGGAGCAGTACAGGGCTGTGCGGAGTCGACATGGCCACTTCACCGTGCAGCAGCAGTGGGGTCTCCTCGTCTTCCTCCTCTGGCTTCACCATGGACTCTGGGCTGGAAGTAAGACCTGCTCTGTGGAGCAGACCCTGGTACTGCGGCCGATAAAACCCGGGTTAGTGGCGTGCGGTGAACCGGTGTTGGTTGGAGCTGGGTACTCCAAACTCCAGGCGTTGTGGAGTCCAGAGGGAGTCCAACCTTCACAACTATTGTTTCCAGTAGACCCATGGCTGCCCCGTCTGTGTGTTTGCTTTCTGTCACCACTCCAATTACTATTGCATCTTAACGGGAAATTAAATTCTGCCCCTGACTGACCCTTATTTCCCAATTTCAACTTTCTGGTTGCGAGAGCCCTGGGCTACTGCATCCTACCCACTTGACCCACAGCAGGCGAGCGTGCACAGCATTCGGTGTTTCGCTGGCACATTAAGTGCCATGAGAGAAAGTGGGCCGCTCTACAGATAGAGCGGGGGTGATAGCACAGAAACCTGCGTAATTAAAATGAAATCACTGGTCATCCTGCAACACCAGTTCTCCTGCGTTTGTTTTCTAGTGGCAGACACTACCTTCTGTACTGATGACAGTAGAACCTAATCCCAATTGCCATGCCCATTGTCATTTAATTGTCCCAGAATGCACCCATTGCTAATGAGAATTAACTCGCTAAATGCGATGCCACCAACAGTGATCCACCCTCGAACCTTCATGCCTAGGTGAACTAACAAAATGCACGGCGTAACAATCTACGTGCCCTGAAGCTAGGCAACATCACGGTAAACGTCTTGTGTGGACCGTGATCGTGCAGGGATTCTATGTCTGGACCGGAGGCTCCGATTATGCTATATCTTGCTTCGCTTTATTCCTTACATAAAAACACAGCAGCCAAAAACATGTTAACTTGATCTTTTCCCAAAACAATCAGGAAAAAACGATCATTTATGCCAAAGAAACAAACACAAGTTCATAATCAAACTTCAACTCCAATCAGGCCATAGACTGTTGCCACATCCTTAGTCCTTTGACAGTGTTAATGCCATGCAGATAGTGTTACGATGACACTCTTACTAATCTGCTTTCACCCTTCCTGTTCCTGTCCCTCCCGCGCGGCGCTACATTTGCATACTTGTGACGTAGGTACCCTTCCCTCTTGTATTGTCCCTTTCATGTTTCCGTCCTGCCGCGCGACCCCATTAGCATACTTTACGTGAGATGGCGTGTAGGCTTATCTGACAGTTAATCCAGTTAAAGTGACAGTTGCAGCTGTCAATGAGTTTGAGCTAGTTACCGGAGCGCTGCCCGGTGTGTCGTATTTACAATCAATAAAGTAACCGCTTCAAGCATTCACTGTGTGTTACTTTACAAATTTGGCGACGAGGACGGCACGCCGGAGAACCCACCACGTGAGAAAATTTTTAAAAAAGAAGTCATCTTTAAACGTGCATGAGTTGAAGAAAATAAGCAGCCTCCGTGATTACCGGCACATTTTGAAATTTGAGTGAAGTGAAATAATTCCCTTGGACTTAATGCGAAGTGATTTTACCAGTGGTTTCTGAATGAAATATGGGCGTTTTGTGAATTTTAAAAGTACTGAAGAAAAGTAAGACCCAAGTTAAGAAAACTGGAATCTGCGCAAGTTCATGAGGTGAGCAGTTTAAGAAGAATAAGGTGATTTGAGCGGAGCAGGGAACGATTTTAATCGCTGTCACCGCAATTTTGAAGTTGAAATGTGAACCTTGGAGGTGATCCATAAGAAGTGTGACCAGTGTATAAAAAGTGGACTGGGGTTTATCGTGTGAAAGGATAAGGAGACGTAAGGAACCCTAGTTGCTTAATGCTGGAATCTGCGCAAGACTTATATGAAGAGCCAAGGTGACTGATTTGAGGTGAAGTGAGCGTAACAGTGGACATATTGTCACTGCAACCGCAACTTGAATTTGAAGTACATCAGCGCGCTAACAGCGTTGGAAGTGAAATCCTCCTCAGATCTCCTGAGTGCAACCAATAATAATATCTTAACGCAAGGCGTGTGAAGTGTAATTCTCCTCAGACCCACAGCGAAAAGCCAGGAGTGAACGTGATCTCATTGCCGTACAAGTGAATACTAATTCGACTTTGGGCGTTCTTGTAAAATAAATAATTAAAGAACAGTGAGACCCGAAGGAGGTGGACACACAGTCTGCGAATGTTCTTGAGGTGAGCCCTGGTGACCGGGTGGTGATGTGAGTGGAAGCAGAGAACAAAGCTGAAAATCTCTAAAACCGCGTTTGAAATTGATTTAAGCTGCATGCAAAGCGAGTTAAGTGTAATTCTCTTCGGATCCACAGCGCAAAACAAAGAGAAAACGTGGTATCTTTCTGCCGCTTTTTGGGAAAAACTAAAGGAAGAAATAAAAGACTAATTTAAAAGTGAACATCAAGCGGAGGAACAAGCGTGCCAATGATGAAAAATATTTGAATACATTTTGAAGTGAAGTAGAACATAAAGAAAGAGCAACTAAAGTATATAGCCATGAGAAGAAACGAGAAATGATAAGGACCGCGTTGTGAATTTGAGGTAAATGTTGCGCGCAAACAACGTGTGAAGTAAAATTCTCCTCACATCTCTAGTGTGCAACCAAAGACAACATCATAACACATAGTAAGTGAGATTTTACGGATCGTCTATGTGTGAATTTATGTAATCTTAATAATTGAACAGCAAGCGGCGGAAACCCACGTACATGTTAACAGCCAGAAAGTAAAAAGCCTGACCCTCCTCAGCGCTAAGCGTAGAAATTGAAATACATCAGTGTACAAAGCATAATTATCTTACCTTTAAGCAGAGGATTCAGAAACGTGAGGTAAATAAAGCTAGAAGTTTCTGCGACGCTCAACGTGTGTTGCACTTCCCTCAGCTCTTTGGCGCCAAGGGGAGAGTGATGCTCTCCACGTTATAGCGCCACCTTATTGTTGAGTGCCGCAATTGCATCTTTAAAATAGAATTCCTTAATTTAAAAAAACAAGGATAATTTAAATTGAGGGGAACAGCGGAAAGAGTACTAAGATTGTATCCTTAAGTTTAACATCTGCAAACAATAGGAAATAACTAGACTGATAATGGAAAAAAACATGATGAATAATTTACCGCCACTTGAGCCATTTATGAAAGGAGATGGTACATATTCTGCAGAATGGGAGGAGTGGAAGGAATATTTTAGCAATTACATATCCATTTTTGATGAGGAGGAAGAACCTTTAAAACCAGAGAAGAAGGTAGGAATATTGTTACACAGTTTAGGAGCCGGAGGTCGGAAAGTGTACAATAATTTAAAAAACAAATTCAATAAGGAAACAGACAGGAATATATTCGAAAATGTCTTACACATTTTAGATGAACATTTTAAACAAGTTAAGAAAGGATATGCACAAGAGAACATGATATACAAAGAAGATGGTGATATCAAATTGGAAGTGAACAAATATGAAAATAAACATGAGTATACCATCAGTATGGGTGGAGTAGATATTGACATTAAAGTTGACTCTGGGTCACAATATACAGTGGTAAGCAAAGGCATATGGAAGAATAAATTGGCTGTAACTCTAGGGAAAAATTGGGAAGAAGCAGACACGACCCTGGAAACATACACTGGTGAGAGCATTATCTTGATTGGATGTAGAGAGATGAAATTGAGTTACAAGAAAAGAAGTACATGGAGTAAAGTATATATTTCAGAAGATGAGTTCTCCGTACTAGGATGGAGCGAACAGATGAAATTGGGATTGGCACAAAAACCCTCAAATACAAACTCCACGGGTAGGCTGTCAATTGACAACAGTAGACAATTTACAAAAATGGAGATGTTAAAGAAAAGAACTCTACCATCTATGGCATGTGTTGAATGGACAAGGGCTGTTGAGTGGAATGAGTGGATCAGTGAGGCAGAAGTTGACAAATTCAAAAGGAATCTAAAAACGTCCATCGGAAAAGATGTTGAAGAAAATATAAGTAAAAGTTTCAATGGTAAGACAAGTGAGGAGGATGGTGTGGAAATTGACGAGCTGGTTTGTAAGGGAACATGTGTGGAAACACTAACCACGAGGGCAGACAAGGCCTTTTGTAAGTATACTCGCCTCAAGGATGAGAAGGCGGGGCGCTCTACTGCACTGGCTGAGCCCAAACCAATGACGAGGGAGGAGTGCGTTGATGACATTGACTTAGTAGGAGTAGATAGCCAGAGTCAGATTGAATTAAAGTGTAATAAGTACGGAGAGTACTGGGACTGGTTATATAGCGAGGTGTTGGATAAGGAAAGAGAGAAGACGCAGAATAGCCCACCATGTTCGCATTCCAAAGTTTCTTTAGGAAGGAACAGGCTACTTACAGAAGGCAGGAGAAAATATGTGTTCGGGGACACAGAAGACTCAACCACATTCTCTAGTAGAATTCACGTGGAGGAATCTGAAGTAAGACCAGTCCTTGTTGTGGCAAGTAAAGTTGAATCTACAAAAAATTCTGGTACAGAGTACAACGTGAGAATGGATGTTAGACCCAATGCTGATCAGGATGGTGAGAAGGAAACTGGTCGTATCAGTAGGGGAAGACACAGTGCAACATGGTTCAGGAAATTTCCCAAGAAAAAGGATCCTAAGGCTGTTGCCACTCTCCTAGGAAAAGAAGGAGAACATGTAAATGTGGGCTAAAGAACTATAGAGAAACGTATTGCAGAGGCTAGTGGCACACTTTGGAATTAGAGGAAGAGTGACAAGGCATCCAAATCCATGCAATGCTCACATGAGGAAGCATACTTAGGGAGTGACTATTTACATTTTGGAAGTTCATTTCAGCACAAGTTGGTGTTTTCGTTGACTCAACCACAAACGTTATGTAGTTCATTCATCCACGTTGGGTAATGTCTAAACTTGGTTGGCACACATGATCAAATCAACTGCTTAGCGGCGACAACTTCTTGTGAATTGGTTATGGGTGAGAACCACATGTTTTGTGTTTGGATTAAACGCAGATTATGACTACGTGGGATAATCATTCATCCGTGACGACTTGGCCGCATTATGAACAGACTTTTGCAGTGCTAGAACTTTGTTCACAACTTATATATGTGTTTCTAATTTCTCTTCTTTCTCTTCCTTCGGAAGGAGATGTGTTACGATGACACTCTTACTAATCTGCTTTCACCCTTCCTGTTCCTGTCCCTCCCGTGCGGCGCTACATTTGCATACTTGTGACGTAGGTACCCTTCCCTCTTGTATTGTCCCTTTCATGTTTCCGTCCTGCCGCGCGACCCCATTAGCATACTTTACGTGAGATGGCGTGTAGGCTTATCTGACAGTTAATCCAGTTAAAGTGACAGTTGCAGCTGTCAATGAGTTTGAGCTAGTTACCGGAGCGCTGCCCGGTGTGTCGTATTTACAATCAATAAAGTAACCTCTTCAAGCATTCACTGTGTGTTACTTTACAGATAGTTCCTCCATCTTGTCTGACCCTCCTCTTTCTTCGATGCATCGCAGCCAGTTAAGTGCCTCTCTCTGTTTCTCTTGTGTTTGTACTGTTACTGAAATTGTTATTGACTATTTTTTCAGAGTCGGAGTGTTACTCTGTGATTTGGGGGTACTGTTGTGTCCTTATTGGTATATTTTGCCCTTTGGTTCTTTCAACAGATCCCCCTTGGCTGCAGGAGCGTCCGTGCTACTTTGCGACCGTTCTTCCCCACTTTCTACCGCGGCGGTTAGCCGCTAGGGGGAGCTTGCGCATCTCGCGGCGCAGTCTCCTCAGTTGAGGAGCCACGCTGCGAGACGCGGTCAGACCGTGAGCCTTGCCCCCCCCGTTTGTCGCCACACCTTGACGCCCTACAGGGTCGTATTGCCCAAAGTCTTGACAAGCTACGCCACGCTGGGGGTCTGTATTGCGGCGATGCGTGTAGGGCACTTTAGCTGTTGACAGTCCTGACGGCCGTTATTTGAAGTACGTGCTGGGTGGCGGGACGAGACCCGGTCTACATTAGAGGGACTGAGCGCACAGGAGGGTTGGTGCCACCTCAGCAAGCGCTTCTCTGAACGCCTAAAAAGTCTGCAGACCTCCGGCCTGCCCATATTTGTTGTCACTGACAGACTGCCTAAAATTGTAGTTTCCCTACTGGTGTTTTAGGGTCCTGGATTTCCCTTATTGTGTATATCATGGATCAAGGGGAGTATTATGAAGAGAAGGTGCAGCAGTACCTACGTTTGGATGATTCATTCTTTGATGCAGTGTACAACTCCATTTACAGGTGTGTAAATGAGGTAGTTGGTCCTATGGAGGAGCGTCTTTCCATTTGTATTATTGCAGAGTGCGCCAAAATTGCGCCAGGGAAATGTAGGAGGCACACCCTTTAAGGTTGCCCTGTCTCCCGGGGAGAAACCTCCTGCCCCGAAGAAACCCTGCATGAAGGGGGGACCAGAAGGGGCGCAGGAGGTGGACAAAGACTCATTTGAGCGGCTGAAGAGCGCTTTTTTGGTGAAAGCATTCACACCTGTACCTGCTCTCCTCTTGGCCTCGGACCCTGTGGCGCCCCCTTTTATGCCCTCGCTATCCCCTGATGGGGGTACACCGGAAGACACTGATGATGAAGATGGGTCTGTACGGTCTTGGCGCCCGTCCACCTCTTCGACCGAGTTGCTGCAGGACAGCAGGGGCATGCTAGATCCGGATGAGATCATTCATCCGCAGTCAGCAGCCTGGGCACCTGGGGACAAGATAGCCAAGTTTGCGGCTGGCCGCCTCCGTAAACCCCTGGAGAAGGAGGCCCGGGGATGTTTGAGAGCCGAGTGCCCTCACCCCACGCTCAATAGGAAAGTAGGACTGACCCCGGAGCTGGATTCCAAGATGGCCACTTTCTTGGCCAAGTACATGAATAACCCTCGTAAGGGTATTGATCGTTCCTGGCGCTCCTGTCAGGATAAACTCCTTGGCACAATAGGGCCCCTGACGAAGATCCTAGATATGGCGGAGGAGGCCAAGGTGACGGGCTCCGCCATATCCCCCGATGTTCTCTCAAACTGGGCACAACCGGCTCTCATATTTTTAGGGAATGCTAATTGTGCTTTATCAACAGAACATCAACGCTGCCTTTTAATTAAGCTCGACCCGAAATTGGGCGACTTCAGAGGCAGGAGCAGTGGCACAAGGGGGCCTCTTTGGCGACCCCTTCGTCAAGGAGTTTGGGAAGTTCGTGGCAACCTTCACCTCGCTAGATAATGCCCAGTCTAGTATAAAAAGGGTCTTCCAGTCACATTTCTCCCAAGGAGCCGGTCGCGGTAAAGGCCGCGCGACCAGCCGTGGTGGTCAACAGAATCCTGGCAAGGGACAAGGCTCCGGGCGGTGGCAATATCATACCACCGCAAACTACAGCAACTTTTATCCTACCCGAGGGCAGCGCTTCCGAGGACGTGGCGGCTTCTGGAGCAATGCAGGCGGCGATGGACCCACCGGTAAGTGTTATACCTACAGACCAGGTGTGTTTCGGGGGCCGTCTGGGGTGTTTCCGGGAGGCATGAGCTCAGATCACGTCAGACGTGTGTGTTTTGAGAACGGTACGGGTTTCCACATAGAGTTCTCAGATTCTCCCTGGCAAACCAGTTACCCACGCCCCATCGCCTTTTCAGATGCGGATGCACAGCTGGTCGATGACTAGGTGGCCGCGTTATTGCGAAAGGCGGCAATTTGTCGGACGGGTTTGCATCCCAACGGTTTCCTCAGCAACATTTTTCTGGTGGACAAAGCCGATGGGGGAAAGCGACCGGTGATAAATCTCAAAGAATTCAATGGGTGCCTCGTGTACCAACACTTCAAGATGGGAGGGGATCCATCTTCTCCGGGACATTCTACTCCCGGCGATTGGATGGTCCGCCTAGATTTGAAGGATGCCTATTTGGTAATTCCCATCCATCCTCCACATCGGCGGTTCCTCCAGTTTTGCTGGCGAGGCCAGGTGTAGGAGTTTACTTCCCTTCCGTTCGGACTTTCCTCGGCACCTTGGTGCTTCACCAAGGTGCTTCACCCGGCTGTGGAACTCCTCAGGAGCCAGGGTATTCGGATGATAGTCTACCTGGACAAAATTCTGCTGATAAAGCAATGTCCCACAACTCTAAAGCAACAGAGTCCCTGCAGGACTGTCTCCCTCCTGCAGGGACTCGGTTTTGTCATCAACGAGGACAAGTCGGTTTTCTCCCAAACTCAGAGTATAGTGTTCCTCGGGTTTGTGTTGGATTCTGTCCAATCCTCTTTGAGTCTCCCGGTCCGGAAGATGGCCAAGATACAACATGTACTGAGACAGACCATCACAAGGGCACACATGTCACTCCGGCAGATTGCCCGGGTGGTGGGCCTTCTCGCCTCGTCTATCCAGGCAATCTTTCCCGGACCCCTACATTACCGGGCGTTGCAACGTTTAAAAGCGCACCACCTCAGGAGGGATTTATGGTACGACCAGTCGGTGCCCCTCTCCTTGGAAGTAAAAGAGGAGATGTCCTGGTGGCTCACGCATTTGGAGATGTGGAACGGCCGGGCAATCTTTGGCTCGGTTCCGGACCTGGTCATCGAGTCAGACGCCAGCAGGACCGGATAGGGGGCCCGTTGTGGGGATTTCTCCACCGGAGGCGTCGGGTCGTTAATAGAGCAGCAGTTACACATCAACTGCTTGGAGCTTCTGGCAGGATTGTTCACAGTACGATGCTGGACCAGAGACAGGGACACCTCTTGTGTCCTTTTGAAGATGGACAATGTCTCGGCAGTTCGCTATGTGAATCATCTGGGAGGCCCTCGGTACCAGGCCCTGGCGAACTTGGGGAAAGAATTTTGGGACTACTGTCTGAGTCATCAGGTGTCCGTTTCGGCGGAATACCTGCCGGGCCGAGCCAAACAGGTGGCGGATTGGCATTCCAGACATCTGAGGGATTCCAATCTGTGGAAGTTGGACACTCAAACCTTCCAGTGGTTACAAGGCCTTTGGGGCCTGTTCTCGGTGGATCTGTTTGCCTCTCGGTTGGACCACCAACTCCCGCATTTTTTCAGTTTGAGTCCGGACCCTCTAACGGAAGCGACGGATGCTTTCCTGCAGAGCTGGAGTCCGGAGAAGGGTTACGCGTCCACCCCCCATTCTCCATGGTGATGCGGACGGCAGCCCAGATCCAGCGACAGAGGGCAGAAGTGGTTGTGGTGACCCCATTTTGGCGGCCCCAAATATGGTTTCCAGTTCTTCTGGTACTTTCCTGGGATTTTCCAATCCTACTCCCCCCGCTTCCACACCTCCTCCTGAATCCGAACGGGAATGTCACCAGCTCGTCATAGAGGGGACATTCCGCCTCATGGCATGGCGGCTTTCAGGAGCCGCTGCTCACTCCCAGGCCTTTAGGGATCAGCTAAGATGCTCCTCTCTAAAGCCTGGGCAGACAGTACCTCGAAACGCTACAGGTCAGCTTGGTCTAAGTGAATGCGTTGGTGTCTTCGACAACACTTTGATCCCATGGTCGCAGGCGTCGTCCCAGATTTGAATTTTGTAGCAGAATTGGTGAATGAGGGCCTGGCGTACCGGTCTATCAACGCGATACGATCTGCTTTTTCGGCGGGCCACTGCCCCATTGCCGGCACTCCAATTGGGGAGCACGTTTTTGTTTGTAGGCTTCCCAGGGGTATTCGTCTTTCGTTACCTCCAGAGCTGCGATATTCAGTGTTATGGGACATCAATCTAGTGTTGAATCTTTTTTGTCTTGGCAACCCAATAAATACCTTCCACTGAAGGAATTTCGGCCAGACTAGCAATGTTACTTTGCCTTGTCTACTGCCGCAGAGTGTCGAATGTACGGGCACTAGACTTTTCTGCCAGGGTTTTTCCCCTGAAGGGGTTACCTTTACCATAGGTCGTCGTACTAGGTCATCGTCACGGACGATCTCTTACCCAGCTTTTGCTGACATGCCAAAACTGTGTGTGGTGAATTGCTTAAAAGCATATGAGGATATGACTCTTGACCTTCCGGGCGAACAGCAACTGTTAATTGCTTTAAGGAAACCCCACAAAGCGGTGTCCTCCCCCACCATAGCCAGGTGGGTGCGGTGGACCTTGCAAGAGGCAGGGATTGATACGAAGCTGTTCAGAGCTCATTCAGCCAGGGGTGCAATGGCTTCTAAAGCTTTTTCCCTGGGGGCCCGTCTTGAGGATCTCATGCGGGCGGCGAATTGGTCATCGGATTCCACTTTTAAACGGTTCTACTTTAAACTGGTAGTATATGTGGCCCAATTAGCGCTGAATAAGCTTTGAACTAGCATAATCGGAGCAACCGGTCCTGACATAGAATCGAAATTTGCCTAGCATATGTAACGCTAAGTTTCAATTCTATTACAGACACGGAGGCGAGGATTATCCCTCCCGTTGCACGTCAGTGCGAACCCTCCCGTAATGGTGTAAGTAATTTAAGAATTTCTTTTTATACAGCGTTTCTGGACAGATTGTGCACTGTAAATGCAGGTTTTGTCAGGTCAAGTGATGGTTTCTGTTTAGACTCCTCACTTTATCATGTGGTATCACCCGTCTCTTTGTGTTACAGGGAATGACTGCTCGAACAGGATCAGTGATTTTGGCGTGACTCGCGCGAAGAAAGAGGAGGGTCAGACAAGATGTAGGGACTATCTGCGTTGCATGAACTCTGTTAAAGGGCTAAGGATGTGGCAACCCTCTATGGCCTGATGGGAGTTGAAGTTTGATTTTGGACTTGTGTTTGTTTCTTTGGTACAAATGATCGTTTTTTCTTGATTGTTTTGGGAAAATATCAAGTTAACATGTTTTTGGCTGCTGTGTTTTTATGTAATGAATAAAGTGAAGCAAGATATAGCATAATCCTCGCCTCCGTGTCCTTAATAGAATTGAAATTTACTGTTACATATGCTAGGCAAATTTCGATTCTGTGCCAGAGCTTTTGGGTGTTTAGTAAACCGGACTCGTGTTGGAAGGATTTCATCTTTTGGACAAAAACGGTCCAAAAGTTACTAAAAAAGGCAGAAGCACGTGTTGCTGCACAGTGCCCTTTGCATAGCTTCACGGGTTACCTTTCTGTTGCTTATTACTATATTTGAGAGCTAAACCAACACTAATGACGCGTTTGAGCTTTTGCCATTGTAAATGACATTACCTTTTATGTATGTGTTGATGTTAAAAACATAAATAAAAGGCATTGGTATTTACAATGCCAATAGCTTAAACTCTCGAAATGCGAGACCTATTGCATTGCAAATGCTTGGTTAATTAGTCAAAGGTTATTACGTAATATGATATGACATCCTATCGGTCGTGTACTTGATGCACTTTATATTTACAAGGATTTTAACAATTTCTAATTTGCTGCTTTTGTAATTGTGTTTATTAGCGGTTTTGAAATATAACTATTGGTATGGTTTTACTTTGTAATGTTTTTATGCTATTGTTTATGTAATTGTATTTCAATCTATCTATAAATTTGGATTTTGGAAACCATTTTTAATCTTTTGACTAATCTTTTAATACCCATTGCTAGAATTGCTTTGTAATTTTAAGAAATACTCGTTATTATTAAAATCATCTAAAACAAGTTAACCATAAAGGGGAGAATTACTGCTGCTGTTTAAGCAGTGTAAGGGAGAACTAACGTCTGAACTTTTCTGAATTATATTTCACTGGATGAACAGTTTAATACGAAGACATGTATGTTAGTATGATTTGTATGCATGACTAGAGATCCTTGGAAGAAAGCGGTAATCATTCTCCCTACCACCACACAAGTTATTTACAATATATTTTTGTAAGAAATTATTAGTGGTGTTTAACCCCTTCCATGCTGGGCCATTTCCGCCGCTGTGCGGTACACAAACGAACAGGGCGGGGCCGTGACGAACCCCAGCCGTCATCAGCACACGAGCACCGTGGAGCGTGACTGCTGGGGTTCGTCATCAGCATGGAAGGGGTTAACATAACATGTGTTTGTAAAGCGCACGTTCACCACTACGGGTATCTTGGCGCTGAATAACAGATGTTTGTTGTTACCCAACTCAATGGAACTCATTTTATCGACATCAGATGGATGAAAGGCTGAGCAGACCCCTGGGGATTTGAGACTGTGACCATGAGGTCGAACACAGGCCCCTGCAGTAGACACAGTGATCCACTGAGCCACCAGACCCGGCTGTGTCCAGTTTCACACTACATAATTCATTCTATTTGTGAAAGAGCAAAAGCCCTGTATTATAAGGAATCAATCACTCTGTGCATATTTAAAAATGATATTGCAAGAGGCTTGGGAGTTCAGTGCTCTTTCAAATGAATAGCTGCATTTGACCTTATTCCTATGGATGATCATAAACTCCCAGGGACTTGAGATAGCTTTACTGTTCACTTTATTGGTGATTTTATCCTATTCATTGGACTGAAATCATTTACCTATCCATTACCACAAGTATTGCTGCAAGAGGCTTTGGCTTCTTAATAGAAAAGAAATTTAATTCAGATACTGGTTCGGTTAACAATCTCAGTAAGTTCCTATTTGGTGTGATTCAAAACTCCTCCTTATGGATGGTGCGAGAATCCTAATTTTCCAATCTGCATATCTTCATATGGATCTGCTTCATTCTGGTGAGTGGAGTCCTGCTAGACACATGGACGTCAGCAGGATTCTTTATGGCACAGTCCTTCCATGGGACATTGTGCTTTTTCTCTGAACCTCAATGGATCCAAGCATGCCCAGCTTTATTGAACGTATAAACACAGGGAAAAACTCTTTATTACAAAGAAGCAGATAAAATATTTCTGAGAGAACTTAGTTTTTAACTACTTTGAATGTTTGAGCTTTGACTGCTGAAATGTGTGCAGAACATTCGAAATGGCGTTTGACTGGCCAATCATAATTGATATTGCCGCCTTGGTTTACTGGGCCATTGTTTTAGCCTAGAAAGGCGAGTAGTGCCACTGAGAGACCTGTGTATGTGTGCTAGACAGGCATTTGTGATAGTATGAATTTCAAGGGCAGAAATCACTTCAGTTGTGTACCATCGGCTGAATGCTGAAACGGTCTAATGTCTGCTTTGCACCTTCCCTCATCACTACAGTGTTTCAGTCCGTCTTGAAGTCTATCCCTCCATTCCCATTGTGTTGGCGAGTACTAGAAATGTTAAAATGTATGCAAATATTGTTGTCAAAGATGCACGTAAGTCCTTCATCCTGCTACCGTCTTGATGTATTTGTGTCAAGTTCCACTATTCATGTCCATTTCCACACTAGGAAGCAGACACTAGGCGCTTTACAGTACATTCCTTTTGGCCTTAAAAGTGGGATGATTATTATGCGATCGATAGTGCCAGCAGGTACATTTGCATTGGTGCCTGGAAGACTCAGGTGACCCTCAAACCTTCTCCCAAAGTGCAAGCAGCCAGTGCTATTTAAGAAGCACCTCTATTTAAAATTAAACATGGGGCAGTGAAAGCAGGACATAATAAACCTGGCTCCCTACCTCAGTTTAGCAGCTGCCCTCTCACGTCTGCTTCGCAAGCCCGAAGACCAGAGACAAAGCACAAATGGTAGACCTACCCAGCCTCCTACCTGTGCTCCTGACAAGGATCCGATACAAAGGGGGATGATGGACGGAGCGTTTGAGCAAATCAAACACTCACCCCCATTCAACTGATCTGAGTTTAATCCATCACCATCTTTAGATCACTCCGCCACCCCAGTTCAGACATGGCCATATGCAAATCAGTCTGCCCTGTGCCTCATTGGAACAGTCCAGCCCGAACTGCCAAGCCATGTCTTCCCTGGACCGGAAACAAGCATCCTGGGACCGGTTTCGGGTTCAAAACCCTCATCAGCCAGGCTATCTTGAATCCAGTGGCAAAGTGAGCAAGGGACTCACATCTGAGCATGCCCTGCCGACATAGGGCGAACAAAGCGATACAAAAGGGGATGATGGACGGAGCGTTTGAGCAAATCAAACCCTCACCCCTGTCAACTGATCTGGGTTTAATCCATCACCATTCTTTAGCTCACTCAGTCACCCCAGATCAGACATGGCCATATGCAAATCAGTCTGACCCTGTGCTTCATGGGAATAGTCCAGCCCGAACTGCCAAGCCATGTCTTCACTGGACCGGAAACTAGCATTCTGGGACTGGTTTCGGGTTCATAACCGTCATCAGCCAGGCTATCTTGAATGTAGTGGCAAAGTGAGCAAGGTCAAGCTATCCTGGCTGATGAAGGCTGATAGCCAGAAACCGGTCCTAGGATGCTTGAGTCCGGTCCAGGAAAGACATGGCTTGGCAGTTCGGTCTGGACTGTTCCCATGAGGCACATGGTCAGGACTGATTTGCATATGGCCATGTCTGAACTGGGGTGGCTTGGTGAGCAAAATAACGATGGATTAAACCCAGATCTGTGACTGGGGGTGAATGTTTTGCCATTGTGCAACATTCCGTCCATCATCTTGTGTGTTTTTCTGACAACAAGGATAGCACTTCTCCTCTTGCTACCTAATCAAACTCTCAATTGCAGCTCTTGGCTGCTCTTCTGTACATTAGAAATTCTAGTACAAGTTGTTACAAAAAGTGCATTCAGTTCTTTTCGAGGGCAATAATTAAGAACCCCGCTTTGGGCCGGTACGTTTAAGTGACAGTGTGTAACGCTCATGGCAGGGCCGGCGTTAGGCATGGGCAGTGTGTGCAGCTGCCCAGGGCCTCGTGCTCTGCTGCAAGACAGGGGGCCCCCACCGCTTCACTGTGAAAGGCCGCACTTTCACAGATTGCCCATCTGCTCCTGCTGGGCCCCCTCACCGCACAATCACAATGCAATACACATGCAAGGCTGGAGTCGACCTTGCTGATCACGGCGTGTTGGCATTCCAGGGGGTGCGGGAAAGGCAGAGCAGCTGGCCAGCATCACAGTGTCAGGGGCGGGGGAGCACCTGTGCTAAGTATCGGTCATTTCCTTTCTGCATTTTGTTGCCAGGTGACAGAAGGCCCCTTTGTTTCCAGGACCAGCCGGACACAGGTAAGGGAGGTGGGTGAGGGGAGGAGGGAGCAGCCAGATAAACTGGCTTTTGTTAACTTAATGTATGTAGAACTGCCAATGCTAGGGCAGTGTTTTACGAAATGATTCACTTCTTCAAAGACCCAGGGTTGGGGGCCCCCTTTCCCTGGGCACTATAGAAAGCTGCAAGGTCCAGGTGTGGGGGGCCCCTTTCCCTGGGCCTTGTAGCCAGTACTCCTTTATTTGTTCTCCAGTGAAATGAATCCAAAAAATAAAAACAGTTGCTGGAAAGGTCGTCTTTTTTCTGACATTTTTCACTTCCAACCTGCAGCATTGGGATGGAGAGAAATAAATGGTTCAAAATGTAAAAAATAACTAAAGCAAGACCGAGTGGGTCGAAAAAGGACCAGATTGATTTTATTCACACCCAAAACACATAAGTGCCACTTTACAGAGTTTGCCAGTGAAGCACTACTTTTGTTTTCTTGTCTTTCTCTGAACAGCATTGTTTTCCCCGGGTTTGGAAGTGCACCATTCCTGGATGTACTGCAATACCTGCTTGATGGGCGGATTGGAAAACAAAATGCATGCCGAGGCTCTGCATTCACTAATGTGGTCTTTTTGAACTATATTGCTTACGTTTTGTAAGGATATAAGCAATGGACATTGAAACTGGCCCCTTCCGGCCCTGTAGTCATGGCCTTAACTTTTCATGAAAATGCACTCCTTGATTTCTGAATAATAAGTGCAAAAGGGTTAAGGTAACCATGTTGTTCCTGCTTACATTTCACATGCTTTTAATTAATCTTACATTCTTTGAGTGTTTGCTTTTTCCAGGATGTTGTCACTTTTTTTTTTTAGGCAGCATATTGCTCTTGTCTAGTGCCTAATTTGAATTGGGTCGCCTCCAAGTGTTTACAGCGGGGTGCAATTGGATTTGTAGTTGAAGGCAGTGCGAGTTTCTCCCAGTGGGGCAGTATGGTGTTCAGTGAGGGAGAGGATGTGGCACTATGGTCAGAGCTGCCAAATCTGGAACTGGGGAACCAGGTTCAGCCTTCATGACCAGTCCACTCTCCTAAGAGAGCACATTTAGTTGACCTTAGAAGAATGGTGTCTGAGCACCAGTAGGTGGACCATAGCGGTGGCAAGTGTGGGTTAAACTTGAAGGCCTGTACATTACAACCCTTATTGAAGCTCAACTTGAGTCTTTTGGGCAGGCCTTCGAAGCAGCACACCCTAGTGACTGTCATTGAGGTCTATGGACCATTGAGCAGGAAGGCTCTAGGGTGGTTCGACCTATGAGATCGCACTGAGTGCTGACTTCGGGTGGGGGCGTCATGTTTGCGAGTATATTATGTTTCTAAAAGCACTTGTTGCCTCCTTCCTTGCCTCCAACAATTTTGGCCACAATAAAAATGTCATGAATACTCCGATGATTAATGTTCTTAGTTTTGTCAAGTGGAAGTTTTGACTTCTTTAACCCCTTCCATGCTGATGACGAACCCCAGCCGTCATGCACTACGGTGCTCGTGTGCTGATGACGGCTGGGGTTCGTCATGGCCCGCCCCTCTTCCTTTGTTTACCGCACAGCGGCGGAAACGGGCCAGCAGGGAAGGGGTTAAAACGTAGCGCAGAGGGTTAATGTGCCTGCTGCAAAGAATATGTACCATGCAGATAACTAAATCCACATAATTTAAATAGGCCAATGGGTTACTGCTTTTGTCAGAGAGATGCTATTGCTACTTGCAGTTTATAAGTCAAAATCCTTACATTGAACAATGAGCTATTAACTGTCATCTAAGAGCTGCATGCAAACTGCAAGGTATAAATTACAGCGTTATGGTTTTTTCCCAGTCTTTGATTATCCCAATGTTTCAAAAAAAGGATTAATTTGGACAGAAATCAATTCTAGTTATTAAATAGAACCCTGAACCATGGTATTACATTCTAAATTCAGAGTTTGTGTTTTTCCAGATCGATCACTAATACCCCATACTGCCTACTAGTATGATTGTAATGTGACTCCTAGTCCTTTGTCTTATGTAACATTACCTATTGTGATTTACACACGTAAGATTGATTGTCTCCATGTAATGTGTGATATAAAGTTCTCTGACACCCTACCCTGGTATCAGTGGTGCTGTAAATCAAATTAAATGCATCTGAGCGAGAATGTGGTTATGGAGACTTGAGTGGCACTGTTAAAGGGTGGTAGTGAGCGAATCCGTGCCAGAGCGAGTTATAGAGGGGCACTAACATTGTCGCACAGGGCTCCACCAGCGCTAAAGACGGCCACTTCTACTTCCTATAGTTCTACCACCAAATCAAAAACGTTGATTTTTAAAACCCTTTGAATCTGAAGTTTACCTTCAAGTCAATGTACGATTTAGCAGTGGTCTTGGGGTTTCAAGTCTTTTTTATTTATGTATAATCTTTGTGTTTGCAATGGCGTCTTGTAATTTTGTACTATGTGTTGTGTTTTTGCACTTAACATAATTCTGGCGTGTAAAGACCCCACACAAAAAAAGATTGTCCTACATCTCTTAGCATGTGTATGCGGGATACTGGTGAGAGGATTTATGTTAAAACAAATTACGAAGTACTAATGTCATCCTAAGGTAGCACAATCGTGTCATATGCAGACGACACCCAGCTCATCCTCTCCCTATCCAACGAGCCCAACACCGCCAGACGCAACTTTCGAGAAGGCATGGAAGCCGTCGCCAAATGGATGAAAAACAGCTGCCTACAACTAAACACCAACAAAACAGAAGTACTCACCATGGGCCCAAACCCAGATGCCTGGAGCGACACCTGGTGGCCCACCGCCCTCGGAAACCCGCCAACCCCCACAGACCACGCACGCAACCTGGGAATCATCCTGGACTCCGAGCTCAAAATGGACAGCCAGATCAACTCTGTCTCATCTTCCTGCTTCCACACCCTCTGCCTCCTTCGTAAGACCTTCAAATGGATCCCCCTCGAACACCGAAAGACAGTTACTCACGCCCTGGTCACCAGCAGACTCGACTACGGCAACGCACTCTACGCCGGAATAAACAAACCTCATCCGCAAACTACAGAACATCCAGAACGCCGCCGCAAGACTGGTCCTCAACCTGCCACAACACTGCCACATCTCCCAGCACCTGCGCACACTCCACTGGCTCCCCGTCAAGGCGAGAATCGCCTTTAAGATGCTCACCCACGCACACAAGGCCCTCCACGGCACCGGACCAGCATACATGAACAGCCGACTCAAATTCCACGCACCCCAAAAGACCCTACGATCAGCCCAGCTTTCCTACGCCGTGGTCCCCCGCACCAGAAAGACCAGATCGAGAGGCCGCTCCTTCTCCTTCCTCGCAGCCAAAGTATGGAACGCCCTTCCGCTCCACCTCAGACAGACATCGCTCCCCATCTTCGCAAGAAACCTCAAAACCTGGCTCTTCGACAGACCCCCTCGTTGATGGAATGGAACCTGCACACCCCCCATAGCACCCACCCCACCCCTAGCGCCTTGAGACCCTTACGGGTGAGTAGTCGTGCTTTAACAAACTCCTGATTGATTAATTGGCAATAATGGCACAGAAAGATAAGGGAGCCTTTTCGAATTTGCAATTATTTCCATGGTGTGAGAGATTTTCTCTTGTCATTTTATATTTTGAATGATCCCGCCCCTCATTACCTCAAGAGGATCTGCCCCCTTTATGAGGCAGAACTGGAAATTGAGTCTTGCACTCATCTGGAAACAATCTGTTAACGAGGAGTAAATAATATACATTTTTGTGAGAACTGCACCTAGCTTTTCCATCCAATGTGACAAATGTAATCCATTTACTACAGTTTTAAAATATATTTTCTTATTTTATATGTATATTTATCTTTTTGTCCATGATACTGATATCCACGTTAGGTCTCTTCGGGATGCCAAATAAGATAAATTGTGCTGAGATGTCAACTTCTGTGATGCCACTTCTTGTGATGTTACCAAGGGCGGCTCCTTCACTAGGGCGGAGGAGCATCGCCCTACTGCTTTCTCACAGTGAGAGAAGCAGAAACACAAAATTGTAAAACTCCCATTTTATGTTCCTGCTTGTCGCACTGCAAGAAAGCAGAAGTGTTTGGTTGGGGGTGGGCGGGTCTGTTTTAGGGCAGGGGAGGAGTCCCTTGCCCACTGCTAAGGGCGCTGACTGTTTGGTCGGCCCTCCGGGGCCGACCAAACCAGTCATGGGCACTGCACACTACATGGAGACAAAGGCCTCCCCATAGGCGCCTGGCTGGTCGGCGTACCGACCAATCACAATGCTGCCATTGCAGCCTTGTGATTGGCTTAGGGAAAGGAGGCTGCCTGCTTCCTGTTCCTGCCAGATGCAGGAAAGCAGATCAGGAGCTGAGATGACTCGTACCTGGGAAGGTAAGTTTATTTTTTTAATTACCCCCCCGCGCCGAACCCCCACGAGATCCCCCACCCGTGCAACATGCCGGCCACGACTGGATGTTACATGGAAATTAGAGGGGCCTCACATCTTCCCTTTCGCCCGGGACCCAGAAGTTCTAGGACCGGCCCTGGCTCATAGTGTCTGACAGACAGATGCCTCTTGGATGGCCTTTCGGAATGGATTCAGACTCCTGAGGAAACCCTGAAAACATGGACTGGTGGGCACTGTTCACTCCCACCGTTAAAGGCATGCCACATGACCGAACTCTTCAGTTTACTCGCTTCGGTTGGCAACACAATAGTTACCTTCGGTTTATCCGGGACTCTCTTCTGCGGATCAGTGTGACATTCTTAAACGATGCAGGTGTCTCACTCTGGAAAACGAGACATATACACCTCATAAATGCTCTCTTCTTAAAGTTGGAAGCACATCTGAAATGATAAAGTAGAAGGAAGCTTTGTGATTATAAAATAAATGTATATGTTATTTCAACCTCCTTAAAAGCAAGGCAGGGGCATAACGCAGGCTCCTGTAAGTCCTGTGGTGCAGGTGGGACTTCAAGCCTTCAGGGGGCCCTGGTTCAGCCCAAGGCCAATGGATATCTTTGCAATGTGCGGGACGCGGGTGGGGGGCCGTCGTGGTGGGGGTGGGGGAGGCTGGGGTCTTATCACATTCTGTAGGAAGGGGCGGCATCATTTTGTGTTAAACAACTGTAGCAAAGATGTTGCTCTCTGTCGATATTGGGTTGAGATTAATTTCCTCAAGCATAAACTCTTTTTTTGTATTGGTATTGCACTAAGTATTTCATACTAGCTTTTTCGTAGTGAATGGACTGTATTGATATTTGTCAAGCAGCACATGTATATGGACCTTAATGTGTGTATTAATACTGACCTTACCTCCCACATCGAGGCCACAGGCTTCTTACACCCGTCTCAATCTGGGTTTCGCACCCATTTTTCCACAGAAACGACCCTACTGGGGCTTACTGAGAACTTACGTTCCCGCCTCGACCAGGGTGAAACCTCAGCGCTAATTCTTTTAGACTTAAGCTCCGCATTTGATACGGTTTCACATCCTGTCCTTTTGAAAGCATTGAAGGCGGCCGGGGTGACCGGTCCTGCATTGGCCTGGCTTTCCTCTTTTTTGAGCGGCTGCTCATTCCAGTTCTTCTCTTCCAACTCTGCTTTCTCTGTTCGTTCGTCTGCGCATGGGGTGCCCCAGGGGTCCTCACTGAGCCCTATGATTTTTAACATCTACGTGAGACCCCTGGCAAGCATCGTGGAAGACTCTGGTCTTTCCCTTTACTCATACGTAGACGACACTCAAATCATCTTTTCCCTCTCCCCGGCTAAGGCTTGTGCCCCGTCTGCTCTTAAACTGGGGCTTAGCCGAGTGGCGGAATGGATGCAGACTAATCTCCTGAAAATGAATGGAGATAAGACGGAGGTAGTCATCCTAGGCAAACATAAACATCTCTGGGGCCCTCAACATTGGCCACCAGAAATGGGTCCACTACCCCTGCCTGTCACGCAGGTACGGAACCTTGGCTTTGTTCTGGATGATTCACTATCTATGCGGCACCAAGTAGTTAGAGTGGCAGCCACCTGTTTTTCCATCCTTGGGTGGCTTCGCAAAATCCTCTGGATGCTCGCGGACTCGACAAGGTGCACGGTAGTCCAGGCTTTAGTCATCTCATGCCTGCACTACGGTAATGTACTTTACCTTGGAGTCACTGCGGAGTCTCAGAGGAAACTCCAGCTTGTTCAGAACTCGGCCGCTCGTCCTCTCTGTAAAGTTCCTTGGAGATCCCCCATCTCCCCTTATCTCAAAGATCTACATTGGCTCTGCATCGAAAGCAGAATCAAATTTAAGGCCCTCTGCTTTATGCATAAGATCAAGCAAGGGGCTAGCCCCAGCCTACCTCCAGTCTCTCGTCCAATCTTACGCTCCTTCCCGCCTTCTCAGATCCTCATCTCAAGGGAATTTCATGATTCCACGTTTCAAACTGGCAAGAATGGGCGGACGCTCCTTCTCCTGCCTTGCCCCTAAACTGCGGAATTCTCTTCCAGCTCCACTGAAACTTGAGCCTTCCCTGACGAAATTTCGTAAAAAGCTTAAAACCTTGCTTTTTCCTCAGTGATGACCGCCTGACCCCACCACTACTGCCTTTAGCTGGCGCCGGGAGACCCCATGCGGGTAGCTGCGCGCATTATAAGTTTCAATACAATACAATACACAATACAATATCTGCCTGTAGTGTTGTTGGCAAGTTAAGCTATTCGTTTTCTCTACTGTGGGTAGTATAATTCCAGCACTTGATCAAATTGTATGCGTGGCCTTTTCGGGTCCTTTATTGGTTTTGTTGGCAATCTTATTGTTTGCATTATGCTTTTCTGTTTGAACTGCTTCACTAACTGCATTTTTTTTGCATTATAGAATGATCAATCAACTGGCGACATAAAAGTAATCGGTGGTGATGATCTATCCACGCTGACAGGAAAGGTATGTACTGGACATTATTTAGGAACTTAATGAGGATTGAAGCCCACAACAACTTTCCGCTTTTGGTATTTTATTATGTTGTAATAATACGTACTTATTGCTTATCTCAATGGTGTGCGAAAGGGGCGAAGTTCATTGTGTATAGATCAGTAACAGTTAAACAATAGATACCATTGACTCACATTAGAAGACCGTATTTGGTGTTCGATGGACTGAGACTACCATTCTGAAGCCACCCCAATTCCTTGTGCTACATTCTGTCTTCCACACTACATGCTGGCTTGCATCCATGTTTTTTTCACATTCCTACTTATTTGGGAAACGGAGCCCAAGTTGTGCATCTGTAACTGTGGAAAATCCGTTACCCCAGTATGCTTGCCGTGGCTGTTTTCTCAGATGTGTGTCTTGCAGGCGTGCCTTAGTCCTTCTTCCTCTTTGCAAAGAGGTTTGCAACATGTCACTAAATGTTTATGTAAATATATTTTTCATTCTGACTGATTAGCATCTGAATGGTAAGCCCATTTTTCAGTGTATGGTGTTTATTCACTGTGGACCCTTGTCTGAAGTTGCCTTCTGACGTCCGCCAGGGAGTGCCCAAATTTCCCCATTATGAGCATGGGACCCTCTAGGTACTAATTGCTCATTGTGCTTCATCAGGATTTAGGTTTACACCTTTTAGTTAGCATTTCAACACAAAAATATAGTCTGCATCAAAAGTCCTGCTATAACAATGGAAAGACTATCACTCCTCCCTCACCTGAAGGCCCATATAAACCATGATTACTATTTCAGACCGTGTGGAGGCTTATAAGTAGAGGAAACTCCAATAAAGAGAGCAAGAGGGTTGAGCTTCAATCTGAAATACAGTTTCATAGATATAGCTTAATATTTTAGTTCCATTCCGATACCCGGTAAAGGGGAGGGTGGGTGTTGGGGGAGAGTCCTTGGCCCAGATGACGACAACCAAGAGAGAAGGGGACTTACACAGTCCATCTGGAGGAAGGGGATACGGTGTGAGGGGGTGAAAGCGATTTGAAAGCTTTCACTTTACTCTTTAATGTAACACCTTCAGAAAGTTCTCAGCCACCCCCATTTGAACAAACCTTGAAGTTTCAACCTTCTACCGCTATTTGGGGATGCACTGGATAGAATATACTTGTATGTGCTTCTAAGTCGATGAACATCTCTGTTTCTGTAGTTTATGCCACTCTGCAATGCATTTTTATGTACATCAGGGAGTAACAAGACTGTGGCTTTGATATCTGTCCTTTTTTCATCACTTGATAGATATACTTTCCTTAGGAAACTCCTCTTGGAGGACGTCCGGACCGTGTCAAGGATATCATCATTAACTCCATGGCTGCTAAGGCAATTCCCCTCCTGTGCTGGGAATTGCTATTTTATATTGTTTTTTGACGAGCTGGGCTCGTCATCAGTGTATGAGGAGGCTACACCATGACGAGCCCAGCTCGTCATGAGTGTCGAAGGGGTTAATCTCTTGTTACTCTTGTGAGCTGGAGGTATGCCCTTTTCAAAAGGATGAGGTGCTGACCCTCAAATAAGGTGACTGTGAGAAGTTGGCCTGATATGTAGTGCTCACTATTCTAGTGATCAATATGTATCAGTCCAAACAACCCTTATTGATTGGTTATTTATTTATTTATTTTATTTTGAAAGTTTTATATAGCGCGAACAAGATCTTTGCAGATATCAGAGCGCTTTACAAGGGCACGGGGGTGATAGTCAAGTAATTCATAGCCTCTGTTGCCATGCTTCCATGGAAGGCCCCGTGCCCCACGCTTCACATGTAGACACTTAGGCGCTTATACACGCATCCACAGTTAGCATAGAATAGCTTCTGCCCTAGAGACTTTTCCGTCCAGATAGTATAGTTCCTAAACATCAGATATCAGATATGATAGAAGTACAAGTTGATCTGACATGCCAGACTTCTGTCTCTTTCCGTCAGTGTAAATGTCAAATCCCTGCACCCCGTCAATCACACGTCATGCAGCTGCGCGCGCATCCAAGCTTCCGATTTCTGCTGACATCGCAACAATTCTGTTGGCACCACCCCTTGGTGCCACCCACTTGCGTCACCTATCAGTGACGTTTCTAGCACACACCTCTAGTTCACGCCTCTTGATTACGTATTAGTATCACGTGTATACTGTTATCTTGTCTTCTCTCAGCTGTTACGCCTCTTGCATTATTCTTTATGATATGAATTAAGTATATAAGCTATGTATTGTTAATAAACGGAAGCGCTCTATCCCTTCTGACACCCCTGTGGTGGTCAGAACATGATATCCTGATCAAGACCATTCCTTTATGAGGAATAAAACCCTTAGAAACTCTAACACCACGGACTCTGTCTTCTTTCATTCCAATTGAGTTATTATTGATTAAGTACTTACCTGCATAGAAATTAAGAGAGTAAATTAATTACTTCTCTACGGAGTGCTTTGTCAGCACGCTTACGTGATTCCTTACGCCAAAATTCTATGGCGTCCTTCTGAGATTGTCTAGCTTTCTTTTTCCATAATGCTTCTTCTACCCTCATGATGCACTCGGCATCCCATGTTCCGGTGACAGGCCATCTGTGTCTTTCGTCTAGGTGTTTGGTGTAATCGGCCCATAAATCTAGATATAATATGGCATCTATGCCATGCTTCTGATACATAAAATTGCCGGGAGTGTCCCTAGGGGGAATAGGAATTTCTTCCTCCAGTATCCCTTTCCTAGTTCCTATCTGCTTTAATTTGTTGAAAAACGGCATTTTGCTTACTTATTACTGAATGTTCAATCCTTATTCCTTAATACTCTTGACAGCTAGGTTATACGAGAAACACAATAATACACGTTTAAACAGTCACATTCATACCACAACATTAATCACATAAGGACATTGAAGACATAGATGACTACCCCCCTATACTGGATGTACTGCTCAACAGTACAGATACACTGGTGTAACAGTGCAGAAATTCGGAATACTAGATATACTGCTAAACAGTACAGATACACTGCCTAAAACAGTGCAGACCGGACTTGCGTACCCAAACCCGTCTAGATACGACCCAGCAATGGTACTCACCGGGAAGCACGGAAACAGAAGGCCTCGGAAAACTCGACTGGACTCGACTCGGTACTTCGGAAAACTTCGGAAAACTTCGGAAAACTTCGGAAACCTGGTGGGCCTCTTGACACCTCGGACCTTGCTTCTTTCGGCTAGGCTCTGGTCGGGATCCTCCGCACTCCTCACCGCCTCGTCTGGGCACTGATCGCAGTCTTCGTCACCTCCGTGGGTCAGAGGGAGATGCAGGAAATCCTGCCAGTACGCGTATGTTCCATCTAACTGATGGCAGGGGACATAGCTTGCAACGGAACATAATCCGTGGGTCAGAGGGAGATGCAGGAAATCCTGCCAGTACGCGTATGTTCCATCTAACTGATGGCAGGGGACATAGCTTGCAACGCACCAACCGGCGCGTGAGGTGGGGGAGGGGTCCCTATTCGGGCGCCAAAATGACGTAAATAATTAATTTACTCTCTTAATTTCTATGCAGGTAAGTACTTAATCAATAATAACTCAATTGGAATGAAAGAAGACAGAGTCCGTGGTGTTAGAGTTTCTAAGGGTTTTATTCCTCATAAAGGAATGGTCTTGCATTGAGACAGGTCGGCCCTTTGGCTCTGCAGCTGGGGAGGATGTTTACAGGATCTAGTAGGCAGGAATGTATTCTCGGGGAGCGGAACAGATAACTCGAAGGTTATAGTCAGTCTTGGCAGAAAGCAGGCTTGAGCTGAGCGCGAGGGGCCGCGCTGAAAGTAAGTCAGAGTTCACGGGTACAGAGGTAGCCTGGGCAGAGGCTGCCAGAGTCAGGAGCCACAAAAGAGGTTCGATGGCAGAAATTCAGGGCCTACTCTGCTGGAGCAGAAAAACATGTAAAGTGTACTACAAAAAGACGATGGCATAGCATACTTAGGAACGGACTACATAATCCATTCATGGTGGATCTGAAAGAGGACAAGTTAACGTTGGACGCAAATGTATTTGCGTCTTCATAGCTGACACAGGAGGGAAGTTACATGCACTTTAAGCTGGTACATGGAGTCGGTGGGGTACGCGCTAGGGAACATAATATGACCAAAAATTTAATTTTCCTCATTCCCTCCTTGTTCCCTACGGACCCTTCATGAAACATCGATCCTCATGAATCGATCAGTCTGTTCTTGCAACATCATTTGTTCTTCTTTCTTTCGTTTACGTTTTGAGAGAAAACTGGAGTGTTCAATACAAGAGGTGGCACACAGTCCACAAATCGCTGGCCCACACTGCAGGCACAGGCAGCAACTGAATACTAGGACTAGGCCAATGCCTAGAAAGGATAGGATCTTCCATCCCCAAGCTGTTAATGTCGTCCAGAACCAACCGGACCAAGTCCAGGTGCCTGGATTCTGATGTATCTGATTTGCAATTTTATGAAGACGGGTGATAGCTTGATATACAGATGGTGCGTTTTGTGGTATGAAAACACAGCAACTTGACCCGATGACCTTACAGGCTCCACCTCTATCTGCCAAGATGACGTCAATTACAAGACGATTCTGAAGGACAACAACCCGCATGGCGGACTGCTCGTCTGTTAAGTTACCTAAGGCGGAGGCAGTTTCATTCACTACTGCTTCAAGTGTTCTAGTTAATCTGCGTATTAATTTGCTATTCTGGACAGGGCCTAAAAAGAAAAAGAATCCTTTATTAAAATCGGTGTACTGTTCCCATGCCGTTTCTGTGTAGTCGACAAGTGGGATGTCTCTTCTGGGTCTATTCTTTACTAGATTGGTATTTCTATGGTAATCAGGAGGAGCTAGAAAAACTGGTGGCAGAAGGAATGCAATGTAACAGGTACCATCCCAATCTGGAGGTAGACGAATGTATGCGGTATGACCACAGACAAAGTAAGAGTGACTGATAGCTTTAAAGGACGATTTTCCATGATCACTGAATTCGACCACAGTAGTGCATTTACTATGACCTAAGTGTACTGAACCTTTCTTCTTGATACATAATTCACCAGTGACTGGCAGTACTGACATAATGGGTGGAACTGGTATGGCTTCGGATTCGACAGTGAGAATCATAAGGCTAATTGTATAATTACCTAATCCATATACTTCATTTTCTAGATCAGTTCCTATTCTAGTGGGGAGTCCCTCCTTATCTGGGTAACAGGCGTCGAGCAGGACCAAGTTCAGGTTTCCCCAAACCCAACCCCCATCGAAAACAGCAATATCAGGATCTAAAGAATTAATTATTTTAAACCATGCTCCGCAGGAGCCATTGTGAGTGAACGGGTACGGAAAGAGAGGCAGAGCTCCCTTGTAATTCTGATAGGGAGGGAGTCGGCCACATATCCAGCAATTTGTAGCATTGTTAGTTTGATGAGAATGATGTAACATACTAATGAATGTGTTGTTGCGCAGCGCAAGTCTGTAGGAAAGCTCGTGAGGAGGTAACTCACTAAAAGTGTGTTCAGCAGATACATTGTAAGCAGATTGTTCACGCTTGAAAATAGGCCAATAGATAGGCAATAGGATGCTAGTAATGATAATTAAAACACTGAGAATAAACATTATTATTAGTGTCACTATGCAGTGACTACGAAGTGATTTACAATATGTACGTTTCTTTGCTTCTCTCTCTCTCTCTCTATCTCGATCTAGGGGATACATGTCAGAAACTATTTAACCGATTCACCTAGGGGAGGACTTAAACAATTAAACTGTCTGACTTGCTAGATCGTAATTTCATGCGATAGTTTTCTTGAGGAGTTTTTTCTCGTTCAGATTCTGTAAAGTCTTTTTGTTCGACACAGTCTTTGGTGGGGGTGGACGAGTCTCGGTCAGGTTTCAGTCCAGAATTTTTTTTTATATGACTCGTGTGGACCCACCCCTTTCTTCCTTCTATTTTCACGGCCGTCCTTGTTGTAAGCAGTACGGTCTTCGGAGACTTCCAGCGGGGCTCCAGCGGACTTTTTCTGTCAAAATTTCGGACGAGCACCGTATCACCAGGACGGACGTCGTGTGGCTTTACATCAGTGTTGTCAGGGAAGGCTGCGGCAACCTGTGAACGACATGATTGGAGTGCAGACATCAAGGAGGCAAGGTAATCTGTCAACATGTTAGAATCAACATCAGTAATCTTTTTTGGAATGGGCGTCCCCCACATATTCGGTGGTCTTCCAAAGACCACCTCGTACGGAGAAAGCCCTGATCTCGAATGGGCGACCATTCTCATGTAGAATAGTGCCACTGGCAGGGCGACTATCCAGTCGACTCCTTTCTCCTGACATATTTTGGCAAGGCGGATCTTTAGTGTCTGGTTATGCCTTTCAACAAGGCCTGCGGCTTCTGGATGTCGGACACAATGGAACTTCCACTGGTATCCCAGTAATAAAGAAACTTCTTTCATTAAGGCAGATGAGAATGGCTGACCGTTATCTGAGTACACGACACGAGGCAGGCCGTATCGTGGGAAGAATTCACGAACCAACTGCTTGGCAGTGGTCGGAGCAGTGTAATCTGAGACTGGGTATGCTTCGGTCCAGCGGGACAGAGCACAGACAACTACAAGAACATATTTAAATCCTCGACAACGGTCCATCTGGATATAATCCATCTGGAGGACTTCAAAAGGGTGATCGGGAGGATGAAATCCACCTTGCTCTACAGGGACGCTTTTACCTGGATTGAACTGACAACAGATCATGCAAGTACGCACTTTCTGTTTTGCTGCTGCTTGTAAGTGTTTATTGTTCCAGAGATTTTGCAAACTGTCTAGCATTGCTTTCTCTCCTAGATGTGCAGGACTATGTGCTGTATTTATCATGACTTGAACCATAGAGTCAGGGAGAAACCATGTAGATTTTCCCTTCGTCACCCAACCTTGATCTGTTTGGATCCCTCCTTGTTCAATCCATTTCTTTATTTCTTCTGGAGTAGCATGTGTCTGAATGTCGATAACATCTAGTGTGGGATCCCTGACTGTCATACAGTTTGTCGGATCTGTTGTCTTTGTCGTATCAGTTGTCTGAGTGTGAGTCAGTGCTGTATGTTTTGCTGTCTGATCTGCCAGGTCGTTACCCTGGGAAACAGAATCTGTGACTTTAGTATGTGCTTTACACTTCATGACGGATATGGCTGAAGGCAGATGTATTGCTTCTAACAGCGCTTGAATGAGAGGACCGTGTTGTATCTTGGCACCATGAGAGGTCAAAAAACCTCGTTCTTGCCACAGCATGCCGAAGTCGTGTACGACTCCAAACGCATAACGGGAATCTGTGTATATGTTAACATTTCTGTTCTTGGCTAGAATACAGGCTCGGGTCAGAGCAATGAGCTCTGCTGCTTGAGCAGACAGTGTATCAATACGATGTGTCTCTTTAACTTCAGTTTCAGTGGTCACTGCATATGCGGCCACTAATTCTCCTGTACTTGTTCTCATGCATGAACCATCTACATAAAGTGTCAGATCTGGATTTGTCAATGGAACATCTGTTAAATCTCGTCGGGGCTTTGTTACTGCATTAATGATCTCTATACAATCATGCGGAGCTGGATCTGTCATAACTGTAGGTAACAGTGTTGCTGGGTTCAGGATACTGCAGCGTCTGATTTCTATGTGTGGCTGGAATAGTGTCAATTCGTAACCTGTCAGTCGTGCTATAGTCAAGTGTTGAGTCTGGGTTCTGTTTAACAGAACCTCTACAGAATGTGGGACTTGTACTGTTAACTGATGACCTAGAACAATTGAGTCGCTCTGTCTGATTGCTAACGCTGTTGCTGCTACTGACTTTAAGCACGCAGGGAGTGCCTGGGCTACTGAATCCAATGTACTTGAAAAATAAGCGCAAGGCTTATGTGAACCTGCTTGATCTTGAGTGAGGACAGACAATGCTGTACCATCACGTTCTGTAACAAAAAGTGTAAACGGTTTGCTGTAACATGGTGTCGCTAAAACTGGTGCTTGGCATAAAGCTTTCTTTAATTCCTCAAAGGCTTGTGTGTGTTCCTGAGTCCAAGGGAGGGCAATGGAAGTCGCTACCTCCTGCGTCGTTAACTGGATGAGTGGTTTAGCTAGAAATGCATATTGAGGAATCCATTGTCTGCAGTACGAGGTGAGGCCTATGAAGGCCCGCACTTCCTTTTGTGTCTGGGGTCGTGGCATATTTACAATTAACTGAATGCGATCGGGAGTGAGCTGTCTCCCCACTTTGGACAGCAAGTGACCCAAGTACACAACTTGCTGAACACAGAATTGTAGCTTCGAAGGGGACACCTTGTGTCCCTTGTCGGCCAGGAAATGCAAAACTGTTAACGATGCTTGTACACATTCGGGCTCACTTCGTGCGGTGATCAGCAGATCATCGACGTATTGCAGTAAAGCGGTGTTAACTGGCATTTGAATACAATCTAGTTGTCTTTTCAGTGCTTGACTATAGATGCTGGGGCTTTCTGTAAATCCTTGAGGTGCGCGGGAAAATTTGAAACTTCGTCCATTTAAACTGAATCCGAAGAGATATTGGCTCTCCGGATCAATAGGTACACTGAAGAAAGCGTTCTTGAGGTCTATTACAGTAAAGAGCGTTGCTTCTGAATCAATAGCAGTTAACAGGGAGGAGATATCGGGGACCACAGGATACTGTGGTACAATACATTTGTTCAGCTCTCGCAGATCAATCACCAGCCGATATACTGGCGGTGCATTGCGGTCTGTACGTTTAAGAATTGGAATGATGGGTGAATTACAGATATTGGAGTCGGTCTCTACGACCACCCCCTGGGCAATAAGCTCTTCAACGATTTTCAGTAAAGCCACTACAGCATCGGGTGGTAACTTGTATTGTCTGATCCTGGGTAGAACAACTCCTGTCTTGAGTGTAACACGATATGGAGTGATATGCATACAACCTACATCAGCTGGGCCTTTTGCCCATAAGTGATCTGGTACATTTTTCAATCTGACATCAAAATCACGTAAAACATAATGACCCTTGAAATCCCGTAGAAAGAGTCTGACTCCCTCCGGGGAACAGCATATTATAGCTCCTAGAGCCTTCAGTGTTTTAATTCCTAACAGATTTTCTGGACATGAGTTCGTAAGTAACAAATCTGTAACTCGGGATAATGGACCCACAGCTAATGGTACTGGTTCTGATACTTCATTTACAATAGGCTGTCCTGAAAAACCAAGGGAAACATTCTGTGAGCCTGAGAGGGGTGCCCCTGGGACTTCATTGTGACTGATTGTAGTGCGACTTGCCCCTGTGTCAATTAAAAACTTTCTGTCTTTTCCTAATACGTGACTGTGTACATAAGGACCTTCTTGATCTACAGGAATTTCAATAAGAGGCAAATCACTTTCCCTCTCTAGGCTGTTTCATGTGTATCGGGGGTAATCTGGGTATGCAGATTGGGCATACTGGTACATCTGTTGTGAGACTTGCTGAGTCGCGGCAATGGGCTGTGGCTGCGGAACGGCTATGGTCTGTGCTGTGTGGGACTGAGCATGCGTAGGCTGCATATTCTGCATTGGTTGTTCGTTCTGCGAGGTCTGTTGATGACCATGTTCATGTCTAGGCGGATGCGGTCTTTCTTTAGTTTTACCTGTCGCGATGTTGTGTTTCAGGACTGGACATTCATGTACGTAATGACCTGGCTGCTTGCAGTAATTACATGTCCCTTTAACGGGAGCTGCAGAATGATTGGTCTGGGCCCCACCTTTTCTTTGACCGTCGGCTGGGACCGTCTGAGCTACTAACATTTTCATTTTCGTGTCTTTCATACGTTTCTGTTCCTGATCCTGTTCTTCCCTTATTCTGTTCTGGTGATATTGTAACATTTGTAACATCTGGGATGGCGTGTTTGCCTGCCAAGTACTTTCAACTTTGTACACTCTATTTTTGACTAATGGTAGGGAATTCTCGACTAATTTTGATACAAAAAGGTGTGGATATGACTCGCTACTAGGTTGTAGGCCACTATTTATAATGAAACATTTCTCGAATCTGGAATAGAAGTCACTAGTATCTTCATCTTGTTTCTGTTTACAGGACGAGATTGCGTCCCAATCTTCCTTTCTAGTTGTCAATAATCTTGGCAAAACCTGTACTATCAAACCTGGTAATGCTTTAGTCCTATCCCCAAGGCCTAACCCTGGGATTCGTTTGCTTTCTTCGTCTTCTCTTTCTGCCCATGCTATCTTAGACTCTCCCACCTCCCAATCTTTTTCCTTTAATTTCTCGTAAATGCCCGTGGGCAACAGTACTTTTAACATTTTCATAATATCATCATACGTGTAATCTCCCATCAGTAACATGTCTTTGAGCTCTCTGTGAAAACCTGCAGGGTCTTTATCATGACACGGGACTAATTTCTTCATTTCTAACAGTTCTAACTTAGTCAGTGGTGTGTGAACATACACACGCTTCAGGACGTGATCCGTACCCATAACTGGGTGTACTTCTCGTAAGGGGTTCTGACTTTCAATGCCACTACCGCATTGCATGTGATACGTTTTCCTTTCAGGAGGCGGCGGGGGAACATATTCAGAGCTTATGAAGGTGTTATACTTACGTCGTTGTTCTAGAATTATTTGTATTAATTTGGTACTGAAACCTCTCCATCTATCCATGAGTAGTGCTTCTAATGTTTCGTGTAAGGGCCCTGGATCGGAATGATGGTTTCTGAATTTGATGAGGAGGTGCTGAATCATGTATACACCTGCTATTTTCTGCTCTTCTGGGGAAAGGTTCAAGAATGTCTGTACTAACGTATCATCATTATATATGTCTGGGTTTTCGGCCCATAACACGGCTGACCGGGCTAGTTCCTGTTCATCCATGGAATTGAGTACATGGTACCCCATTCGGTCTCGAAGCCTTTTATCAGTTTCCTGGAACTGATGTTCAGAAGAATTCGGATTTGTTAAAGCAGAGAAAAGAACTCTCTTGCTTTCCGGACGAATACCTTTCCTAAGGTAGTTTCCCTTACCTACATACGCTATAGTATCTGTAGACCTTCCTGGTGCTTCATGTTCTTCTTCCTCCTCGGAGGAAGCTTTATCATTCTCTTCCCGGTGTGCAGATAATACTGCCTTTCTAATTTTCTGGGACATACTGGCTATGCAAGCCCCCCTATCATGTTTTCCTTCGGCTATATTTTGACCCCACTTGTTTAGTCCGTCTAATTCACTTTGATCTGTCTCGGGCCTGTCTCGTTCTCTGATTAGACAATTTATGAAAAATCGTAATATCTGTGCTTGAATGTCAACTTTCTGTTTATGCATGGCATCTTTGACACTGTCAGGGTCTTTCCCTGTCTGTATAAACTCATATAGTCTGTCGAGACGTTCCTTCATTCCTACATAGCATAGCAAGCTATCGGTGGCAGATCTTAATCGTAGTGATGCCAATATCATTAGATCGTTCTTTCCGGGTACTGGATCATATCTGCAAACTGACATCTTTTCTTTTAATGCGTCAAGACGCGACAAGTGGGGAGACTGTACTAAGTGGGGAGACTGGAAAGGATTCTGCGTGTCCCTTAAATTGAATCTGTGTGTCGGTGGCGGGGTCTGAGGACCCGCAGTCGCACCTCCTGAGGCGGATGCTTGGGCATTATCTCTCCGCGGAGTCTGTATCTGAACTTGAATTTGTCGTTTAGTAGGATCAGGTAGGACTTGTTTCGGTAGGTCAGTCTTGAGTGCGGGAAGTGGCGGAGCTGGCGGAACAGGGGAGGTCTGTCGCGGTACCGGCGGGACATGATCTGGGGGCGTAGTGCCACCCCCATCCCTGTCAGTAGGCAGGGCACGAACAGGCAGATTGGTGTAAGCTGGTGCTACATCCTCTAAATATGAATTTAGGAATATGTCTTTAGTAGTTTTATGCATTACTTTAGTCGGAACTAATGGTGTCGGTAAGTTTTTCGGTATTTCTGATAGGGCTTCAGATGTGCCATCTGCTGCAAGATACATACCGTTTACAAGATTATTTCGGGCACGGTCTATTTGTTCTGTTTTTACTCGGATCCCTTCAGTAACTAATTCGTTTTCTTGGTCTTTCTCTGATTCTTTAAGTCTGTCTTCTCTACGGAGTGCTTTGTCAGCACGCTTACGTGATTCCTTACGCCAAAATTCTATGGCGTCCTTCTGAGATTGTCTAGCTTTCTTTTTCCATAATGCTTCTTCTACCCTCATGATGCACTCGGCATCCCATGTTCCGGTGACAGGCCATCTGTGTCTTTCGTCTAGGTGTTTGGTGTAATCGGCCCATAAATCTAGATATAATATGGCATCTATGCCATGCTTCTGATACATAAAATTGCCGGGAGTGTCCCTAGGGGGAATAGGAATTTCTTCCTCCAGTATCCCTTTCCTAGTTCCTATCTGCTTTAATTTGTTGAAAAACGGCATTTTGCTTACTTATTACTGAATGTTCAATCCTTATTCCTTAATACTCTTGACAGCTAGGTTATACGAGAAACACAATAATACACGTTTAAACAGTCACATTCATACCACAACATTAATCACATAAGGACATTGAAGACATAGATGACTACCCCCCTATACTGGATGTACTGCTCAACAGTACAGATACACTGGTGTAACAGTGCAGAAATTCGGAATACTAGATATACTGCTAAACAGTACAGATACACTGCCTAAAACAGTGCAGACCGGACTTGCGTACCCAAACCCGTCTAGATACGACCCAGCAATGGTACTCACCGGGAAGCACGGAAACAGAAGGCCTCGGAAAACTCGACTGGACTCGACTCGGTACTTCGGAAAACTTCGGAAAACTTCGGAAAACTTCGGAAACCTGGTGGGCCTCTTGACACCTCGGACCTTGCTTCTTTCGGCTAGGCTCTGGTCGGGATCCTCCGCACTCCTCACCGCCTCGTCTGGGCACTGATCGCAGTCTTCGTCACCTCCGTGGGTCAGAGGGAGATGCAGGAAATCCTGCCAGTACGCGTATGTTCCATCTAACTGATGGCAGGGGACATAGCTTGCAACGCACCAACCGGCGCGTGAGGTGGGGGAGGGGTCCCTATTCGGGCGCCAAAATGACGTAAATAATTAATTTACTCTCTTAATTTCTATGCAGGTAAGTACTTAATCAATAATAACTCAATTGGAATGAAAGAAGACAGAGTCCGTGGTGTTAGAGTTTCTAAGGGTTTTATTCCTCATAAAGGAATGGTCTTGATCAGGATATCATGTTCTGACCACCACAGGGGTGTCAGAAGGGATAGAGCGCTTCCGTTTATTAACAATACATAGCTTATATACTTAATTCATATCATAAAGAATAATGCAAGAGGCGTAACAGCTGAGAGAAGACAAGATAACAGTATACACGTGATACTAATACGTAATCAAGAGGCGTGAACTAGAGGTGTGTGCTAGAAACGTCACTGATAGGTGACGCAAGTGGGTGGCACCAAGGGGTGGTGCCAACAGAATTGTTGCGATGTCAGCAGAAATCGGAAGCTTGGATGCGCGCGCAGCTGCATGACGTGTGATTGACGGGGTGCAGGGATTTGACATTTACACTGACGGAAAGAGACAGAAGTCTGGCATGTCAGATCAACTTGTACTTCTATCATATCTGATATCTGATGTTTAGGAACTATACTATCTGGACGGAAAAGTCTCTAGGGCAGAAGCTATTCTATGCTAACTGTGGATGCGTGTATAAGCGCCTAAGTGTCTACATGTGAAGCGTGGGGCACGGGGCCTTCCATGGAAGCATGGCAACAGAGGCTATGAATTACTTGCATTGAGACAGGTCGGCCCTTTGGCTCTGCAGCTGGGGAGGATGTTTACAGGATCTAGTAGGCAGGAATGTATTCTCGGGGAGCGGAACAGATAACTCGAAGGTTATAGTCAGTCTTGGCAGAAAGCAGGCTTGAGCTGAGCGCGAGGGGCCGCGCTGAAAGTAAGTCAGAGTTCACGGGTACAGAGGTAGCCTGGGCAGAGGCTGCCAGAGTCAGGAGCCACAAAAGAGGTTCGATGGCAGAAATTCAGGGCCTACTCTGCTGGAGCAGAAAAACATGTAAAGTGTACTACAAAAAGACGATGGCATAGCATACTTAGGAACGGACTACATAATCCATTCATGGTGGATCTGAAAGAGGACAAGTTAACGTTGGACGCAAATGTATTTGCGTCTTCATAGCTGACACAGGAGGGAAGTTACATGCACTTTAAGCTGGTACATGGAGTCGGTGGGGTACGCGCTAGGGAACATAATATGACCAAAAATTTAATTTTCCTCAGGAAAATACCGAGTAATAGATCATGTGTATTTAGCCATGAGGATCGCTTTTACTTCTTTCTTAAACAGTTTGTTGGAGGAGATGAGCCTGGTTTCAGGAGGGAGTGAGTTCCAGATCCTAGGTGCCATTCCTGAAAAGGAGCGTTTATAGGTTTTTTCCTTCCGGAATCTTCGAGGTTTCAGCAGAAGATTGTTTGTGCTTCTAGTAATTCTAGAGCCACCCGAGATTGTCAGCTTTTGAGTGAGGTAGGCGGGTGAGTTCATGTGTACAGCCTTGTGAGTCATGCAGGCGATTTTCAGATGTATTCTGGCTTCAAAAGGTAGCCAGTTCAGTGATTTAAAGTCAGGGGAAATGTGCGAGTGCTTTTTTGAGCCAGTGATGAGTCTCGCTGCAGCGTTAAGGGACGCTCTTAGGGGAGCTGTTGTAGTTAGGGGGAGCCCACAGAGGGCGGTGCTTCCGTACTCTATGTGCGGGATGACTATAGATTGTACTGCAGTTTGGAAGTCTTTGGCTGGGAGGAAGGGTTTAAGTTTTCTCAAGGTGTTGATTTGAAAGTTCGCTCCTTTGGTTGCCTTGCTGATGTGCTGCTGCATGTTGAGATTGGCGTCAAGTGTTATGCCCAAAGATTTTGCTGAGTCTACGACGGTAGGTTGTACATTTAGAGCCGTTAAGTGCTTAAGCCATGTTTGAGCCGTAGAGATTTTTGCGGGAGGTGAGATCAGGAGGAACTCAGTTTTCAGGGCATTGAGTTTGAGGTGATTCTCGGCAAGCCAGGATTGGGTGTTTCTGATCGTGGTGTTCAGAACCATGATGTCCTTGGGGGATTGTATTTTGAGATAAAGTTGGGTGTCGTCGGCATACATGTGAAAGTGAACATTGGATGTCTGTAGCAAAGTAGTGAGAGGTTCCATAACTAGGTTGAACAGTGTTGGGGAGAGGGAGGATCCTTTAGGGACGCCTAGCGATACAGGTACCGGAGAGGACATTGCGTTGTTGCTTTTGAATCTTTGTGACCGGTTGTGTAGAAAGGAGGTGAACCACTTGAGAACAGTCCCTGATATGCCCATTCTTGTGTTTAACAGTTCGAGTAAGTTCTCATGTTTAACTGTGTCGAATGCTGAGGAGAGATCCAGAAGGATGAGGAGGCAGGTATCGTTTTGGTCTAGTACTTGGAGGGCGTCGTCCACTATGTGAGTCATGGCAGTTTCGGTATTGTGCCCTGCACGGAAGCCTGATTGATGAGCGTTGAGGAGATCAAACTTGTCTATGTGTTTAGTCAGTTGTAGCTGTACGCATTTTTCCAACAGTTTAGCGAGGGTGGGAATATTTGTAATTGGGCGGTAATTGTTTAGATCAGTGGGGTCTGCTGTTGTTTTTTTTAGTAGAGGTGTGACTTGTCCGACTTTGAGGGCGTCAGGGATGGATCCTTGTTGAAGAGAGCTATTGATAATTTTAGTCCAAAGTGGGAGGAGCAAAGGGGCAAAGTCTTTTACAGCGTTTGCAGGAAGGGGGTCAGTGAGGTGATTGGATGGTTTCAGGGTGCTGAGCAATCTGCCAATTTCTTCTTCGGAGTAGGTGCCAAAGGATGACCATGTAGCCTTGTTCTTTGGTTCAGGCGCTGCTGTGTGTTGGGGGTTGGAGTAAAGAATTGCGTCATTGAGGAGATCGCTTCTTATGTTTTTGGTTAAAGAAAGCAGAGAAGTCTTCACAGGAAGGTGTAACGCCCATGGTGCTGAGTGTCTGGGGTTGTTCTTTGGATTGTGTTCTGATTAACTCAAACAATTTCCTTGGGCGGTTTTTTGCTTGGGCGAGCTGGAGGCTGAAGAAATCTCTTTTTGAGCGTTTTATTTTCCTGAAGTAGGCGTTTCTCTGTTTCTTCAGGTTTTTTAGGTGCAGTGCAGAGGGGGCTGACCTCCAAGTGCGCTCTGCCATTCGCATGGCCCGTCTATCCTCATTGAGGCTCCCGTCATACCAAGGGTTGGAGATCTTGGACGAGACTCTTTTCAGTTGCACGGGTGCAGCCTCATTGATTATTGTGGACATAGCATTTAGATAGTGGTCAGTCAGGAGTTGAACGTCCGAAGCGCCGGACGGGGGAAGTAGGAGATTGCAGCTGTTAGGCGGTAAGGAGTTTGGGTTGAGTTTCTTCATGTCCCTTTTCCAGACTTTAGGCTTAGAGAGTTGTACTGTGTTAAATTTGATTTTTTCATTGATAAGGAAGGAGACAATATGATGATCTGACCAGTCACAAGGTTGGATTGACTCAAGTTGAATAGCGTCCTCTTTGGAGATGATAAGGTCGAGAATAGAACCTTTCTCATGGGTCGGGCTATTGCATATTTGGGTGAGATCAAGGGCGTTGAGGAAGCTTTTGAGGCTATTTACCACTGTGTCACTGCTGTCATTCCAATGGAGATTGTAGTCGCCAAGGAAAATTTGGGTGTTTTGCCGTCCTGAATTGGTTGATATTGTGTCCATGAGTTGTTGGCAGAAGGAGAGCTTGTCCCCAGGTGGGTGGTATATGATGTGTAGTGAGCAAACCGGTTTGCTTTCGCTGATGACATCAAGGCAGAGGTATTCACAGGAAGTAAGAGAAGGGGCGGGCGCTTTAGAGACTGAGAGGTTGCTTCTGTAAATACAGGCAATTCCACCGCCTGTCTTTTTGGTCCTGTCAAGTCTAGTGATACAGTAGTTGGGGGGGACTAGGATATCCAAGATAGGTGTAGAAGAATCAGACAACCAGGTTTCAGTCAGAATGGCTAGATCCGGTTCATGAGACATGATGAGGTTGGCGACCTCCGCGGAATGTCTTTGGGCCGATCTGCAATTGAGAAGCACACTGTTGGTACGATTTTGCTTGTATTAGCCAATCGTCCAGGTAAGGGTACACATGGACGTGTTGCCTCCTGAGATGTGCTGCCACTGTCGCTAAGCATTTTGTAAACACTCTTGGAGCCGTGGTAACCCCGAAGGGCAAAACCTTGAATTGGTAGTGTTGACCTTCTATTGTGAACCTGAGGTATTTTCTGTGGGCTGGATGGATGGGTATGTGAAAATACGCATCCTTGAGATCCAGTGTTGCTAGGAAATCTCCTTGTTGTAGCAACGGGAGCACTTGTTGTAGTGTGATCATATGGAAGTGCTCCGATAGTATATATTGATTTAGGGGTTTGAGGGCCAATATTGGTCTGATGGAACTGTCCTTCTTTGGAATAAGGAAGTATAGGGAGTATACTCCTGTCCCTTGTTGGTGGGAATGGGACTTGCTCTATGGCCCGCTTTTCCAGCATGTATTTCACCTCTTGTTGTAGCAGGGTGATGTGTTCTGTGGACATAGGACGATGTCTGGGTGGTATGTTTGGTTGTGTAGAAATCAGTTCTAGGCAATATCCAGACTGGATAATTTCTCTCACCCACCTGTCTGTGGTAATTGCGTGCCAGACAGGTGGAACTGTTGTAGTCTGCCTCCGACCGGTGTTAAGTGGTCTGGAGGTAGCGTGATGAAGTCACTGTTTTGTGGCAGTGGAGGCTCTGGTGTTATTGCCTCCACGTCCTCTTCCCTTATTATTGTTACCTCTGTAACCACCTCTGGTTGTGTTCTTGTTGAAGGAACCTTGTGTGTTACTTTTGTATGAGGCAGATGTTAGCGAGGTATTTCCTTGTGTATTTGCTCTGTATGAGGAGCGTCGAAAATGCACCCATTGATTTTGCTGTTTGTGTCTTTTTTCATTTTATCCAAAATGGTGTCGACAGCAGGACCAGCTATCCTAGTAGCATGGACAAGAGCAGTCTTTAGGCTAAACTCTAGAGGGCGTGTTAAGCCAGCTGTTATACCATCACATATACCCCTTGAACACCAAGTAAAAGGACACCACACAGTTGTTATGAAAATAAAGGATATTTATTTAGAACACAACAACCCTGGACTCTTTATGAGGACAGGGTGCTAAGCACAATAAAAAGCTCTTAAGAAAATACGCAAAGTTGCACAATTTACACAAATGCCAGAGGGGCACGAAAAACCATATACTCTAAAAGTGGAATGCGAAATTACTAGCAGGTGAGTACTACTCTAATAGACTTTAGGATCGCTAGGACTGGACTACTGAACCTTCAGATTACTAGCAGGAGGCCTAGGGGGATCGGGTGCAGAGTGTGCACTCTCACGCGGGATGCGGGACAAAGTCTATGGTTGCTAGAAATTACAAAGTTAGTGTTATCGGACGAATCCGACTAGGTAGAGCTGAAACGAAAAAGGATCTGGACCCTTGGATAGTGAGGCTATGCTGGAGCACCGAAATGCTGAGGTTACCTAGCCCAGGGGCTGCGGATGCATAGGTCTGGAAAGATGTCGGGAATCCTCGTTGCAGTCTATGGAGCCTGAAAGAAGTTGCTGGCAGGCGACCAGTGTTGAAGTTCGAAGTGATCCAAGCCTGGATCGAAGATGGAAGACACCTGTAAGCAGAGGGGACCAAGTTCTGAATCACTAGCCAGTGATTAGATGGGCACCAGGATGGCACCGGATGGAGTCACCTCGACCAGGTGAGTGGGCGACGCTGGGCTCTGCAGTCTCACGGACCAGGAGGCGTTGTCGGCGACCAGGATGGAGGTGCGAGCTGTCCCACGATGGTATCTGCTGTCGACGTCGCTGGACCCAGGATTGGGGCAACAACTCTTGGCAAATGCAAGCCCACGCAGTGGACTCAAGATGGCGTCTGGAGTGGACCAGGAGGGTCCGGGGTGCTCCTCTGTTGGAGAGGAGCAAGGGCCAGTCTGGAGCAACCAGACCAGCGGTGTTGTCGTTGTGGTGCGTCGTCAAGAGGGCCACAAGCCAGCAGGCAAGTAGCCGGACAACGCGGTGAGCAGCAAAGAGCAGAAGGGCCCTACGCAGATCTGGTGGATGCTGGGGGGCTGGACTTCGGTGCTGGAGCTGCTCAGGGTCAGGGCTTCTCGAACCCCAAAGCACTCACTCGAGGATCCCTCGGCGGTCGTTCTGGATAAGCGTCGTGCAGTTCTGAAGATGGCCGGTCCCTCGGTCTCGTCGCACCCACCGATCTCAGCTGAGCTGACGATGTGGGTAGAGGTCAGAGGTGCCAGGGAAGCCGGGTCTCGTCGTGCTGGTCGGTCGGATTCCGGAGGAAGGACGTACAGCAAATCGCAGTGTTCTTAGATGGTGCCTGCGGGTGCAGCGTGACTACTCCTTAGTCACAAGGGAGAAATCTTAGGAAGAAGTCTTGAGTTCCTTTCGTAGAAAGTAGTTTCAGGATTCAAAGATGATCTAATTTGGAAGGGGGCCCGCTCCTATCTTTATACTAGTAAAAGGGGCTGGCACGCGACTAGGTCCTGCCCATGGGTGGGACCAGGAAGGGGGGTGGTTACACCCCTCTCCCATGCCTGAGTTTCCCCAGGTCAGGGGCTGGTGTGCCCCTGGAACTGGTTCTAGCCAGCCTATGCATAGTGAGCACCGGGGTGCCACTTGCAGTCACCTTCCTCTAAAGCCCTGCCTACCCAGGATACACAAAACCCTGTCTGGGATGGTGCTAGCACCGCCCCTGACAGGAAACCCTTTGTCCAAGCCTCCCTCGCTGGAAGGACTCCCAGCAGCAGGAGGTCAGACTTGTGTCTGTGGTGGCAGCATCCATTTTGTGATGCTGAGGCTTGAGTTAACTTTAACCGGGGTTCACAGTTACATACATGTCGTGTCCCTCTAGAAGGGTGGAATGCTAACCCCGTCGCCAGAATTGGCAAGGGGTTAGTATTCCAATTCGTATGACACCTTACTCGACATGTTTTGATAAAGCGATACCAGAGTTGGCATATAACCGCGAGGATTAAAATGCACTTAAGAGTATATGGTACGCGTTATCATGGAAGAGCTATTAGGACTTGGTTCCGCAAGCTGCAAACGGGCTCAGCTCATGCCAGAGCACCATCTCACATATTTCCAAGCACTCTGCCTTCAGGATTGTCAAGGCCTGCCATAGGAGTGACTGATAGGAATCTATGTGTCCATTTTAGGGTTAGATATAGGTATACTATATCTAAAGCAAAGGGTGATTACACCACCTTGCCCCAGCTGTCGTGCAGCCAGTTGTGTCAGATTTAGATGGCCTGCCAGGGGTGGCATAATACATGCTGCAGCCCCTGGTAGGCCCTGGGTACACCTATGCCCTGAGTTACAAGGTCTGATAAGGTGGCCCAGTACCAATTGGTAAATGCACCTAAGGTACAGGGAATCCATTTTACAGAGAGAGCAGTAGGCCTGGGGCCCCGAATAGCAGGGTCCCAGGTCAACTAAGTCGGAAAACCAGCAAAAAAGTTGGGGGCAACCATAGTCAGGTATCCACCTTCCTACAGTGACTTCCTGTGAAAAAGCCCTCAGCATCTCCCTTCATCCATTCTTTGCCATCTAATCATTCTAAGAATTGGGGCTTACCTGCCGTTGTCTAATCTCAATTTTATTTTTTAAGAACCGCATCAGTGCCACCGTGCACTGCAAGAAATCATAGTACTTTTTGTTTGTTTATTTTTAATTTGTTACAAAGTCTTATAGTAAAATTGTTCTGGACTCCACACTTAACTTTAACTCCACTAAGGTTTCCCTTGCAACCAGGTCTCGAGTCTTGACTCAGTCACCAACAGTTTGAATTCCATTCTGTCCACTTGTCTGTATGGTCTTTTAAAGAAGTCGTTTAAAGTTCTTTCTGTCCCACTCAAGCTCTCAAGGCTGCTTCCATCACTCTTATAATTTCTGTTTCTGTTAAGAGATGAGAAATATTTCTCAAGTATAGTTTTTATTTTGTAGGTGTCGCCAGAGCAAACACTCCTGTCCTTCTGAGATTTTCATATTAGTATTATCTTGTAATCACTTGGGGCTTTGAATTGCAAGTGACCTTATTCTCAGCCCATGAGAATAAAGACACTTGCACCTCGCCAGTCTCTACTTGGATTCTCTTAAATCCATGTTCTCTTGGGACGGGAGGCAAGATGGCGACCACGTAGAGGTCGTTAGCGGCAGCAGCAAGCTACGAGTTAGGCTGTCTTATGGAAAGAGCTCCTTAATCTAGTTACAGCCATCACGAACCACCTTTGTGCAAATTCAGGTGCAAAAAAGATTTACCCCCTCCGGGTATTCCATGCTGTGGTCACGGACTTTATGCAGCGCGGTGTGCCGGTGCAGCCTCGGACGACGCTGTATTGAGAAGGCGATTCTCCGCTACCTGCAGCAGCTGACTCGCCCGGCCACTGAAAGCGGCTGTCCTGCTGAGAGAATGGTGCCGAAGAACGCGGCCGCAAAAAACGCGGCTCCGAGGATTACCACGAAACCCACGGAGGCAAAGGGTGTAGCTACAGTCCAGAAAGTCCAGAAAGCTCAAGGGGAAGCACGGACAGCTTCAGCGCTCTCGACCCAGGAACAGCGGGAACGGGCGGCAGTGGCTGGAGCAGGTCAAAATTCCTCACCTGGTATGGCGAGACCAGCAAAGAGCGGGACTTCATTGAAGAGCCGTACGTCCTTTGCCTCTATAGCGGAGATGCTTACACGCAGGAGAGACCCGCAAGCACAGACACAGACGGAGAAGGGGTCGCCAAAAGAAAACAAAGCTATGCAGGTGAGCTTGAATGTGTTTGTTCCCCCAGGGGCTGCAGCTGAAACATCACCAATAGCCCCGGGTGAAGGTCTCCAGATAGGGACGGGACGCATAAGGTCAATGCCGGGGTCAATTTAGAGGATAAATCTGACGAAGTTGGTTTTACAGCAGTCCCTTTACTGGCTACTGAACCTGGAGCCCAGATCATGGAAAAAAGTGCTAGGAAAGAAAAGTCGATGTGTAATGAAACTGTTGAAACTGTAGAAAATGGGGATATCCACCCGATGGCTGTTGAGAAATAAATAAATGAGATTGCGGCTGTTGAGAAATAAATAAATGAGGCTGCGGATTTGATGCTCAGCGATAAAGAAACAGTTGAGGGAGACAAGGAGCCAAGTGATTGCTTCTTTTCAATTTCGGATGCAGGGAAATGGTCAGAACAAAATTCCTCCCCAGGTTCAAGCAATTTAGACATAGAAGAAGAAATTGAAAGGGATCCCCCCATGACGGCTAGAAAATATAACTTTTTTGCTGGCCAGCGATCTGGAACGAGAGACCTAAAGTGGGACTACTCATCGAATACCCCTCTGTCAGCTCAAGGCTCAGATGAACCGCAGCCACAAACCAGCGGTGCCTCACTGACACTCGAAGTAATACACCAGGCTATCCTATCCCATAGGGAGGAAACGCGCCAGGATAGTAGGAAAGTCCAGGCTACGATGAGGAAGATTCAAGGGACAGTAAGAAAACTCTCCAAAGCTTGCACCGACACAAGAGAAAGAGTGACAAACCTAGAGGAGAGAATCGTTACTACTGAAGCGGAAGCCTCTAATGCTTTGTCCCAGTCTGAATCGCGCACTTCGAAAATTAATGACATCCAGTGGAAGCTGGAAGAATCCGAGAATTGGATGAGGAGGAATAACCTCAGAGTCCTGGGTGTCCCAGAGGGGATCGAAGGGCAAGATATAAAATCATTCATAGTCAATCTCTTCAAATCTGCCTTCCCTGAACTGAGCGAGTGGAACTGGGCAACTGAGATCCAACGGGCCCATCGAACCCCATTTAAATTGCGAGCACATGCAAAAGAAGGTGATAAACCCAGGGTGATCCTAATCTTTTTAGGTAATTTTCTCCTAGGACAAACCATCTCAGAGAAAGGTAGGCCAGAGGCAAGGAGATCAGTTGAAGGAATTTCGTTTTTCGTTCGCCCAGACTTCTGCCACTCAACAGTGGAGAGACGCTGGAGACTGAGGCAATTAATAAAACCCTTTTAGGAGAAAAATATTCAAGTTTATCTTATTAATCCGGCTCAACTTAAAGTACTTCATAATGGACAAATACATTATTTCTCTTCTGAGATTAAAGCAAGGGACTTTTTAGAGACTGTAAATAAATAGGAATGATATAGCTGAAAGACTCATGTTGAAAATATCCTGTATCTCGGGGGGGTCTTAATGGGGATCTGGTGGGCTTTTGTCTCTTTTTTCTATTTTTCCTTCTTAGAGTAGGTTTGGTTGCAGTTGAATGGCAGTAATTATTGGCGGAACACGGGGTCGGGGTGCAGGTGGATGGGCACGGGTGGTGGCTGATTTGTATACTATGAAGTATTGGTCAGATCAGGATTTAAGGGCTCAAAAAAATAAAAATAAATAAAAGGAGAAGGAACTTATGTGCTTTTAGCTGGGGTGCGCATCACATGCCCAGACCAAGGTCTGAGCGCCTCAGCAGAGATGGGGTTGTGGGGCGGGGGAGGGAGGGTTTGGGGGGGCTGAGAGGGGAGGGTGGTATGTGGGGGTCCTAAAAAAGGGGGTGGGAAATGAAAAATTCCTAGTATGTCAGTTAAACAGAGAAATCTTTGTCTATGTATATGAATTAGAGATAATTATGATTTATACTGGTAGAATAGCAGGAAATGAATTCGAACTGAAAGATGCTTAAAATCTGCACAATGAATATAGGGGGTTTGAATGACTGGAGACCCATCTTCCCTGGTCCAAAAAACATCTATTCAAACTTAGGGGGTATGATCTCCTGACCTGTTCTACGCAAACTTCAATGATCAGAGGTGTAGCAATATTGGCTAAATCCAATGGAGTGAAAGCTAGACGCCAGATATCAGATAAGTTAGGGAGATGGGCTCTGGTGGAATTGGAATCGGGAGGTACAGTCTGCACAATTTATGGCTCAAATTTGGACGATCCCAATGTCCTTAATGTGATAGAGTTAGGGTTAGCAAACTGGCCAGCACCAATCATTTTATGCGGAGACCTGAATATCTCTGCCGATCTAATGAATAAAACGACTTATGCTGGCCGCAAACCTAAGATATATCGGGCTTTAGGCTCGCTGGTGAAATCACATGGGCTGGTGGATATTTGGTGGAATAATGAGCCGTATAAAGAGGGCTATACCTACTTTTCCTCTCCGCATAAAAAATACACTGAACTGGATTATTTTTTTATAAACTCAACGGAGTTAAATAGGGTTACGATTAAAAAATTACCTATACTTTTATCTGATCACAATCCACTTATCTTACACTATGATAAAGGTACTTCCTCTAGGATTCATTCTAATTGGTCCTTTGAGAAAAGGCTCCTAGCTAACCCAATATTTGTCGAGCATCTGAGAAAATGGACATTAGAATTTTCTGATATCAATCTGTATAGTGCCTGCAGAAATAGCGTCTGGGATGCATTTAAAGCCTCTCTTAGAGGGGAAACTTTAAGTTTTGCTGTAAACCTTAAGAAAAAAGAGCGCCAGGATAATGAGAGGTTAATTGCCCAGCGAGTGGAAAGCGAAGGACGCCATATTGAAGATATTATTCAAGGAAATTATGCATCTGAGAGCTGTTAGAAGATTATGGCTATAAAAGCGGAGTTATTTAAGGCGATAGCGCAAAAAGCGGCGGATGATTACCAGACTTACAGGGGTAGACTCTATGAGACAAGGGAACAGGCAGGGAAACTTCTAGTGCTGAAAATAAGGCAGGGCTTCAATAGTAATATAATTACTGTTCTCCAGTATTAGTGGTGTCTTTCATAGATTCACATGCTTGAATATTCCCCGTCGTCAAAGTGGGAGTCCCACAGTAAATAAAATAGCAATAATGCTAAATATATATAAATATATATAAAATATATGTACATATAATACATGATAAAGAATAGGAAACATAATAGAAACCTCAAAAAACTATTCCTACAAAGGAAAGCATGGTAAAGAGAAAAAACTACTTGTAACACATTAGTGTCATTATGTTAGTCCAAATTACAGCCAATCAGGCATCAGCACCCTCTAGAACCTTCTCCTCAGAAGCTCAAGCCCTCAGATTTTCTACCGCATGTCGTGTGAAGGGAGTCTCCCTGAGCTCTGCTCAGTTTTCACCTCTACTCATCTATTTCCAGTGTTTTTCACAACATGTCAAGTAAGAAGTCTTTATTTAGACCTTGCTCTTCTTGTGAGAAGCTGCGGCTTTTTGAAAAGGGCCCCCACCAGAAGTTTATATACTGTTTATACCCTGATCAGGAGGCTAGCAGCTGCAAGTTCTGTAGAACTTTTTCTACAAAGACTCTGAAGGACAGAGAAGGCCGCCTTCTCCTTTGGCTTCAACGTCTAAAAGACAAGGATTCAGCCCTGTCAGACGCAGAAAGTTTTCATTTAGGACTTTCTTCAGCAGCATCCAAGCGTGGTAGTTTACAGGATGTTCCATCTCCTTTCCTCAAGAAGATGAAGTTGGCCTTGCCTCTAGCTTCTGTGGCGTCTTCTGCCACCCCTACCACCTTTACGCCCACGAGACCTGGCTCTCCGGCGTCTTCTGCTGCCTCTCTAGGTGTTTCCACGCCTCTCAAAGTTCCGCCGTAGACGGGAGCGTCGACGAGCGCTCCGACGACGAGAACGGCATTTGCTACATCCTCGACGACGACGCTGACTACTACCTCAGCTTTTTTTTCTCAACTACGGTCTCGTCGACAGCATCCACGTCGACGAGGGTTGCCTTGCCTTCCAAGCCATTTCCGTCGACGATTCCCATTTCCTCGTCGACGAAGAAGAAAGAATCCTCGTCGACTAGAGTCTCCAAGAAGTCCTCGTCGTCGTCAACGGCGACTCAGTCGACCAAGATCTCGTCGACGAAGATACCGTCGACCAAAGACTCGTCGACGAAGACCTCGTCGACCAAAGCCTCGTCGGCAAAGACTCCATCTACGGAGGCTACACTGGCGTCAACGACCGTTCCGTCGACTATTGCTTCGTCAACGGCCTCGTCTACAGCTGATCGACCGTCGACAGTGGCCCCGACGACGATTCCGTCGATGGCCGTACCGTCGACTATCATTTCTCCAAAACTATCTTCGTCGACGAGCAAGCCAGTATCGTCGGCGTTATCGACGACTGCACCGTCGACGACGGCACCACTTTCCTTTGCCTCGTTGCAGTTAGTGCCTTTGAAGACTTCAGAATCTTCTCATCGTCGCGACAAGGTTCTGTGTCACCAGCTCTCTGATCCAGAGCTGCAACCACCTTCTTCAATGTTTGCCACTACATCTGAGCCTGACACTGACTCAGAACAAGAAGGGTATACCTTTGGAGCGGCACAAAGTCCATCTGACTTAAAAATTAAGTGTCAGGACTCGGATTCTGAGGAAGGTGACGGTGATCAACAGTCTCAATCTGAGGAACAGCTAGTCCAAGTCCCTATGGCTACCATTCCTTTAACTCTGATCTCAAATCTCCAACATATGCTGGATGATTACAACCGCCGTTTCCCAGCTACGCCACAGAGTACACCGGCACCATCTCCGGCTACCGTGGCACTGCCTCCACCTTCTCGGCCGCCTGTGTTACCACTTACAACTTCGTCTCAGGTTCAGATGTCTATTAGGATCCATACAACAGTTTATGCACAGGATGCGGATGATGAGGCGGTCCTGGAGCGTGAGGACGGAGAAGTCCCAGACAATTCGGATGAAGCAGGCGACCCGGATATGGCGAACTGGGATGATTATCAGGCACAGACGCCCCTACCTCAGCCAGGGAACTCTGGAGATTCACCTCCTCTTCGCTAAGTACTACTGCCTGGACAGTCAAGTCCGCAAGGATGGCCTCTCTGACCATTCCGTGCTGCAGGACTTCTGGATCGAAAACTTAGCCGCAGTCCCTCCTCCTGGGATGGTATCTATTCTAAGATAAGGAATCTGCAGCTAGATGTCTCTGTCAGATTGACAAGTTACTTACCTTTAGTAACGCCTTATCTGGTAGAGACACATGGCACTTTTTAAAAAATCAAAAAAGTGCTTTTTTAAAGGAAATCGCTAATTACCACCAACTTGAAGTTGGTGGTAATTAGCAATTCCTTAAGGCTGAAGTGCACTTTTTTTAGTGCTACGTACATTGCATTTAAGTAATCCGTATTTCCGATTCCTTAAATGCAAGAGCAAAATAAGGAATCGCTATTTTGCGAATCCTTATTTTGCATGTAGGTTTAAACTCACCTACATTGCACTCAGCCAAATACCGGTCGGTAACGCAGAGATTCTGCAACTTTCTGCGTTACCGCTAGGTATTTGGCCACCTACATCTGGCCCTCAGTGAATAAGCTTTTACTTTGGCAAGCAAACATACTTTTAAATTGGTCTACTGTAGAATAGACTAACAGTAGAATTCCTAACTGAAATAGCTCAAATCAAATCTACAACTCTAAAGTTTCAGGAGTGATAGAAAATAAGTCGAAATTTGTCTAAAATCCGATCAACTGGGCATAGCCTCCGAACTCTTCGTGTTATTGAACTGAAGGAACCTTCATCCCCCACAATATTGACTAAGTAGTATTAAGGAAAATGCAAGCCTGAAGAGCACTCTTTTGTCTACCAGACTTAGTTGCGTAGGCCAAACGGGCCTCTAAAGAATACTTTCTACAGAATTACCTTGGATATTATCGGGACGTAACAAATCATATCTACAAGTAGAAACATAGGTCATACAAACCATTGTAGTTATTTACTTAATTTGGGCAGATCCCTTTTCAGGTCGAGCCTAGGCAGCGCATGGGCTGCCTCTCGACATGCTGTTTTCTACTCTGTGCGCTTTCACCACGCCCACTGCTTTTCATTGGTTCCATTGTCTGCCTTTCAAAATTCCCTTTTCGAGCTTCCTACACAGTGTTGTGAAGGGGAGGTTCACACGCAGCACGAGTACAGCAAGCAGGAGCGGCATTTCGGAAGGCTGCTGTCCTTATTTCTTTAGCATCTAATTGTAAGCATAACATCAATCACCCATTAACCGCTTTGTAGAAAACTTAAACATTATACTTGAACTCTTAACGATAAACTCTTTCTTTAAAGTTCAATTGACGTAAGTAGTGCGATGGAATAGAGATAAAGGAGAACAAGCATTTACAATGCAATGGTTTTGCCTTTGTTAAAGTTAGAGCTATTGGCATTGCTCTTGACATTATTTTTATTTGTTTTTTTAACATAAATAAATGGCATTGTCATTTACAATGCCACTAGCTTTATCTCTCGCAAATGACACACACAGCCACACAGAGCCCCCCCCCCACACACACACAGAGCCCCCCCCACACACAGCCACACAGAGCCCCCCACACACACAGCCTCACAAAGCCCCCCCACACACAGCCACACAAAGCTTCCTACACACACAGCCACACAAAGCTTCCCACACACACAGCCACACAAAGCTTCCCACACACACAGCCACACAAAGCCCTCCACACACACCCACACAGCACAAGCAGGTAACAGGGGCACACGGAGGCACAAGCAGGCAACAGGGGCACACGGAGGCACAAGCAGGCAACCGGGGCACACGGAGGCACAAGCAGGCAACGGGGGCACACGGAGGCACAAGCAGGCAACAGGGGCACACGGAGGCACAATCAGGCAACGGGGGCACACGGAGGCACAAGCAGGCAACGGGGCACACGGAGGCACAAGCAGGCAACCGGGGCTCACGGAGGCACAAGCAGGCAACAGGGGCACACGGAGGCACAAGCAGGCTACAGGGGCACGAAAACAGAGGCACAAGCAGGCAACAGGGGCACACAGAGGCACAAGCAGGCAACAGGGGCACACGGAGGTACAAGCAGGCAACAGGGGCACACGGAGGCACACGCAGGCAACCGGGGCACACGATTACTGGTGGCTGACATTATTTCATGAAGTCGACCCATCACTTGTTTTGCTTTCCTTAAACAGAACAGGGTAGGAATCGAGTTCCTGCAGGAAACACATTAAAATGCACATGGAGTATTCCAAGCTAGCAGAGAAATGGGGTGGACAGTGATATTATTCTGTGTCTTCTACCGTCAACAGAGGGGTGGCTATCTATTTGTTCTAGAAGTGATAAACATGGACCAGGAAGATTACTTCTGATAGATGTTTCATAAGCAAGAGCCCTATGAAACGGACAAGCAATGGTAACTGTGTAATGACGGGTAAAATGGATATCCTCAATGAACAGGGACAGAGCACATATTTTTGAATGTAGTTGGCTGACTTGATGGATAGCGTAGATATGATGGATGACTGGAGAGAACTGCATTGCACTGAAAGGGCTTATTCCTTTACCCTCTCCACCTACCCCCTACCACTCCCCATGGCTCAATAAAAGAAAAGACACGAGAAAAAAAGCTAAACCTAGCATCTTCTTTCAGCCAGTGGGGCTCTCCTGCAACTCCGGCAGCCGAGGCAGCGGTAGGGGGGCGGGAACGGGACCCGAGGCAGCGGTAGGGGGCGGGAACGGGACCCGAGGCAGCGGTAGGGGGGCGGGAATGAGGCCGGGGAGACAGAGAGCAAGGCAGCGGTAGGGGGGCGGGAACGGGAGCCGAGGCAGCGGTAGGGGGGCGGGAACGAAGCCGGGGAGACACGGAGAGCGAGGCAGCGGTAGAGGGGCGGGAACGGGAGCCGAGGCAGCGGTAGGGGGGCGGGAACGAAGCCGGGGAGACACGGAGAGCGAGGCAGCGGTAGGGGGGCGGGAACGGGAGCCAAGGCAGCGGTAGGGGAGCGGGAACGGGGCCGGGGAGACACAGAGCTGGGAGCTCAATCTCAAAATGCCTGTCCACCTCATCCAAGACCTCTTTCCAATAGGCCGACAGCACCGGGCACTCCCAGAGAATATGCGTGAGGGTACCCTCCTGTCCGCAGCCGCGCCAGCAACCCTTATCGCCGATTTTGCGCATCTCGTAGAGCCGTTCCGGGGTGTAAAGGTCTCCGTCAGCCCAGTGTGGTACGCAGAGTGCCTCGCCCGATACGCGATCCTATCCCACTCTTTGTGGCTCAAGGACCTGCCCAATTCCCTGTGCCAGCGCTCCCTCCCTGGGTTATGGTAATGGAACGGCGGGGGTTGGAGAAACTTGTACAAGTCGGTGATAAGCTTGGCATCCGAGGTCCGGGTTACCAGCCATCGCTCATAGGGCGTAATCGAACGGGCAGCGACGTCGCGCACCGGGGGCTGAAGAGCCCAGTGACGAACTTGCATATACTGCAGTCTGTCCCCCTCCGTCAGGCCAAACACCTGTCGGAGCTGCTGGAAGGGGAGGACGCCCTCCGGCCCGTAGATCTGGAAAAGCGCCCTGCAGCCGGCGCTCACCCAGTGGGAAAAGGCCCCCGGTTCCAGGCCCGGAGTGAAGTCTGGATTGCCAGCAATGGGAGTGAACGGCGATGGAAAAGTGGTGAGCTCGCGAAGCTCGCACACCGCGTCCCACACTCTCAGCGGAACCCGGGTGATAAAAGAGGCGTAGAGGTTCGGCGGGCGGTGAGCGCGCCGCAGGAACGGGACTTCCTGGAGTGTACGGCCCGCAACTGCCTGGTCTTGAAAGAGCCAGTGCTTGTCTGATTCCCACCGGCTCCACTCCACCAGATACCGAAGTTGTGCCGCCTGGAAGTACTTCCAAAGGTCCGGGACCCCGAGACCCCCCGCCTCCGGGGCAAGCATGGAGAGGACCCGCTTCATCCGAGGCTTACGGCCCTGCCACACAAAGCGGGAGATGTCTGCCTGCGCCTGTCGTATCCAACCTACAGGGGGCTGGAGAGGTAGGGCGCGAAAAAGATACAGGATCTGAGGCAGTATGGTCATCTTCACCGCTGCGATACGGCCCAGCCACGAGAGCAGGCCCTTGTTCCATCGGCCGAGTTCCTCTTTGATCTTTTTGCCCAGAGAGGAATAGTTAGCAGCGACCATTGCAGGCAGGGAAGGCGCAAGCAAGATCCCCAGGTAAGGCACCGTGGAGGAGGACCATTGCAGAGGAAAAAGACGCTGGAGGTCCCGCCTGGTGTGGGACACATCCAGGGCGGCCGACTTAGACATATTCATCTTGAAGCCTGCCACGCGGGCGAAGGTATTCAGTTCCCGGACGCAGGCAGGGAGCGACCGCCTAGGGTCATCCAGGGTCAGCAAGACATCGTCCGCATACAAGCTAACAGTATGCGTGTATTGCCCCATCTTCACTCCGATGGCGTCCGGGTTATCACAAATCCTCTGGACAAACGGCTCCATATAGAGGGCAAACAGGAGCGGTGAAAGGGGGCAACCCTGTCTCGTGCCGCGCTCAATGGCAAAGCTGCCAGAGCTGTGTCCGTTGACACGCACCGATGCTGACGGCCTCTTATAGCAATTAAAGATCATAGTGCGGAACCTCTCGCCGATCCCCAGTTTCCCAAGAACCAGCTCGAGGTACGGCCAATGAACCCTATCAAAGGCCTTCTCCGCGTCTACCGATAGCAGCATCCGCTCCCCCGGGACGCGTGAGGCCTTTTCCAGCACGTGTGTCACCCTCTTGGTGTTGTCGACCGTCTGCCTACCGGGTACAAAGCCGGCCTGATCCGCCTCCACCAAACCTGGTAGATGTAGACCCAGTCTGGCCGCCAAGATCCCCGTGTACAGCTTGAGGTCCACATTCAGAAGCGAGATGGGCCGATACGAGCCGCACAGAGTCCGGTCCTTTCCCGGTTTCGGGATAACCGACACGGTCGCCGAAAGAAGGTCCGGCGGGATAGCTCCCGGTTCGGAGAAGGAGTTGAATAAGCGAGCCAGGAGAGGCGCGACAGTGGGACAGAAGGTCTTGTAAAACAAGGCCGTATAGCCATCCGGGCCCGGGGCCTTGCCGTGTTTCAGCTGTGCAATAGCGGAGATGACTTCCTCCACGTGTATATCCCTCTCCAGGTGGGCCGCCTGGGTGGGGTCCAAGGCCGGAGGGTTACTGATTCCAGATAGGCCTCAGCCTCTCCCGGTGGGGAGGGCTCTGCCGCGTACAGCGCTTCGTAAAAGGCACGGAAGGAGTCCGCCACCTCCGCGTCACCGGAAACCGGGACTCCATCTGCTCCCACTAGCTCCTTTACGACGTAGCGTTGCTGCGCAGCCCTGAGCCGGTGGGCCAGGAGCTTACCGCATCTATCCCCGCCGGTGTAAAAGGCATGTTTCAGGCGCAACGCCGCATACTCCGCCCGGTCCAGGTCCAACGCAGAGAGAAGTTTCCGCGCCGCCTTCAGCTGCCTCCAAACACGAGGCGCCCCTGTCCGGCGGTGAACCTGCTCAAGTTCCCTGACCTGCGCCGTTAATTCCTCCCTCTTGCGTTGACGCTCCTTGTTCTCCGCCGAGGAGATGGAGATAAACTCCCCTCTGATGACCGCTTTCAAAGCTGCCCACTGCGTTGCCAGGGACGTATCGGGGTTGCTATTGTGAGTCAGGTACTCCTGAATGACCTCCTCCACTCGCTTCACCACCGACTTTCTATGGAGAAGTGTGTCCCGAAGCCGCCACATCCCTCTGGAGGGGGGGGCCACCGGCCAAGCAAAAACTCCGGAAACCGGCGCATGATCGGACAGGGACAAAACCCCGATGTCAGCCGCCGTGGCGGCTGAACAGAGCGGTCCACTCACCAAGAGGTAATCCAACCGCGAGTAAGTGCGGTGTGCGTGGGAGAAGTATGAGTAGTCCCTATCGGCGGGGTGCATTATGCGCCAGAGGTCATGTAGATCCATCTCTGCGATCCGGTCCTGTACCGCTCTAGAAAGCTCCCCCGTCTGCGGAAAGCGCTGGGCCGACCTATCCAAGGTGGAGTCGAAGACCATGTTCAGGTCTCCCCCCAAGATGACGTGGCGGTCGGGTGAGGCAGTAACGTCTACCAACACAGATTCCAGGAAGCGATCCTGGTGGTCATTTGGGCTGTATACGGAACCAACCGTAAAGGCTACACCCCCTAGACGCATGCGATACACTAGGAGCCTCCCCTTCTGCTCGGCATGTTTATACAGCACCTCACCTCGGAAGGTGCTGGCTAGAAGAATGGCTACCCCTGCAGTCTTAGTCGCAGCCGAGGAAAAGAGTTGCGTGGGGAACTTGGCAGAGCGCAGCCTATGGCAATCTTTAGAGAGTAAATGGGTTTCCTGCAGGAGGCAGATATCCGCCTGCGACCCTTCCAGCAGGGAAAGAATCGCCCTACGCTTCACAGGGTTGTTCAGACCCTTTACAGTAAGGGTCACTACTTTCAGGGGCGGCATCATTCCCAGGGAAGCAAAGCGCCGTGCAGCAAGCTCGGGATCAGTGGAAGGGGCGCGCGGGGCAGGGGTGCAGGGAAGGCCAGAATCGGCCCCGCATATGTTCGGACAGCATCGGACGGGACCCCCCAACACCAAACCAACTGTGAAACCCCCCCATAACCAACCCATGGCAACCAGCCAAAACCAAAAACAAGAAAAAACACCCCATAGTCTCAGTCTAGCCCAAATGGGCGAGTCTGCAGAAAACAGTCAAGTGGACGTCCAGCCACACACCTCCAGCCACCTCCCCCCAACCCTCAGCCCCAACCCAGCATCGAAGAAGCTAAGAGTTCTCCCCCCGGAGTAAAGTTAGGCCGTCTGGGCCACGCCGTTGGAATCGGGCAAGTTCCTGGCCGCAGTCCTCAGGGCTTCCGCCATATCCGCCCTGATGGTAGGGGAGTCAGGGCGACTCGCCGTCGCCGACGATAGGCGCCTCCTCGATCTCCGTCGGCCCCGCCGCTCGGGGCGCCGCCATGCGGGTGTGGCTCCTTCTTACTCCGTAGCTGTGAGTCCCAGGACCCCACAGACATCTTGTAAGGAGCGCAGCTGATGTAACACCCCATTCCATCGAAAAATAAGACGGAAGGGGTGACCCCAGGAGTAGGCCGTCTCATGCTCTCGCAGGAAGTCCGTGGCGATGCGGAAAGACCTGCGTTTCTGCAGCGTGATGGCGGACAGGTCCTGATAGAGCGCCACGGGTCGTTCTCGAAAGGACAGCGGCTGTTTCCTGCGGGCCTCTGTCATAATGCGCTCCTTTAGGGGGAAATCCGGCAAGAACGCCAGGATATCAGGCGGGGGTGCCGAAGATTGGCGCTGTCGGCCCACCCTGTGTGCTCTGTCTATGCGGATCGGGAAGTCCGCTCCTTCTCCCAAGATGTCGCGGAACAGGTCCTGCAAATAGGCCACTAGGTCCGCACCCTCATCCGCGGACGGAACTCCCCGCACCCGGATATTATTCCGCCTGGATCTGTTCTCAAGGTCCTCCGAGTGGGCCTGGAGCTCGACACACTGCTCCCGTAGGCGGAGGACGTCCTGCTGGAGATGAACTATCTCCTCGTCGCGGCGCTGGGCCGCCGTTTCCACAGTGTCAACTCGCTCGCCCAGGCCTTCGATTTCTCTTCGCACTTCGCGGACCTCACCCGCCACCTCGGTCTTGAGAGTCTGAAATTCCTCCTTGAGGGAGCTGAATAAGTCCTCCATGAAGGACCTCGTGACAGGTGGTTCGCCCCCGGTGGCGTCCGTTGAGGCCCGGGAGGACCCCGGGGATGGTTGCGCCCTGTCGCGCAGTTGCTGGGCCCTGCCGAGCATGTCCGGCAAAGTGCGATCTCCCCGTGCTGCGCCTCGTCTTCCGGCCATCCTGGTCTCCGCGGTGGTCGAAGCTTAGAGCCGGCTGTTGTAGACGCGTCCAGCCCGCTCGTGGGCACCAGGTGTGAGGTCCTCGGCGAGGACAAGGGTAGTGCGTCACAGGCGACAAAATGGCGGCCCGGGTCAGGACGAGACGACCACCGGGCCAGGCAGGGCGGTCAGCAATGTCCAAGTCGGAGGCTTTCAGCTGTGTGCACCCAGGGAGGGCAGCAGATGTGTAGGCACCAGGAGAAACCAAGGCGCTCGTATAACCAGGGTGCGGGCGAGGGCCACCAGCATCAGTTCCGCAAAGACAAGATGGCGGGAGGGCGGAACCCAGGATGCCAGCCCAGGCCAGCTAGTCTATGGGCGACCCTCAAATGGCAACGGGTCGGGGAAGTGCGGACCAGTGTTTCCCAGTACCATCGGCCAATACGCCCGGTCCGGGCTCCGTTCAGGCTTCACCGTTCCACTCCTCCAGGCTCGGGGTCCGCCAGGCGTCACACTCCGATACTCATGGCAGGGGGGTAGATCGTCGTCGCAGGGCAGGGGTCTGTCGTCTAGCGATGGTCCCGGCCACCAGGGCGCCGGCCGGGAAGCTTCCACACTCCGCGGAGTTCGTCTATTCCGTCCCCCGGGATCTCCAGCTTTCAGCACTCGACTCCGCCGAGGCGCGCGGACAGCGCCGCAATACGCTCCGCCTCCAGGCCCTTCTCTTCGGGGCGACCCAGGCTCCCCTCCTCGGGTCGATCGTTGAACAAACTTTTCAGGGACTTCCCCCGGGGCAACAGAAGTCAAAGTGGTATCAAAACGTGCCCCAAGAACTCCGGCACAGTTCTCTCGCCCGCAGTGCATCCGCGGGGGGAGAGAAGCGCAGGAATCGGGGCTCGAGCTGAGCAGGGCCGGAGGAGCTACGGGAGGAAGCATCCGCTCACCCCGCCATCTTGGCCACGCCCCCCTGCTCTCTAGACTTTAGAGACTGAATGGTACCTCCTGATTTGTAGGATGCACATTTTAGTAAACCAATCCTGTTTTCTCACATATCCTATGTACTGTACACAGAGGGATCGGAGCATTTTAAGTCTGCTGTGCTGCTCAGTCTTCGACCTTACTCTGCTCCACATGCTTTGATGAAAGCGATGGAAATGTTCGCAACTGGTCGTCTGAGGTCAAGGGTGTATGTATTTGCATACTTTGATGACTGACTGCTTAAGACTAGTTCGCTGCATGCATTTGTACGTCACCTCAGATGTTTTTAAGGTGTTCCATCCGCGAGTCAGGTAAGTATCCATCAGACAAAGTATTACCGAATGTAAGTGATTTGTTCATTTGGTTGCTTAGCTGATATTCTAGAACCACTCCTGAATTTCCACTCCCCTAACATCAAGATAATCAAATGATTGGGACGGAGTTAATGACTTCATTGGGCTACTTCAAGGTGGGTTAAGTTTTGATTAGCTCCGCCAATTCATCAGAATCAGTATGTCCCTCGTACCTGCTCCAGAAATATTCTTTTAGGCCCTGACTGTATCATATATGAAATCTTAAAAGACACTGGGTAATAATGTCCCTTAACCGAACTCCTTTATCGATAAGTGAAGTCAGTTATTCACAGTATGTATTTTATCCAATTTATTTGAATACCAATGACATGTACAATGCCAAGTCAATCTGCTCACATGGACCACATTAAACTAGTATGAGAAACCAAGTTGGGGGGGAGGGGGTCACAGAATGTAAAGTGCAAAAGAATGTTTTGCAAGTTCTGAAACCTCTTTTCCCCATGTTTTTCACCCCACCTTTCCTCAGTTTGACTGTACAGATAAAAATAAACGTGTGAAATGAATGATAGTCCATAAGATTAAGTGCTGTTTATACTTTGATTGCTCGATAAGGCATTGCCTTGATTCTCCTCTAATATCTATTTTTTTATTCTCTTCTAGAATGTCCTGATTGTAGAAGTAAGTGATGCATTACATTTTTTGAGTAGTATTTTGGAGTATTTGAATGTGAAACATCTGCCAGAAGCGATACTGTTAGGCAGTAATGGCCTTGGAACTTATCGGAACACATTGATTGTTAAAATTATTTTTCCGTCTGATGGTGGGCAAGAAGTCTCTTCACAGTAGTTAACATGAATCACACTCTTAATAAAGTAATTCCCCAAAGCCAACGTGAACATGGGAATTTAAGTCCAATCTCAAACATCCTATTTGTGCTTATGATCCAGAGAAGACCGCAACTAATCAGTCTTGACTGCATGTTCGGGCTAGAATTCTGAAGAATGTGTCTCATGTATATGTATATGTATGTATATGTATGTATGTATGTATATGTATATGTATAGGCATTTATATAGCGCACTACTTACCCGAAGGGTCCCAAGGCGCTTCGACCGCTGCAAAACCCTACCTGGCTTCCCTGAGAGATGGTCCCTTAATGGGTATCTCCAGGGTGAGACCAGGCATCCCCGGCGGTCTGGTGGGGCCGGTAGTGAAGATGAGGCAAGCTAATGCCCAGAGTTGCCGAGTGTGATCGCTGATCAGAGTGGGCACCGAGGCGAGAGAATTATCGAGTCCGCTGACCCTGGTCCAGAAACCTGCCGCGCCGGGAATCGAACCCTGGTCCCGGGCCGTCCTCTGCTCTCGGGTCTGCCGCCTCTAACCAGTGAGCCACACAGTGAGCCTGACCTGTGATGGACCTGGATCTTTGAGCCTTGACCACTATTTTGTACTGAGAAGGCTTCAGAAAGTGGCAAGAGAAAGTGAAACAGTTAAGGGCCTGTAATGGGCGTTCCAAATCAGACATGCCAAGTATCTGCGCCTATAATAAACCTGGTAGCGAATCGAGATTGGACTATATCATGGGTACTCACAAACTTTCTCTTGGGGGCCAAATTTACACTGTGGTTTGTGTCCGAGGGCCGCACCTGTGGGGGTGGGGTCAGTGGGAGAGGGGGCAGGACTAGAGCAACAAAAAAAAACTGACCATGAGGTTGATCACTGGTCCCTGCAGCGGACACCTTCGTCCACTAAGCCACCAGACCCGGCATACACACATCTCTCTCTCTCTCTCTCTCGCTCTCTTTCTCTCTGTGTCTCCCTCCCTCCCTCCCTCTCTCACTCTCCCTTACTCTGTCCCCCTCCCTCTGTCTCCCTCCCTCTGTCTCCTTTTCCCTCTCTCTCTCCCTCACTCTGTCACTCCCTTTCCCTCCCTTACTTTCTCTCCCTCCCTTTCCCTCTCTCACTCCCTCACTTTGTCTCCCTTTCCCTCTCACTCCCTCACTCAGTCACTCCCTTTCCCTCCCTTCCTTTCTCTCCCTCCCTTTCCCTCTCTCACTCCCTCACTCTGTCTCCCTTTCCCTCTCTCACTCCCTCACTCTGTCTCCCTTTCCCTCCCTCACTCCCTCACTCTGTCACTCCCTTTCCCTCCCTTCCTTTCCCTCCCTCCCCTTCCCTCCCTCCCCTTCCCTCTCTCACTCCCTCACTTTGTCTCCCTTTCCCTCACTCAGTCACTCCCTTTCCCTCCCTTCCTTTCTCTCCCTCCCTTTCCCTCTCTCACTCCCTCACTCTGTCTCCCTTTCCCTCTCTCACTCCCTCACTCTGTCTCCCTTTCCCTCTCTCACTCCCTCACTCTGTCTCCCTTTCCCTCCCTCACTCCCTCACTCTGTCACTCCCTTTCTCTCCCTCCCGTTCCCTCCATCCCTTACCCTCCCTCCCTTTCCCTGAATCAATTTCCCTCTCATTCCCTCACTCTGTCTCCCTTTCCCTCCCTTACTCGCTCACTCTGTCACTCCCTTTCCCTCCCTTTCCCTCCCTTCCCCTCCCTCCCCTTCCCTCTCTCACTCCCTCACTCTGTCACTCCCTTTCCCTCCCTTCCTTTCTCTCCCTCCCTTTCCTTCTCTCACCCCCTCACTCTGTCTCCCTTTCCCTCTCTCACTCCCTCACTGTCTCCCTTTCCTTCTCTCACTCCCTCTGTCTCTCTTTCCCTACCTCACTCCCTCACTCTGTCACTCCATTTCCCTCCATCCCTTACCCTCCCTCCCTTTCCCTGCATCCATTTCCCTCTCACTCTGTCTCCCTCCCTTACTCCCTCACTCTGTCTCCCTTTCCCTCCCTCACTGTCACTCTCTTTCCTTCCCTCCCCCCTCTCTTTCCCTTCCTCCCTCCCTTTCCCTTTCTCACTCCTTCACCCGATCTCCCTTTCCCTCCCTCACAGTGGCGGCTGGTGACATTTGAAAGTGGTAGGGCGTAAAAGTTACGGATGACTTGTTACGAGTAGCAAGCATTCACTAAATGTTCTTTTACATCATTATTTTGAAAAGTATACCGCCATCAAACCCATATGCACAGAATCACATTGTAACTGGAACACATGACCACTGCCCTGTGCGCTCTGCTGAGAGGCCAGGATTTGATGTCCATCAAGATTTCTGAACATCTTTTTCACTATTTGACAGGCACTGTGAGAAACTCGCAGTGCCCTCAGCCTAAGCTCCAGCGCTCTCAAGTGGTGCCACTCAGTTCAAGGCATGCACTGTACAAGAGTAATGTGAGACATGAAAAATAATACATGAACAAAATCCTTAAAATAGCTAACACTTTTATTTTATTTATTTTATTTATGGAATTTTTTAGTGCACAACTAATACCCTAAGGTGTCTAGGCGCAGCAAATACTCAGAATTACAACACCAATCAGAGCACGTTCTCATTAATTGAAAAGCCAAGTCTTCAGTGATTTGCGGAAATTAATAAGGGTGGGAGCAGTTTTAATGTGCAAAGGAAGTGAGTTCCAAAGCACGGGAGTTGTTACCAAGAATCGTCTGTCACCCCATGTAGCCGTTCTTGTCCGGGGGACGGTCAAAAGATAGCTAGCTGCTGACCTTAGATTCTTTTTGGGGATGTACACCTGAAAAGCCTCTTTTAAAAACTTCGGTCCTGTCTGGTGAATGGCCTTATAGGCTATGCAAAGAGCTTTAAATTTGATCCTGCTATCGACCCTTAACCAATGGAGATGGCGAATGGCTGCAGAAGTGGAATGTCGCCTAGGGATGTTAAGCAGGATCCGTGCTGCCATGTTTTGGACGGACTGAAGTTTGTTTAAGATATATTTGTGAGTACCAAGAAAGAGAGCATTTCCATAATCTAATTTTGAAAATACTAGGGTGGTAACTAGCGTTTTTCCTGCAGTTACTGGTAGATACGGCAAGAGTTTTTGTTATTTTCTTCAGTACAAAGAAAGCAGCCGAAACTACCTTGGTAACATGGCATCCAAAAGATAACCTGTTATCAAAAATCACTCCCAGATTTCTGACCTTAGTGACTGGCACCGGGGGGGGGGGGCATCTGACTGGGCCACCATGTGTGGGACCATTCTGGGGAAATTGTGGGAATTTTAGGAAATGCAACTATGCAATATTAACACATACAATGTAAACAGGAACTAAATCACTGACCTGAACGTGCTCAAGTTTCAATTAAATGTTAAAAATGCTAAAAATTTTCTTCCTTCAATGCAGCTGCACGCGGTGCACCCTCGGTTTGCCATCTCTTCCTGTAGTGCCCTCACTCCAGTTCCACTGCACTCTCTGTTCATGTGTCTCATCGCACAGCGTAGACTGCGCCACACAGGTCACTTAAGGTCCCGCTAGCCTGCATCTCTTTGTTGCTACATGTTGGTGTGCTTTTTAACTTACATCATGTCACTATAGGGCCCCTTTATCTTTAGTAACTTTGACATATTTGATTGCTATGGTTATATCACGGGCATCGACATTTGATGCATGTTGCGGCCGGCGGCGGCACCTGTTCTGCAGTAAGTACTTTTGTATTTCACCTAACTGTGCGCCTCACCTCCAACATGTTATTTATGACGGCATGACTGTCTAAGTGTAGTTTGGCGGCGCGCTTAACCAGATGGAGTCCTGCCACTGCGCCACCTCGCCTGAGCCTCCCCATCGCATTTCAAATCAATGCCGCCCAGCGCCTAGGCTCCGAGCCGAGGCCTAGTAACACAGTGCGCTTAAAATAATGTAAAAGTCATTTCGATCGATCATCAGTTAAGTTTGCACTTTGCAGTTTATGTTTATTTGTCCTCCTGACATGACATGCATGATTGATGCCACCCAGTCAGTCACTGCACCCAGTACTGATGCCAGCCACGAGCCACCCACACATGCATTCTAACTGTAGAGTCCCTCACTCCCTCACTGTCACTCCCTTTCCCTCCCTCACCCTCCCATTCCCTTCCTCCCTCCCTCCCTTTCCCTCCTTCCCTCTCTTACTCCCTCACCGGGTCTCCCTTTCCCTTCCTCACTGTGTCTCCCTTTCTTTCCCTCTCCCTCTGTCATCTCACCCTGCCTCTGTGTCAGCCCGGGCTGAGACAGTTCGGAGCACACACACACACACACACACAGCTGCACCGAGCGCATTAACAGGTCTTTAAAGGACCATTAACATGTTAATGAGGTTGTGTTGTTCACCTCTTAGCGCCCCTGCAGCTCCACTCTAACTATGGCAGGAATCGCCCGGCCGGCCCCCACAGAGCAGCAGAGTCTCTGAGTCGCGCTGCTGTAACTTAGTTTGCAGACACTCTTTAAAAAAAAAATAATTAAACACTGGTATGATGTGTACAAGGTCCGCGGGCCGCCAGGGAAGGCTTGCCGGGCCGCCACTGGCCCGTGGGCCGTACTAGGAGTACCCCTGGACTATATCCTTGTTAAATTATCAATGTGGCCACAATTAGTTGACTTTAAAGTTATTGAGAGAAGGGATAGTGACCACAACGCCCTGGAACTCTCTTATGTCTTACCGGGGAACGAAGATATAGTGCTTGATTCGAACAAAGACAAGTCAGGTCTTCTCCTAGAAACCAACCGAAGAAAAGTCAGGTGGGAGAAACTGACCACTAGCGGTGATAAGTTACCTAAATTATATGCAAGAATTATCCCGCTTCTAGAGAGGGCCTTCCAGATAGGGAGGAATGTTGCAGAAGGGGCAAATAGAGATAAGCTGGGCCAGACTCATGCAGAATTAATTAGCACCCTGGAGCTGGATCTATTCTCAAAAGCCGGGGTAAAAAAAGGGTCTACATCTAAAAGTACCTGGTATAATGCCACCTTTAGGGAATCAAAAACTAAATTGCTACTCGCAATTAAGGGGCGCAAAAGCAGGGATGAAATTCAATCCAGGAGAAGGTCTTATAGGAAGCTCTTGGTGGATGCAAGGGCTGAGTGGGATCAACAATATTGCGAAAATCTCTCAAGATCACTTGCCACTAAAGACTCGTGCAAATTCTGGCGAATAGTGGCTAATGGAACAGAGGACCTATCCTCAGCAATAGAGCCTAACATAGCTCCTAGCCTATGGCAGAGCCACTTTCAGCCATTGTATGCAATGGAAGAGGGGCCACCGAATGTAACAAACATTATGATAGGGCCAGGTCCAAAAGGAGATCCCTTCACTGAAAAAGAGGTGAGGGTGGCTATAGCTGGGTTGTCTGTAGGCAAAGCTCCTGGTCTTGATGGGGTACCTGGAGACTTATTTAAGCAGGAACCTGGGATATGGGCCCCATACCTTACGTTGATATTCAACGCTGTCCTGGGGGGGAATGGAGGTGCCGGATACTTGGCTGGGAGCAGAAGTGGTTCCGATTTTCAAAAAGGGCTCCCCACTGCTCCCAGCAAATTATCGTCTAATCAGTCTTATCGATATATCCCAAAAGCTTTTCGGAAGACTGATTCTGGACCGGCTACAGAATTGGATTGAGGAGATGGGTATCCTGACTCCCTACCAGGCGGGATTTAGACAGGGGGTCTCCACAATAGATCAAATTTTTAGGCTGAACCTTCTATATTGGAGGACAGCACTAATTGAGGGCGGTACCCTGTATACTGTCTTCGTAGACCTGCGTGCCGCCTTCGATTTGGTACCTAGACTGAAACTGGAAAGTCATGGAGGAGCTGAATGTCCCTGGAGACATCTTGGCAATCCTGATGAGATTACACCATAACAACTATGCCCGCGTTAGGTGTGGCAGAGGTGGCAATCTAACTGAAAGATTCCCCGTTCGTAGAGGGGTAAGACAGGGCTGTGTGCTCGCACCAACCCTGTTTTGCCTCTTTGTGAACGGGGTAATCGCCCACCTGACCAGGATTCCCAACACTGATGCCCCAAAACTGACTGGCAGCAGGGTGCCCGCAATTATGTTTGCGGATGACACCCTGCTGCTGTCTAAATCCCCAATGGGCATACAACGCGTCTTGGACGGGTTTATGCAGTTCTGCTTTGAGCGGGGACTCGAAATCAACCCACAGAAAACTAAATATATGATTCTCAATCCTAAGCCCCATAACCGCCCACCGCCCAAGCTGGGAACAGTTCAACTGGAACGGCTACATACAATTGAATACTTGGGGATTACTCTCAACAAAAAGCTAACGTGGTCGGCCCACCAGTCAAAAGTAAACATCAAACTGGCACAATTGGTGGGTGGCACTATGAGACTAGTGAACAAATCCCCCTACCGGCCACTTACCCCTATTATTCCCATTTACAAAGCACAGGCCCGGGGGGTGTCACATATGGGGGCGAGCTTTGGGGCCATATTCCATCATCTAAATTACTAACCATTGAGAACAAATTCCTGAGACAGATTGTTGCTCTCCCACAGAGTACTCCATTACTCCCTCTCAGGTTGGATATGGGCCTTCGGCCCATAACGGAGGAGCTGGGGCTCAAACCTCTAGCATTTTGGCGGCGTCTATGGAGCAGTCCAAACCTTTCAAATTACAGAGCTGAGTTGCAGGAATTTTTACAGTTACCCAACGCCTCAAGAACACCTTGGCTGATTTACATCAAGAGAACTTTTGAGGCAATTGGACTCCCTGAACTATGGTTGGACCCAGTCAACACTAGTACTATGATCCCTAAAAAGGTACTCGCGAGAGCTTACTACGAACACATGCTCTCCAGAGCTGTTAAAGGCATCAGGGATGGATCATTATCCGACCAGTTCATAAAAATTAAAGATTCCTATCAACTAGAAAGTGTCCTAGATGCCATGACTCCGGCATTAACCAGAAAACTATTCCTCCAATGGAGATACGGAAGGAGTAGTTTCTTTTCTGTAACTCCAGTTCTGTAGTAGGGGTATCTCTGTTATAGTCATAATCTAGTGAATAGTCCCGCCCATGTGCGTGGACCCCGGAGCAATCAAAAATAATCTCTTACAGTGTCAAAAAATGCAGAAAAGCATAGACACTTAAGAGAAAATTTAAAGACATATAATGCAGCCCCCAACAGGCTACACTGTCCAGTACTTCAGCTAGAAATTCCACCAAAAAATCCACAAAACAGCAAAGCCTGTCCAGATTTTCATTTTCTTCAGTACAAACCCCTCTGGAAGATAGAGAGGAAGACCTGGACAGACAAGCCCTATAGGCTGCCATTATGTGTCTTAGAATAGGGTACTGTGCCTTTAAGAGAACTTTCCGGAACTTCACAGTATCCCAGAATGCCTTGCAGGTCTCTCTTACTTTCAGTTCTTTTTGAAGGCGTACCACGCCAGACCTGTAGCATTTCTCGCATGACTATCTCTCTCTCCACCGGGAAGGAGGGCGGGCGCTTATGACTATAACAGAGATACCCCTACTACAGAACTGGAGTTACAGAAAAGAAACTACTCCTTCTGTAGTAGGGGATCTCTGTGCATAGTCATAATCTAGTGAATAGAATGGCAAGCCCATCCCCACACCAAAGCGGCGGTGGAGAAAAGAGAACCAACACCACTATTGCGCGAACAAATTCCGCAGCGAAGCCTGTCCCACCTGAGCATCTGCTCCGGCATCAGCATCCAGACAGTAATGCTTGGTAAAGGTATGAACTGACTTCCAAGTGGCGGCCTTGCAAATTTCTGCAATCGGCACATTACGGAGCAAGGCTGTAGTGGCAGCTTTGCCCCTGGTGGAATGAGCCTTAGGCTTACCTCCTAAGGTCTTATTAGCTTTCTGGTAACACAGTTGTATGCAGGACACAATCCACCTAGAGATGGATTGCTTAGAGGTCGCAAGACCCGTCCTGACCGATCCATAATTGATAAACAACTGGTCTGACCTACGAATACCTTTAGTCTTATCCAGGTAAAATTTCAACACCCTCCTAACATCCAGGGAATGTAGCGACCTTTCCGCTGGAGATGAAGGATCCTGAAAAAACGTAGGTAAAGTAATGGTTTGATTGACATGAAAGTCAGAAACAACCTTGGGAAGAAATTTAGGGTGAGTTCGCATAACAACCTTAGCAGCATGAAATACAGTATAAGGTTCATTACAACACAACGCCTGAATTTCACTCACCCTGCGGGCTGATTTAATGGCCACGAGGAACGCCGCCTTCCAGGACAGGTGCTGCAACGAAGCCTTATGAATGGGTTCAAAAGGCTCCTTCATCAAACTGGACAGCACCACATTCAATTCCCATGAAGGCGATGGAAGCCTGACAGGAGGGAACACTTTCTTCAAGCCTTCCAAAAAGTCTTTGATCACAGGGATCTGAAAGAAGGAAGTCTGTGAAGGGCTTTTCCTGTAGGCAGTCAATGCAGCGAGATGAACCCTAATAGAATGAACATTAAGGCCAGATCGCGCCAAATGTAGAAGGTAAGGAAGGATGACATCTTCCTTGCACGTCGTAGGATCCAAGTTCCTGGACACACACCAGATACAAAACCTCTTCCACTTGTAAGCGTAGGACGTTCGAGTGGAGGGCCTCTTAGACTCCTTCAGTATGTCCATACAATCTTCAGGTAGATTCAAATGTCCATATTGCACTACCTCAGGAGCCATGCCGCCAAACTCAAGGACGAGAGGTTGGGGTGCACCATCTGCCCCCCGAACTTCGTGAGAAGGTCCGGCCTGCACGGCAACCGAATGTGCGGAAGGAGGGACCGGTGTAGAAGGTCCGTGAACCACCACTGTCTGGGCCATTCCGGGGCAATCAGGATCATCCGTGCCCTGGACCGGGACAGCTTGATGACCACCGCTGGAATCAGGGGAATGGGCGGAAAAGCGTAAACAAAGCTGTTCGACCAGTTGATCCAGAGTGCATTCCCCAGCGTCCCTTGCTGGTAGTACCTGGAGGCGAAGTCTTAGCATTTGCTGTTTTCGGCGGTGGCGAACAAATCTAGGTCTGGAGTCCCCCACCTTGCGAAGACTTCTCCTAGTACGTTGTCGTTTATGACCCACTCGTGGTTTTCCTGAATCAGCCTGCTCAGTGCGTCCGCCTGAACATTCTGCACACCTGGCAGATGGGTAGCCATGATCGTCAATCCTCTTGCCAGAAGCCAGTGCCAGATCGTCTGCGCCTCCCGAGACAGGGTGCGCGATCTCGACCCCCCCCCCTGCTTGTTGAGGTAATACATCGTGGTCGTATTGTCCGTCTGCACAAGCAGAGAGTTGGTCTGGAAGGACGGAAGAAAGGCCTTCAGCGCCAAGTGAACAGCTCTGAGTTCCAGGAAATTGATGTGATACGTGGACTCCGTCCGAGACCACGTGCCTTGGATCTGTAAGTCTCCCGAATGCACTCCCCAGCCCTGGAGAGAAGCATCCGTCACGATCGTTTGAGTAGGAATGTCCTTGTGGAAGGGAACCCCTCTGAGGAGATTCTCCGCCGAACACCACCACTTCAGAGACTGAAGAGCATGCAGCGACAGTCGAACCTTGTCGTCCCAAGATCCTTTCCTCTGATCCCACTGGTCCTCCAAGCACTCCTGCAGCGGTCTCATGTGCAGCCGTGCGTGTGGCGTCAGGAAGATACAAGAGGACATCGATCCCAGTAGAGAAGACACCGTCCTCACTGTTGTAGATGGAGCGGTCATAAGAGCCTGAGCCTTCCGAAGGATCGATCTCCGTCGCTCCTCCGAAGGAGACACGCTTGCTGACAGCGTATTGATAGAGGCTCCCAAGTACTGAATGCACTGGACCGGGATCGGGACAGACTTGGACATGTTGATGTGCAACCCCAGCTTGTTCAAGAGAACGCACGTCTTCTGGAAGTCTGCCTGAGCTTCTGAGAAGGAGGAGGCCTTGATCAACCAGTCGTCCAGGTACGGGTAGACAAACACCTTGCCTTTCCGTAGGTGTGCCGCTACCACTGCCATGCACTTCGAGAATGTCCTGGGTGCAGACTCCAGTCCGAAAGGCAGCACCGTGTATTGGTAATGATTGGTGCCGACTTGAAATCGCAGAAACTTCCTGTGCTTGTGCGCGATGGGCACGTGGAAGTACGCATCTTGTAGGTCTATGGCGCAAAGCCAGTCCCCCTGTTGCAACTGAGGATAAATCTGATGCAACGACAGCATGCAAAACTTTTCTCTGCGAATCCACTTGTTTGCCTGCCGCAAGTCCAGAATGGGCCTGAACTCGTTCTTGTCCTTCTTGCGAACCAGAAAGAACCGGGAGTACAGACCTCTTCCTCTTTGAGACAGAGGTACGTCTTCTATCGCCCTTTTCCTTAACAGGATATCGGCCTCCGCCTGGAGCTCGCGCAGCTGATACTGCGAGCTGACCGGAGGAATCGCTGGAGGAGGGCTGATGAACCGAAGACTGTATCCATTGCAAACAATATTCAGCACCCACTTGTCCTGAGTAATTTTTCTCCACTCTGCCAGAAAAGATTGAACGCTTCCCCCCACCGGAGTGGGTAACGGATGACGGGGAAGTAACCGCTCAGGGTCGAGACCCGGCCGGGCCCTTGTTCGCGGTAGAGGGCTGCTGTCCACCTCTACCCCTCTGACGTTTTTGGAAAGTCTCCGGAACTGCTGCTGTTGTTGCTGCTGCTGTTGTCCCGAAGAATGTCCTCTACCTTTCCCTTGCGCACCGAACCGCCGTTGGAACTGGCGGTATGGTTTCTTGTCCTTGGGCTTTTCCAAGCCCACTGCCGTCAGGGTTTCTGCCTCGGCCTTCATCCAGGCCATCTCGTCATCTGCGTGTTTTCCGAAGAGCGTGTCCCCGGAAAACGGCAGGTTGGCCACACGTTGTTGCGCCTCGGGCTTGAGAGACGTGAGCCTGAGCCATGCATGGCGGCGCTGGTTGATACCGTGGCAGTAGCCATGCGCCGCCAACAAGGAAATATCCGCCGCGGCACTGATGGCCTGGTTCGAAACCAGCATCCCCTCCTTGACTATTTCCATAAAGTCCTCCTTGCTGTGCGCGGCACAAGGTCCGCGAACTGTTCCATGGAATCCCAAAGCGCCCGGTCATATCGTCCCAGTAATGCCGAGTCGCTGGAGGCCTTCATCGTGGTGGAAGAGGTCCCGCATGCTTTCCTTCCCGCCGAATCAATCCAGCGGCTCTCCTTGTCCGCAGGCACGGTGGAGGACGGGGAGGTAGAGTGTTGTTTTCTGGCTGCCGTAACGATCACTGAGTCGGGGACTGGGTCCATCCTCAGGAAGGCAGGGTCAGAGTCCGGTGCCCTGTATTTCTTCAAAAGCCTAGAAGGGGCGGCCCTAACCACCGCAGGCGTAAGAAATAATTCTTGTGCCGGTTCAACCAGTCCCGGGACCAAGGGCAACAGAGGGCAAGACAGGCTCTTCTTGTGCAAAGTCTCGAATATCACGGACGTCGTAGGTGTAGGAGCCGTCACCGTGATACCCAACTTCGCGGCCCCCCTCAGGAGAACATCCTGGAATGTACCGATGTCATCGATAGGGGACACCCTAGTGTCCGGGGAGTCGGACAGAGTAGGGGAATAGGAGCGAGTCCTGGAAGATGTATCCGTCCTGGATCTATGCCTCCTATGGCGCCGTCTGGAACGAGTGGAGGACCTGCGCCTGCTCCTCGATCGTTCTCTCCGTCTGGAGCGAGACTTCGACCTCCTGGGCTTCGGCCAGTCCACCGGCCTGTCCGGGGTGGCCGACTTGGGCTTACGCGGTTCTTTAGACTTAGGAGTCTTCTTGGGAGGGGTCGGAAGGTGAGGCAACGAGGCCGACCTTGGTGGAACCGGTGGAGGCTTCTCCGGTAGAGGAGGCAGCGGAGGAGGTGTAGTCATCCTCGGACGCGGCCCTCTAGGCAACGAAGGCGGAGGTGGTATGGACTTCTTCGGAGTATAAACCTCCGAGTGCACCGATCCCGGTGACCCACCATCCTTCCTGGGCTGAGGGGAGCCCCCCACAGCCTCAGGGCGCTTAGTACGGGCATCCGGCACCGTTGACCGGTGTTCAGGAGTCGACCGCCGGTCCCTCGACGTCGAACGGCCCTTCGGCGTCGACCGTCTCTTCCTCTTCGGCGTCGAGCGACTCGCGTGTCTCGACGTTGACCCGGACCATCTCGACGACGACCTCCTGTGTCTTGACGGCGACCGCTTGCGTCTCGACGGCGACCGCCTCGACGTCCTCGGGCGTTTCGACGTCTACCTTGACGACGATCTCCTTCGCCTCGACGGGGCACGCCTCCGTCTCGCCGGCGAGTGCTTCTACGTCGACGGCGGGCTCGACGACGAGGATCCCCTCGACGGCGATGAAGCCTTTCTGGAAGGTGATCGACGGTACTGCCTCGGCGGCGTGCGTCGACGCTGATCCTGACGACGTCGGTCCTGTCGACTCCCTTCCTGTCGACTCCCTTCCTGACGACGCCGGTCCTGTCGACGCCGTTCCTGACGACGCCGATCGCTCGACGTCGACGCCGAAGACAGCGACGATGACACCGTCTCCACGTCCGACGGCGGCCTATGTAGGTCCCTCGACGTCGACGGTCGACGTGTTCTCGACCCAGAGCCCTGGGGAGAAGGGGAGCTGGCCTTGGACTTCTCTCTCGACGTCTTGGAGGGTGCCACCGACCCAGACGGAGAATGGGGACGTGTGCTGGGCTTCCTGCCCCCGGGGAGCCCCCCAGGGGCCTCAGCATGGGCAGAAGAAGCCCCTCCAGACCCACCTTGTGTCTTCTGTCTCCTTTCTTCTAGTCCCTGAAGCCTGATTTTCTTTCTGTCTTTCAGGGTCCTGCCAGAGAAACCCTGGCAGATCTCACACTCTTCAGGGATGTGGGAAGAGGGAAGGCAGAGAATACAGACCTCATGGGGATCTGTCTTGGCCTTCTTCCTGGAGCACTCCGGGCATTTATCAAATAATGCAGGCATTATTTCGACCAAGGGGGTGCCACAAGCCAAGAAGAAAGCTGTAAGGTACAGATAAAAGTACACAAAAAACGATTTTAGTGCAAAAACACCAACAAAACCCTTGAAAAGGGAGAGCTCAATGCTCCAGGGTCCTGCTTGCAGGAGCCGGAAAAAAGAACTGAAAGTAAGAGAGACCTGCAAGGCATTCTGGGATACTGTGAAGTTCTCTTAAAGGCACAGTACCCTATTCTAAGACACATAATGGCAGCCTATGGGGCTTGTCTGTCCAGGTCTTCCTCTCTATCTTCCAGAGGTGTTTGTACTGAAGAAAATGAAAATCTGGACAGGCTTTGCTGTTTTGTGGATTTTTTGGTGGAATTTCTAGCTGAAGTACTGGACAGTGTAGCCTGTTGGGGGCTGCATTATATGTCTTTAAATTTTCTCTTAAGTGTCTATGCTTTTCTGCATTTTTTGACACTGTAAGAGATTATTTTTGATTGCTCCGGGGTCCACGCACATGGGCGGGACTATTCACTAGATTATGACTATACACAGAGATCCCCTACTACAGAACTCTTCCTTTGGCATCATTCACAGCATCATGGTCCTGTCGCTCCTCCTCAGAAATTTGCCCGGCATGTTCCCACCCAAAGGCGAACGATGTACATGCAGTCTTCTTTTGCCGGGCCCATGAGAGGAGCAGGAAATACTGGCTAGTCCCCCTGCTCTGAAATTTGGGGTTCAGAACTTTTTTACCCGCTTATAGAGTCCTAAAGACAGATCTAGCTCCTACTACAGTTTTTGCACTTTCCAAATTTTTAACTGCAATGTGGTACGCCCGAACCCGCTGTATAAAGAGACTTGGAGACTCGGGACAGATTTGAAATATGTGCACACCTATCTTCCTTATTTTCTTTTAACAGACTTTGATCACCTATGATGTTTAATGCGTTTTTAAAAAACTTTTATATATGATGTTATGTATATCTTTTATGATCATGTGATCGAAATAAAGATTTTTTTTAATCGAATCGAAACAGTTAACAATTTGATGGTTTTGTTATCAGGAGGGGTATGGAGAGGCATTGTCCTCTAAAATTCTATTTTTAGATGAGTTCAACAGCGAAAAGATGGCAAGAGCATCTAACTTGGTCTATAGCAATGTCTACATTTTTGGTTTATCAAAATCGTATTACACATATGTGAAGAGTTATGCACTAGCTACTGTAGCGTCCTCCGCAGCCCAGGAGCATTTAACCGCTTAACCGTGGCGGCAGTTCCGCTGCTTTTTAGCGAGTGGGATGGGCCGCAGCCGCCAACAGACATGCGCAGCATTACGAAGAGAGTGCGCGCGACGGCCGTTGGCCGACAGAAGCATTCAAGGGGATAACCGACCATGCCACACACGGAGCTTTGGTTTTCAAATGTTTTTTCTTCAGGATAAAACCATTAACTGAATGCACTGTGTCACAGACTTTATTAACCACACCCAAAAGATTACGTAGTACTTGAAATTAGTCTTCCAAGAATCTATAGAGGCCTCATATGCACAAATACAGGACACAACATCTCCCCCTTTGTTAAATAAAAAGTATGAACAAATGTATACAAGTATGCTCAAGTATACACATTATTCCTCTGAGTAATCAAGGTGCTCGCACCAGTCTTCCAGATCTAGTTGCACAAGATAAATGAGGGGTGCCTTTATCTGGCATCAGTAGAGAAGTCGGATGCTTGACTTGGAAACTCAGGTGGACTTGCCCCACTCATGAGGTCTGGAGCTGACGCACATCGAGGCAAATGCTTAAAGTGTGACAAGTCGCTGATTATGGATTTTCCAGGTCATTGATCAGTTGCCAGATTTCCTTTGCTCACCCCAACTCTTAGCGTTTCAGCATCAAATGAAGCATCAGTCTTGCATGTCTGCTTTTGCTTAACAAGAACTGTCTCCTTTTTTGAAGATCGTGCCTCGAACACCTTGGCGTGTATCCACATAAGCCTCCATTTTGCATTTGTGAAAGGTGTCGGTGACATGAATCTCATCGGGGTCATTGACCAACAGGTGGTCCATTGTGGTATCTTCGTTCCAAGAGCTCTCCCAAACAGCAATGTGGCAGGACTTTCTCTTGTAATAGAATGAGGAATGGTACAGTAGGCACTGAAGGCTGGGCGTAAAGCTGACTTTAGGTCAATTTCTTCCAGTGCAGCACAGTGAAACACCCTTTTCAAAGTACTCCTAAATAGTTCAACAACGCCATTTGCTTGTAGCCAGAGAGATGTACCTTTCTGATGTTTGATGATCAAAGCATTAAGATATCTTTGAGCTCTCTGCTATTGACGGGTGGACCGTTGTCAGATTTGAGAGTGGAAGGAAACCCCATGCTGTGAAAATGTAATCCGGCTTCTTGATGACTTTGTCATGTTATGAGTACTCATCGGCAACTACCTTGGAATGATGTCCATTATTGAAGAGTCTGAATAAATCAACCGCAGTCCTCTCCCAGGCCTGCTTAATGAGATCAGACATATTCAGTGGGTGCTGAGTCGTTTTTGGCGACACAGTTTCACAGATGACAAGCTTTCAGTTGACTTTCAACTCGTTCATCAAGGCATGGGAACCACACTCCATGCATGAGGGCTCTTTAGTGGCAGCAATGCCACTATGTCCTTTGTGTGCCAGTTAAATAACTTGTTGCCTCAAGCTTTCAGGAATAATTATTCCTTCCCTTTTTAGAAAGACACCATCATGTTTAACAGAAAGTTCTTCTTGTACATTCTTGAATTTCTGGTACTCAACATCATCTGTAAGAGGTAGAGTATGTTTCCTCCATAATTGCGTGGTAATGATTTCTTTAAACTTGAGCATGTCTTTGTCAGTACAAGTAGCTGTCAGAATTTGTTCAATAGAAAGAGCTACAGGAGCGCTTAACTTTACTAGAATACTGATGTAGGCCTAAGCCGCTTTGGACGATCACCTATGATGCTGTAATAGCACTTGTGAAAAATCGTCTGCTGGTTTTTGGTCCTTTCCTGTTTTTTTTGCACAATCGTGCAATCAAGCTCCTGCAGATGCAACCCCCACCTCATGAGGGCGAGGGGGTATCTTGGCTTTCAGATTTCCTAAAATGGTGAGCGCCGCCTGTTGATTCGTGATAATGCTTTCAATACTTACACATGGAAGTGTCCACACGCCCATACTACTGCTAAGCTTTCTTTCTCCGGTTGAGAATAAGGACATTCTGAGATGGACTCCTACTACCAGAGGCCACATTGTGTCTCTGAGCATCGGGCTGTCAATTGTATTGAGCAAGGATCACGCCCAACCCCACAAGGTGTTACATTTTCCATAATTTCTGTATGAAATTTTGGCTCAAAGTAAGCCATTTCAGTTGCATTTTCAATTATGTGTTGTATTTTCTTGATATTTTATTCACATTCAGAATACCATTCAAACGTAATATCTCGCTTTGTTAGTTCTCTTAGAGGCGTACTCACGGAGGCAAAATCACAAATGTACCTGGAGCAGTAGCTGCCAATGCCTAAGAAGGATCATAGCATGGTCACATCTTCTGAAGGGCAATTAGACCACAATAATGTACCTTTTTGGGGTCAGGAGTCCTACCCTTTTCGGGGAAAATATGCCCAAAGAATTTCAGTTTTTATGAAACTCGCACTTCTCTGCTTGCTGATGCAGGTCTCGGACTAAATGCAAACAGCATACTTGAGTGAGTGGTTTATCATGTTCCTTTTGTGTATCCCCAAACACCAATCTATCATCACTTTAGTTAAAAGCATATGTGACAGGCTGTTTTATTCGATGAATGACGTCTTGAGAGATTTCTGCAGCTAACGACACACCAAAACTGAGTTTTTTTTAAATCTCTGAATAAACAAGCATTTTTTTTAAAACTCTGTTTATTGGTTTTCGTACACAAACAGCATACATACTGATGACCGATCATCTCTACAGTGAACATGGCATTACCAAGGTGTTGAAGAATCATCTGACAATTGGTAGTACATTCAAAGTAGGATAACAGAAGATAATCTAGTTGTTAAGAATTCCACTGTCAGTGTTGTAGCCCACAATAACACCAAGGCAACTATAGAAATCCACATACTTAAGCTGTAATGCCTAATTTAACAAATCCACTTGCATTCCTTCCCGCAACTCCCCTTCCCCCACCCGCCCTCCCGCCGGCGCGTCGATTATAAGGCTGAGTATAACAGAATAACAAATCATACCCATGAGATCCCTACATGTCATCCTATTACAGTAGTAGCAAATATTATGACTATTGCGGAAGTGGGGGAAAAACCCCACGCGCTTTTCCTCATTGTCGCTTGAGGCAATCATTTTATGGGTCCTCGTCTTCAGCTAGTATGCTCAACTCCGAATCAGAGTCCATATCTACTGCCTTCAGTTCTGCTACCAGGGCTTCCCATGCTTGCGCCGTCTCTAACACCTTGTCATTATGGGTCCTGTGGGCCTGCTGCAGGCGAACCATGCTCTCTCTCCCTGCCCATACAAGTAGTGCAGCCTTCCATCTAGAGAAACTGGACCCCCCTGCGGCTTTCCAATGGGATGTGATTTCCTTCTTGGCTAGCACTAATCCTAAGTCTAGGAATTTACTCGTCAGTTTTGTCTTACTAGTATGTGGAAACCAATGTAGTGAGCAGGTCCCCTTGTCCGGAGTAATCTGTCGCTCTGTTATACTACAAAGTAAAGTAATTATGCCCTCCCAGTACATCTGGGCCACTCTTTATCGGAACATGTAGACAGAATGACATGCATGCTGCCAAACAACTCATCTCTAATATGATATATTCCATGACCGAATCTTTATTGACATCCTGGTTTGAGGCACTCAAGAAAACGCAAGTTGCGCTTTCTGTACAGCAGATGCCCCACTTTTATACAGTGTAAAATAAGAGATTTATAGCAGTCACGTTTATTGGGCCTCTTAGGCAGCGAAAGGGATTAAGACTTTCAAGCACCGAGAGGCTGAAAACTGTATAATTGATGTTCGAGGCAATTCATATCTGTGCATAGATCGCCGCCTAGTGTTGGGTCCGGATGATTGCACATTGTTGTCCTGGAAGAGTCTTCGAAGTATCACGAGATAGGTGGCTCCTCCCCCGGACTACAGTGTGCATGGGCATCCTATCCATCCTCAGATTGTTTTTTTCCAGCATTGGGTTTGGATGTACTTTCTTTACGCAAGTTCGTAAACTTTATCTAAAGGCCAAAAGGCCTTCGAGGTCGTCTGTATTGTTTTTTTTTTTTTTGGTGTAAAACGTTTATTGAGTACTGTCAGGGTTACACAGCGTCATGCCTTCAACCCGGAGGCCGGCCGCCATTAGTGGAGATCATCAGGATGAAAAGTGAAATTCAACAGTCGGCATATGTATTATTGCATAATGAGCGCATCAACTCAATGACAAGTACAAACGTAACTTAGACACATCAATTCGTCTTACATTTTCTGTAATTATTGTTAGTAACTTTAACATGTGCGATAACTCAGTCACGAAGATGGAGAGGCACGCGCCCCGGTGTGATGGCATGTCTACATTCAAAGGTGGTATGAGACCTTACAGTATCTTAACACATCCCCACATCCTCCTAGTGTAAGGGGGGTAGCAAAGCAAACTCCCAGTATTCCAACCTCAATCCTCGGCATCTATTGAAGATTCTGTGAGTAAATAGCAGTGCAGCGGGGCCCAAACATCAGTGGGTCTGGAAGCGGGAGGTAGCAGTTCAGTGTAAGTGTGCACTTGTTCTTGGCAGTACACCATGTCTCGCATCCACTCCTTAAATTTAGGAGCCCTCCCCCTTCCCCACCTGTAGGCTACTCTGCGCTTGGCTAATAACATGGCCATCGCCACATACTTGCGGTGAGCAGCTTGGAGAGGTTCAACGTAGCCTAATAGTGCCAGTAATGGAGGTCGTCTGTATTGTTATTTCGATCGGTGCCGAGTACTTTGTTCCAGTTCTTTTTGAGCAGGACGTCTAAGAGAGACGCGTGGCCTTTTCGACACCAGAGTCCCGATCGTCGATGGAACAGAGCCCGTTCAAACGATGCCCCCTTTGTAACTCTAAGTACCCACACATCGATGTACACCCGGTGTGCAACAAGTGCTTATCTCCGGAGCACAATGAGGCCAACTGTCTAGCTTGTGCTCAATTCAGGTCGAAGAAGACGCTTAGACTTCGACGCGCAGCGAGGCAGACGATGACGAAGCCAGCCCCCGACCCAGTGAATATCTTCGATGAAGAAGACGATGAGGTCGTCGAGACTGAGGATCCAGAACAGCAGTCGGATTCCGGTTCAGAGCATGACTCCAACTATTATGAAGACGACAAAGAAAACGTCGAGGATGAAAACGTCGTCGAGGTAAGGGACGACGCATCAGCCATCGGAGCCGTCTAGGACGACTCGAGCGATGAACCAGGCCCAACAGTGAGTACGGGGCCCGAAACAGACACTGAGACTTCCAAGGGTTCAGGTCGAGGCATCGCCAGAAGGCCTTAGCCAAGATCATGACGAACATTCTATAGCCCCGCGTCTCGGCCCGGCTAAGAATATATCACACGAGCCATCGGTCGAACAATACCAGTCACTATTTAAATAGAGACCGAAAGCCATGGAGTCGAAATCGAAACTGCTGGAGACAGTCTTCGGATCGAAGAGTTTGAATCCATCTGATTCCACGAAGAAGAAAAGTGTTGACGACCCTACGAGGTCACAAATAAGGGGTGTTGAACCGAAGATCGGTGCGCTGAAGTCCATGACTAATGTCAAGCACGTTGAACCGACAAGGTCGACGTCGACGGACAGCGACACAAATAAGGGACTCGAGTCTCGGAAGGTTCTCGGTCCGAAGCAACGAGTGGACAGGCCACAGTTCGTCAAAGGCCTCGAGCCGAAGTCCAAGAGCGGCTCGAAGGTGCACGTCGAGTCGAGGCAGAAGAGCGCGCCTCCAACGCAACAGGCGCCTAAGTCGACGCAAGGCCAAAAACATATTGGCGAAAAGACAAAGTCGGTCGGACCAATAACGACGCCGGCCCCGAAGGTCAGTCTGTCTACAAAAACTGTGCCACCGATTAAAATTCGGACTGCCCCCGACTGCACGGCCTAAGGCGTTCGATCCGAAAGCGGGGATCGAAACGTCCAAGAAGGTGTCGATGGGAAAAAGGAGTCATTCTCAAGAAGAGGACATTGTGTACCAAGAGCCCTCCTATGATGAGCAGACAAAGCTACATATCGACTCAGACTCTGGCAGACTTACTATTTATCAGAGGAAGAACAGGTCAGAAAATCCTCTTGAATCATATAAAATTCCACTCAAAAAGAAAAGGGATTCTTCAACATCACCTGTCCTTTTTGAGACTGTAAGTTACCATGGCCAGGACACTTCTGCATACTCACCCACAGGTATTAATGAGAATATGGGGTAAGACTACAATGAACAATTTAATTACCCTGCGGACACGGATCAGGATGACCAGACTCAAGCCTGTACAGAACCTGTGGACCCGGGGGAGTCACAGACTATTCCTGACACTCCTCCTTATCCTGTCAAGACTTCGCCAACAGAGGATACAGCTTCGTTTAACGCATTAATAGACAGGGCAGTACACAATCATGATGTGGAAATGCATGCTGACCAATTGAAGAGGACTTCCTATTTGACACTTTCTCCACTTCAGAGAAATAAGTCAAGACATTGCCAATGTTGAAAGGTGTCCTTAAACACGCAGGAGACATTTTCAAGGAAACCACAAGAGCAAGGTTTGTTAACCCCAGAATCGAAAGAAAATACAGACCGGCACCTGTGGGCCCTACATAAATTAAGGGACAGCTGCCACTGGACTCTTTGTTGGTATCAAATGTTCGTAAGTGTGCCAACTCACAAATCACTGGTGATGCTCCTCCTCCAGACAAGGAGTCTAAGATATTAGAAGCTTCTGGAAAAAGGGTGGCTGCTCAAGCAGCTAATATATGGAGAATTTCTAATACACAAGCCCTATTTGCCAGATACGATAGGGCGCATTATGACGCACTAGAGCAACTGCTACAACATTTGCCTGATGTCTACAAGGAGGGAGCAGAAACACTGATACAAGAGTGAAAACTCACATCTAACGCATCCATTAAATGTGCGCTAGACGCAGCAGACACCGCAGCCAGGGCCATCAACACAAGTGTCATGCTCAGGAGACATGCTTGGTTACGCATCTCTGGGTTCAAACCTGAGATTCAAACCACATTATTAACTCAGCCTGTGAACCCTGATTATTTATTCGGTCCTGATGTGGACACAATATTAGAGAAGATTAAAAAAGACACTGAGACAGCCAAGACTATGGGTGCCTTGCAGTCTCAACAATTCAGAGGAGGCTCCTTTCGTCGCTCCGGTAACAGAGGAGCTGCACGAGGCCAGGCATCCCGGCAGACTCCATACAATAAAGGGATCACGCAGACCACCTATAATAAAAACAATAGAGGTGGATACCGTGGCAACAGCAACAAAGGCAGAGGACGAGGGAATAACAACACCAAATCCTCCGCCAATACTAAACAGTGACGCCTTGTCACTGCCCCCAGACCATGTAACACCAGTCGGGGGACGATTACAACAGTTCCTGCCAGTCTGGGAAAGCATTATCACAGACAGGTGAGTGAGACAACTTATTCAGTACGGCTATTGTCTAGAGCTAACCTCCACTCCACCCAACATACCCCCAAGACACCGTCCTATGTCCGCAGAGCACATACACTTATTGCAGCAAGAAGTCATCAGCATGCTGCAAAAAGGGGCCAGAGAACTCGTACCTATACAGCAACAGGGTACAAGGGTATACTCGCTGTACTTCTTAATCCCCAAAAAGGACGGGTCTCTCAGGCCAATACTGGACCTCACGCGCCTAAACCAATACATCTTGTCAGAACATTTTCACATGCTCAGTTTATAGCAGGTTCTACCATTGCTCAGTCAGGGAGATTTCCTCACAACACTAGACCTAAAAGACTCGTATTTCCACATACCGATACATCCAGCACACAGGAAATATCTCAGGTTTACCATACAAAATCAGCACTACCAGTTCAAGGTCCTGCCTTTCGGGGTGACAACAGCCCCCAGGGTGTTTACCAAGTGCCTAGCGACAGTAGCTGCGCACCTACGGAGAAACCATATTCACGTCTACCCCTATCTGGACGACTGGCTTATCCAAGCAAAGTCAGCCAAGCAATGTGCCAGCCACATGTCCCGCACTATTCACCTCCTACACAGCCTCGGATTCTCATTAAACTACCCAAAGTCTCATCTTCAACCCGCCCACGTACAACAGTACCTAGGTGCAACAATAGACAATCTGGCAGCAAAGGCACAGCCAAACTCAGCAAGAATCCACAGCATTCAATTACTGATTCAGAAATGCAGACCCCAACACTCGCTCACAGCACGGGTGTTTATGCAGTTGATGGGCATGATGGCCTCCTGCATCTTCATAGTCCCTCACGCGAGACTACACATGCGTCCGCTTCAGGAGTGCTTACCATGGCAGTGGAACCAGGCTCCAGGGCAATTAAAAGACCTAGTGTTGGTGACCGGTCGCGCATACAACTCTCTGCATTGGTGGAACCCACAAAACCTTTGCAGGGGACGACCATTCCAAGAGCCTGTACCACAAATAGTGCTTACGACGGACGCATCTCTCCTGGGATGTCCTCCATTGCACAGTGCGGGGACTATGGACGACACAGCAAAAGAAGATGCATATCAACCTGCTGGAACTGATGGCAATCTTTAATGCAAATGAAGGCGTTCAAAGTACATTTGTGCAACAAAGTCTTGTTGATCCGGACGGACAACATGACTGCCATGTACTACATACAGAAGCAGGGAGGGACACACTCTCCACAGTTGTCCCATCTAGCGCAAAGCATGTGGAAGTGGGCCATTCAGAGAAACCTATTCCTCATGGCGGAACACCTCCCAGGCAGGGACAACCAGATGGCGGATCTGCTCAGCAGACACAGCCACCAGATGCACGAGTAGGAGATACATCCCTCAGTGCTACAACCGTACTTCCAGCAGTGGGGTCACCCAGAGATAGACCTGTTCGCCACAAGGGAAAACTCAAAATGCCAAAGCTTCGCCGCCAGGTTTCCACATCCGCAGTCTCAGGGCAATGCGATATGGATGAACTGATCAGGCAGGTTTGCGTACGCTTTTCCCCCAGCCCCGCTCATACCACTAGTGGCACGCAAACTGCGACAACACTCAATGACACTCATCCTATTTGCTCCAACGTGGGCGAGGGAACCGTGGTACACCACGTTCCTAGAACTTTCCGTGGTGCCTCATCAAAGGCTGCGATTAACACCCAGTCTTTTAACGCAGAGCCATGGAGACATTCAGCACCCAGATCCACAACAGTTGAACCTTGCGATCTGGCTCCTGAAGTCCTAGAGTTTGGTTACCTGAACTTGCCGCCTGACTGTATGAATATTATCAATGAGGCAAGAAGACCTACAACCAGAGCATGCTATGAGGCAAAGTGAAAACGATTTGTCATCTATTGTAACAATAATGACAGAAATCCGCTAGATGCATCGACTCAAAACATCATATGTTATCTGTTACATTTACACAGATGCAATCTAGCCTACAGTTCCATACGTATACATTTAGCTGCGGTGGCAGCTTATCTTCAGAACACGCAGCACCTTTCACTCTTCAGAGTACCTGCTATTAAAGCTTTCATGGAGGGACTCAAACGAGGGATTCCTCCAAGACACCCACCTTCACCTGTCTGGAACCTGAACGTGGTTCTAAGCAGACTGATAGGACCACCTTTTGAACCTCTACACTCGTGTGAAATACAATTCCTAACGTGGAAAGTGGCTTTTTTAGTGGTGATTACATCACTTAGAAGAGTTAGTGAGCTGCAAGCCTTAACTATTCAGGAGCCATTCATCCAAATAGGGTAGTGCTACGTACAAACCCTAAATTTATGCCAAAGGTGGTATCCCAGTTTCACATCAATCAAACTATAGAACTGCCAGTGTTCTTCCCAAATCCAGAGTCAGTGGCAGAAAGAGCTCTACATACACTAGACGTTAAGAGAGCTCTCCTGTACTATATAGACAGGACAAAACATTTCAGGAAAACTAAGCAACGGTTTGTTGCCTTTTCACCACAGCACAAAGGCAACCCCATTTCCAAATCAGGTGTAGCCAGATGGATTGTTAAGTGCATACAGATTTGTTATCAGAAAGCTAAACACACATTAACAGTTCCCCCAAGAGCGCATTCAACACGCAAGTTAGGGGCATACATGGCTTTCCTAGGAAACATTCCTCTAGAAGAAATATGTAGAGCAGCCACATGGACTACCATACATTCATTTACCAAACACTGTTGTGTAGATGTACACTCCAAGCAGCTGTAGGACAGGCTGTATTCAAGACTCTTTTTCAGACTGCTGCAGCTGGCACGGGCAACCACCGCTAAGGGGGAGACTGCTATACATTTTTATGCACAGATATGAATTCAGCAGCCCACATGCCTCGAAAGGAATATGCTACTTACCAGTATGCATCTGTTCTTGGCATGTAGGGCTGCTGACATTCATATCGCCCGCCCTCCTCCCCGGTGCCTGTCGCAGCTGTAGCACTCAGAACTAATCTCTAGCATGGACATCACTTACTGTATCATACTCCATCTCTGCCACAATGGCGGAAAACAATCTGAGGATGGAGAGGATGTCCATGCGCACTGTAGTCCGGGGGACGAGCCACCTATCTCATGATACTTCGAAGACTCTTCAAGGACAACAATGTGCAATCATCCGGACCCAACACTAGGTGGCGATGTAGGCACAGATATGAATGTCAGCAGCCCTACATGCCAAGAACAGATGCATACTGGTAAGTAGCATATTCCTTCCAGGACCGTGACAAGACACAGTTGGATTTAGATGATAACCAAACGTAGCTTTTCCATCAATTGTACCATGTAGCCAGTTCTAGCCAGTATAGTCCTTCTGATGTAGTCGCTCCACACAGTTTAGAAATGGTCGCCTAAGTGTTTCCTCATGCTAAACATAAATATGGTATATTGTGTGAAAATATCATACCTAGGTTAGTACCTCAACGAATACTACAATTAGTCACTGGTATGTATATAAGTATGATTTTAAAGTACATGATTTATTGCACTCATTGGTGGCGTAATAGTCTTCCCTCTTGACACTAGTACCTGGAGTGTGCATTAAAATTAAACTCAAAGTGAAGTAAAAGAAAGAACTCACCGAAATTTACACACAACAAAATAAATGTAACCACTTTAAGCAATCTTGCTTTAGTCTGTCAGTCGACGAGAGCAATGTGGCTGCATTCCTCATTTACTGTACAGTCCACACAGGTGGTAGTCCTTTAACTGTCACATGGTGGACAATTCAGTCCTCGCTGTACTAGGTGTGTGTCCATAAAGTTTTTTAGTGTGTCCAAGAATGGATAACTCCTCCGAAACTAAATGTCTAAGATTGGTTCATAAATATTGATCACTCCAATAACATGAGTTATAAGCCCACCAGATTTATAAGTTTTGGTGTATCACATGGAGATGTCCGCTGAATCTTTGTCTGCACATCAGTGAGAGCATATGAAGGAATTGGTGCAGAAACATGGATTCCTGCATGATAGCCCTCAAAAAACTTATGGTAGTGTGAGTATTTAGAATTTCTCCTTCTGAAGGAAGGTTTGAGAGTGTGCAGGTTTAGAATAGGCCTTTTGGACACCAGAAAGTTGCGAGAATAACAACCATGTTTTATTTCTGGCACTGGCATCCTCTTGACAGTCTCTTTGGCCCAAAGGGCTTGCACTTCCTGCCACAAAAGGGACAGATGGTCCTCTGCCATTCGCTGGGAGGACTAATGAAGATGCAGGGTGAAGAGAGGAAGGATAAGGCTTATCCCCTGCGAACGATCTGTAGGATCCATCCGCCTTAAGTTATTGCCTACCAACCTGGGAAGAATCATTGGATTCGGTCTCAGACCTGGTGGCCGTGCTCCTGTAAGGGAGAGGTAGACTTAGTAGCCCGATAACCTCACCTAAAGCCTCAACTACAAACAAATTGGTTCCTTGTGGAGGCTGGGCAGGCTTGCATTAATGAACACATCTACGAAATCCGCAAAAGGAGCTGTGAAACTTGTGTCTGGTAAGATTGGTGAGATAGGCCCAGCGAGTGTGCAGCATCTGTAGTCTTTAAAACGTTCTAGAGCGGAATCTGCCTTGTCCCCCACACAGGCCTGATTGAAGGGTATGTCCATCAGGGAGGACTGGAAATCACCTGAGAACCCAGGTGATCACAGACCCGCATGGTGGCGAATTGCAGCACTGTTGCCAATGGACTACCCAGTGGAATCTGTGGTGTCCAAGTCACAAATCGTGAACGTGGCCTCAACACAATTAGCTTGAATCTCCAGAGCAGGAACAGGTCGGAAATCTTATAGTACACCTGGTAGGACATGTACCACAGAGTCCCAAAGGGTGTGGGAGTAGTCTCCCAACAAGCAGTGGGTGTTAACTGATCAAAGTGCGAAAGTGGTGGAGGAAAAAAACATTTTTTCAAATGTTTCCTCCTACTAAGACTCCATGTTGAGGTGATTAGTTGAGAAGATGTTGGGCGTTAGACCTGCTCATGGAGACTTGCACCACCAGACTTTCAGAAAAAGGGAGCAGGGCGATAGTATCTGGCAATTTGTCAATTAACTTGGAGGCCAGACCAAGGTTTGACCCATGCCTCCATTAAGTTATCCGTCAGTGCCTCATTAAATGGGAGAAGCGGCTCAGAAGATGTTGCCCCGCTTGTAGTACTTCTGTTAAGACATTGGTCTTATACTTCCAAAGTCGGAATCTAGCGGTCTAGTACTTCAGCTTTGTAAAAGTGCTAGTATTCCTCCCAGCCTCTTGGAGGGCAAGTCCGCTTTGGCACAATTGTTGGAAATATGCAAACTGGCCGGCACGGTTGGCTCCAAGTGAGTTGCTTTTCACTACTCTTCAGTCCTCTTCCTTTTTGGTCAGCAGGATCTGATCTCCTTGTGACAAGGGCTCCCCTAAATACTAGCTTCAAGGGTGTTAGGGGAGTGTAGGGTAGTATCCAAAGGGCTACTGACCCCTGGGGTCACTACGCCCCCTTTATGACCATTTTCTGTGAGAAGTGGAAAACCCTGTCCCAGAGTTCCTAAGTTTGCCATCACAAAGATAGCAGACTCTCAAATTGCGTATTCAATTCAGGTAGCCCAACTAGGGACTTACAGGGAGTGCCAAGGGTATTGCCAATTGGTGAAAGAATTGTATATTTTTGGGAAAGATCTGGCACTGGGGAATGGTTTGCAGGAGCCCAGTGCACTTATAGTCAAAATTGCATCAATTACAAGGCAAAAAGTGGGGGTGACCATGTCAAAAAGTGGCACTTTGCTACACAAACCCCTCCAAACATAAGAGAATATTACTAAACATTCCCAAGAGAGTCTTCATCATCTAAGTGGCTAACCTAGAAAGGCCATCTGCACTGGCATTGTCGGTCCCAGGTCTGTGGTCCATTGTAAAGTTCATACCCTGTAGGGAAACAGACCACCTCAACAGTTGGGGTTTTCACCTTTAATTTGCATCAGCCATCTGAAAGGCCTGTGGTCTGTTTGAACAAGGAAGTGAGAACCAAACAAGTGTGATCTCAGCTTCTTCAGGGACGAAACAACAGCAAAGGCTTCTTTCTCAAAGGCATTACAACGCTGCTCTCAGAGGAATAACCTCCCGCTAATGAAAGCAAACAGGTTTGTCAAGGCCATCATCATTGGTTTGGGATGAGCCCGCTCCTATTCCATGTTCAGAGGCATCTGTCTGCACTGTGAACTACTTAAAATAATCTGGGAGCTTTTATAATGGGTGCTGAGCACATTGCTTCCTTCAGATTGTCAAAAGCCTTTTGACAGCTTGCTGTCCAGTTTTCCTTCTTTGGCATTTTCTTGGAGGTCAATTTTGTGAGAGGTGCCACAATGGTACCATACCCCTCACATGCCTCCTGTGCTACACAATCAAGCCAAGGAATGCCCTGATGTGCATGTGGGTGGTTGTAGCTATCCAGTCCACAATTGTCTGGATCTTACGTTGTAAGGGTTGAACTTGGCCTCCACCTCCAAGGTGGACCAAGTACTCTAGAGAGCCCTTCCCTATTTGGCACTTGCTTGCCTTGACATTGAGGCCTGCACTATACAGAGCCCAAGGACTTTTCCAAGGTGGATCAGGTGATCCTTCTGAGTAGTTCTTTAGACAGCAATATTATCAAGATATGCTGCATTAAAAGACTCGAGCACAGAAATAACTTTGTTCACCAACCTTTGGAAAGAGGCTGGGGCATTCTATAGTCCAAAGGGCATAACAGTTACTGATAATGCCCATCTTGGGTTGAGAATACTGATTTTTCATTTGCTCATTGGGTCAGACCAATCTGATAGCACCCTGATGTTAAATCAAATGTACGGAGAATTTTGGCTGCCCCCTAGCCTTCCAAAAAGTTCATATGCCCTTGGGATAGGATGTAAATCTGTCTTAGTGACATCATTGAGACTTCTATAGTCTACATAAAACCTCAGCTCTGTTTTACCTCTTTTGGTGTGAGGGTTGGGAACTAAGACCACTAGGATGGCCCAGGGACCCTCAGGGGACTCAATCACCCCTAAGCCCAGCATCTTGCTGACTTCAGCTCTGGTGCTTTCCTTCACTTGTTAAAACTGTCTGTACAGTTTTCTTTTGACAGGCATACTGTCACCATTGTCCACATCGTAGACTCGCAAGTTAATCTGACTATCAATGAGGGAAAAGAACTCTGCATACTGCTCCAGGACTTTCCTGCCATCAGTTTGCTGGTGGGCAGAGAGGGTGTCTGAGACAACTCCATCAACTGACCCATCTTTTGAACTGTGGGAGAGGAGGCCATGGCGAGGTTCGCTCTCTTCTTACTGATCCTTATCTGGGACCATCAGCATGGCCACACCACCCCTGTCATGGTAGGATTTAAGGCGGTTCACATGGATGACCCACTTGTAAGTGCCACTGTCCACCAGATAGGTGACCATCCCTTTTCTTTCAGGGCTCCATTTGTCCTGATGTGCCCTGGGAGGCACAGGCTTGAATGACCACACCTTTTGCCCTGGTTGGAACTCCCTCGGTGCAGCCATTTGGTCATACCAGAGCTTCTGGATCTCTTGGCTGGCCTCAAGATTTGTGGGTGCTTTTTCCATGTACCCAGCCATCCTTGAACGCAGGCCAAGGACGCAGTCCATTAAGTCCTGCTTAGGATCTTTGAAATGTCTTTCCGATCCTTCCTTCACAAGACATAATGGACCCCTTAAAGGATGACAAAACAGAAATTCAAAGGGGGAAAAATACTACTTCCTTCTGTGGTACTTCTCAGTAGGCGGAAAGCAGTCCTCGCAAGAGGACATCCCATCTCCTTTTGAGTTTTATCAAATATTCCTTTCATGGTTTTGCCAAACTTTTTTCTTTTTTTTATTTGTTTTTTATCCCAAATTGCACAACAGGCCCATTACATGTTGTCTCACAAGGTCAAGGAGCAATGAAATGAAAAAATAAGGATCATACAATTCAGACTACCAGTGCAGCCTTCTAATCAATGCAGATAAACTGGCAACCCAAGAGCCACATTATAAAACACGTTTTCATATTAACGTGCAGTGCAATTCCCATGGAGATTAACTTTTCAAGATAAAATATAGCAATAAACAATAAACATGGCAGTGACAGGTAGACTGGTGCCATCTCCCACAGTATCCCCGAACAGAGAACAGGAGCTGGATATAAATGAGCCATACTCTGGATTCCAGAGCACACCACTGTCCCACCCTGATAGGAGGTTGTTTAAAATGTGGGCACAGGGTGTTGCTGGGCTATTGATGGCTCAGCCTACTGATACAGGTCTATGATCTATCTAGGCCTCAGTAACAATGGGTAGTCACCTTTCCTGCGCAGGTCCACTGGACACATACAGGGGATCACAGCCACTGCCATCGTTACCACAGCCTACTCCCCGCCCAACACGTACCCAGTATCCACAATCTTTATGCAGAATCAATCAAACATTCAAGAGACAAACCTCTAGTGTCAACATGGGCAAGGTGAATATTGTGTCTGGGAAGGAGCCATCGCTGTGTCCCCCAGCTCCTTATCTATGTCTATGTACTGGTTCTTGTTAAGCGCATATATCACCCTAGGGTCTCATAGCGCTTTTCCCGAGACTCAGAAACAGACAAGAAGGCTGATTGGAAAAAGGAGGTCGAATTTATAATAGCCAAGTCTTGAGGGACCTACGGAACTTCTTGTGGTCAACCTCAGTGCGTAGGTAGAGTGGCAGGGAGTTCCAATGAGTAGGAGCTAGTTTCGAAATTATCTGCTGCCATTCTTGACCGTACAAACCTTCGGGATTGTTAATAGATGTTTATTAGAAGAAGGAAGAGTTCTTGCTGGCTGATACATTTCCAGTTTGCTAGCCAAGTAATGAGGACCCTGTCCGTTGAGAGATTTATGGACAATACAGCAGATTTTAAAATGAATCCGCTTCTTGACTGGCAGCCAATGGAGAGCCTTCAGGCTGGGTGCAGAGGGGGATTGAGGGGTAAGGTTTAAAACCAGTCCAGCAGCTGTATTCTACAGAACCTGGAACTTAGTTAGAAGTTCTTCATTTATGGACGCAAATAAGGGGTTCCCCTAATCCAAACGGCTGATGATTAAGCCCTGGATCAGTGGCAAAGTTGAGGGTCAATCATTATGGCATGGTTGCGGGCTGTTACCTTCGGAAGGGGGCAAGTACCCAAAGTAGAAGGCCACCAATCGTTTGTCCATAGCACCTGGGCATTACCAAAAAGAACAATTTCCGTTTTGTTTGCATTTAGCTGGAGGTTGTTAGCCAACATCCAGTTGTTTATATCCAGCATGTATTGCCTGAATCTATGTTTAGTATCAGCAACGTCATGTACTAGAGTAATTAAGAACTGCGTTTAATCGGTGAACAACAGTGTGTCGAAGCTGTAGTCCTTGATAACTTTGGCCAGAGGGGATACATGTAAGTTGAAGAGTGTGGGGCTCAAAATGGATCCCTGGGGGACACCCCTGTTGATGAATTGGCTCTTGGACGTAAAGGCACAGATTTGAACTCTGGAAGTTCAATCACTTAAGTAACACCTAAACCAAGCCAATGTGGGGCCTCTGACACCTGCCTCCCACAGCCGCTCCAAAAGGATGGAGTGGGAGATGGTGTTGAAGGCGGCCGACAGATCCAAAAGGACCAAGATGGCGGATTTTCGATTGTCCAAAGAATCTAATGCTATCCACCACTTCCAAGTAATGCCGTTTCGGTACTACGGAAGGCCCGGAAAACCCAACTGAGAAGAATCTAACACTTTATTGTTTTCCAGGTGTTTGATTAATTGCCCGTTTATCAGTGACTCCAGGATTTTACCGAACAGGGGAAGAAGGTAGATTGGTCGATAATTGTTTGGCAGTTCAGAATCTGAGGGGTGGGTTTCTTTAGGATGGGTCTATCTATAGCCTCCTTCCATCTAGTTGGTACCGAGAAATGTAGTAACGAGAGGTTAAACAGTCTTGTTAAGCTGGAAGTAATAGCTAGACTGATTTTTGATTAAACCTGGGAGGAAACTGGATCAGTGGGAGAACCTGATTTTACCCTTTTATGTGCCAGGGTGACTTCTTCCAGGGAGAATTCAGAGAATTCGTTAAGGGTAGAAGCCATCAAAGAACAGTTGTCCTCTAGTCTCTGAATTGGTGTTTGAGTGGTAGTGTGAGGAAACTGGCTGTAGATACTGTCAATTTTATCAACATAGAAAGTAGATAGTCAACCCACTGCTGTGAAACTAATTGTGGGGGTTAGAGAAGGAGGATTTGTGAGTTCTTTCAGAATCTTAAACAATTCTTTATGGGAATTGGGGGCTTTATTAATTCTTTCCCGCAGAGCTCCCTAGAACTAACCCCGGGTAGAGAACTCTGCTCCGCCAGTGGAGTTTACTGAGTGTAGCCTACTCCGTGCTCCGTCGACAACGCAGAGGTCTGGTGTAAAGCTCGTACTCCGTACTGGAGTCAGCTGCCCCTCCCTAATTTAATTATATTTTAAAAAGGCACTTATCTGCTGTGGCGACTCCGGGCTGCCCTCCTCCTCGCTGTGGTCTCTATCTCCTCCTTGTCTTCGCTGTCCTTGCTCACGCAAACCTCCTACGTTGTACGTCTTGCATGCCCAAGCTGAGGACTCAAGATCATTTACTGGCAGACTGGCTACAGGAATTGCCGAGGATACCGCCAACTACTTTTGGCCAGTAACCCCTTCCCATTCTTAAGATTACCATTGCAGTTATGTTGTCCGCATTGATGACTGGGAATGTCTCACCAGTCCGATACTTTCATGTAGTGACACTTGCACCTGTATCCCCCAGTGCATCAAATGTGATCCCATTTGAGGCTGTTGTCTGTATTTCTCCAGGTTACTGGGCCAGATAACAAGGACAGCTACATCCACCCCACCCTCAGACTAAAGTTGCTTCAGTGAGCTCACTGACATTGTTGGTGCTCACCTGGGATCCCATCTTGAGTCTTGCCACTACAGGTGCACTAGGGGGATTCTTTTTGGGACAGATAGGGGCTCCAGTTCAGTGCCCATTGACCCTAAACTGAAAACACCAAGCGTTCTTGGGAACCCACTTCTTACCCTGGTAACCACACTTGGTCTGCGTATTGGCTCAGGGCCCACCCTCTTGTACAGGATTTTAGGGTCCTTAAGAATGCTTTTTTTTTTATTTCTAGACTGGTCACCATCTTTCCCTTAGGGTGGCTTAGCAACCCCTTTATTTTGGTCACCCCCAACATGAGTTGTCTTGGTTATGCTGGTCTTGACCAGAGTGGTCTGCCTTCTTTTCCAACTCTTTGGGAGAAAATGGACCTAGGTCTACCAGGTACTGATTAAATTCAATTCAATTTTTCAGGAACACAGTTACTCTATGGATGCTATTTCATAATAAGATTATAAAGCCAATCATAGTCTTGACCTTTGCTACCTTTCAACCGCCCACTAGTTTTTTTGACTGAGAAGTCGACTAAATCTACCCAGGTCTGACTCGGGGTTTTTCGAGTTTCTCTGAACCTGATCCTGTACTCCTCAGTGGTGAGTCCAAAGGCCTCAATCAGGGTATACTTTGAGTTAACAGGACACTGCATCTGCCTCATTCAGTGTCAGGGACCTATCCCTTCACTTGCCCGAGAACAGTTCCCAGAGAAGAAAGCCGCAATACTTTTGGCTTAGTTTCCTTATTCTCAAGCCATCTCAAAGGCCATAAATCATTTGGTGATATCATTACCCATTGTATATTTGGGGACAATCCCTTTAATGATCCTAGGGTTAAAAGGTTCACCTTTCTCCCTATTTAAAACTTTGCTACCACCAGAGATGGGTCCTTGGCCCATATTCGCTCTTTCCGGTTCTATAGCCAAGCGTTTAGCCTCTAATTCTATCTTCTTGGATAGTTTTTGAAGACCCGCGCCTTCACTGTCTACTTCTCCTGGGGTACTGTCAGTACTCCCATTGCTGCTATCAGGATTGCTGCAGGAATCATCATCTACTTCATCCAAGTCTGCATCCTCTTTCTCTGTTCAGTTAGTGGTTTCCTAGCCTGTCAGGGGTCCAGCATTTTCTGCAAGCAACTTTTGCAGATGTGCCCTAGTGTCTAGACCCCATGACAAAGTTCCAAGCTTGGCAGAGGGTCTTAAGTTGGGACAACTTAAGATTCCTGCAGGGCTCCTGGTTGAGCTCCTTAGAGGGTGCTCAGTCTTAGTGTTAAAGTAGTTGGGACCTTGTTTGCAATTTACAAAAAACTTAAGCAAAACTTCTAAAGGGTCTAACAGACTAAGATTATTTTAAAAATCTAAACAGTTCAAATTGGGGAACTTAACACAAAGACCTACCAGCTATTTTGAACAATTTAGAAAAAATGTAAATTGTCAAAAGTAGTATAAGCCAAGGACAATTTTGGATTAATTAGTTGTATCACCTATTGCCCACGTGGTAAATGGATGTGAATCTTGTATACCACCGCTGCACCAACAATGTAGTAGGCTAGCCCTTTATATAGTATACCAAACAGATGTATATTTTGCAAAGAGTTTGCATATTCCCTTATGAGTGAACAGGAGCTTGGTCTAGCAATCCCATGGTGCTCTTTTAGGGGATAGTGTGGACAAGCAGCATTAGACTTATCCTGAAGAAGTGTTAGAGATCTGCAATACAGACACAGCCAATAAATGATGCACACAACTCAATAAAGAGATTCACACCAATTTATAAAAATAACTCTTACCCTTTATATAACTTTTGGGGCCAAGATCATTGAAATCAGGTAATTGCGTTTGGAGTTAGTAAGTTTTACAGGTTTGAAAAATCAACAGTGCAATTTCTGAAACGATAATGTTATCCTATGGAGGAAAGACATACACTGCATGCAGGTACTTCACAGCAACCTATGGGACCAATTTCCTAGACTTAAGGAAAGTATGGCGCACGTTTCAAGGCAGCAGCAACTGTGAACACTGGGCTGCACTGGGGCAGCCAGGTGCAATTGTGCTTTTCAACGTCCAGAGCCCAATGTCCCATGAGGATTGGTCCAGTTAAAAAGAGGCTGCAGGTTTAGACTGGCAGACTTGTCTGGCTGAACCAACAGGGGGGGCTCAGGTCTTGCGATGCTTGGGGACGCACCTTTGGTCTTTTTCTCCACAGGTGACCGGTACAGGCAGGTTTTCATCACGGGAGACACTCTGGGCAGGCGGGTTGCACACAGAGGCTGCAGACGGCATCAAGGAGTCCCTTCATCACAAAGATGGCAGACTCTGAAATTTCGTATGCACTTCAGATAGTCCACTTTAAGGGTGGAACTAGCCTGAAGGTGAACACACCTTTCTGACAACTAATTTTCATACCTATCCAGGTGCCAATTGGGCGCTGGACAGGTGGGGTCAGCATCCTTTCCTTTAAGGAATGCCAGATTTGCATGCCAAAGGCAGTGAGCTTTTTGTAGCCCTCTTGCCTTGAAATGCTAATTTGAAAGGCTCTTACTTCTGGGTGTCAAACTTGTCTGTGTGGCAGGCTGGATAGGACCAGTCAATCAGCACACTAGTAGTGGGTAGGTTTTCCAGGGACACCTCTCAGGTGACCCCTAGAAGCATGGATTAATAAATACAACACTGGAATCAGTGTGGGCTTATTAGTAAGAAGTGTTTGATAATAGGCAGTCTTTGGTTTCAGTGAAGACTATGTAGCTGTGGAACCAATTTTTGGCCAGTGCCCACCACATATATTTAAAGTGGCTTCCCTGATCACTTATACAGGCAGTGACTGAACAGCATAGAGACATATCTGCTCATGCAGATATGTCCAGTTATGTAGTATAGTGCACCCTGCCTTAGGACTGTAAGGCCTGTTGTAGGGGTGACGTAACTATATTGCAAGCATTGTCTGCTGGTATAGGACACAGGCTGTGTGCCATGTCGTATTTTTACTTTTGTCGGCACCAAGACACGCAGCCTGCAATGGCAGTTTACATGAGCTTGGTGAGGGGTCCCTTAGGGTGGCACAATTCATGCTGCAACCCTTAGGGACCCTCTCTAGCCTCCATGCCCTAGGTACCCAGGTACTGTTTACTAGGGACTTACAGGGAGTGCTAAAGGTATATCCAGTTGGGGAAACAATAGTACATTTTTGCGAAAGAGATCTGGCACTAGAGACCTGGTTATCAGGAGCTCAGTGCCGTTTCGGTCAGAATTGCATCCAATACCAGGTAAAAAGTGGAGTGGACTATGTCAAAAAGAGGTCATTTTCCTAAAGGTGGCAGCCCTGCTGTTGAAAGGAGTTGTTGCCAGAGCGGGAAATTTGGCAGCTGTGCTATTTCTAGTTCCCATTTAATGTTTACCTATTTTTGGAGAAGTTCATGATGCTGTGATTGGCTCGTGTTCTCCTGGCGCTGGAAGCAGAAGATTGGATGAAGTCCCTCAAATTGCTGAACATGTATTTTCACATACCAATCGTGCAGTCTCACTTGGAGATACCTGCACTGTGTGGTAGTGCCCACTCACTACCAGTTTGTAGTCCCATATGAACTGGCATTAGCACCTTGTCTCAAGAGGTCGGAGGTGATCTTATTCCTGTGCTTGGGTGACTGGCTGCTAAAAGCTAGTTTGCTGCAGTTATGTTGAACCACTTGTAGGCAACAGGTGATTGATTCAGCAGGTTTAGAGGAAGATTTACAATCCCTCTTTAAGGAACATGTGATCAAGCTGTTGAAGATGCTGACAATCAGGCTACCTCCAATTCCCTTTGTCATGCCCCTATTGAATCTAAACCTGATTCTGACCTTTTTGATGGGTGCTCCTTTTGAGGCTCTTTACAGTTGTCAGTTATTATTGTTGATTCTTAGACAGTGGCGGCTCCTCGACTAAGGCGGAAGAGCGTCGCCCCATTGAGCAATTCAAAACAGAAAAATAAAGTAACGCAATGTAATTATTTTATTTAACCATACTGGCTCAGTTGGTTGGGAGGCGGGACGGTTCTGGGCTAGGAAAGGAGTGGTTGGCACTTTCTAATTGTGCATGAATGTTTGGCCGGCCCGACAGTCGTGCACACTTTGCATGTTCTCCACCCAGGCTGCAATGCAGCCTAGGTGGAGAACATGCACAGCCTCCTAGTCCATGGCTGAGTGCTGAACCACAGCAGCCAAACCAATCACAGCGCTGCTGTAAGCCAGCATTGTGATTGGTCAGGGGAGACTCGGAGGCTGTGTGCTTCCTGGTTCATGCTGTCCGGGAGGTGAGAAAAGGATGGTGGATAGGCAGCGGCTGACCGTACCCGGGTAAGTGTTTTGTTTTTATTCCCTTAGCTCCCCTTCACCCATATGTCTCCTCCCCCCCCGCCCCCTCTCCACCCCAGTTTGGTAGCAGCCGCTTCTGTTCTTAAGACTGTGTTTTTCTGGTTGTAATTACATTGATGTCAGTGAGTTGGAAACACTGACCGTCTGCCTGCCATTACATATTCTTCCCAGACAAACTTGTCCTTAGAACTAAAGCGGCTATCTGCCCCATTCCAATGTTTACCTTGTTCCCCATCCAATCACAGAAATGGAGCAATTACTAGTTGGATGAGCAGCCGGTCTTTGGAAACACGCTAGCAGCAAAAAGGGCAAAGCGGTCTAGAAGAGGACTTTGTCTTTCTAGATAATATTTGACTTACAAATTTTCTATGTTCTCACGAAGAAGGAACTATCGGAAGGAATTCTTGCCCATTCCACGAAGACAAAGTTTGCCACCTCCGCTTTTGTCAGTGGCGTACCTATGTATAATTGCTGGGTGAAGGACTTGGCCTTCCCTTCACGCCTTTGCTAAGCATAATTGCTTGGACTCCGAGGTGAGAAGGAGTTGTCACTTTGTATGCTCAGTCCTCTAGTATTTCATCTTGTGACTATCGCCTTGGGAGAGTACGGATACTGGGCCACCTGTATGCTATTCAACAAATTCACATTTTCCGAAAGGACGAAGCAGGATGAGGAATCCCTGAGCTAATAAGAGCACGACGTAAGCACATCGACAGGTGAGGAGGTGTATGTACCAAAAGCCCCTCCACCTTGGACCTCATATGCAGACCCCTTGGACACAAAACTAGAAACCTGGGGTTCCGGATTAAACCGTTCAAGAATATACAGCAGTTGGGGAAACCGGGATTATTCAAGTCCGTTTAAGAAGGGGGTCCAGTAAATAAACCATTTTTCGAGTCTGCAAAAGAAGTACAAGAAAAAGTGCAAATATAAACTCCCTTTCATTCCAGGTATAACAACAATCAAATATACCACAAAGAAAAGTGTACATCTTGACTGTCTTGATAAAGATGGAATAACCAGATACCCATCAAAATGCGTCGACGCATTTCAATACATTATCCCGAGGACAAGTTGGACCTGTAGATACAAAACAGAGTATATGTATCCAGGCTAATCTTGCTAAAATTATTCTCAGGGAATTGTTGAGCAAAAAGAGAAAGCGTACTGTCTATCATTGTTCGTCCTCCCTATTTTTAAGGGTTCTCTGTGGTAAGTGTCATAAGATTTTGTTATGTCCTGATCTGATGAATTGTATTGTTTTTAATTATGCTGAAATGATGCATTGTGTTTTATTATAGGTGTTTTTATAATTGTGTTTTAATAATATTTACATGTACTAAAGAAATACATTGACTTGTTTGCATTGCATGTTATAGTAGTATCATTGTTTGAGTGTTTCAGAGACTTTGAGTGATTTTTTTTTTTTATGTGTTTTATATGAATTAAGAATTCCACTATTGATAGGGGGTTCTTGTTGATTGAGTAAATCAAGGGATAATTTGTTTTTTGTATTGATAGTACTCTACTCCCTTGGTTGCTGACAAGGGATCTCCCTCTGTTTAAACACATGCTATTCAACAAATACTGGGACTTACAATCTACATGGTGAACAATGCAAATATGTGAATACTAACTCCAGGGAACATAATATAGCCTTATAGCCCGCCGTAGTGGGCTATACCGGATATGGCCTGCTCCGGCATTAAAGGCCTGAGCCGAAGGCGAGGGACTTTAACAAGGGAGCTGGACTTTAATAGCCGGTATAGCTCAACTACGAAGGGCTGTAAGGCTATTAGAACATTCTGCCACTAGAGGGCAGAATGTTTCAACAAATAAAACAAAGGCCTCTCAGAGTTCGAGGGGTTTAAATTCCCTCGAGATCCGGGAGGCCTATGAAAACAACATTGGAATGTTGCTTTGCGGGCCTTTACCAGCATCTAATAGAGAGGAAAGCCTGTTAACTCACAACATCCTTATGAACATGTACCCTCGCATGACCAGGCGCATGTAAAACCTACAAAGGTGGTCTTGAACTCTGGACCTGATGAAATTTTTATTAACACAAATATTAAAGATAGAAAGAGTAAGGTAATCGCTGTTAATAGTAATGGTAAACCCTTTGACCTTTTTACGACCAGTGTCCCTAAAATTCAGAGGTTTTATACGGAAATGCATGAGGCATTGGTAAATAAGGTGATTAACTGGTTTTGTTACAAAAGGGGATGTAGATACATAATAAGGGAGGACATACTCAATGTTAAAAGGTTCACTGCTGGAAATCAGCAGAGGGTTTTATATCGGAGAGGCTTTTAGGGATAAGGTTTTAGCAGAAGGTTTTATTTCACTTGAATTACGCTTTAGACAAAAAAATTATAAAGCCCCGAGCCCTACACCTGACCCTCCAGCTGAAAAGAGCCAAATCCATCTCTATGTATTAGGCAGCCCAATTCTAGGGACTCTCAAAGCCCCATGAACACCTCAGACATTAATTGACTTGGTGATGGTAGTCTTGCCCCCCACACCCCACCACGAAATCAAAAGGATACCATTCTCCTGAAGTTGCAGGGACACTGTCTAATATATCCTCTACTCTAAATTCTTATATGAGGCCCAGGGGAGGGGCTATCTGTAATGATGTAGAAGAACACTTGACACCACAGGGAGAAATCACTCACTCCACTCCGAGGACCCAAAATTTGATGAAGGCCGATTGCTTAAACATGTTATCGTGGAATGTTGCAGGAAAGAAGTCCAAACTCCAAGATCCAGAGTGGGGTATGTTTGTTGACTCGCATCATATTATATGTTTTCAAGTAATGTCTGCTATTAATCCAATACATCGTCCAGGTTTCTTGACTTATAGCAAAAACACTGTCCCGTCTCCGGCAGGGCGGCCAACAGAAGGGCTTATGATCTGGTTAAGTCTGGACTTGTTCCCAGTGGTAAGAATGGTCCCTACTAACTCTAGAGACTTAGTCAACCTCAAAATCAAAATTACAACCCGAACAGGTCCAAGATATATAGCCCTGGTGAATATATATATTCAAACAGTCCCTCCAAATGCTTATTCTACTACAGTAAAATAAACTGACTTTATAGGACAGTTCAACGAGAAAGCTATCAACACCCGAATGTTGCCAACTGTTGTGCGTAACCCATTGGAAATGACACCCATAAAAAATTATAAGAAAATATCAAAAGTGAGTGCCCAAATTGTTGAACTAACTATTGATTATGGCCTGAAAATTGCAAATGGTAACACGAAATCTGATTGCCCGCCGTTCCCTCCCTTTAAAAGAGGCTTAAGTACCTCAAGAATTGATGAAACTGTATCCTCCTGAGGCGGAAGCCGGTAGTTAGCTGTTAATCTTTTAAAAATTGTGTGTCACTAATAACTATTGCTGATTTTAAAAGCACCTACCTGCCCAGGCACCACAGAAGTCTGATCCTGAGCACACCGCACAGCTGTCTCTGTGCTGTCAGCGGACCTAGAACCTACAAACAATTCACGGCGCCATTGCCGGCGTGCAGATAGGCCACGCCCCCTTGGAGTCCACGCCCCCTTCCTCGCTCGGTATATAACGCTGAATACAAGCGCTGTCTGCCAGAAACTGTATCCTCCTGAGGCGGAAGCCGGGAGTTAGCTGTTAATCTTTTTAAAATTGTGTGTCACTAATAACTATTGCTGATTTTAAAAGCACCTACCTGCCCAGGCACCACAGGACTCGGATCCTGAGCACACCGCACAGCTGTCTCTGTGCTGTCAGCAGACCTAGAACCTACAAACAATTCACGGCTCAATTGCCGGTGTGCAGATAGGCCACGCCCCCTTGGAGGCCACACCCCCTTCCTCGCTCGGTATATAACGCTGAATACAAGCGCTGTCTGCCAGAAACTATATCCTCCTGAGGCGGAAGCCGGGAGTTAGCTGTTAATCTTTTAAAAATTGTGTGTCACTAATAACTATTGCTGATTTTAAAAGCACCTACCTGCCCAGGCACCACAGGAGCACAGCTGTCTCTGCGCTGTCAGCGGACCTAGAACCTACAAACAATTCACGGCGCCATTGCTGGCGTGCAGATAGGCCACGCCCCCTTGGAGGCCACGCCCATCACCCCGTCTCCCTCGATAAAATATGTGCATTTACCGTACGCGCAGCGGGCGCGCCTAAGGCAAGCCCGTCTTCACCCGTCCTCGCCAAGTCATCGCCTCTCGCCGGTCCCCCTGCTCAAATTACACGGACGGCATACCACTACGATAAAGACTATCTCATTGCACTTAACCCGGGCCAACGCTGTGAAAAGCTAGTGGGCTGCATTGGACAGACTGATCTACATTGTAAATCCTGTAACTTAGTCATACCTAAGCCGAGCCTAACGCGACACAAAGCCAGTATGAGAAAACATACTCCGCTCCCGATTCTTCAGCTTAACGTCAGGTCCCTGGTAAAACACCACCCTGAGGTCAATACTCTATTGACCGATGAGAATCCAGACATACTGTTCCTGTGCGAAACCTGGCTCAAGGATGAGCTAACCAGCATTCCAAACCTTACGCTGCCGGATGGATTCTCTGATATCCATCAATAGAGACTCTAGGGGAGGCGGCATTGCCGTTATCTACAGAACGCTATACTCGTGCTCCTTTCTGAAGGAAGACATCACAGGATGCGAGTGCGCCCGCTTCAAAATCACTACTAGCCCTCATTTCTCCTTCTCAGGCCTTTTCATCTACCGACCCCCGGGGCCCACCTCTAAATTTATGGAGGAACTCTTAGAGGTAGCCCACGCTCTGGTTATTAGCTCCGCCAACTTTACCATTTTGGGAGACTTAAATCTCCACTTTGATTCCACTTCGGATCCTACCATCAGTAATCTCCTGGCGGATCTAACAGCCCTACAATTGATCCCTCTTATACAGTCCTCTACGCACTCTGCTGGTCACCTACTCGACCCTGTTTTCTCCAATATCCTGGAAGCCAGAGCCGATCCACCCAAACCTATGGATTGAACTGACCACTTTCTCGTCAAATTTGTGATATCGGCCGATATCCAATCCAACAAGGATTCGCCTCCATCCTGTTTTAAACGGCCCTGGCATAAACTCCAAAATAAGGATCTCTCCGCTATCTTAGGAGAACATATCCCCGTAACCACTAATTACATCAATACGTCTTATGCCTCCTTTCAGGACTGGATCACTAAAGGACTCGACGCCCTCATACCTGCCAAATGGACTAGAGGACGCAGCACCCCCTCCAATCCATGGTATGATGAAAATCTGAAACTTCTTAGAAAGGAATGCAAAGTAGCTGAACATAACTGGAGAAAGGATTATAAGGACAAGGACAAAGCTCTCTACCTGTCCAAACTTAAATCATATCATAAAGCTATTCGCGCGGCCCGCGCATCCTTCTATGCCAAGGAAATCGACTCCAGCTCCAATCCTACGAAAACCATTTTTAAACTGGTTCAAAAGCTGCAAAACTGTGGTAATCCTGCCCCGGGTATCTCTTCCACTCAGCAGTGTGAGGACCTCGCCACCTTCTTTATTGAAAAGGTGAGGAAAATCTAGAACACCTTCTCACAGAATCTCTCTGACCTCACTAGTTCCTCCAACTCCTCCTTTATAGGCACCAGACTTACCTGTTTACCTGCAATCTCCCACAAGGATCTAGCTAAACTCTGTAGAAAGGTGAAATCCGGTGCCCCTTCAGATCCCATGAGACCGGCTCAATTTCTAGAGGCTCTAGACTTCTTTCTTCCATCCTTGGCCACACTCCTTAACCTTTCCTTCTCCTCGGCAACCGTTCCCACACGCTGGAAACAAGCATGGGTCACCCCCATTTTCAAAAAGCCGACCCTGGACCCCACAAAGCCGGAGAACTATAGGCCCATCTCGCTGCTCCCTTGGGTGTCCAAACTAGCAGAAGCCCATGCTAACACCGTACTATCAGACCACATGGCCCAAAACAACATCTTGGACCCTTCCCAACACGGGTTCAGGCCAGGGCATAGTACGGAGTCCGCCCTTCTATCCACCACCGGACATCTCCGAAGGGTACTAGATGCCGGTCAAAGTGCTGCGGTGATACTACTCGATCTCAGCGCAGCCATTGACACGGTTTCCCATAATATCCTGCTGAGTCGCTTGGAAAACATAGGGATCAGCCACCTGGCCCTCGAATGGTTCCGCTCGTTCCTGACGAACAGATCCTTCCGTGTCTCAGCACCCCCGTTCACCTCCCGATCACACTCTATCGGCCAAGGAGTCCCGCAGGGTTCGGCTCTCAGTCCATCCCTTTTTAACCTGTACGTGCAGCCTCTCGCGGCAGTGGCTAGAGAATGGGACCTCACGCTGGTGTCGTACGCCGACGACACACAGCTAGTAATCGCCCTCAACTTCTGCCGCGAGATTCAGGGATGGACTGGCTACAGTCGCCCATTGGATGATGGGTAACTGCTTGCAATTGAACGCAGGGAAAACCGAGGTGCTGCTCCTAGGTAAGAACCCCAGGTGTTGGAGCGATCACTGGTGGCCCCCCTTGCTGGGCCCCACCCCACCCTCGAAAGCTCTGGTAAAAAACCTGGGAGTTTGGTTGGACTCCTCACTGAGCTACCAAACTCACACCAAAAAAATAGCAGCTACGTGTGTCGGCCTATTGAGAAGCCTTAATCCCATACTAGGGTTCTTCGACCACAAAACACGTCAGCTCATAGTCCAATCCATCATCCTTTCCCGTTTAGACTATGCTAGGGTCCTATTGTTAGGCGCTAACAAAGCTGAGACTAACAGGCTTCAACGAATTCAGAATTCTGCGGCCAGGGCGAAAGTTGGCCTTCCTAGAAGATGCTCTGTTAGAGCTACCATACAAAGACTCCACTGGCTGCCAGTGGAGGCCCGAATTCAATTTAAGGCTCTTATCACTGCCTTTAAAATCCTCAAAACTGATGGCCCTGAACTCCTCCGTCCGCTTTGAACACCCTACACCCCCCAGCGCAACCTCCGCTCCCTAGGCCAACATCTGGTAGTGGTCCCCTGCACGAAACTCTGCCGTGTCGGGGGCCGCTCTTTCAGGCTTCTCGGAGCAAAACTCTGGAATTCCCTCCCCCTGAACATCCGCCGCCTTGACAATCTGTCTGCTTTTCGTAAGGCAATAAAAACTCACCTATTCCCACTGCCTTAAGCCTTTGGTCTCCCAACTCTCTCTCAGCAGGTTATGCTACGGTTTCTCAGCGCCGGGACGCCCCGTTGCTGGGGCAGCTGTCGCGCTTCAACAAAATCGTAACATAACATAACATGATATATTAGTAGATAGTGATTTATTGCCAGCCCTACGTGACGTGCTGGTTGTTCCTAGACTGCATAGTGATCATCCGGCACTAAGCACAATTTTTTCAATGGCCCTCTTTCAGAGATGCAAAAATGGACCCTGTCGTAACTATGCCTTCAATTATCATAACAAATAACTTAAGAAACAATAAATGGGAGCTCTGGTGTTAGATGTAAATAAAATTAAATTTCTATACAATCTTTTTGTGTATAACTTTCCCAGGTCGATATCACAAATATTTGCAATATTAATTTTATTTCTCTACATTGCGAACTAATGGTCACACTAAGGCCATGTTTTGTGACGGAACAGAAAAGTATCTCCACCCCCAAAAGAAACTTTCATAGATTCCCATTGCTTGTATCATTCCCCGTCGTCGGAATGGGAGCCTCGGTAATTATATATATATATATATATATATATATATATATAGATATATATATATATATAGATATATACATATATATACCTAGGTAAATACACCCTAATAGGTGTAAAAAAGTAAAAAATTAGGCCTAGGCCTAATTATATTTTGTAGCCTATTGGTGTCATTATGTAAAAAGACCCAAAAGTCCTCTTAGCAACCAATCAGATCAGCCTCACCCTGTGGAACCTTCCTGAGAAAGCTCAGAGCCTCAGATTTTCTACCGCATCGTTGGTGACAGGGAGTCTCCTTAGAGCTCTGCTCTAACTTCAACTTGAGGTACTATTTAAGCAGTTTTCTGACAGGATTTCTTTCAGCTTTACTATGGCTGATAAGGAAAAGAAGAGCCTTTTCAGGTCTTGTGCCACTTGTGGCAAAAAACGACTTTATACTGAGGATAAACATAATGACTGTATATACTGTTTATACCCCGACCATAAGGCAGAGGGTTGTAGAATATGCAGGATGATGCCAGTGAAAACCCTCCGTGATCGTGAAGGAAGGCTACTTCTTTGGCTCAGGAAATTGGAAAGGAAGGAGGTAGTGGTATCTAGTGATGAGGAAGATGCCAGATCATCATCTTCTAAGACATCTTTGAAGAGGGGTGGATCATCTGTGGAGGTTTCATCTGAACCCCCCTCAAAGGCTATACGTGGGACCTCTGATAGGTCTGGCAAGCCCGGGCCTAGCGAATCTCCTCACGAGAGTGTAAAGGAGAGGGACAGGCAAGCACCTCAGGTGCAGAAGGCTAAACTGGATGAGAGCTCGGCTGGGCCTTCACATCAGGAGAAATTATCTAAGTCCTTCAAAAAACCAACTGTAGAGGCCTCTACAGTGGTCAAAAAAGGCACTAAAGCCTCTGTGGTGAATTTGTCTCCTCAGTCGTCGACGAGCCATCCAGCGACGACGAGGACGACGAAAGCGTCGACGAGGACTTCGACGTCGATGCCGTCGACGAAGACTGGGTCGACGACAGCGTCGACGACGATAACTACGTCGCCGGTTACCACCTCGTCGACGAAGACCATTCCGTCGTCGACGACCATTCCGTCGACGGTGGCAATCTCGACGGCGACTATCGCGTCGACGACGACGATCCCGTCGACGATGACGAGCCCGTCGACGATGAAGGTACTCTCGTCGACGGTCCCGTCGACGACGATTCAAAATGAAGAGATGGTGGATTCGTTTTTGACGCCGTCGACGGCAGGTGCTACAGAAGGCACCAGGAAGAGGAGGATAACTCCGGATATGACTTCACCTAGAAAGGTGCCATCATTACCTCCAGCCCTGTTGTTGGACGAAGAGGATTACTCGGAGGAGGAGAATGAGATGTATGGGGATGCATACAGTCCATCTCAGTTGAATCTAAAATACCATGATTCTGACCTAGATGAGGAGTATTATTATCGGCAGGAGCAGCGTCCACAAAAACAGGTCGCATACCAGGAAACCCAGGCACAGCAGGGCATGGTGACGATGCCTATGAGTCTTTTGACAGACTTAAGAGCAATGCTGGAGGAGTATAGGAGCAGACAAGGGTCGCGACCAGTGGAAGGTCAAGCGCAGGTTCAACCGCAGGTGGTGGCAGCTCAATCGGTACCACCTTTACAGGGGGAAGAGGAGAGAGAATATCCTCGGCAGACACAAGTCCAAGTAGATACCTCGGATGAGGATGATGCAGGGGACAACCAGGATCAGGATCCTGATAACGAATGGAACCAGTATATAGCTCCGGATCCGGCTTCGCCAGTGCCAGACCCGGTCGATTCACCTCCGGCTGATGTGGGAGGTTTCTTCAGTTTGATGGAAAGAGCCACGGCACGCTTTAAGCTCACCATGCCTGCAACATCTACGGATTGTTTCTTGTACGATTTTAAAGAGGCATACGGTAAGGCGGTGCGTTCGATTCCCATTGTAGAGCACATATGGGAGGAAGGAAAGAAGGTGATGCAGTCCCCAGCGACGGTCATTCCAACTCTTCCACGCTTGGAGAAAAAATATAAAGCTCCTGATGACAGTCCCGCCTGCTTGATTGGACAACCTAGACCAGACTCGGTCATATCGCAGGCGGCGCAGAAGAAATCACGGAATCCTTCGGCCACCCTCACAACTCCACCAGACAAGGAGGGTAGAAGGTTAGACAACGCGGGGAAGCGTTTTTCGTCTATGGCTAGCTTGTTGGTCTGAGCGGCGAATGCCTTGGCGATTCTAGCAAGATACGACCGCCAGATGTGGAGTGATGTGGCACATTATGTGGACCTTCTAGCGGATGACCCTAAAGCTGAAGCACAGAAACTTCTAGAAGAAGGACAACGTTCTTCTTCGGAAATGATTGATTGCGCGATGGACATCGCCACCATATCTTTCCGTGCTCTGGGCAGCGCGGCGGTTCTTCGGCGACAGGGGTGGTTACGAGCGACTTACTTCCGTCCAGAGGTCCAGAATAGGATTTTGGACTTGCCCTTTGATGGGGACATGTTATTTGGGAAACATGTCGATGAGATCCTACAGGGAATAAACAAGGACACAGAGACAGCAAGGGCTCTGGGAAACCTACAATATAGAAAAACACCGTTCCGTGGAGCAAGAGGAAGAGGCTTCACTTCACCAAGAGGAGGCTATCAGCAGCAACGGTACTCGCAGCAGTCGCAGTCGTACAGACCTCAGTACGGCAATCAGTATTATCAGCGACAGTCACAATCTCAATCGTTCTCTCGTCAGAACGCTCGAGGACGAAAAGGGCGTCAGGGCAAGGACGCTGGCAAGCGTCAATAGTGGCCTCCTGACTCTGCCAACTGTTCCTCCGCTTCTGGGATCTCCAGTGGGCGGCAGGATATCACAACATCTGAGCAGCTGGGAAGAAATAACATCGGATCAGTGGGTATTGAACATCATCCGAAATGGGCATACCCTAGAAATCCAGGAATTTCCACCTACAAGAGCTCCCCACGCCACTACTTCAAAACATCTAAACCTTCTACAAAAGGAAGTTCAACAAATGCTTCCGAAGGGGGCGATCCAACGTGTTCCCCTATCACAAAGAAGAGAAGGTTTCTATTCAAGATTTTTTCTGATCCGCAAAACGAAACAAAAGTGGCGTCCGATCCTGGACTTAAGGGAGCTCAACACCTATCTCGTGAAGCTGTCGTTTCGGATGATTTCACTCCAGGACATATTGCGCCTCTTGAATCCAGGCGACTTCATGGCTACATTAGACCTGGAGGATGCCTATTTTCATATCCCGATCCATCCAGCTCACAGACATTTCCTTCGCTTTACAGTAGGCAAGAGTCCCTTCCAGTTCATGGTGCTCCCATTTGGATTAAAATCCGCTCCTCGGATATTCACAAAGGTGCTGGCCCCGGTAGCAGCATTTCTGAGAAGACAGTCGCTGGAAGTATTCCCGTACTTAGACGACTGGCTGCTGAAGGCTCCAAGCTTACAAAAGGCATCAGAAGCAGTGAACACGTGCTTAAACCTCTTTATTCATCTGGGTTTGCAACTCAACAAGGAAAAATCAGTTCTTCAACCGGCAAGTACGGTGAAGTTCTTGGGAGCGATACTCGATACTCAAGGGTGCAAAGCCTTCCCATCGGAAGAGAGACAGATGAAACTCATGTCTTCAGCCGCTCGATTGCAGAAGAGAAGTTGGATAACAGTCAGGATGTACAAATCTCTTCTAGGGTCGATTTCATCCTGTATTCAATTGATTCCGCACTGCAGGCTGCGAATGCGCCCCTTGCAGGAGGAACTGGACCTTCAGTGGAGACAAGTGGAAGGGTCGTGCGACGACAGAGTGACGGTTACCCAGCAGATGAAGCGGTCGGTTTCATGGTGGCTGAAAAGATCTCACCTCACAGTGGGTCTCAGTTTCAGGGCGGCACCGGCTCCTCGCGTCATTACCACGGACGCTTCCCTTCAGGGTTGGGGAGCGGTCATGCAAGACCTCCAAGTCAGTGGTCACTAGACTCCGGGAGAACGTCGCTTACATATCAACGTTCTGGAGCTAAGGGCTATTCGGTTGGCGATGTTGGCTTTCCTTCCAAGGATTTCAAATTCGGCAATCCTAGTGCGGACGGACAACACCACCGCAATGCATTACGTCAACAAGCAGGGAGGCACAAGATCGCCACTGCTTTCTCAGGAAGCCCAGATGCTGTGGGAATGGGCGATCTCACAGAACATCACGCTCGTGGCAGAACACCTTCCAGGAGTATGCAACACGAAGGCGGATACACTAAGCCGCCTGAGGGCAATCTCACACGAGTGGGAATTGGACAACACAGTGGTCAAGAACATCTTCTTCCGTTGGGGGACCCCAGCGATCGACCTGTTTGCAACACCAAAGAACAAGAAATGCCGGTGTTATGCAAGCAGGGAACACCATCGAGGGTCACTGGGGAATGCCCTTTCGATGTCTTGGTCAGGCGCGTTTGTTTACGCCTTTCCGCCATTTCCCCTGATTCCTGGAGTCCTCAAGAAACTCAAGATGGACAAGTGCAGGATGATACTGATAGCGCCTGCCTGGGCTCGCCAGTTCTGGTACACGGAGTTGCTTCTTCTATCGGAGAAGCAGCCCATTCATCTGCACCCCAACCAGACACTTCTGTCAATGTACAACGGCCAGGTTCTCCACCCGAACCCGAGCTTGCTTCAATTAACAGCTTGGCTCCTGAATCAGAAAGTTTAAGGATTTAGACATCTCAGAAGAATGCAGGAACATCTTGGCGCAAGCACGAGCTCCTAGCACTAATAAGACATATAGAGCGAATTGGAAGAGGTTCTATGTATGGTGCCAGAGAGAAGGAGTGCATCCATTCTCTTCAGCTCCGCATCAACTCTTGCCATACATTCTATCTTTGGCACAGGCAGGTCTGGCTCATGCTTCCATCAAGGTCCACTTGGCAGCTATTTCCAGGTATAGAAGAACAAGATCGGGCCCTTCTCTATTATCAGCAAGAGTAATAAAACAATTCCTGAAAGGACTGTTTAGAGTCTTTCCGCCAGTTCGGCCCCCACCTCCGGTGTGGCACTTGAATGTGGTCCTGGCTCAACTGATGAGATCGCCATTTGAGCCAATACATAGGGCGGACCTAAAGTTCCTATCATGGAAAGTGGCGCTTCTTCTGGCCCTCACCTCTGTAAGGAGAGTAGGAGAGCTTCAGGCTTTAACTATCAAAGAACCTTTCTTGCAGTTCAAGAATGATACATTGATCCTACGAATGAACCCCAAGTTCATTCCGAAGGTACCGACAGACTTTCATCTTAATGAACCAGTGGTTCTGAATTCCTTTTTTCCTCGGCCTTCAACCCAGGCTGAGAGGACACTTCATTCTCTGGACGTTCAGAGATGTTTGAAATTCTATCTGCAACGCACAGCTGGATTTCGGAAGACACCCCAGCTATTTGTGGCTTTTGGAGCCCCAAGGAAAGGATTTCCATTGTCAAAGCAAGGGATTTCTAGATGGATATCAAGTGCGATCCGTTTCTGCTACCAGGCGGCAGGCAAGCCTTTGCAAGGACAGGTGAAGGCACATTCCACAAGATCCATCTCAGCGTCAACAGCGCTGTTTGCTGGAGTATCGATAAAGGATATTTGCAGAGCGGCCACCTGGAGCAGTACTCACTCATTCACGAGGCACTACTGCCTGGAGGCGGCTGCAAAGGAGGATTCGGCGGTTGGACAAGCAGTCCTGAGAAATCTCTTCCAGTAAGAGGTGAGCTTTCCTCTCTTCCCTCCTCCTGTTGTTTTCAAACATTTCGTCTGTTATTCTATGGTGACTGATTTATGGTTGTTATAATTTGTGATATCATTGGTTTATAATGGTTCAGTAACTATGCACGAAATGTTTGAGGTATGCTAACTGCTATCTACTCTGATACAAGCAATGGGAATCTATGAAAGTTCCAATACTGGAGTAAGAAACAAGTTACTTACCTGTAACTTTAGTTCTCCATTATTGGTAACTTTCATAGATTCCCATGCGCCCACCCGCCTCCCCTGGGAAAGCTCACTTTAGGGCTAGGTGATTATGTGGCAAAGCAACGGCTACGAAAATCTGAGGCTCTGAGCTTTCTCAGGGAGGTTCCACAGGGTGAGGCTGATCTGATTGGTTGCTAAGAGGACTTTTGGGTCTTTTTACATAATGACACCAATAGGCTACAAAATATAATGAGGCCTAGGCCTAATTTTTTACTTTTTTACACCTATTAGGGTGTATTTACCTAGGTGTATATATATATATATATGTATATATGTATATATATGTATATGTATATATATATATATATATATATATATATATATATATATATATATATATATATATAATTACCGAGGCTCCCATTCCGACGACGGGGAATGATACAAGCAATGGGAATCTATGAAAGTTACCAATACTGGAGAACTAAAGTTACAGGTAAGTAACTTGTTTCTTCCTGAGAGCTATCAAAGAGGGCTTAAGACTAGAAATTACACAGGCTAGGAGTTGCTATAAAACTGTATTATCCAGAGCTTGAAGTACATGTAAGGAGACCAATGGCTGTTAATTGCCGGAGCCTTAGAAAAGAGAGACCACAAAACCTTTTGGAAATTACTATCTGTTATTCCTTTCAATGCCAACCATTTAGACCAGTAGTAAAACGGGATACATGGGTCATCCATTTTAGCGGTTTGTATGATGGTAAGCAGCAACAAAATAACCTACAAAGTCCTTCTTGAGGCGGAAATTGTGGGAATACTATCCCACGAAGAGAATAGTGAATCTGTCACAACTATAGCTCATCTTAGTTTTACTTTACCTGAAACCTATTGAGTAGTAAAACAAACAAAAAAATAAAAGGCCCCAGTATTGGATGGCAAACCAGGTGATCTCTTCCTGTCTCTACCAGATATCTGGTCCCTGAACCTGAATGCACTATTTATTAGCATTTTAAAAGGTAACTCAATCCCTTCAAAATGGCATTGAGCTGCTATAATACTAATCTACAAAAAAAGAGAAAGAACCAGCCCCTCTAACTATAGAGCTATAAGCTTGTTAGATACTACAAAAAAAGCCTTTTGTAGGCAGGTTGTGTTCAAACTTAATGAATGGATAGAACAGAACAATATTCTAGAAGAGGCAAAAGCATGATTTAGGACAGCAATCAGTACATTGGACCAGGTCCCCTGCTTCAAGGTGTAACTTGGAAATAGGTCACCTTGAAGTGTGATCATCTATATGTTGCGGTCATTAATCTGAGAGCGGCATTCTACCTGGTCCCAAGGGAAACATTATGGGAAGTTCTGGATGAGTATGGTATCCCATTAGATGTATTAAGAATACTGAAAGTTCTCCATTCAAATACGTACGCAAATGCGAGATGGAATAGCGTAGGGGACCTGACGAACCGGATTGAGATCAAGCAAGGGGTCAGACAAGGTTGTGTCCGGTAAAACTGAGGTCCTCTTCTTCCACCAATCCTCCCCTCTTGACTCCAATCTTTGGTGGCCCCTTGAATTAAATACACCCCCCTTACCCAAAGAATCTGTGAAAAATCTTGGGGTTAGATGGGACACCAGCCTTTCATTTCATAAACAAATCCAAATGGTGTCTGCTGCATGCTTCTCTAAAATCAGGATGATAAAAAAATTCATTAATTTTTTACCTAATAACACCAGAAGAACAATCATCCAAGCACTGATTACGTCCCATTTGGATTACGCCAACGGCCTCTATATTGGACTCGCCTCCGGCCTTTGCCATCGACTTCAGATGGTTCAAAATGCTGCAGTCCGCCTGGTCTTGCGTGATCACATTTCCCCTCATAGACAACGTCTTCACTGGCTTCCGATCAAACAAAGAGCAGAATTCAAGGCCCTAACTTTGACCCATCGAGCTGTCAGGGGCAAGGGTTCTGCATACCTCTCCTCCTCCCTCCGCCCCTACAGCAACACCAGACTCCTCCGCTCCAGTTCCAAAAAATTTCTCGTCATCCCTAAATTCAAAAAAGTACGCTCAGGAGGCAGAACGTTTCAAGTAGGTGCTACCACCCTCTGGAACAAACTCCCTCAATCTATTAGACTGATCCAAGAAGAACTTCCATTCCGAAAAGCTCTGAAATCATTTTTATTCTGTTAAACTCCATTAAGAGCTAAATATCAGCATACTTCCACACAACGAGCGCCAGGACACCCCGTTGGGGTAGCCGTGCGCTATACAAGACACACTAAATATATAAATAAACTTTTTAGTTTATATATCAATGGAGCTGTGAGGAAACTGAAGGAATGCAAACATGAAGCCCCTAAATTGACAGGAGTGCCTACTGCGATTCTGATATTTGCGGATGACATGCTACTAATTTCGAGGACATCTTTGGGGTTACAATCGGAGCTGAACGCCTTTGTTACTTTTTGTGAGGTAAGATGACTAGAATTAAACCCAACTAAATTCAAAGTCATGACCATATGCCCCCACAGAGTTTATAGAGCAAACGCGACAATAGAGGGAGTCCCTCTAGAAAAAGTTTCATATTTTGATTACCTGGGTGTGAGGCGAAGCTACAATCACACGTGGGGGGCCCAGTTAGAAATAAGTGGTCATCCTTCAACAGAAAGCCTCTCCAATAGAGACAAAATATAGGAATGCCTCAGGAGGAGCTGTGTACCCGGTTACTACTGTGTACAGAGCCTCAGCGGTAACATCGGCGATATATGGGGCTATGCTACAACAGAGACCCTCATTAAAATTGAAATTAAGTTTATTGAGGCCCTTCTTAAACTTCCCTCAAGTTTGCATATTACCCCATTGAGATTAGATTTAGCTCTTAACCCAATACATTTAACTGTCTTAATAAAACCATTGTTGTATTAGATTAGACTCTGGTCAACTCAAGAACTAGCAATATATAGGGATTGTGTAAAATATCTCCGCGCTCTTGATAGGGAAAAGAGTACTCCCTGGCTGAAGGCTATAAAAGAAACATCACACAGAATAGGAATGAGCGGACTATGGACGTCCCTAGAGCAGATTACTAAAGGAGATGCACAGAAAGCAAAGCACCTGTATTGGGCGCCTGACCCCCCGCCTTGCAGCTCTAATACATACAGATCAGTTGGGTTTCATTCCAAGGAAAAGTTCCCTACACAAACTGAGGCGGCTCTCACACACATCATGCCCTGCAACTGCAAGAAAACACTTATGCCCTGGCACTCTTGGATACTAAGCAATTGTTCTATTCTTTTGATTGGAATTATTGTGGCAGGTGCTAAAGAAGTTGCACACAGGTCCTAGGTATATACAGTGGATTTAGTTGCTTTACAATGACCCGCTATCAGGTGGTGAGGTATCTGATGCATTTTGCCTATATAGGCAAACCAGACAATAGTGCCCATTGTCACCACTCCTATTTGCACTCGCCAATAGCAGAGAGATTGCGCAGGATGCCGGGCCCTTGGGGCATCATCATAGTTGGATAGATCTTACGTGTGGTCTCCCACTATGCTGATGATGCGCTGATATATCTGAGGCAGCTAGAGTATTATGTACCGATACTTCTGAATGTGATGCAAGAATTTGCAGAAATATCTGTGTTAATCCAGTGAACTTGAAACTGTTTTCGCTGGAGAGGCTGACTGGAGTGGCGCTCGGGGCTCTTCCCTAGGTGGGGCTCCCCTGGGAGTCAGATGGAGTGCCATACTTGGGGGTGTGGTGGGTGAGGAGGAGATTATGGTCAGGCTTGCTTATACCGAGCAGATGTTCTTGTATATGAATATCGGGAGGGTGGTCGACCGGATACATGCAGCAGTTAGGTTCTGGAGAGATCTCCCCGTCCCTGATAGGCAGAGTCGATTTAGTAAGGATGATCATGTTCCAGAGATGTCTATACGTACTTCAGGGCATTCTGTGTGCCATTCCCAGGCACTACTTTAAAACTATAGAGAGCCTTATGGATTGGCTTACTGTGGCGAACAAGTGGAAACTTGTCCGGTTGTCTACACTTAAAAGGACCTGGGGCCAGAGGGGACCAGATGTTTCCAATATAGAGCTGTATTACAGGGCAGCAGTCTTTCCTGCGGCTGGACTCTGAAGACAACTGAGAAAAAACACTTCTGTGCATTCTCATGCTGGGACGTTATTGCCTGTCTTGTTGATGAAAGGAGCGAGGATACGCCCAGATATGCCCTATTTTATAGGCCAGGTGTGCGGATTGTGGGAGGGGGCTTTCAAGAGTGCTACATCATGCTCGTTTGCCCCATACATGATACTATGGACCATACAGCAGTTCCTAAAAATAGTGGAGGTTATGTCAGTGCAGCGATGGAGGGACATAGCTGTAACTCGCTAGGAGACTTGTATCCTGGTGTGCGGTTTGACACCACGGAGGACGCTGTGGATTCCTTTGCCCTAGAAGCAGAATAGTGTTTACAGTATACAAAGATCTCTGCAATAGCCAGGGACTTGTGGCTGACCTTTTTGGACACACTGCCACACACTAGTACCTTGGTGAAACGATGCACATGGCGTGGACTATTTGAGAACATCCTGGGGAAGCTGCTTTCTGTTGAGGCCAAATGAGAGAGTATACTTCAGGAACCCATGACCCCAAAAGACTGGGTACATGTACATGAGTTGGTACAAATGATGAGCTCCAATGCCAGATTTAAATTGGTACAATACACCTACGTTCACCAGACCCATCTCTCCCCTAAGGCATTACATGCAATGTATAATACCAGGACCAATAGTTGTGCATGCTGTGGGGGGCCTGGTGGTAGACTTCATACACATGGTGTGGACTTATCCGTCCCTGTCTTACACCTAGCAGGCAGTGCTGCAGAACCTTAACAGGGCCACTGGTTGGCCATACAGCCTAAGGCTGTATGGCCATACAGCAGTTGCTGCTAAGGCTGATTCCTTCTACCAATACCTAAAAACTTTGCTGAAAGTTTGTGCTGCTTGGCATCATGTTGCTAAACGATGCATTACTATAAAATGGTGGGGGCGTTCCCCCAAGATATATGGACTGGCTCCGAGATGTTTCTGAATGGGCGAATACTGGGAGGTGCGCATGAAGCATGTCAACAGGCATGAGAAGCTGGAGGATTATATGATGGGTTGGGCAGTCATGTTGTCTAACTTGAAAATAACCACCCCACTTGTCCCCGCCAAGGGTGATCCACCTGGGGAATCCATAGTATGATGGACCTGACAGCCACAAAATCACTGTGACGGTGGGGAATAGACGGGATCCTGCACCATGCAGGAATGTATCCCCATGAGAATGTTTATACCAACCAGGGGTGAATGGTCTAGTCTTGGGGACATTTGCGGGGGGGGGGGGGGTCGTTGGGGTTTAACTGGTCTCTTTGAGGATTGTATCCCGTTGACGAAGCGTAAATCTGCTGATTGTTGCTGATGCATATTCTATCCTTTGAATCTTTAATAAAGATCATTTGAAAGAAAAAAATCCATCAAAAGAAAACTTTACTCTCTGTAACTATCCTTGTAGTGGATACTTCAATGTACCTGGAGATTTTTCACAGATCCCACCGGCCTTCCTTTTCTGAAGGATGGTCATAGGCCTTATCCAACCATTAAAGATCTTTCATTATTTGCTGTTGAAGGGGACTTTAATTAACAGGACATGGGCAGGTAAACTTGAAAGGGAATTCACACCGTCCATACTGCAGTAACCATATTGATGGATAGTTAGGAACTTGCTCTCAACCATTATAAAACATTTTTCTGACCTGTAAATGATGATCTGCCGCTTGTGACTGCGTGAGAGAGGGCTTGGCAAAAAAAATGTTGCGTAGCTAAAAGCCAGCAGTACGAATAAAATGGCTTTAATATTCTTAATCATTCAAAGAAACTTTATTCCCAATATCTGAATGTATAAAATACAAATTATAAAACATATAACCTGTACAGACGTTCAGTCTTTTTATTATGTGTTTATGTCTGAGTGCACATGGATTTGGTATAAATGAATTATCTGGATCAATGACTGGCAAAGAACCCCAAACTAAACAATTACCAGAGAACATGAAACAAAGAAAATCTGAAGCTGGTTCACGGTATGTTTATTGCACTGAGATGACATGTAGCAGGAAAGTAAAAGTTACAACCTTCTAGCATGAATCGAATAGCAACAAACACGTTGGGATGTTTTTGTTATGATAGAGCAGGAAAGGCCATTGTATGGGATTTCAATGTATACAGTGAGTGGATACTCGCCAGGCCATAATCGACATGGCTGATGGCACCAATGGGCTCAATTCAGCTACACCTATAGATTCAAAATACACAAGACATCAACAAATTGGAGGGAAAGAATGGGGGGGTGTGGATGTAAGACATAATGAACGGAAAAAGAGATAATCTCGAGTCTCAAAATTACCTGAGCAATGATTGTAGAGACTCCCAAAGTCGTCAATTGCCAGTTTAGTTTAGCTGAGGCCCAGGGAAATCTAAAGTGAGATTGTCAGAAAGTAATGTCTTTGGTTTCCAAAAGCATCAGAAAACATTGGAGTGTATGGCCTTCTCTACTCGTTCTATATTTTCTGTGCTCTCTTTGAGTCCTCTGTTTTTTTTCGGCCTCATGTATTCCTGGAGTCACGATGATGATCCTTCTATCTGTCTAAAGATTCGAAATTTCATTGACTAGTTATATGGACCCAATTTGATTATAAATAAGAATAAACTGGGCTGTATTCTTACTTGATACACACTCTTGATCACATATTGTCATGTGTATATCACTTGTATGAGATCACTGAGCACATTTCTCATACTCACCCACCCTCTATGTGATCACAATGTTTTTAATGTTTATTTTTATACACAATTAAAAACTTTTTTTATAATTTGATGCATTTGCTCATTGACTGTGATATCCATGATCTTGAGCCATCGTCCAGACATCAGTATGTCACTTCCTATTGTGTACTGTACCCACACTCAAGCAGGTGAGAATACAACACAAATTTGCAACATTAGACCTGCTCTTTGGAAAACGTTGTATAGCAGTACACTAGTTATCAAACGGGGGCCTCAATATATTTGAATGGACACTGGCAGAAGACCTGCGGTTAAAAGTGGTCAGGGCGGCTGAAAGGGCAGACGAGGCCCTGGAGGAGGGGGTGTAAAAGATGAACCAGCAAGTGGATAACCCTGTATCGGATCATGAACTGCCTAATCAGAAACAAAATGGGGGGAGAATAGTTCTCAATAAAGATATAAAAATGTCACTCAATCTGTGAAGTCTACATATGTAATCGCTAGAATGTTCGGGGAGTGCTGGGAGGTTTGGACTGCATATATTATGTATTGCTATTTAGAAATGATGACCCATCTGTGTGCATGGGCTAGTAGGCTTGTTGATGTATTTCATAACTATCATGTTGGAATGAATCATTACAAATAAAGTTGTTACCAAATCTACCTTCAGCCAAAAGGAAATTGTCTCAGCACTGTAAAAAGTGGTAGACTATGATTTCTTATGCTTAAGAGGACTTTAGTTAGGATTAAATTACTTGCATAATACTAATGTGACAGACATTTGCTGCTTTGGGTAGAACAGATTCAGCTTCCAAATAATCCTGCTGGATGCATGGCTCCCTACTCGGGACCACAAATGTCATTGCCATGCACATTGGGGGAATCCCATGATCAAATAACACTTTTAGGGCCAGATGTAGGTAAATATCATTTACCGATTCTAAAATACCGAATTTTATCGATTCAGTATTTTAGAATAAGTAAATGATATGTAGCTAATGGTTCGGTAAATTTTACTGAATCGGTAAAATTCGGTAAATACAGATTCGGTATTTACCGATTCGGTATTCTCCATTCATTCCTATGGGCCTGGACACCCTGTTTCACCCCTGTATAGTGCATGGGTGCACATGTGGCACACATACATACCCTAAGGGCATGTATGTCTGCCACACGGCACAGTTAAAAAAAAAAAGCACAAAATTGCTTTTTTTAGGGTTTTCGATATTTACCACCAACTTGTAGTTAGTGGTAAATAACGAATCCTTACAAGTGAAAAGCACTCACTTGAGTGCTTCCTACATTAAGGATTAGTTCATTTACTGAATCGGTGTTTAAGAATTCGGTAATTTACTGAATCCTTAAATTACAGATTCAGTAAATTACCAAATCCTTATATTAGGCCCCTACATCTGAAAAGCCTAATACTGGTTGGTAACAGCCGAAATTTAGTGATTTTGGATGTTACTGACCGGTATCAGGCTTCCTACATCTGGCCCATAGACATTACCATATAAGTTATTCATGCTTCACTGTATTCTGATTTACCACATATAGAGACACTTCAACCAATCCAGTTATGTACTTCCTACTATTAAGAGCGATTCGGCTTCAACCAAATGCCTACAAAGTCTTAAATTGCACTACGATAAGGTATTGGATCTGTGATTGTTTGGTTGTCACCTTGGTACAATTGCCATTTTTCACCCATTACTCACCTGGGCTTGACAGATCAAGTTCTTCTACTTGGTCTTTTATTGTCCTAAGCAACTGTACCACTAAGCCTAGTTTCAACTGATCACTCGTAGTCTATTTACATTTATAAGGTGTAGCTCAGTGCATGCTATCTGTAGTTAGCAGTAGCACTTGACCTACCTCTCCTTCCACTATTATCAATGGACCATTCATCATTATATGATTTCGGACTTCCAGGCTGCTGGTTTAGAACAGCAGATTACTACAGCTACTCATCAAGCGGGGCATACCTTGGATGCCTTATTTACCAACAATGCCCACATCACCTTTTCCACAGTACTCCCTTTTACCTGGACAGATCACCTAGCTGTCAAATTCACTATCTTACGTAAATCCTACAAGAATCTGCCCTCCAGCACCTGCCCTTTGATCCTATGTCGTGACTGGAAAAATATTGATGTCACTGCCTTACGCAACATATTGGAATCTTCGATACCCGAAGATCGACCTGATCCCCATGAAGCATCTCAGAACTATCATGCTTGGCTACTTAAGGCATTAGACCACTTAGCTCCCCAAAAAAAAATGCAGCCAAACCGCGTCAAACCTTCTGCGGCCTGGTTCTCGGAGTCATTACGGCTCGAGAGACAACGCTGCCGAAACCTGGAGCGACGTTGGCGCAGGAACTATGCCAGCCCCGACCGGGAGACCTACAAGAACGCGATGACCAGCTACAAAAAGCTGATCACTGCCGAAAAATGTGCTTTTTATAGCACACAAATAGAAAATGCGCTCAACTCTAACAGACAGCTCTATAAGGTAGTGAAAGATCTAGCCAATCCCCCAGCTCCACCTTCCATCGAACCATCCCAATCATTTTGCAATAAGGTGGCAGACTTCTTTCAGGCCAAGGTTAACGATATTTTCGACAAATTCACCACAACACCGATGACAAACGGAGTCTCTTTGGTGACTCTTCCTCGGCCATCAAAACCAATTTTAGAGGCGTTTACGCCACCTGCATCTATGATGGAATTCATAAACACTGTTAAGTCAGGATCCCCTCTGGACCCTTGCCCCCCACGTATCATTAAATCAGTTTCTGACGTAATCGCCCCAGTACTTACCAATATCTGCCATGCTATATTTCAGACAGGTGTATTCCCCGCTATTTGGAAAAGGGCAACTGTAACACCACTCCTGAAAAAACCTGCACTAAACCCCTTAGAGCCTAAAAACTACCGTCCAATCGCTTCCCTTCCTTACCCCTCAAAAATAATCGAAAAGGTTATAAACCAACAGCTGTCGACCTTTATCGACCAGAACGATCTGCTTGATAACACGCAGTTCGGGTTTAGGAAAGGCCACGGGACAGAGACAGCGCTAATAAAAGCGTCAGAAGAGGTCAGGATTATCATGGACAGGGGCGGCACCGCTGTCCTGATACTCCTGGACCTATCCGCGGCCTTCGACACGGTCGATCATTCTACTCTGATCGACCGTGTCGCCACCCTTGGCATTCAGGGCAGGGCCAGAGCAACGTTAGCATCCTTTCTGGCAAACAGGATACAGTCCGTAAAGATGGGAAATTTCAGCTCCCCTGATTTCTCTCTCCCGTGCGGTGTTCCCCAGGGCTCCTCGCTAAGTCCGACACTTTTTAATATCTATGTGTCGGACTTGGCGAGGGTAATTAAGTCATTTGGCATAGGGCTAACATCGTACGCCGATGACACACAATTGATCCTGGAAATACACAAAAACGGAGAAGCTGTGGCAGCTAATTTTCAGGCAGGCATGAAGGCCATCTGCACCTGGATGAACCAGAATTGTCTAAAGTTAAATTCCGACAAGACGGAGGTACTGGTTTTTGGCGAACTAACCCCGTCTTGGTCTCCAGTCTGGTGGCCTCCGGAACTGGGTATGCCTCCAATGCCAGTAATCAAGGTGAAAAACCTGGGCGTGCTTTTTGACAGCAAGCTCACGTTCCTTGGTCACGCCAATGCCGTGGTTTCGGCCTCTTTCTACACTTTGAGAATGGTGAAGAAACTGCTCCCTTTTCTTCCTCCTACTGCTGGCAAAACCCTAATGTCCTCCTTGGTACTATCCAAGGTGGATTATTGCAATGGCCTTCTGCTCAATGCACAGGAACAAGTGGTGAACAAACTCCAGCTTGTCCAAAATGCCGCTGCAAGGATCCTCATGGGGATTCCAAAATATACCTCTATCTCTCCCACAATTCGGGAGCTTCACTGGCTGCCTATAAGAAGCAGGATAAAGTTTAAAGCCATGTGCATTACCTACAAGGCGCTGAAAAATAATGGGCCTGACTTCTTTAAAAACGCTTTTAAAATCTACAAACCCAGCCGAACACTGCGGTCATCGACGGCCCAACAGCTCCAAATCCCCCCAACAAAAAAGGTGACATGGGGGGATAGACGTTTTGTAGTGGCGGCATCCAAATTATGGAACCAGGTTCCCTCTCAGATTAAGGAACACACCTCGTTGTTTTCCTTTCGAAAACATCTTAAAACCTGGCTCTTTAACCAGTAACACTCTGTAACCCTCGCAATCTGAAATATGCTAACATTAGCGCCGAGACGCCGTAAGGTATTTGCGCGCTTTAGAAATTTTATAAATAAATAAATAAATAAATTATCTTGTTTATCTCAGATAAAATCTCCATAAAACATACAATACAATATATACAACTATAAATGTTACATATAGCAATGTAAAATACTTAACAGTGAAATAATTCATCCATCATAAAGATTAAACTGGTGCAAAATCTTTAATTAACTTCCTTCTATGTCACGCGTTATTAAGATACTTGCTAACAGCAAAAACTATGCAATTGGTAAAATTAGATTTGAGATCCTAAGGGAGTTCAATACTGGCTAATGCCCAAGTTCTTGCCCAATGGGCATATTCGTTTATGCCAGATGTGACAAGCGGAACACAAAACATTAAATGCACCACAGTTTCTGGTACTGCACCACAAGCTCGGCATGTAGCAGAATGCACATTACTCTGTTCTCATATACTACTGAAACTATTCAAAGGTAATGTCTCTAGTCGGAAACAAAATTTGTAGGCTTTTTTTGCAAGTGTTGGAGTTGTATTGTCTAAAACTGTGTTACATTTTGGAAGTTAGTTGCCAACTCGGCATGGCATTGGGCCAGTAAATTCAGTGGTGGGTTTCTTACAATGAACATAGTTTCACTCTTTATATACAAGCTGTATCTTTTGTGAGGGGCAATTCAAAGTGTTGCACTTGATAACAAGGTGTGGACCCATAGCTCTTTTAGAAGGATGGTTAACAAAGGTTTAATAAAGGTTGTGTGCTGTGCTTCGAGGAATTAAACATAAGATATTGTATGGTAGAGTCCCAGAAGAGGGATTCTCCAGCCATTTAAAGTATTTTGTGAGATGTCTTACTTTAAAGAAATAAAATCATTGTTGTTGTCCTGTTGAGAAAACAGTTTTTTAGTTTTAAAATTTTTTTTTCCATTGGTCATGCCAGTAACCAGAATACATGCTAGGTATCATTCTGAAGAGCACTTTGGTCACGTCATTGTACATTTGCAAGTTATTCTATATTCCTTTCCGACCGTGCCATTTTGGCATGTTTGTTCCCCAAAGTGATTTTCGAATGCAATGAGTGATAGCAGCGCCTTTTGAATCTGACTTTTCTTAACAAAACGCTTTAACTAAAGAAAAAAAGATAAGATAACTTTTTTCGTTAATAGGAAGACTGATGCTGAATTGTCAATGAGTCCTTTGGGACAATTGTACCCATTCCCCAACTCGTTGGTGCATCATCCCTGTATTTAGTGGTTAGACATTCCTTGAACCTTTTACCAGTAACTCCACATCGTTACTCAATGACTGGATCTCAATATAGGCTTTGTTTTGATGGTTGTAAGACTGAATCATTTCAGGTTGATCGTAGGAGAAGAGCACATCACCCAACATCCTCAAACACTGAAAATTGCTCCAATTTATACCAGCAGGAAATAGTGCAGCTTGGTGAAGAGTAGCTGAGTGATGGCAGGCAGACACCCTTGAACAAAGATTTGTGAACTTTGAGAAAAATCTTGGGTCCCTCTGTCTGGGACAGCTGCAACTATCACACCATTATCCTTGTAAATGCACAAGTTAGGAATTCCCAGCGTTTTTATAGGTGTTCCTTAACCAATCTTTGGATGGCACAACTTTGGGCTCAGTGAGTGAGCACACCCGTTCTTAAAGCAAGTGCACCCTTGATCTTCAGACCCAGGAGTTAGGGGTGTTTAACAGGCAATAAAGTGAAACGTACAATTTGTGGAGAATGCAGTGTCCCAGTGGCAGAAATAAGAATGGATAAAGTACATATATGTGAAGGAAGATGGATAACATAAGTCGTGACGTCTCGAAAAAATGAATGCAGACATCAAGGCGTGAGATGTTATTCATCTTCCTTCACATGTAAGCACCTTTTGTCATTCTTATTTCTGCCACCTGGACACTGTATTCTCTTGTAGTTTGATATTCTGTTCTGTCTTGCATGTCCACCAGGAGGGCTTATCCTTACGATATCGCTTTAGAGCTCTTTATAATTTAAGTTTCATTGATAATCCTACCACTGGCATGCATCTAAGATAATTTGTACTTATAAGGCACTCTGGTGGGATTCATAAACTATGTCTTCAATCAACCGCAGGTGGCGGGGGAGGGAGAGCAAGAGGGCTGAGAATAAAAAAATATAAAATAACTTACCTGAAGCTGCCGGCTGCCTTGCGCTTTGGTTTTCTGCTTCTTCCTGGTTCCAGCAGACACTGGGACCACATCAGAGACTGCCTGTGTAATTGAGAGCAGCGTGGGGATTGGCCTAAGCGGGTTGGTCTAACGCTTGCTTAGGCACTCAGTCTCGTCTGTGCTGTATCTCCAACACAGTTGTGCAGTACAGCTGGGTTGGAGAAACCTAACTGCGCACGTCTTTTTGGCCGGCTTAGGACAGCCGGCCAAACACACATATGAACATGCCATTTCATTCCTCTTCCCTCTCATGGCCCAGCGCCACCCCTCCCTACACATGCTGGCTCAGCCAGCAGCTGAAAAATAAACAATAATGAAATATTGTTTTATTTTTTAGCTGCTGGCTCTGAGCCAGTGGGGCGATGCTCTTCTGCCATTTTGGATGAGCCTCCGCAGTCTTCAAGATACTTCTGTGCTATTGCTGTTCTTCACTAGCTGGTGTTTGTAGGCTTGTGTTATTATATTTGTGCACTTATAGGTGGAGTATTTTGTTTGGGGGTGTTGGTGTCTCCTTTTCCACATGAACATAGATTTTTTGAAGTAGTGTTGTTTAACCCCTTCGCTTCAGCGGCAATTCCGCCGCGGCGCTCTCCTGCTGGTGACGGAACCGCTCCGTCATCAGCCTTGGTAGCGCTGTGCTTGTGACGGAGCGGTTCCGTCATGGCCCCGCCCGTTCAATAGAACGCCCAGCACAGGCGCGGAATCCGCGGCGAGCGGGCCATGACGGAACCACTCCGTCATCAGCACAGCGCTACCGAGGCTGATGAAAGAGCGATTCCGTCATCAGCGCAGAACGGGTTAAGGAAACCATTTATTTGCTTTTTTTCCTAGCGGTTTCAAGCAAGTTATGCCACTTACTACGGCATGTCCATAAATTGCAGCAAATTCGAAGAAGGCATAAAATAAGTATTTTATCGTATGTTAAAGTGCAGTGTGATATTTCAATATGAACAGTTAAAGTATTAATATAATTATTGGCCATATTAAGGATGTTTCCTGCAAAGAATTTCTTTCATATGGAGAACCGTACTGGCGTTCATTTCACCAGTTGTAACTGGAAACGGCATTTACTACTTGTGGAACGCTGGTAAATGTGCTCAATTGAAATTCTTGATCATGGCATTGGTCAAAACAGATTTCGACTAGTAATACCTAGATACAACAGATTTAAGAACACAGTGTTTGTTTTGTTGTAACATTTACAATGATTGCTCTTAATAGTTATCTTAGCAGAGCCTCAATATTGGGTAATCGATGTTGTGAGAGCTTAATGCATGAAATTGTGTGAAAAATAGTTTAATCGCTCCGAATGTAGTTCCTTTTTGGTAAATCACTTTACCTTTTGGTAACTAGTGAGCAGACCAATGTCACAAGGAGTTGCGCTTATAAGTACTTGTGCATGGATTTATTTAGGCCAAAGTGAATGCTTCAAACAATGGCACATACCAACATAGTATGCAGAAGCTCCCATCACTAACTTAAAGGCATTTTAGCGTCTTTTCACCCTAGAATAAAATCAATAAACCGTTTTTTTATACATGCTAAACCATATACTGACTCCTGTGTCCCCCAAGCCAAACGTACCAAAACAAGATTAATGCAAAAATCATTTTGAGATAACTTTAACTGTGCTGCGTCAAACTCATATTCTGCTGTAGATCATGCCCCAGAGAAAAATTACTTTAGTCTTGAGTAGAATCGGGACTAAGCCCCTTTGTTCTCTGCTGACTGTTATTTTGGGCCACGTGGACTATATACCTTGCCCCACTAGTTCTAGGTGTGTCCTGAACACCATATCAGAAAGTGTAGAGTCTGAGTTTTCAAACGAGACCGTAAAGGCAGAAAGAAATCTTCATACCGGCTTCTAAATGTGCAGCATTCTTTTGCCCTAATCTAAAGTAGGTGTTAGGTGTTATGTGAGCATTCCCTGAGGAAACAAGTGGTTAAATTAGAAGATGGCTGGTGTGCATATAATTTCACGCTCTTGCCGGTCTGTTTACAACATGGCAGAAGGATAATGATGGCTCGTGTCTAACCTTCTACTTGTGCCAAAGATTGCAAAGGCTATTTCGGACCGCCTCGCTTACCCGCCCACATAAGCTATCAACCATTGATTATTAAATCCTTGAGGGTTTAACTTAGTTTGTCAGCAGACTTAAAAGCCCAATACAAAATTAAGATTGACTGTAAGACCGGGCAGGAGTGTTGTCAAATCATAATAGGTTGGATGAGAAGGACAAAGATGAGCATCAAAATCTGTGTGCAGAGTAGTGTTAAGTTAGGATAGTCTTGTTCTGGATTTGGAACTACACAAGATGGTCACCCAAACGCAAGCACCCTGTGAAGTAAATTTCTCAGCCAATCATGAATTTGACAATCGGTTTAACCGTGTACCTGAAATCAAAAGGGTGGGAATGCAATAGAGATGCGGGTCTTAGCTCTAGTGCACTGTGTGCCAAATTTACGAATACAGCCCAGCTATCTGCAAATATACTTAAGCCAAGGGCCTGGTCGCAAAAGGGGGAGATGTCAGATTAACAGAAAGAGTTACTTGTATGCTTCCCACATTGTTTAAGCTATTACAGGCCATCTAATGGGGGGTAGATTCTTTCGCATTAGTTGACAATGACAGAAGTTTAATGATTACAATGAGGGACCTTTGACCTTTAATGATAAGCATTTTGTCTTACTGAATGACTACTTTTTGTAATAAGACAATCCTTTCATTGTCAGGATATTATTGACACTGGCAAGACAATGAAAACTTTACTTTCAATGCTGAAACAGTACAACCCGAAAATGGTTAAAGTAGCCAGGTAAGCGACGTCAGTATAATATATATTGTCTATTTCTTAGAAAATATTTATGCATGAATTTTTAACAAATGAAGATAGTAAAACCTTGACGCTTCTTAATGACACCAATTTTGTTTACATGTCCGGCTTAGCTCAGCCTTTATATATCCATTTATGTACACACTTTACAAATATTAAAAACGTATTTGGTTTAGGGTTTAGTGTGGTCTTATTCATCTTATTGCAGGTCTCACAGAAAATTGTTCTCATACATACAGCAAAAACCGCCCAACAGATTTAGCCCAAACTTGCCCATAAAAACAGAACTTTACTCAGAAAGCATTCTTTCATTGGTTTGATGTAAATCTGTTCAGCAGTATCTAAAAGAAATACGTTAGTTAGATTGCTTACCTTGGAATATACCCAGGCGTCAGACTGGATCCGGAAAGTTTTCGTCAGCAGTACCCCTGTGCGTCGGTAGGCGTCGTCTGCGCTCCGCGTCCGTCATCGGCGCCGGGATGACGTCGTCGGAGTACTTAGACGCCGCCCTCGCTGACGTCAGTTATTCTAACTAGAGCTAGTACCCTTAGTCACTTTTAGACTTACTTTTTGGTCTTTTTCACTATCTTTTTCGAATCAACTTCGACTCCTGGTGCCGGTAGGGATGCCCGGTTTAAAGCCGTGTGATGCCTGCCACGGACTGATGTTGGTTACCGACCCCCACCGCCGGTGTCTCTACTGTCTAGGGGCCGACCACGACAAGTCATGCCCCGACTGTCCGGCCTTGACCTCGAAAGCTAGGCGAGAGCGGTCCTGTAAGCTTCTCGAGATCCGACAGCCACCACCGCTCGTCGTGTTCCAAGTTCTCGCATTCAGGTAAGTCGAGGCATGGGAAGAAGTTGTCGAAGAGACAACATTGCTCTACTGACTCTCCTCACCGGTCGCGCAACTCGGCGAGTGTTTGGGTGTCCTCGGGGACTCTCTTTCCGCCCTCGTGCCTTTGGTCCCAGCGGGTCTGACTGGGGGTCCTAGCGTGCTGGCGACTTCGGTCCCTGCGCCGCAGGATCCGGGTCGACGCTAGGCACCTACCCCTATAGTGCCACTCCCAGCGCCGTCCTCGGACGCCGCCGCTCCTGGTTTCAGTCCGGGTCCGGCGTCCGACTGGCGCCGCTCGTCACAGTCTACGGTATATGTGGGTGAGCAATTCATCTAGGACCTGGCTCCGTCATTTATGCCTGTGTATCAGGACAAGGACGAAGGGGAGGGCTGGGAGGGGTCTGAGGACAACAGTGCCAGTTAAGTCAGGACTGGGCAAACGAGTAGGGGGAGGCCGGTGGTCTTGACACATCGCTTGACACTCGCTTCATCTCTCCTCCCTCCGTGGCTACGGAGGAGGGTGCTACATATGATGTGGTGTTGCGCAGGGCAGCCAAGGCCTTGGCTCTTGAGCTCCCTGCTGCGGCCGGGAGGACTACTCTCCTCACCGAGGTGCTTCAACCCGCCAGTAAACTCTTCAGAGCCTATGCTGCAGTTCAATGAGGTCTTCACAGACGTTCTGATGGGCACTTGGTCCAAGCCCTCCACAGTGCCCCCCTTGGATCGGAACGTGACCTGATGCCACCGCCGGCTCCGGGCGACCCCTGCTTTCTGTCCGTACACCCCACCCCCCAGAGTCTGGTGATCTAGGCCTCTACGTCCTAAACCGTATTGCCGACCGCTCCCCAGGATCGGGATTCCAAAAGGCTTGATCAGTTTGGAAAGAAACTGTTCTCCTCAGTCAGTTTGGGGTTGCGGTCCATTAATACAGCATGCCTTTTGGGCTGTTACACACAGACTCTGTGGGTTATGGTGGCGGACGTGCTGCCTCAGTGTCCGGAGGTGGCCCAGACAAGGCTCGCCCAGGCTCTTGCTGAGGGACGGGACGCTGCATGGTATTCCATCCAATGCGGACTTGATACCATGGACTCGCTAGGCAAAGCGATTTCCACAATGGTGGCGATTCGGCGCCACGCCTGGCTGAGGCCCGGCAATTTTTCAGGGGATGTCCAGAACACGCTCATGGACATGCCCTTCGATGGCCGTCGCCTTTTTGGTGACAAAGCAGACAGTGCGCTTGAGCGTTTCAAGGACTCCATGGCTACGGCCAAGTACTTGGGCCTGTCGGGCCAACGCCAGCAGACTTCTGCCTTTTGTGGCCAAGGAAGGGCAGCCCCACACGTTCGTCCAGCCACAGGCCGCAGAACAAGCCTAAACGCGGTCGCAGACGTGGTAACCGCCGTGGCAGTGCAGGGGGACAGAGGCCCAGTCAGTCCACATCCACTCCTGCAGCATCCGCTTCAAAGCCTTCCTAGTCCTAGCTTTCAGGCCCATTCAACACCAGTAGGAGGCAGGGTTCGCCATCACCTACTCCACTGGCGTACCATCACTTCGGACAGGTGGGTGCTGCAAATTGTCTGAAGGGGCTACTCCCTCCCCTTCAAGGCGACCCCTCCAGCCATGCCACCGCAGCACCAGCGCATGTCGGGGGATCACTTGCAACTTCTGCAGGAGAAAGGTACGACCCTCTTGGCCAAGGGAGACATCGAGCGCGTTCCTGGGCCAGAAGTAGGACGTGGTGGTTGCTACTCCCACTACTTTCTGGTTCCCAAGAAGGGCAAAGGTGGCCTGCGCCCTATCTTGGAAATCCGGAGCGTCAACGGCTTCCTCTGGAAGTTCAAGATGCTGACTTTAGCTCAGGTCCTGGCTGCCCTGGACCCTAGAGACTGGATGGTTGCGTTGGACTTGCAGGATGCATGTTTCCACAACCCAGTCCTGCCGGCCCACCGGCGCTACCTGCAGTTCACGGTGGGCCACGAGCACTTTCAGTTTACCGTGCTCCCCTTTGGCTTCACCAGCGCCCATCGGGTGTTCACGAAAGTGATGGCGGTGGTGGCAGCTCATCTGCGCAGATTTGGGGTTCCAGTCTTCTCCCATCTCGACGACTGGTTGTTGAAGGCAGGCTCGCCCCAGACAGTCTTCTCTCACCTCCAGACTATGGCCGATCTCCTGCACTCGCTGGGGTTCTCCATCAACGTGCCGAAGTCACACTTGAGTCCCTCTCAGAAGCTCCTCTTCATCGGAGCGGTTCTGGACTCTGTTTCGGGTTTATCCTCCCGAGTTTCGGTCAGGCTGACGCTGCGTCTCCTGGGGCTGATGGCCTCCTGCATCCTGCTGGTACATCAGGCCAGGTGGTGGATGCGGGCTCAGCAGTGGGACCTGAAGTTCCAGTGGGCACAGCATATGGGCAACATGTCTGACCACGTCCTGATCTCACAGGGCACTGGGAATCGGCTGCAGTGGTGGGTCACGGACCGCGATTGGGTCAGTGGCAGATCCCTCTCCCTTCCCCAACCGGAGCACAATAGTGGTGACGGATGCGTCCCTCCTGGGATGGGGGTGCCACAAGGGAGAGGCAGAGATCAGAGGCCTCTGGTCTCCGGCCGAGTCCCGGCTCCATATCAACCTTCTGGAGCCGCGGGCGATCCGACTTGCACTGAAGGCATGTCGGGGGAAGTGTAGTGCATGTGTTCACGGACAACACCACCGCCATGTGGTACTGCAACAAACAGGGCGGGGTGGGGTTGTGGACCCTTTGTCAGGAGGCTCTGCGCCTCTGGACATGGCTGGAACACCAGGGCGTCACCCTGGAGGTTCAACATCTGGCAGGTTCCCTGAACTCCAAGGTGGACAAACTCAGTCGCTGTTGCATGATGGATCACGAGTGGCGTCTGAACTCGGTCGTGGTGCAAGGTCTCTTTCATGTCTTTCAGGTCTCTTTCAGCAGTGTGGAGAGCCTTGGTTAGATCTATTCACCACCAAAGAGAACGAGCAATGTCATCAGTTCTGAGCGGTGGAATTTCCAAGGCGGCACTCGCTCGGCGACGCTTTTCGTCACTAGTGGACTTGCGGTCTGTTGTACGCCTTTCCGCCTATACCACTTCTGCCCAGAGTGCTGAAGAAGATCAGGCGCGACGGGGCCCAAGTCACCTTTTTGGCTCCGGACTGGGCAAGAAGATACTGGTATCCCGAGCTACTCAGTATGTCAGTCGATCCCCCGATTCGTCTGCCTCTTCAGGAGGACCTCTGTCGCAGCAACAGGGTACGGTCGTCCACCCAAACCTGTCCAGTCTCCACCTACATGCTTGGAGATAGAGCGGCGACAGTTGAGGCCATTTGACTTGCCTCCTGAAGTCTGGGATGTCATTCTGGCAGCAAGGCGTCCCTCCACAAAAACGGTATACTCCTGCAGGTGGAACAAATTTGTGGCATGGTGCACAGCAAAGGCTGTGGATCCACTTTCTGCCCTTCTTTGAGAGGTTCTCCTCTTTCTTCTCTCTCTTACCCAGCAGAGCTCTGCTCCAGGCACTATCAAGGGCTATCTCTCGGCCATTTCAGCCTTCTCTTTGCAAGTCCCCTGTTGTAAATAGATTTTTGAAAGGCATAACACACATGTTCCCTCCTGTTCCTTTTGTGATGCCTCAATGGGACTTGAACCTAGTTCCTATTTATCTGATGTGCGCTCCCTTTGAGCCACTTCATAATTGCCCTCTTCGTCTTCTGACTCTCAAAACTGCCTTCCTTGTTGCCATCACCTCTGCCAGAACAGTGAGTGAGCTCCAGGCTCTTTCATCTAAGCCTCCTTTCCTCTCAGTCCATCCGGACCAGGTTGTTCTGAGGACTCGTCCTTCTTTTCTGCCCAAGGTTGTTACTGCCTTTCACATCAGCCAGTCCATTACCTTTCCCACCTTCTTTCCACCTCCGCATCTCTCAAGAGAGGCTCCACCGTCTGGACCCAAAACGTGCGCTCTCCTTTTACCTGTACTGCACACAACCGTTCCGGGTGGACGACCAACTCTTTGTTGGCTACGTGGGCGCTAAGAAGGGACGGGCGGTGCACAAACCCACCATCTCTCGGTGGGTCGTTTTGTGCATCAAGGTCTGTTATTCCTTGGCTAAAAAGGAACCTCCGGTGGGGCTGCGCGTTCATTCCACTCTGCCACGGTGGCTTCTATTGCCCTGGGTCAGAGAGTCCCTTTGCAGGACATTTGTCAGGCAGCTACGTGGGCCTTGCTGCACACGTTTGCCAAGCACTACTGCCTGGACAGTCAAGTACGGAGAGATGGCTTTTTTGGCTGTTCCGTTCTCCAGGACTTCCTGGTGTGATCTTGGTTCGCAGGACCACCACCCGGGTTGGTATTGCTGGGGTATCTATTCTAAGGTAAGAAATCTAACTAATGTGTTTCTTTCAGATGAACAAGTTACTTACTTTTGGTAACAATATATCTGTTAGAAACATTAGTTAGTTAGATTCCTTACCCTCCCACCCATCCTCGCCGTTCTGCTAACCAATATTTAGGGTTAAGGTATCTCCCTTTGAGGGCCCTAGTTTCATGGCACCAGTGTCGGTTTCTTGCATGGCTCTGCGTTCCTGGCGTGGAAAGCTTTGTACAGAACTGACGTCAGTACGCGAGGGCGGCGTCTAAGTACTCCGTCATCCCGGCGATACCGCCGACGACTGACACAGAGCGGTAGACTACGCCTACCAACGCGAAGGGGTACTGCTCACGAAAACTTTCTGGATCCAGTCTGACGCCTGGGGATATTCTAAGGTAAGCAATCTAACTAACTAATGTTTCTTACAGATATATCATTACCGAAGGTAAGTAACTTGTTCTTTAGAGATGTAACCCAGGTGAAATTGAAAGGGTATGCAATTGTGTGCATCTTTGGCGTTTAAAACAAGTGACTGTCATTTACATGTGAATTTTTCAACAAATGTTTTTGACTGGAGGAGGGCTAGGAAAATATTTTTGAGCTATTTTGAAAATTGCTAAAGAAAACAAGATTTTTGTGCTGTGGAAAAATGTCCACAGCCATAGGGTATGAAGGCTGGGGGATGCTGGGAGGGTACCATGAGAATAAAACAAAGCATAGCAACGCACCCAACAAAAACTGTGCGCAGCGAGGATTGGCCATTTGTGGCGGGACGGATGAGGGGCTGGCCACAAGCCAAGCCATGTATCCCCCTCACCCTGCATGCATCTGCAGGTTGTGCACAGACAGGGATTGACCACACATGGCGATTAGGCCCAGGCCAGGCTCTGCTGCCAATGTCTCCTGCGCTCGTTTTTTGTTTTTTTACCGTGCAGTGAGGTTTGGTTACCATGTGCCTCTATACGTTCAGCACTCAACAAAAGGCCATGCATAGCTGCTGTTGGCTGGCTTCTGCGGCGGGTTCGGGGCAGAGCATGAAAACGTTGGGCCTTTCAGCCAACTCCTTCTGTGTAAGGCCCTTGGCTGTACATAGTTGGGATTGGCTACCTTGCAGCCAACATCTCTCAAAACAGTCAAAGGCTATGCAGAGCAGGTGTTGGATAGTCGTGGTGAGTTGGGCGTATGACCGTCCACTGCAGGCTGGGTGCATGGTGGTATAAACCTACCCGAGATGGATTGGGGGCATAACCATGAGCTGCGGCCAACCACTGCTGCACAACGCCTTCAGCTTGGAAATTGTGCACAATTAAAGTCTTTTTTAAAAAGAGCATGAAATTCACTGGGAAAATAACCGTTAAAAAGTGAGTTATGGTTCTGGCTCAGATGTAGAAAACTACTGAATTAAGCCAGTTATGGTTAATAATGCAAACACCATACCACAACTTGCACCATCTGCCATAAACAACGGTATGGCAGGCTGCGCAAGTTATGTTGTGTTGTGTGCATTGCGAACCATAATTGGTGAATTTCAGCGTTAACTTCCCATGCACACATTGATCTTCTACCAGTAATGTTAATTTAGGTAACTGGTGAGCTCTAAAGTGAACCCATTATCAATGGTATAGATGTCATGTACAAGTCATGAGTAGGGCATGGCAGGGGGGGTGACTTATGGGTTGCATAGCTATCCATGACTGGCAAATTGTAGTGTTTTTTAGGTTTTAATTGGGGGGGGGGGGGTGTGTGTGTGTGTGTGTGTGTGTGTGTGTAACAAGTTACACAATTAGCTATGGTTCTCTCCTTGCTGTACTACTGGAACCAAGCTACACCTGACTGAAGAGGCCCAAATATTCTGAAGCTGATGTTGAGTTGCTTGTGTTCTGATTCACAGAGGACCTGTCTTGGCAGTCCAGGCTGGAGACTTGCTCCTATTGGATCAGGACCAAGGCTGATGTTCATATGCCTGTGTCTAAGTGTTACTGTAGGCAAACAAAATGTTGGTCTGGGATGCAGCCTGCTCAATTATCGGTTGCTGAGTCCATTTCACGCAGTCCTTTCATCATTTGTGTATTCTATTCTGTGGCAGCATATTGCTTATGTGCAACAAAGATTTTCAAGTATATGTTGTCTTTTGTGATCTAATCTGAGCACCTCAGAATTAACATACACCATTGTTCATAGCCTTTGCGCATTCAGCAGAGAAGTGTTGCCTGCAGGATATAGTCTATCAACAGGTTGTTCGTCTTAATTTACTCTGAATATAAGCCACTGTACATTGTTTTGGCAGTGTGCAAAGATAGTTCAAAGCAAGGCTTGTTCTTTCGGTAGGTTCTGTGATCAATCGTAAAGTGGCTATAAACCATAATGAGGATACCGGCACTAGGCCAGCCCTTCTGTCTAGTCACCATCTCACACAGCCCTATTTACATAATTTCTATCTGGGTGCTTCATGTTGGGTGCAGGACAAAACCTTCCAGGCCCTGCGCTCAGCCAATGTGCCCTCACATCCCACAGTCACCTCTAGCTCTCTATCCAACCACAGGACCCACACAGCCAATTACACACTACCAGTGACACATTAAAAAATTCCTTTTGCTTATTTATATTTTTATTTTAAGTCTACAGACTAAACTGAAGACTGCAAGCCACAAAATGATGCTGCGAGTCCATCGATGTGTCCTGTGGACGTCCTCGAGACAAATTACTACTAGCCCACTAGCCTGCAAAATAACTACAGACCAGGCAGCTAAAAACAGTTATAAGTTCCCCTTACGCTTGCGCCTCAAGACCTACTCATGAAATTTTTGAAGTTTTAGGTACACCGGTGTTGCATTTTACTTTAAACGCTGATGTAAATCAACCGTGGACCTCTAAAAACTCCAGCTCTGTTCTAGCCTCAGAAATGTCCTCAGAGGCTAGAAAAGCTATGGAGTTTGTAGAGGTTCACAGTTAAAATGTGATCTAATATTCCAGATCGCTTGACTTTCAATCAGTCAGCATGTGTATAACGCAACACTGTCACCCCTAGGAGTATCTGGGCGCTGAGGATGCCGTGTGTCAGGTCTTCAGCTTCTTTGAGGGTACTCTACGGAGGTGGAGTGGCAGGTCTTGGTAGCAATGTAGGAGAAGGAGCGGCCCCGCTCGGGCTGCAAAAGATGTGGGGGGTGTGCAAGGGCGAGAGGCAGATCTCTTGCGGGTTGACGGAAGTGCATTCTGGTTGATATAGGATGGTCCTTGGTAGTGTAGGGCCTTGAATGAGTGTGTGAAGATCTTGAACTTGCATCTCTTCTGGATGGGTATGCAGTGGAGGCTTCTGAGGTGGGTGTGATATGGGTCCATCTGAGGAGGTCCAGGATGAGCCATAATAAAGGCGGCTGGTAATGAGAGCCTGCATGACTGTCTTTCTGGTGTTGAATGGGATCCAACAGAGGATTCTGTCGAGCATGTGAAAGATGATGAAACAAGTGCAGGGGATCTCGTTGACTATGTCTTTTCATGGTTAGTTGGCTGTTAAAGATGATGCCGAGGGTGTGTGCATGATCTTTTGGCATGGGTGTTGGTCCGAGTTCTGTTGGCCACCAGCTCTGGTCCCATGTGGAGGTGTTCTTGCCGAAGATCTGTATTTATGCTTTGCCGGAGTTAAGTTGAGGCAGCTGTCCTTCATCCATTTAGCTACATCGATCATGGCATTTCAGAAGTTGCTTTTGGTGTTGGAGACGTCATCTGTGAGCGAGAGGATGAGTTGGGTGTCGGTGTATGAAATTATGTTGAGTCAGTGGGATTTGATGACGTATGCGAGGGAGTGTGGGGCTCATGGTCATATAGATGGTGAACAGGATGGGGCTCAGGGACGATCCTTGGGGTACACTGCATATGATGTCCTTGGGTGCGGAGGTGAAGGGAGGCTGTCTGATGTTCTGTGGATGGGGCTCCGGGATGAGGCTGTTGGATGTTCTCTGCGTGTCCTCAGAGGAAGTAGGCGATCCACTTGAGGGCTTTTTGCTGTATGCTGATGTTGAGGAGTCTGTTGATGAGGGTATGGTGGGATATGGTGTCAAATGCAGCAGAGTGGTTGAGGAGGTTCAGGGCCACAGTTTCTCCACGGTCAAGGAGGGTTAAGACATCGTCTGTGGCAGCAATCAGAGTGGTCCTGATGCTGTGGTTTCCACAGAATCCTGATTGTGAGGCGTTGAGTTGCTGGTTGAGTTCGAGGTATTTGGAGAGCAGTTGGATGATGGCTTTCTCGAGTACTTTGACTGGGTAGAGGAGCTGGGATATGGGTCGGTAATTTGAGTCGCTGGGGTCGGTGGAGGGCTTCTTCAAGAGTGGTCTGACCTCTGCGTGTTTCCATCTGTCTGGAAAGGTTTCTGTTGAAATGGAGGTGTTGAGGATGCTGGTAAGTTCTGTGCTGATTGGGCTGTGCCCAAAATTAAAGAGATGGTAGGGATAGGGGCCGGTGGGTGCCTCTAAGTGAATGGATGAGATGATAGTTGTAGTGGTACGAGTGGTGAGCAGAGACCAGATGGTTGCTGTGCGGCCAGTGTTTGCTGGTTTGTCAAAGTAGAGGGTGGTCTGTACAGGGTCGAAGTTGTTGTAGTTGGTGGCAGTCTTGCTTTGGAATTAGTCAAAGAGGGGATATCGCAGAGTTCTTGAGATGGGTGTATGCAGGTTGGAGAATTACTCGATAATTTTGAAGAGTACCTTCGTGTGGTTCGCTGTATTGTCAATGCGGTGAGTGGATGCTCTCTTGGCTTCCTTGATGCGTTGGTGGTAGACACTAAGGGCAGCTTTGTTGGCGGCTCTGTAAGAGGGGTCCTTAGTGACGCGCCATGTATTCTCTAGTCGGTAGCAGTTGCACTTCGTGGTTTTGTGCTCTGTGGTGTATCAGCTGGCTAGTTTTGTTTGTTTTTGCGTGTTTCAGCAGGGCGAGCTTGTCAGTGAAATTGTTGATCCAGGAAGAAGTTATAGATGTCCTGGTCGAGATCGTCAGAGGATTCCGGTTGTGTGGTGCTGAGGGCCTGAGTCAACTGCATTTCGGTGACCTGGCCCCAGCTGCAGTGGGTGGAAATGTGGTGCTTGTCGGAGGTGTTCTGGGTATTGGAAATGGTTAAGTGAACAATGGTGTGGTTGGTCCAGGTAAGTTCTGTGGCGTGTGGTGAATTTGATTGTCGCTGGAGGTAAAGATAGTGTAAAGTGTGTGTTCAGCATAGTGTGTGGGTTCGGTGAATTGTTGGGTGAGGCCAGTGTTGTTGAGGTTCTCCAGCAGGGAGGTAGAGTTGGTGTCGTTTTTTGTCGTTGACTTCGACATTTAGATCGCCAAGCAGGATGTAGTGGTCTGAGTCAATGGCAGGAGGGGCTATGAGGTTGGAGAGGGCTTTGCAGAAGGCTGGTCGGGGTCCCAGAGGTCTGAAGGTCAGCACACTTGTCCTAAAGCCAAGAGAAATAAAAACAAGGCATCTCCATCCAGTGCATTGCCACATGCTCAGCAGAACTCTTGCAATGCTCACCAGAAGCATAATATCCCATTTTTAAGTGCCATATATCTGCCCACTCCAAGATCCTGGATCAAAAGGTGAAGATGGATCAAGGAACCTAAATCTACACAAAAGTTGTCAGTGTAGGAAACCTGACTTTTCTGCGTGTTCACCCCAGAATATTTGCCTTTTGCAGACCTGTATATTTTTGCTGGCTTTAGAACTCTGTGCACTTTACCCCTGCTAACCAGTTTTAAAGGGTCTGTGCTCCCTCTTTAAACATGGTCATATTTAACTCACCTGGAAGTCATTAGTATATGGTGCAAGGTGTACCCAGTGTCTGGAAGTTAAACGCCACTAGAGAACTGTAGCACCTGTTGCTCTATGTCCTTCAACGGTAGTGCAAACATGGCTTCAGGCTTACCATTGTAGCCTGACCAGAGGCGGAACTAGAGCCACATTTTTAGCGGGCGGTAAGGGGCTTATTCTTCCAGCAATAGGCAGAATGGAGATGAAATGGTGAAAAAACAAAATAAAGCTTTAACGAGTAAACGGTCTTTTAAAGACCTGTGTGTGTGCTGGAAGCTTTCTCAGCCCGTGCTGACACACACAACAGGGGACGGGGCTGTAGCCCTTTGAGCCCAATGGGCATTGCGTGCCTGACTGCTGCAGTTTTAAACCTGCAGCCCAACCTGTCAAAATGACCCTTTATTTTTTTAGGAAAAAACTCCCTTTTAAATGTTAGTAAGCCACCCTTAAGAGAGCTTTGTAGCCCACAAGGTAAGGGGAAATTTGAAAGTGGGACATGTTGAAAATGTGTTACCAGGTCCCTGCAGGGTCGAGGCCATAAAAGCTATTCTCACTGTGGCAGGCCTAGCTGTCCTATGTAGAAAGTCAGAGTACAGTACTAGTACTGTGTCTCTGGTATGGGACCAGCTAGACAAATAAAGCATATGCTTTTAATAGGTATTAAACATCCAATTCAATGATTCAGATTTGTAAAAATATTCAGGAAAAGTAAATTTTAACTTCCTGAACTGACATAAGTCTAATTTGCTTAAGTCTCTGCCCACTTCTAGCCTGTGCTCATCCTTGAATAGATGTGAAAAGGCCGTAAATTCCTCCCAGGAGAAACCCATAGGTTGACTTGAAGAGGTGAAGATGACGCATGAGCTCAACAAACTATGCAGAGTATTCTACAGAATATGCAGGGTAGGGGCTCTGGGCATCTTTTTTGACACTACAGTGTCGGATCCTACTTGACATGTCTGTTAAGCCATATGTGGCACAGTGGCACACTTGAAAGTGAGAGAACGGGATGACAATACAATTCTCATGTAGCTACCTGTCTGGTTGCAGGAGAACTCTGCTTTTGTCCTAGCAGACTTCTGTCTCTTGGTTTGTTGAGGGCACCGTACCTATCTCACAATTGATTTTCGTATTTGATGAGGATGGACACAACAATTATCCTAGTACAATCCCCAAACACACCACAAGCCCTCAGCACCCAAGTTGGGTGTGGCTGAACATTTTGATAATATGCATTTGCCCTGACATTGCTACAAAGGTAGGTGGGTCAGTCCTGGCAACTTTTACCCCATTAGTTAGGTCGGGGGGGACTAAGTCACCCCCACCATTTAGTTTGTGCCAGGCATAACTGTGGCGTCTCGATGGACCTACTTAAACACTTTCTGACCTGAGGGAGATTCTCAATGCAGGGAGGTCGGGATTCTCATCTCGAGTGGACGCGTATGCTCGCGACCGCTCGAGATGAGAAATTACCAGTCCATGTTGAGAAAGCTGCCTCCCTGCATTGAGAATCTCGCCAGGAGGTTTATTTTCCACGCTCGCGATCGGCAACTTGATGTTGCTGATCGCGAACAAGGAAAAAGTCTCGCCGGGATGTCATTTTGCTTGCTCGCGGTCGCCAACTTAACATTTAGATCACGAGCAAGCAAAAAATGACCGCTGCACTACGCGTGTTTGCACTGTGCTACGCGCAATTCACTTAGTGCGAAGTAGTGCATACTTTGCAAACTAAGCGAGTGTAGCGTAGTGCTTTGCCCAGGGTTAGTTATGTTATGAGATATACAGCTTCGCCTCCTGGTCTTGAATTGCCTGGGGATCAATTAAGGCATTGGTCACAAATCAGTCATGGCCGGAGCCGAGGCAGCAAAGGCACACCTTGTGTAGCTCATGAAGGCTTAAATATGGTTGTTTTGGTGGGGATATTGTTCCCTAGTACATTGGGGAACATTTTTTGGAGTTGTTGTAAGAGTGACAATGCTGATGAATATGTGCCTATGATGACTATTGACATTAATATTACAATATATACTTATACATTTAGATTGCAGGAAAATGAATAAGGACAAGTTGTCTGTGACTACTAAGGCTCTGACGAAGCTTCTTTTTTACGTCATCGACGTTTTGATAGTGCATAGATGCCCTCTTGGGTGATAAGCATGCTATGTACCCCTCAAGTAGAAATCTACTCGAGCAGCAGAAAACGACTGCTTGCTCTCAGCAAGATGCAGTTTGCACTGATTGCACAGTGCGGACAAGCATCCGGCACTGTGCAATCAGTGCGAACAGCATTTTGCACAGTGCACTACGCAGTTCGCGTAGCTACGTGTAGGTCGCGTAGCTACGTGTAGCGCTACTTCGCGAACTACGCCCACCCTTAAACATAACACGGCAGCAAGGGCCGTCCTGTTGGTTGACCTTTGGTCTTATATGACGCCTCTTTTGATGTCCTTGTACTGGCTTCCGGTGCGAAAAAGGGTGAATTTCAAGGTTCTGGTACTGGTCTTCAAAGCCTTTCACAATGTCGGACCTCCCTATATTAGGAGCAGAATCCAACCCCATGCTCCAATTAGAACCCTGCAATCCTCAACTCAGAGGCTGCCGATCGTGCCAAAGTTCGCCCGTTCGCGTATGGGCGTACGCTCGTTCCAGGGGGCCGCTGCTAGGCTTTGGAATAGTCTGCCGCCTCCCCTGAGACAGGAATAGGTTCTCTTTAGCTTTAGGGGAAAGTTAAAAACCTGGCTGCTTCAACAATAGTAGAGGCACCTGTAGCTGCTTCCAATTGTTATGCTAATAGGGTTAAGTCAGCGCCGGGACACTTTCAGGAGTAGCTGCGCGCTTTACAAATACCCAATAACATAACATCAGTAGTAGTTAGTCTTCACTCAGGTTCCACTCCACATCGCCTGTCCTGTTCTAATCATGAAGGCGGTTCCTGCAACACCTCCACTGTCTGCTTAAAAGCTTGAAGGGGAGGGCTTGGCCAAGATGGCGGCCTGAGCAGTCGCAACTGGTGGAGGCTCCTCGTCCCAAACCCCCACGGCCTTAGTTTCAACGCTCTTTCCCACCCCCACGTGCAATCATAAGCTGCGGGAGGCGATCCAGCTCAGATCCCGGCCCGGATCGCAAGAGCCGGTGGCAGCGAAACGCTCCGCGGGTGTAGTCCGCCGCCATCCCCAGACGGAGGAAAAGTGGGCGAGGCCGACCCACGCGGCGGATAGAGCTGACGGAGACCTGCATCGCCGGGTGCCGGGCTGGGGAACAGAGGCCCTGGCTGGCTGAAAGAACTGAGCGGCGATGTGAGCTAGAGTTCCTCGACAGCCAGCCGGGGGACCGGCGGAGCGGAGGATAGCACCTGGCGGCGGGACGCGTTGCCGGGGGCCCGTACGGAGACAGCTGCTGCAACCTGCTGCCAACCCGGGGAAAACGAGGTGAGGAGCGGGCCGCCAGAGCGCGTGAGGGAGGCAACTCGGGGGGTGACCATTGAGCCCCCGGAGCAGATCGGGCCCACCCAACCAGAGCGGAACACCACAGGGCCTTATGGTTGGGGGCAGGACCATGAGACCGCAGAGTGCTGTAGGAGGCAGCAGAGGCCTGGGCAGCCGGTAAATTGAGAACGAAGGGCAGGTGCAGGAGAAATTTAGCACCACCACAGAGGACAGGCCCATGGGCAAGGCGGACGAATACGGGGGGCACCTATCGAGCTCCCGGAGACAGGCAACAAGACGGCGAGGCCCTCGCGGTGAGGAGTGTGACCGAGGGGAGTGAGGAAGGCCACAGTCTCACTGCGGACCGTAGACGGAATCACAGGCCTAGGCGGCCTAGCAAGCGCTGCCGGAGGGCGGAAGAAGAGGGGATGTAACGACGCCAAGGCCGGCAGGCCCGAGCACAAGGAGACCAGCATCGGGGGCGGATATCGAGTCCCCGGCAGTAAGCACTAGGACAGCACGGTCCGAGGGGGGCGACTATACCCCGAAGACCACGCAAGGACATAGTGTGGCGTAGTGGAGGCCCGAGGGCCCGAGATACTGCGCGCAAGAGGGGGCCGCACGATCGGTCAAAGCAGCAGACCGGTACGAGGGGTGTCCCCCACCAATACCCCCAAAACGACAAAGTGCGCCCCCACTGAAGCCGGGGCCTACACGTCACTGTGACAGGCGACCCACGCAGTTGTGGAATAACATTCAGATACACAGACCTACCGGCAGGCATACGTGGGGAGACAGCTGCTCCAGGTCCTTATATCCAACGCGCAGCCGCCATATATACCAAGCCTGCTACTAATCCACAGACCTACCCAAGGTCTTCGCAGAAGGCGGAGTAGCGATAAAACAGAAGAGCGCCAAACATGTCCTACACGAATCGTAGAGGGGGGGCGCACCATCCCCGAAATGCTATCCAAAGGGACGCGCAAGGGTGAGAAAAGCCCAAGACAAGCCAACGCCACTGAGCCAACCGCAGGACAGAGACAGGGACGAAGGAGAAGCTCCTGCGACAAAATCGTTGATGGAGACCCTATTCGTGTCCCTGAGGGAGGACATTCAAACCCTCAGGCAGGATATGGCGGGAGGCTATAAAGAACTACGACGAGACATAGACGACATAGGGGAACGAGTAGCGGCAGTCGAAAACACGGAGCAGACCAGGAGTGGGGAGGTGGAACTCCTGCAACAAGAAATCATCAGGCTCCATGAACAGCAAACGGACCTACAGACACACGCAGAAGACCTGGAGAACCGCTCTAGACGGAACAACGTACGGGTCCGAAATGTGCCGTCCAGAGCAGAGGGGGGGACATCACGGCGTACTTGCAAGATCTGTTCCGTGAGATACTAGTAGAAGGCGAAGACTTTGAAATTCGAATCGATAGAGCCCACAGGGTGGGCCTGGCGCGCCGAACGCCTGCCCCGCCACCAGACATTTTGGCCTTTCTACCAGATTATCCCCTCAAGGAACGTATCCTGAAGGCAGCACGTCAAAAGCGACCCATTAGCTTTCGTGATCGCACGCCTGAGCTATTCCAGGACCTATTAACGATCACCCTACAGAAGAGACGGGCATTCAAGGTGGCAACTACCTTCCTACGGGATAATGGGGTCCCGTACTCCTGGGGCCACCCCTTCAGACTGATTTTCAAGTGGAAGGGGGCCCTCCACCAGCTCAGATCCCTGAGAGACACATGCAATGTTCTAGGCATCCCCCACGAAGGGGACGCTCCAGACGACGACTCAGGACAAAGACCCTCCTACTCAAACTCTTCGCAGCAGACGAGCGACGGATGGCAACAGGTGAGACGCAGACGCTCACCCAAGAAAGGGTTCAAACCGGACCCCGAGACCGTGGCGCATGAACATGAGGCAGCAATACTGGAAGTCTCCAAAGACACTAATGCCGGGTCGTCAGCAAACTTGAGCGGGGGTGCATACTCTCTTTTCAGCAGCATTGCCGGGGGGGGGGGCGGGACTGGGGGCTACACGCTTTCCCACCACCAGACACTATACCACAGGCCTGGACTGATGTTGGAGAGGCCTGGGACAATGTTCACCAGTTGGGGGTTCAAAGTTGGGGTTGGGGCAAGGGGGGAGGGGGAGGGGTAGGTGGAGGGGAGACAGGGGACTCTGTGTGTTCGGTTTGATCAGGCGGTAAGGAAGACAGCAAGGGGCAGCGCTAGGCCAAGGCTTCAGCGGGCAGAGCACGCACTTCCTTATGGCTGATAAGTTCATCTAGATTCTCACCCTCAACGTAAAGGGGCTAAACAACCCAGTTAAAAGAAGGGCGATCATCTCTTTCTTACAACATTCAGGGGCGGATATGTGTCTTCTCCAGGAGACACATTCACTGCCTAAAGACTGGCACCGCATGAAATCCAGGGCCTTCCCGCATCAATACTACTCCTCCACCAATGAGTAAAAAGCAGGGGTGGAAATCCTGGTAGCGAGACACTTCGAGGGGCGAGTAGGCGACAAAGTGGCAAAAAATCAAAGGCAGACTTCTAGCCCACACAGTACGGATTGGTACTATGACATTCACAGTGGGGTTTTTATACGCACCCAATTCCAAACAGGAAGCCTTTCTTAAGGGGGCGCTCTCAGAAGCACTAGCCGGGGACGCAAGACACATCCTAATAGGGGGAGACATGAACCTGGTCATGGACATTGTGATAGATAGATCGGGCGGAGATTTGGTGACTCCGGGGCCCTCTCCACAGTGGGGAGGCAATGGTTAGCCGATAGGGGGTTGGTGGACGAATGGCGGGAGAAACATCACACGGCCCCAGGGTACACTTTCTATTCCCATGTGCACCACACATACGCCAGAATAGACCACTTCCTAGGTTCCGCAGAACTGACCCCCCTGGTAAGGGATATAGAAGTCACCCCAGCAGCACTGTCAGACCACTACGCGGTGGTCCTTCAACTGGCAGTCCCACAGACACAACATCACAGGGGCAGATGGCGTCTTAGAGAAAACATACTCGCCCGCAAAGAGGTTACACAGCAATTATCCTAAAGTATTTCTGACTACTTAAGCCGAAACCACACGGAGGAGGTGGCCCAGTCGACGGTTTGGGGAGCACTGAAGGCGGTTCTTCGGGGGGGAGATAATGGCGATCACAGCGGCGGATAACAGAGAGCGGAAAGAAAGACGTAAGGAAATGGCGGAACACGTGTTGGAACTGGAGAGAGTTCACTGCCGGACGGGGGCCCCGAGAATCTGGCGAAAATTGAAGGTGGCCAGAGCGCAGCTCGCGAGCCTGGATTTGGACCGGGCGGAGTACGCGGCACTCCGCCTCCGCCACACATACTATGTAGGGGGGACAAGACTGGCTGCCTGTTAGCCAGCAAACTGAAAGCACAAACGGTCCGCTCCAAGATTCCGTCATCCGCGCGGGGGATGGAGAGGAGGCTAAAAACAACGACCGCATCGCGGAAGCCTTTAGGGCCTTTTATGCCAAGCTTTACGCGGCAGACCCGGATTTGAATCACGGAACTGGGGCTGCGTACCTAGAGTTCGTGGACGTTACGGCAATAAATGAGGCAAGCGCACAGGCACTAGAGGCCCGATACGCCTGGAAGAGGTAATATCGGCGATCGCAAGACTTAAACCACTGAAAGCACCGGGGCCGGACGGCTTCTCCGCTGGCTTCTATAAAACGTTCTGTCCTCTTCTAGCGCCGGTACTAACAAAACTATTTAATTCCTACCAAGGCCCGGGTTCGATACCACAGGAGATGCTAGAGGCAGACGTTAGTCTTGCCGAAGCCGGGTAAAGACCCGACTATGTGTGCGGCATACAGGCCAATATAACTCCTTAACCTTGACCTGAAGTTGTTCACCGGGATCTTGGGTGTGCGACTAGGCCCCTGTTTGCCGGGAGTAATAGAACCGGACCAGGCGGGCTTTGTGCCGACCAGGCAGAGTGCGGACAATACTAAACGTTTAATGCACATAATAGATAAAGCACACTTCAATGCCTCAGATGCGGCCCTGCTATCCGTCGACGCTGAAAAAGCGTTCAACAGGGTAGATTGGCAATATCTGGATAATACCCTGGCGAGATTTGGCTTAGGAGACCGGTTCCGAGCCTGGGTAGCAAGCTGCCACGCGTCTCCCCGGGCGACGATCAAAGTCAATGGGACAGGCTCCAAACCGTTCGAAATTCGGCGTGGCACACGGCAGGGCTGCCCGCTCTCGCCGCTGCTGTTCGCCCTCTATATAGAACCATTCGCCCAACACATCCGAAACAACACACATCTCGGGCATCAAATTCGGTGGGGAGGAGCAGACCATTAGTCTCTATGCAGACGACATCCTAGTCGCTGTGGACAACCCCAGAGTTTCAATACCAGCATTCCTGACCGAGATGGAGCGATTCGGGGCGGTCTCAGGATTCAAGAAAGATGAACGTGGGAAAGTCCGTTATTCTCCCCTTGGACAGCAACACCCGTCAGGCCAACAGGGGAACGCTCCACATAGGGGGGCTTGCCGTGCAAACTGCACTGCTATACCTAGGAATTGAATTGACACCCTCAACAGCCCAGACGGTTGAACTCAACTACTCCAAACTCCTGACATGCATACAAAGAGACGTATCAAGATGGCGACAACAACCGCTTTCGTGGTTGGGCCGAGTGACCGCTGTCAAAATGTCCTTTTTACCGAAAATGTTATACCTATTTTCCAGACCATCCCAGGCAACCCCGCCATCACCAATGACGCCCCTGCTGGATAATCCGGCGTTTCCCCTTGGGGGGGGGGCCTCGTCTCCTTTCCCCAATGGCGGCAGATCAAATGCTGTTCTGCAGGACACTTATTCGACCTGCAGGGCTTCATGACGTTAGACACGATAAAAGAAGCATATGGACTTGACAAACCGGACCGATTTCAGTACTTTCAGTTGAGGCACTGGCTCACACACAAAGACGTTGAACCCTTCGTCGGCCGCTCCCTCACCCCATATGAGAAATGGCTCCTCACTAAATCCAAAGACTCGAAGGCCATTACAGAATTATACAAACTACTGGCCCCCACACCATCCACGACGAAGTCAGCGGGTCAGAAACGGTGGGAGAAGGAACTAGGACGCACGCTGTCCAACAAGGAATGGCTAGACATCTATTATCGGGCACACCACACTGCTAGAAACACAGCCAGCAAAGAATCGGCAGTGAAGGTGGCCTATTACTGGCACCTGACGCCGGAACGCCTACATCAGGGTAACCTTCGGAGAGACCCCACATGCTGGAGAGGGTGCGGACAAACAGGGACCATGATACACATACTATGGGAATGCGTGGAGGTGCAGGAATACTGGGAGGGAGTACTCAAGGACATCGACACACACTTTGAGACGGAGCTTCCCCGTTTCCCGGCATATACGATCCTCGGTCTCCCCAATAGACTCATGTTCCTTCTCAAATCCATTAGAGGGAAACAGATGGGGCTGGCATTAGGAGCTGCAACACATCACATCCTCTCCCTATGGGGCACGTCAAGGAAACCCACACACACAGGGTGGTTGCATCGACTATGGTACATAATGGGGATGGAGAGAATCCAAGCTTCACTCACACAAACGTCCGACACATTCAAAGAAATACGGCAGCCAATAATCTCCCTGCTCACCCAAGAATTTACTGAGCTCACATGCCCTAAATACCTAAGGGTCCTCAGAAACCTCCACAACAGGACAGCAAAGGGGAAACACAAGGCCTAGAATAGGTCCCCTCAGGCACTTGCTACGGTTGAATACACCGAGGGGAGGGGGGTGGGAGGAGGATGGGAGCGGGAGAGAAGGGGCAGTTGGGGTTAGGGAGGGCCACGGGAGGGGCATGGGTATAAGGGTTCCAGCTTGCAATGTTTTTTCAGGTTCCCACCATACGAGCTCACATGGACACAGGACAGTCGTTCCCAAAGCCCAGGAGTCCGGGGTATATGAGCTACACCAGATGGGGAACCGAGTGCAAAGTTATGTTGACCTAAATACTGTATTGTACTGCTTGGCTGAACTCAATAAAAACAAATTTGATCAAAAAAAAGCTTGAAGGGAAGTCAGAGTCTGAACACAATCACAATAAATCTAAGCACACTTGACCCCATTCCTCCTCTCTGATTCCAACGAGAAGCTGCAAGAACATTGAGAATTAAGTCTCACCCCTTTGAGGACACTGGTCATAGAATCAATACCTCAGTTTCCTGAGGTATAGTTGACCCCACAGCATGATGAGGCCTCCATGGAGGCTATACTGCAATTTTTACATTTATTGCCGGCTCCCTCTAGTACACTTTTATGCCACATAGAACCGCAGGCATCTCCGGTCTGGCTGCTGCTGACAAGCTCTCCAAAATGGAGGTTGACTCGCCGCATAGGCCACCAACTGAGGAAAGTGACTGTTTTGCAGTTGTGATTTAGAAGGCAGCTGATGTTCTAGATTTGTAGCTGCCCTCTATTAATATTAGAACAAATGTTCTAACCGAGATTGAACAGTGTAGGCCGGCGACCTATGAGCCCATTCTCTCATTCTTTGACTCTCTTAACAGATGCCTTGTTCTTATCATTTGGCAAGTAACCATATAACACTGGCTTGCATCCAGTGATTCATATTTCCTCAACAAACACCCTAATCTGGAATGTCTGATAGTACAGGCTTTGTGTAAGGTTAATGATAACATGTTTGTGAACAATACCACGGAGACTGATTTTAAAAGGATTGATGCTTTCGCAAAGCAAATCTTTTTTTTTTTTTTTTTTTGTTAGCTTGTCACTGCGGTCGATATACACAGTATACCCATTAGTCCGGTATAACCATGCCTTATGGTACGTGAGAACTTGCCAGCGGTCTTGTAAAAGCTCAGAGCCTCCTTGGCTCAGGTGACCCATGGTTTTAAGGTTGCCACAAAATAAAACATCTGTGCAGGCTTAGACTTTACAGATTACATTGGCAGAGTCGTTGGTACCAGTGTTCTCCATAGACCTCACTGAAGGAGGTTGCCTGGCTTTTTTGGATATTTGTAGGCATCGCTGAAATGCCCATTAATGGTTTTCAAGTCTTTAGGAGGCTGTGGAATCAGTAGGGCCTTTTGGCTTTTGACTACTGCAAAACAATTCCACCGTCATTTCTGCAGATTTAGAGACTGCTCCTGGGGGTTAGTCCCTAGGTCTCAGCAAGCCTTCCAGCCAGGGTTACACAAACAACCCAGTCCTTTTGGGGCTGTGGACGTGGTACCGACAGGCTTCGCAGAGGCCAGCAGCGACACCAATCTTTCAACCTCCTTTTCCCCTGCTACCGTGACTACAAAGCTGCTTAGTTTACTCTCATATTTCCTTGGCCAGCGATCACATCCGATAGATGGGTCTTTCAGATTGAGCAAAGGAGCTATGCCTTGGCTTTCATTTCCTTCACACTCAAAATTTCTCTTGCACCAGAACAAATTTCAGAGGATTATCTGTCTATCCTTCTGCAAGCGGTGTACCTCTTAAACTCCAAGGATGACATTGAACAGGTACAGTACAGAAGTGAGGTGAAAGTTGTAATCCACGCTACTTCCTCATCCTGATAAAGGACTGGTGTTCAGGCATATGCTGTACCTTCAACTCCTGAACAACTTTCTGCAGAAAGACGAATCCAGAATGCTTAAATTGACTCAGATCCTATCGCCTCTCGACCCGAAAGGCTGGATGATATCCTTGGACTTGCAGGACTTATATTTTCATATACCCAGTCTGCAGTCCCGCAGGAGTTACTTGCTGTTTAAGGTGCTCAGGTAACACCTTTAATTTTGTTGTGCTCTCCATCTGACTCTCCGCCACCCCTCAAGTGTTTACCAAAGTGATGGCTGCAGTCCTTGCCCATCTTAGGAGGGCTGGAGTTCCTATATTCCCATATCTTGACTGTTGGCTGCTGAAAGATCACTCTCCACAGTCCATTGTAGACCCTCTCCATCGATGGCAGAACTCCTAACATTGTTGGTTTCCCTGTAAATGAACCAAGGTCCCACCTGCTCCTCTCACAGTGAATAGGACATTCAGGCTATGATTCTACTCTTCCTTTCCCACCCAGATACTAATAGTAGTGACGGTTGCGTCACTACTCAGTTTAGCGGGGTGGCATCGTGTTAGAGAGGTGGAGATCATAGGCCTCAGGTCTCCAGCAGAGAGCTAACCGCTCATCATCCTACTGGTGCTAAAGGCCCTTCAATTAATTCTGAAGGCTGTCCGCCATTCATGCTGGGGAGCCTGGTGCAGGTACTCATGTTCAACATAAATGCTAGGTGATGCTACAATAGGCAGGACAGAATGGGATTCTGGTTCCTGTGTCGAGAAACTTATCATCTGGGGTGGCTGAAGCAGCAGACCATTTTTCTAGTTCTGGCGAGGTCCCAGAATTCCACAGTGCACCTATAGAGCAGACGTCACCTAGCAGATTACGAGTGGCATCTGCAAACCAAGGTAGCACAGGGCATATTCGATCAATGGGGAGAGCCCCAGGTATATCTCTTGGCCATTGTTGAACTTGTTCTATCCACAATTTATCTCTTTGAAGTTTTAATGAGAACACTCATGATTCTAGCTGGAATGGAGAAAGGGACTCCTATATGCCTTTGTCGCCACCTCTTCTTCCCTGAGTTCTGAAGATCAAGAATGACAGCATCCAAGTCATCCTAATTGCCCTTGATTGGGCCAGGAGAGCGGGGTACTTGGAACTCCTGAGCATGAACATATGTTCTCCACTCAGACTACCACTCCGAGATGACTTCTGTTTCAGCTACAGGCCATCGTCCTTGATCTGTACCTCTGCAACTTTCACCCCCATGCGTGGAGATTGAGTGGTAGCAATCAATGTCCCCTCTAATTTTTTTCCTTTATGTGCAGCAATAAAGTGCTTTGTGCACTACAGTCAAGGCTAAATGCACTGGAAACAAGCAATTTAATATGCAAGTATGTGCCACATGAAAGGTACCAAAATCAGTGGTTAAGCAAGGATACCATAGTCCCTAATCCAAGCCAAAAAAAATTTGACCTCTGATCACCTTTGGGTTGGTAATAAAAAATACCCATTACATGGGGACAGTGGGCTCTGTGCACCTCTGAACCCTAGTGACACTGAATCGTATTCATTAATACTTATCAAGCCCCTCTCTTCGCTATCATCATGAATCTCCCATCTCCTCCTTGCACCTTTTCTTATTCCTATCCACTTCCACTCTATCTCTCACTTATCCTTATCTCGTTCCTCGCCTTTTTAAAGTTGTCTGCTTGCGCCTCTTTATCTTCCCTTCCTCCCTTTTCTTTCTCTCTTTCCACTCTCCTCTACTTCTCCCTCATCCTGACGCCTCTCTTCAATCTGCATTCTACTATTCTCTTTTCCCCCAAACACTGTCCTCTCTCTCTCTCTCTCTCTCTCTCTCTCTCTCTCTCTCTCTCTCTCTCTCTCTCTCTCTCTCTCTCTCTCTCTCTCTCTCTCTCTCTCTCTCATTCTACCCTTTCTCTATCAAATCTATATCTTGACTGTGATTCTCTCCTACTCATCTCGTTTATTTTCTCGGACCTCCTTAGTTTTCACTTTTCTCTACCTATCCCTTTTTTATTTTTATATTTGTGTTATTCAAGTTTTCAATGTGTTGCATTTGAAGAACACCACTACAAAACAAAGCCACTTAACTATCGTACTAATGAATTTCGTTCCCAAAAATTAACCCATTGACCTAGTGTGTCTGGTATTCTAATTGCCCCTTTCAATCCTTTTCCCTTCTCTCTTGTTACCTATCGCCTTTTGTTTATTCTTATCGTCCTCCCTTACTTTTTTCTCTTCTTTCTATATTTACAACCCTTTTTTCCTTCCTTTCCTCTGCATTTCTTGCTTATTCACGTCTTCCTTTTTAATGTCTCAGTTCCTTAGTTCATCCTCCATTCATGTGCCCTTTTTAGGTTTCGCTGGGGGGCGGAGCCGTTAGGCTCCTCCTCCAGCGAAATCTGTAGTTTCTAGTATGGGTGACTTGAACACGCCTCTCTGCTTCATTGGCTAGCTCCATAAATGGAGGCTAGCCATTGGAACAGAGAGGCGTCCGTCAATGCCGGACCAGACACGGGGGCGTTCCCGAGAATCTTTGGCTTTTGGCTACGTCATGATACGTCAGCCAAAAGCCGGGAACGCCCCCGAGAAGAGCTGGCCCGATCGCTGTGCTCATCGGCACAGATTCAGGGGTGAGGGGAGACCCGTGGTGTTTCCCTGTGCCTTATAATCCCCCGTGTCGATCTGCTGGCGAGGAAGCAGGCTGACCGCGATCTGCGGCCCGAAAATCTCTGGCCGCTAAATCACCGTCGCGGCCCGGGGCCAGAAACACGCTCTGCAAGCTGTGTTCGTGACCGGGAGCTGCGGTAGCTGAGATCGAAGCCGCCGCGCTCCCATTGGCCACAGGAGTCGAGCCCCCTCACTGACGCCGCGACGGGATTGGCCCGTGCGCCGTCGCGTCACTACTGAAGCTGTGCAGGGATTGGCCGCTCAAGGTTCGTCATCGTGGGTTGCCCCGGGAGCCGCACTGCCGTTGGCTGACTCCCGGGTGGTTGTGAGGGCTCGCCTGCAAAGCAGCGACCTGATTGGGCAATCGGCGGAGGAGCTGCACCTGAAGCACGACGAAGAGCCTCCCGGAGGAGACCCATCCCCGCCGAGGAGACCGTGAGTGCCCCTGTGCCCCCGGCCTGCCGTCCCAAACGTCTTGACGAAAGAGAGCAGAGAGGCCAGCGTGTTAAAATAAATGACGAGCGCTGAAGTGCATGGGTTGCTGAAATTGTTTCAGATGGTGGGCCTGCGATTGTGGCAGGGCAGAGGGTTAACTTATGGCAGTGAAAACGTCATTCTACTTTCACGTGTTTGAAAAACAGCTGGAGGCTAAAAGGATCGATTTAACCACTGGCCGACTTTCTTGTATAAAACGCGCATGCAATGGGAATGTGAAATACAGGTAAATGTCGGGACAGTTAAACAGCTGTGCATAATAAAATCATCAACGGCTGGAAATGGAGCACTCCTACAGCCAAATCTTTATTAAGATTCAGTGGACTAGCCGTAGCGGGGCTAAAATTAGCAGGAGTACACGCCCATGGGCTCTGCCCGAGGAAACAATGGGAAGGAGCTCTCCTCAGACAGTCATACTGTCTCAGGCGGCAGACACACGCACTGTATCTCAGACTGTCACCGTCTCCGAATCAGTCACAACGGCATATAGCCACTTCAGATACGATAAGTATAAATTGTGCGTCAGACTTACCAAACATAGTCAGTGCCATGGTAAGGCTTTAGGTTCAGCGCGTGAAGACCAGCTGCCAATGCGCAAAAAAGCGGTCTCCGCAGGAAATGCTGCACCAACACAAAGTTAAGGGCAAGTCAGCCCACAAAGGCGTGCTCTTGACTGTAAGCACCGCACGCTCAGCTGTGCCACGGGAAGCCGATCCTCATGGCGGCAGCGTCAGGGGCAGACTCGGGATACTGTAAGCGCCTGGAGCGGTGCGGTCACGGTGGCCGGGGTCAGGCAATCACTCTCGGGCTGAGGCTTGCACATGCGCTCAGACAGCATCCTCCGGACTCCGGGCAGCCATCTTGCCTTAGCACATGACCCGCCTCACATCCTGCAGCGGCGCTGCTGCTGCTTCGTTTCCATGACAACAGCGTACGGCTTCACTCCCATCCCCTGCCCAAAGCCACCGGCTGTCCACGCTGCTTCTCACGATTCTAGAAACTACAGTGGAACCGTAAGATTCCGGTGCGAATGAAAACAAAAATGTTTCAGTAGAACGTTTTAGAAACATTTTAAACGTGTTTTACTGTACAACGACGGTCCGTGGTAAGTGAGAAACGCAGATGCGTCATGCATCAAATGTTATTTATTGGGCGTGAGTTGCACCCCTTGTCCAGTTGTGTTACTGAATGGTGGCCAATGCCAGTGCCGTGGTTGTTGGATAGTGATAGTCTTGATGGAATTTTGTGCTCACCTACCTCGGATTGAATGTCATATACTCCACACATTCATGTATTTCAGTGCACATCTGTCAGCTTTAAACGCACGTTGCATTTAATATTGTTTAACATATATGCCATTTAACATTCGCGCAAATAAGGACACTCCACAGGAGCACAACATTTCCATGCTCCCCCCATCTGACCAAAGCTTCCATTCCAGACGACAGACCCCGGTATCTCACAGAGGATCACACAACACCACATACATAAGACCACACACACACCACACAAACACCCCACACACACTCACCAGGCACACAACCACACACACACACACACACACACACACACCCAGCCGTCAGTGCACACTTTCAACAGGCACACACAACACCAGTCGTCACTGCACGCTTTCGCCAGGAACACCAACACACACCCACACACACACCACCAGCTGTCAATGCACGCTTTCACTAAGCACATACAATACCAGCCGTCATTGCACGCTTTCACCAGGCACACACACCACCAGACGTTTGTGCACGCTTTCACCAGGCACACACACCACCAGTTGTCAGTGCACGCTTCCACCAGGCACACACACCTCCAGCCGGCAGTGCACGCTTCCACCAGGCGCACACACCACCAGCCATCAGTGCACAATTTCTACAGGCACACACACCACCAGCGATCAGTACACACATCAATTGTTAATGCATCCACAATTAACTATTGGAGCATCGCAGTATGGCACACTTTACTTTTAAACATTTTCATCTAAAGCGCAGCATGCCACCATTGCTACAATTCCAATCATACCCACATAATTCTACTACACACCACATGCATACACTCCATAACACATGGCGAAAAGACATTGCCATTTACAATGCCACTCTTCTGTTATCTCTCTCTTCTGCCTTCTTAGTCTCGACTGCCCTCCCTTTTCCACCTCTTTCTTTCACCTTCCTGTCCTCCATCTCCCTCTCCATTTACAATGCCACTGTTCTGTTATCTCTCTCTTCTGCCTTCTTAGTCTCGACTGCCCTCCCTTTTCCACCTCTTTCTTTCACCTTCCTGTCCTCCATCTCCCTCTCTCTCCTCCTCTAGCCCTCCTTCTCCTTTCCGCCCTCCCTCTCTTACCTGCCGCCCTCTCCTTTCTGCCTTTCTCACACTTTCCTACCTTCCCTCATGCCCTCACACTCCTTTATGCCCTCCCTCTCTCCTGCGTCTATTCCTTCCCTCCTGCCCTCCCTCTCTATCCTGCACTCGCTTCCTTTTGAGCTTTCTTACTCCTGGCCTCTTTCATCCCTTCCCTCTCTCTGCAAATAATTGCATTATAAATGCACTCCAGATTTCTGTGTAAAGTAAAACACATCAACGTTTTACACATAATTCAATGAAGATACAAAACACCATTTATCAAAAGCTCAAACTTTAACAAAGGGAGTGCAGAGTAGGGAGTGCATAGAGCAGGGGGAGTGCAGAGTGCATAGAGTGCAGAGTGCGTGCAGAGTGCGTGCAGAGTGCATAGAGGGTGCAAAGTGCATAGGCAGTGCAGAGTACATAGGGAATGCAGAGTCCAGAGAGAGTGCATAAAGAGTGCATACAAAGTGCATAGGGAATGTATACAAAGTGCAGAGTGCATAGGGAATGCAGAGTGCATAGGGAGTGAATAAGGAGTGCAGAGTGCATAAGGAGTGCAGAGAGAGAGTGCATAAAAAGTGCAGAATGTATAGAGAGTGCAGAGTGCATAAGGAGTGCAAAGTGCATAGAGAGTGCATAGGTAATGCAGAGTGCATAGGGAGTGCATAGACAGTGCAAAGTGCAGAGAGAGTACATAGGGACTGCAGAGTGTATAGAGAGTGCAAAGTGCATAGGAAGTGCAGAGTGCATAAGGAATGCAGAGAGTGCATAGGGAGTGCAGAGTGCATAAGAAGTGCAGAGTGCACAGTGCATAGACAGTGCACAGTGCATAGGTAATGCAGAATGCATACAGAGTGCAGAGTGCATAGGGAGTGCAGAGTGCGTAGGGAGTGCATAGTGCGTAGGGAGTGCAGAGTGCATAGGGAGTGCAGAGTGCATAGGGAGTGCAGAGTGCATAGACAGTGCAGAGTGCATAGGGAGTGCACTCTTTAGGCACTCTGCACTCTCTATGCACTCTGCACTCTCTATGCACTCTGCACTCTCTATGCAAAGTGCTGCATAGGGAGTGCATGATAAGTGCAGAGTGCATAGGGAGTGCAGAGTGCATAGGAAGTGTGGAGTGCATACAAAGTGCACAGTGCATACAGAGTGCTGCATAAAAAGTGCAGAGTGCATAGGAAGTGGAGCGTGCAGGGTGCATATAGAGTACAGAGTGCATACAGAGTGCTGCATAGGGAGTGCAGAGTGCACAGGGAGTGCATATGAAATGCAGAGTGCATAAGAAATGCAGAGTGCATAAAGAGTACTAGGGAGTGCTAGAGAGTGCCAAGTGACTGCAAAAAAAAGGTAATGGCAATGTAAATGACAATGCCATTTACTTATCTGTTTTCGAAACAAAAACATAAATACAAATTTTGGCATATACAATGCCAATAACTCTAACTTTTCCAAAGGCGAAACCATTGCATTGTAAATGCTTGTTTAGGTTTTGCCTAGCGGAAGCTGCGCTCTGCGCAGCTTTTTCGCGCAGGCGAAATCCTGTTGAGAACTGTAGGGTGCTTTGGGTCGGCCCTCGTCATTGATTGGCTGGCTCCGTAAACGGAGCCTTGCCATTGGACGAGGGGCCTGTCCGTCAATGCCGGACCAGACACGGGGGCGTTCCTGACATTCTTTGGCTTTTGCCGACGTCACGCGACGCCGGGAACGCCCCCGTGTCTGGTCCGGCATTGCCGGCACTTCTGCGTCTCTCCTAACCCCGTGACTGGCCGGCCGGCCAATCCTAGCGCGGCCGGCCGGAAGTGCCCGCCCCCCGCAACAAGAAGGAAGACGGCAAGCAGTATGGCGGCGCCCGCTGGGCTCCCGAAGGTGCAGGTGAGTCGATTTGTGCTCCCGTCCCCGTTCCCGCCCCTTCTCCCGCCCCTTCTCCCGCCCAGCCACGCAGAGCACCGGCCGCCCGCTCTCTGTCCCCACCGCAGGCCCAGAAGGCGCCTGCCGCCCGCTCGCAGTCTCCCCCGGCGCGGAAGGCTCCCGCCGCCCGCTCCCAGTCTCCCCCTCAGGCCCGGAAGCCCCCTGCCGCCCGCTCCCCGTCACCCCCGCCGCCGAAGAAGGCCCCTGCCACCCCTTCCGCCCCTGCTCCTTTCCCCGCCGCCGGCAGCCGCTGCGGGGGACCTCCAGCCCTCCACACTCACAGAATGAGCTTCTCCTCATTCAAGGGCAGTCCACTTTTACGGCAGCCTCTTACACAGAAACGAGACGAACATTGCTTTCCGTCGCTTCAGAGCAGGTCTTGGCGCTGTTAGACAAGGACTGCTGGACCAAGGCCCACAAACTCTCCGCATGCGGCTTCTCTTCAGACACCAAACCTCTGCTGCCTGTGTCCTCTTGCTTTCATCCCTCAACGCTCTGGTGGGCGGAAGAGGGAGTCTATCGTACTATGGCCTCCGTTCTTCCTATGCACCCTTTAGTCAGGCGGTATGCAGTAGCTGGGCTTAACGGGAACCCCGTGTGGGGTACGTATATTGGGTGGGGGTGGGGTTCTTCAACGCCACAGTGGGCATGCAGGGGTGAAAGGCTCAGCCTGGCTCTGTGGGATTTTCCCTGCGTGAGGCGTTTCACTTTTGACCTCGGCACGGGGGAGGCACCGCGGCCTCCTTACGTGGGCACTGCCGGAGGTTCAGCACACCAAGAGGCTCTGGCGGCCTTGTGGTTAACAAAGCGGTGTCTCCATTCGGGGCGTCTTCAGCACACGGGGCTGGTGCACCTGAGTGCCCCCTCGTTGCCATTTACTCTTGGTATCCTCGGTGTTTTTTTTCTCTCTTGGACTCTTCTCTGTTAGTTACTGTCCTGGTTATTCCCCTTGCGGGGGGCGGCGGAGATATGACTCCCGAGAGGAGTTTGAGCCCCTCTGTTTTTTTTTTTATTCTTACTCGCCCCCCGAGTTCAATGATTACCCGAATTTCTTTGTTCCCCGAGCCCTCTGAAAGAAGCAGGAGTGCTCGGACGATTTTTGTACCGGGAGTGGGGGAAAGGATCCTCATGGTTGTGGGGGGTGGGGTAACATAGATGGAATATCTCTGGTCGAAAACAAGAGGCGCTGGATCTGAGCAGCTCCCCAGGGGCTCCTGTTCTCTGGGCAGCAGCGCTGTATCCAAGAGGTGGGAGGGGCCACGGCTGTCCAATCCATGCAGGTAATTGTAACCCGATGGATATCGCTGTGCACGAAACAGATCTGTGTAATCTGTCTCTCAGGCCCGCGAGATCTATGTAACCTAGCGAGGCAGCTCTGCTTTCAATGGCATGCATAGTGTGTCACTAGGGACAGCTCACCCCTGGTATACCTGTACGTTAATTTTGCCTACCCGGGTCTATTGTCTAATGTAGCACCCGGAGGCAGTGTTACTTCTCCATAGGTAAGATATTTGTAATCATCTAAATGTTTGCTGTAGAAGACTGTCAGCTATACCCGGATAGGGCTCATTTGCTCTCTTATTCCTCGTAATTCTGGGTAACCTGCTACCTAATTAGGCCATTGTAGGCTTTATGGTGCCTGTTTAGCACATGGCATAGCCCTGCTGTCATATGCTTCTACGATCACGTTTCCTCGGTCATGACCCTGGTTAATGGAGGGATATATACAATCTCCGTAAAGTGAGACGCAGCCCTACTTCTATAGGCCTGAAAGATGAGTGTCGCTGGGGTTGTGCATGGGCGTCACCCCCATAATTTGCGGATGCGGGAGGCGCATCCTAGTCTCTCTGTGTCCAATCTAAACCCACTCCTAGCCTTCAGTCCACTGTGACTCCTGATGCTGTCCCATCCGTTCACCAACCCCAACAAGGTTCTGTCTCTCCTCCCCATCCAAATGATGCAAACTGCTGAACTAGTATTAAGAGAGAGTAGGGATGTTTGATTTGATTTTTCTGTTGTCCTTTCTCTCTCGGCGGGGCTCCGTGGTGGAAGAGGAGCCCCGCGCTGGCCAGAAGAAGAGAGCCGCCGCCCGGAGGAGCCGCCCCTGAGGCCCGGTGAGTTGAAGGGCTGGGGGGCTCCGTGTGGACCGGGTGAGGCGGGGGCAGTGCTGTTGCTGCTCCGTGAGGGAGCAGATGGGTTCTCGTGGTGAGGTGCAGTCAGTTTTGCTGAAGCAGGTGTGTTCCTGCCAGTTCACATGCGGCTTCTCTTCAGACACCAATCCTCTGCTGCATGTGTCCTCTTGCTTTCATCCCTCCCCAGCAGGGCCGTGCCCCCTTAGCTGTCAAGCCTTTGCAGTTATTTGTTCCCCAGATCTGCCCACTCCTATCCTCGTAACCCTCACCGGTTCCTTGTGTTCCTGTAGTTTGCCTTCAACAATGGTTGGAGCAGCGGTGGCCCAGCCAAGTCCGTGTGTCACCTGCTAAAAATGGCGCTCGTTCAATTGCACTATCCTAGTCTCTCTGTGTCCAATCTAAACCCACTCCTAGCCTTCAGTCCACTGTGACTCCTGATGCTGTCCCATCCGTTCACCAACCCCAACAAGGTTCTGTCTCTCCTCCCCATCCAAATGATGCAAACTGCTGAACTAGTATTAAGAGAGAGTAGGGATGTTTGATTTGATTTTTCTGTTGTCCTTTCTCTCTTGCCCCCGGCTGTATCCCCCTCTTGCCCATTCCTGTCCATGTTTCATCATTATCCCCCATACACTCTGTGTCCCATCCTATCGTTAGTTCTCCAGTAAGATCATTACAGGCTGGCTGCCCTATAAAGTGCAACAAACTATGCCAGAAATTGCTTTCTTGGCTGGGACTCCAAATGCACTTGCACTGGAACGGCACCCTTTCGTATGACTTCCATCATGGGGCTTTGTCCTTCTTCCCCCGTTTCCCTCTCGTTCCTCTCCAACTGTGGTTCTGGTCCATTGTTTCTCCTCCTTTATCCCCTGTAAGTTCATTCCCACCACTGCCACGGTGGTTGGTATCCTTTGCTCATCCATCTCCCCCCCCCCCCCCCCTTCCTACATGTGGGAGATCACATTGCTGTTTCACTCACGCTTCTATAGGTGGTGGGGTAATGTGGGACAGGGGCGTTGAGTGCGATGGTTCAGATTTATGTGATAATTTTCATTTTAATGAAGTAATGAGAGTGCTGCAGTGTTTCAGGGTCACACAGAGGCTATATGATTATGCATGGTATGAGTTTGGTACGACCTTGGAATATATTAAAGATCTCTCATTTTGCTTTGCTCCTCGTCAGTGACCCTCTCAAATTAGACCTTTTTCTTATGTCTTAATGGCTTTATGGTAGCCCATTCTATGGTTTCTTTTCTGTCTTGTCGTACACGTTTCATGTAGAGAGCTGTGCAATAGAAATTCCAGTTGGCAGCTTGCCTTTTTTGGGTTCAATCATTTCTCAGTTGACCCATTTGTTGGTCACTTTGGCTCCATGTGATGAATACTTTCAGTTTGTTGGGTGGGTCTGTTATGATGTGATAGAACGTTTACACTATGGCTTTTGGTTTTTGAATATTCAACCAATTTTCCCCATCTCCATTTTATTTATTTATATAAAGTTTTATATAGCGCAGACGTGATCAAGTGGGTATCAGAGCGCCTTACAAATGATCGAGCTACAAACAGAGTTGCAGGTAAAAAAAACAATGATGAGTAAGAAACTGGAAAAGATAAAATATGCCAACGCAAGAGGAAATAGAGTAGCTTATAAGTGCAACAGACAAATAGAGGGGTTTAGCACAAACCGACGTCACAGCCATAGTCAAAAGCATAGGACCCCCCTCACCTTTCGGCCTGGTACCACTGCACCAGCCGCACTACTTCCCTACTGACCGTTCTCCACTTCAGCCCCGTCTAAATTACAATTCATGCTTGTGACCCTTTTGCCTGCTTGTGCCTCCGTGTGCCCCTGTTGCCTGCTTGTGCCTCCGTGTGCCCCTGTTGCCTGCTTGTGCCTCCGTGTGCCCCTGTTGCCTGCTTGTGCCTCCGCGTGCCCCTGTTGCCTGCTTGTGCCTGTTTTCGTTCCCCTGTTGCCTGCTTGTGCCTCCGTGTGCCCCTGTTGCCTGCTTGTGCCTCCGTGTGCCCCTGTTGCCTGCTTGTGCTGTGTGGGTGTGTGTGGAGGGCTCTGTGTGTGTGGGAAGCTTTGTGTGGCTGTGTGTGTGGGGGGCTCTGTGTGGCTGTGTGTGTGGGGGGCTCTGTGTGGGTGTCATTTGCGAGAGATAAAGCTAGTGGCATTGTAAATGACAATGCCATTTATTTATGTTAAAAAAAACATAAATAAAAATAATGTCAAGAGCAATGCCAATAGCTCTAACTTTAACAAAGGCAAAACCATTGCATTGTAAATGCTTGTTCTCTACGCTCAAATCTCCCCTTTCCCTCCCCCTCTCCTCCAAATCTTCCTCTCCCCATCTCTCTATTTCTATCCTTCCTATTATTCTGTTTTTCTATCCTGTCCCTTTTCTTTCTTTCCAGTCCCCATTCTTATCTTTTTTCCTTTTCTCTAATCTCCCATCTTTAATTTCATTCTGTATTTCTTACATCCTTTGTCCGTTTTCTAGTGCAGTTACTCGCCTGCCTTTATTCTCTCTCTACCTCATATCCCATTCTCACCTACCCTTCTATGTCCCTCCTTTATTTCTCTCCTCTATTCCAGGAAACAGACTGCCTTTACCACCCAACCCAAAAAGATGTTAGGGGACATTAGGTTGCCAGTTTCTCTGGCATCCTAAGCCATATCTAGTATCGTAGAGGCCCAGCAATGTTGAGATGTTTATCCTTGCATGCTCTCAAAGACTGGACAAATTCCATTTTGGGTCTTTCACAAATTCAGCCACCAGATCCTCCCCTATGGAGAGAAAAAATGGCTCCTCTTGCAGTTCCGCCAGTATGGCCATCAGTTGGGCACAGGCCATAATGTTCAGGTGTGTTTTAATTTATTGTACTGGCAGATGTAAAGTGGGTTCTAATATCCGGGATCTTCTTGCTGTGTGGTTGTCTCGCTAGGTATTGGTAAGATCACAGCCTTGCTGGCAAATCACCCTTGGAGATAATAGGCTGTATCTGAGGCTTACAAGGCTATACGGATCCCCACTCAACGTAAGATTGACCTGGAAAGCAAGAACGCTTTTGTCAGGCCCTGCAATTAAAGGTTAACCCTTGTAACCAAATTTGTTTTCAGTCCCCGGGGGCCCCAAAAGAATTCCAAGGGTGGGCGTGACTTGTGATGCCCTGTGTTTTTTTTGTCCGTGCTAACTGAAGACACTAGTGAGACACTTAGGGTTCTCAGAAGTGGCTGCACAGTGCCCGCTGGTTTTGCATACAGTATGATTAGGGCACGGCACTACCAAACAGCCCTCCATGCAGCTCTGCCACACCCCAGATCTAGCACTTAAGTCAAGAGCCATTACAGAGCTGGGACAACTCCTCTAGGGTTACCCCTGTTAATTTGAACCCTGAAAGCCAGTGACGCCGCACAATGTAAGGAAAGGGAGTTTAAGACAAACTATTGGCCAGCAATACTAGAAAAACATATACAATAAACCTGTATGGTTCCAACAAACAAGTCCGCTTTCAGTCAGTCACATTTATTATATAAAACACTCTACAAGGAAAAGCACTTAACTTGCTCCCGAGCAGCAAAGAAAGAGGAAGTGTTTTACCTTGGGAACTGTTTTAAATAGAATTGTAAGAATGCTATTGGTGGACTTTTAATTGCTTTGGAGTACTCATTGGGATAATGTTACATTATTTTTGTTGTTTTTTTTGGGCTGCTGAGCAAATATGCAGAAAGGTAAATGCATGATCAGTCTCCAATCCTAGCATAGCATCTATACACGTTGTCCTTGGCTTCAATTGTGAGTAACTATGGAATGGCTAGAAAGATGCATGTTAAAAGGCACGTAACTGGGGTTGTCTGTCACCCCTACCCTGTTTACTGATTTCAAGAGCCATTTTAATTTTGATTCACATCAATAAAGCCATCTTGCCTTCTAGATATCAAATGGCAAAAATAAAGTTATACCCTGAACTGGTATTGTGAACCGGCTTGGGTGCAACGCAGATACTTGCGATGCTTTGCATGTTTGGGGATGTAGAATTAACCGTCATGTAAATCCAGAGAGGTCAGGTAGCCTCCACTGTTCAAAAGGTGGAGAATGACGTAAAGACAGTTTGCGCAGCACATTTTTTCAGTTTCCTGTGGTCCAGGATAGGTCTCTACTCTCCTGTGCCCTTGACTAGCATTATTAGAGCTTCTTTTCACAGTAAGTGAAGATGAGGTGTGTGTGCTCCTTTTAGAGAACTGTTTGGTGGTCTGTGCACAAACTCTAGGGTGTGTCCGTAGGTTACTAGGTCCAACACCCATTTGTTCGATGTTATCTCCTTCCATTGGCTGAGGTAGTTGGAGATATTCCTGCCTACACGGGTTGGAAGGAGCGAGTGTAGCCTGTACCTGGTCTAGGTCATTGTTTGTGGCCGGTGGTAGGACCCTGGGGGGCAGAGGGGATGTTTTCAGCATGCACCTTGCTTGTGGTAGGTTGCTGATGGTGGTTGGCGGTAGGCCTGATGGTAGTTAGGCCTATTCTGGGATTGAGGGTGATAATGTCTGGGTCGCTGGTAGCTCCCTCTAAAGGTGCAGAAACCTCTTCCTCCTCGAGAGGGTAACATTTTGAACTGGAGAGTGCAAAGAGATCTGTCTGTGTCTGTTTCTGTTTTAATGCTAATAAGGCATCATCTATGTGCTTTCCAAGGAAAGTATCACCATCATAGGCCATGCCCAATATCTTTGATTGGACCGCCGGTTTAAAAGGGGTAGCCTTAAGCCATCCTTGTTGCCTTAAGACTGATGTGTCTGCAAACAAACCAAAGCCAATGTAGGTGATGTCGAGAGCACAGTCGATAATTTGAGGAAGTATGTTCCCCTTCCTGTAAGATTGTCTTCCTGTCTTAAGGGATCATATCAAGCAGAGTGCTGTCCTCTGACCACATCTAACAATCATAGTGCCCCAGGATTGCTGATGAGTTAGTTGGCTGCTCAGACGGTGATGGCATAAGGGAGAATTTCTTCCCTATATTGTCCAGGTGCCTGCCCTCCTTGTCTGGCAGCGCAGAAAAGGGTGCAGATGGATTTTCGGATCCCCTTTGCGTTTCTTGAAAAATGACATTCAGTCTAAGGCAAGCAGGGGAATCATCACTGGCCATATATTTCCTATTGAGGTGGTAGTGGTGCTACCGTAGCTGAATTTTAAATACTTTTTTATACCCTCTTCCCAGATATAATATTTAATGGGGATGGCTCTTACAGACTTTTTAGCTCGCTCTTTAAAATCGTGAAGAAGTCCGTCTCGGGCTGCTGGACAGAAGTTGGTAGATGCAACTTGGTCCATCAGATTAAAATCGCCGATGTCCTCTGGAGAAGAGTCTTCAAGATGAGGTGGCAGAGGAGATGGAGTGTGGAGGGGATGGATTAGTGACCATGTAATCATCCCATTCATCTTGTGGTTGTGGACAATCAGGGATCTCTCCTCTATCATTGTCTGAGGATGATTGGTTCTCACCTGGAGGTTGTGGGATATTTGAAGCAGGTGTTATGTTATCCTAAGCGTTATTGGCATTACTTTTTACTCTTGCTGTAGTAGGAGAAACAGGCTGGGGAGAAACTGTTTGCTGGTCTTGTGAAGGATCTGGAAATCTCCTCTTGTAATGCTGCAGCATGGCTTGCAGATCTTGTACTACAGCCACAGGCATGTGTATTGTTTCAGTATTTAGGCTGGGGTTATGTTCATAAGGTTCCTAATGCTGCTTAGGAGAGGCATAATATGACTGGTAGTATTGTTCTTGATCGTCTTCTTCAGAGTATTCCTCCTGGTATTTCACCTGGAGCTCTGAAGGACTGGTTGCATCCCGAAAAGGCCCGGCATCCAACTCTTCCACATCCAGTATATGGCTAGGAAGTAAAGGTGAGACCTTACTTGGAGAGGTCACTTCAGGTCTTAATGCAGTTGGTTATTTTGGTAATTTTCATTCTAATCGACTACTTGAAAGTAAACTGAGGCAACAGCGTTAAGAATTTCCTAGTTGATGGTAGTGTCGTCAATGGTGCTTTTGTCGATGATGCTGCCATGGTCGGTATCAATGTCGCTGGTGGTGTTGTTGACGGTGCTGAAGGTGGCACTGCCGCTGTCCATGTCCTTGTTGCCGGCTTAATAGTCAACAGTGTTCCTATCGATGTGTTTGACACTGAAGACTTCTTCGCCGTTAGACCAGCGAAAGGCAATTCTGACGTTAACGGTGATTGAGAGATCCCTTTGGTCGACGAGAAGAGAGCATTAATCGCTGCCATAGTTAAAGCCCTCAACTGCGATGTTTTTGTCAGCGAGACTTTGGTGGTGGTCGTCGTCGTTGTTGATACCGGCGTCGACGATGTGCTGAGAGTATTTTTTTGTTATCAACAGTTCTGAGGAGGGAGAATGTTCTCTTTCAGATTTCTTTGCAGGCGGAGTAGAAGGTTGGGAGGAGGTTGCTCGTGTGGAGATAAGCTTAAGTTTCTCCTTTCTTAAAAGTCTTTATGGTGTGTCTTCAAGGCCTTTTTACTCCCCTCACAAGCCCAAGGTCCGAGGATCTTGACCTTTTGTGGGGTCTGTCAGAAGAATCGCTGTCCTCAGACGAGCTAGAAGTTTGAGATTCGGACTTCTGTAGCCACAGAAGTAGCCTGCTCTCTCTGTCTCTTAATGTCTTAGAAGATAAGTCCTGCACTCTTACCTGATGTTGAGGGTAGAGCCAATAGAGACCATCTTTCTGTTGGTCATCCACATGCAGCCTTTTCTTCCCACAGGATTTGCAGGAGCGAAGAGGCCTTTTTAAAAAACAAATTGAAGAGTCTTGCATTGTAGATGTAGAAAAGTTCAAATATACTAGGAAAAATTGATCAGAGCTCCCTTCACATGACGTGTGGTAGAAAATCTTAGAGACTCAGCCTTTATAGTGTTCTAGAGGTTGCTGTCGCCTAATTGGTTTGTTTCTTTTTAAAATAAAAATACATTTATTTAAAAAGGACATAAATAGGTTTTTAAGGTGACTTTGCATTGCCATTATCGCCTATGGTACTATTACATACCGCTTTACTATGGTACTGTGGGACTCCCACTTCGACGACAGGGAATGCATGTGTATCTATGAAGGATCCAATACTCTAGAACTTTAAATGCCAGGGTGGGTGAACTCAGTGGTGCTTATACTCTAATGTGGCACAGGGCATCTTTCACCAATGGTGAGAATCCTGGCTCAATCTATTTGCCTTTGCAGAGAACCCGCACTGTCCAAACCTTCGGATATTGTAGTTCCCCGGGCAGTGCTTCCTCAGATACCCTATCCTCCACCATTGAGGGTAGGAGTTTTTGTACACCTTCCTGCACCTCTTTTGTCTACCCAGAGTGCTAAAAAAGATCGAGACCAGAAACAAGTTATTCTAGTGTCTCCGGACAGGGCGAGGAGTGTCTTGTACCAGTGCTGACCATAAGCACATGTTCCTTTGATTTAGTTGCCCCTTCGAGAAGACGTCCTGTTGCTACACCAGGGCTGAGTTTTGCAACCAAGCCTGCACTTCCAAGCGTGGGGATTGAGGGGAGGCAGTTGAGGCCTTTTTATCTCTCACTCCCGAAGTGGTTGGTGTTATCCTGGCAGTCAGACATCCATCTACTAGAGCAGTTATATAGTCTATACTAGAAAATAAGTTACCAAAGGTAAGAAAATTGTTCTTTGAGGCTTTTCTAATATCCACACACTTGCACACCCCACACGGATACTACATACTCTTCCCTTCCTTCCTCGCTCCTTCCTTCCTGACAGTCAGACATCCATCTTCTAGAGCAGTTTATGCAAGACACTGGGGGAAGTTCTTTTGTTTTGCTTATCTTTAGCCCAGCAATGTCTTAATGAGGTAACAGTTAAAGGCCATATTTCTCCCTTCTTACATTTACCGGATCAGGCATCCCTCTTCCAGTCACCCGTTGTGATTAGTTTTTTAAGCGTCTGTCTCACATGTTCCTGCCACCCCTATTTGTGAGGTTGCATTAGGACGTTTATTTAGTTCTTAAATACCTGATGTGTGTACCTTTCGAACTGATGCATAGCTATCCCCCCCCCCGTCTGCTAACTATCAAGACTGCATTGCTCCTCACCATAACATCAGCAAGTCAAATGCATGAACTCCAGGCATTGTCTGTGGTACTACTTTGCCCTTCATTCTTCTCGAACAAACTAGTTCTCTAGATGAAAGCAGCATTCCTGCCAAAGGTAGTCGCACCCTTCCTCATAGGGCAATCAATCACCTTGCCAGTTTTCTATGCAGAGGAAGAACGGTTCCTCTGCCTTGACCCTAAAAGGGTGCTCAGTTTCAATATTGGTCGGACCAAAGAGTAACAACATAATGACCTACTCTTCGTCTGTTTCTCTCGAGTGAAAAAAGGGTAAAGTGGTGCAAAAGAAAATCCTTTCCGAATGGGTTGTGTTATGCATCAAGATTTACTATGGGCAGAAGCACCCTCCAGAAACCTTATGTGCTTATTCCAGCAGAGTGGAGGCTGCTACTACAGTGTTGGCGTGGTGTACCAGTTCTGGATACATATCAGGCAGCTACATGGGCATCCCTCGACAAGTTACGAAGCACTTCAGCCTGAGCACCCTGTTTCAGCAGGATGAGCACTTCTCCCCATCACTCTTGCAGGATTTCAGGGTCTGAGCCATTCAACAAACTTACTACTTGGGAGTGGTATTGCTTTGGTATTGTTTCTCAAGGTGGGTAATCTTTAGTTAGAAGTCTTTCAGAAGAATGCTACTTGCCTTTGGTAACCCCTTCCTGGAAAATACATCATCTAACCGCAGATGCCTCACCGGCCCAGTCTCCTTCCTGTTCTGTGGAATGGACTCCTACCGTACATAAATAAGATTCCAATCTGGAAGTCTGCACACATCCACATTCTTATTTCAGTTGCTCTGCATCTCAAGGATGCAGACAGAGAGCTGAAATACTCATGTCGACGTGCAGAGGTGGCACATATGCAGGGGGCTGACATTTCAAATAGACAGGACAGAGCCGCCGTACACCCCTTGTCAATGTGTGAGGTAATTACTGCAACCTTTTCCAGATCCAGTTGAGTGCCTAAGGAAATTGACAAAGTAAGGATTCTGCTGTTATACAGTCTATACCAGACAATACGTTAACAAAGGTAAGAATATTGTCCTTTGAGGCTTCTCTAAGATCTACACACTTGCACAACCCACATGGATACCACGTACTCTTCCCTTCCTTACTTTCTCTTCTTCCTTCCTCTCTATCCTTCCCTCCTCTCTCCCCTTCCTTTTTCCTCTCTGTCTCTCATATTCATCGTCTTGCATCTCCTCAGTATGAAGGCAACTAGGCTGGCAGGAGAGGATCAAATTGTGCGACAAGATTGATTAAATTAAATGCTGGTATGGTGAAAGAAACAGGACCAAACGAGGGAATGGGTTTTTCAGATCACCAATGATTTGGGGGACCCCGTTTCGGACCCAGAGGCCAAAGTTGATGCATTTGTTGTTTACACACCTCTCAAACACACTCCACTGCCTCCAATATTACAAAAATTTACAAACGTTTGGCTTCCGAGGTGGAACTCTAGATTGTAAAAATGTGGAATGAGGCGCCAGGGGTGGGACAGCTCCCAGAAAACCAACGATTAGCTACAATAGTGGTACTTCAGGCCAGGAAGCCTCCTGATCAATGCAGTTCCTACCGGCCATTTCACTACTCAATGTAGAGCTAAAACTTCTAGCCAAGTTGATGGGAAACCGGCTCTGTCAGGTGATAACCACCCTAGTCCACCCGGACCAATCGGGCTTTATGCCCGAACAGAGGGACACAGCTGAATCTCTGAAGACTCTTGATAGCCATGGCGGGTTCAAGGGATGAAACGGTGTCCACAGTGGTATTATCAATGGATGCCTCCATGGCCTTCGACACTCTGGAATGGACTTGTATGTTCAGGTGCTGTAGGAAATGGGTTTTGGCCTCAATTTCAAAGGCTGGATGTACCTACTTTATAAGGACTCCATGGCCCACGTTAAAGTCAAGGGCACAGTATCCCGCAATTTTACTCTTTGCAGGTGAACAAGACCACTGGTGCCGTCTTTCCCCACTGATTTTTGCCCTTGCTCTGGAGCCGCTGGCAGCGTGGATCCGATAGGATCTGCTAATTCAGCGCATACAGTGGTGGGAACCATGGGGTATAGGTAGTGGGATGAGAAGGAAGTGGTGCGGCTTTGGCGAGGTTCTTTTGGGCTAAGTGTTCGGCTTTTCGTTATGGCAGTTTTGCCCGTACCGCTACACTGTTATATCCCCGCGTATATAAAACATTCCGCGTACCGTTAGAAAATATGTGTCTATGCCTTAAGCATTGGGTGCACGCGTTTTGACGCTATTTATCACACAGTTCAGGATTTACTATTTTTGAACAGCTGACCCCTCTTACATTGTTAGTATGTTCTCTTCCTCATAGGCACTTCATATCTTTAAGTTATAAAGAACCATGGTGGTGAACAGGACATACAAACTATATCGATAATTATCAGTAGAAAGTAAGTATACCTATCTGTACTGCCTGAAATGGGTCTTTACATTTCTTTTGGGTAAGTGATACATGATAGATCCTTGTCTACCTATAGGTGTGGCGCCCCCTCCACATTATACATGAAGAGTAAGCCTTTCTTGAAGTTGGAATAAGTCGGCCTTGGCCCCGATCTGCTTTTTGAACACTGTCTGCAGGTAAAGGGAGTTCTTTTGGGTATTAGCTATTGCATGTATTCAATATCAAGAAGGGCAAAACAACATATTGTCATTGTTGTGCTTTTTTCAGCAAATAACTGCTTTGCACTCTGATAAGAAGAGTTCGAGAACAGTCTCCCTCGATACGAAGTACATTCAGGGTGAAGTAACTATTCAGATAATTCAGGCTGGTTTTGCATCCCCATTAAGTATTTCTCTTTTGATGAGACATTTGCTAATTTGACGGTCACTAGAGTTGTCTGTATCCTTCCCACTATTAGATCGATGCTGTGATGGGGTCAAACCCAATAGGACTATGAATATCTTCATGAGATATTCACTGCGGTGCGACGGATATAACATTTACTAAAAAGGTATCTACTTTCCAGGCTTAAGAGCTTGTGGGTTTGTGTGAGAAAGATACCGTCAATGGAAAAAATATTTTTTTTCTTTTTCTTTCCCTTTGAGACGTTGTGGCAATACACGCTGTTTTGGGGTTATAAGGTAACACAATGTGGTGCTAAGTTGTGTGAGTCTGAGTGTGTGTGTGGTGGTCCAGTTTGCTGTTTCAAATGTAAATAAATTAATAATAATAGGGCATACCAGTAAATCCTTTATATATATATATATATATATATATATATATATATATATATATATATATATATATATATCTTTTCAGACTCTAATTCCAGGTCTAGAGATCCTATATTGAATTGTTTCTGGCTGGTCCTGATGAAGGTGGTCCCTACTGCTGCTATTCCACCGAAACGCGTCGACCATTTCTCTTCATATTTAGATCTAATGACTTCGGTCACATATTGGACAACAGATACAATGCGAAAGGATGTTTAATGTTTGTTTTTGATGGCATGTATGTTTAGTATGTATGTATGAGTATGTGTGTGTGGCTCTCTACCTGGTTTAGCAGAATTGATATTGTTTTTAGAATACATGAATTTGTGTAACTTATGATATACATTGATGGCTCTAGTGTGTTGATAGAATATCTCCTGGAGTTTCTTTGAATAATGCACCTCTAATAACTTTTGTATTAAGAAAAAAAGACAAAGAAATGAAAAAAAGTTTTCTACAGAAAAATGAAATAAATGAGTAAAATCCAAAAATAAGTGCAGATGTTTTGTGTGTGCCCTATGGTTAAGAGGTACTTCCCGTGATAAAAGTATTTATAGGTCAAGAGGGAGCTTCTTGGTTGTTTTGGGAACCATGGGAAGAGCATATCTCTCTGTTTGCTAATGATATCCTCTTTTATGTCACAATCCGCCCCCCACCCCCTGTCTCCCCTGGATGGTCACTAGGATAACCCAAATGCACCTAGAATCTTCAGCAGACCTTCTGAGTATACTATTAATTGGGACAAGTCTTTCATGCACTTGTTTACAGTCCCTAGCACCCATTTAGCACAGAGGCGGCTACTTACCCATGTCCCCTGGAGGTTTCAAACACCTAGAGATTCATGTTACTGTGGACCCCCATCTTTTTTACCGTGCAGTGGATGTCCAACACTGGAGGGCTCTGCCGCTGTCTCCACTGGGTAGGGCGGTAATGTTTAAGATAATTTGGCCCTGAATGCTTTGTGCTACAAAACACCCCAAATCATATACCTGAAGAATTCTTCCAAAAGACGGAGTCTCTTCTCCACCTGCTTTTGTGGAACTCAAGCCTGCCATGCGTAGCCCAACCCAAACTAACGTGAGGGGTGTGAGACGGAGGGTTCAGCCTCCCAGATATTAGAAAATCTTACTGGGCTACATAACTTACGATGGCCAATGATTCAGCATTTGCTGCCTGGGATGATCTCCAGGGGGGGACTCAGGCTATCCGGATGTGATCTATGGCTCGGTCGATGACAGTGGGCTTCTGCCCCAGACACTCACTGTGGCCCATGTGTGGAAGATTGCGACTGAATTAGCTTACTGTAAGGATACACCATACAGGGTGATGAAACTAAGGCTTACCTAGATTCATCCCATTCACTGTTGGACATGCTGCTAATCCATCTTTACTTGTACCAGAGGCCCTAACACCCCACGATTTCTCAATTGGAACTAGGAAGACTACTGTCTGCCCTGAGAGGGGGGGATGCCTGCATCCCAACGAACCTAAGGGATGTTTTTTTTGCCCATCCATTCCTGTGTGGTTCCCTCTTGAACCAATATATTACATCCATTCAACCTTGCTTCATTACACTGGTTATTATGGGAACATCCTAATTCAGCGCCCTGATGAAGGTGTAACCCCGATTGGGAGAGTCACTGAAGCGCGTATCTGCACAGATCACAACAGGAGCATCACGATGTCAACAATGTACTAAGAAGCCTATGCCAAATGGTTATAATTATGAATTTTATAGTGATTTATTAAGACACTTAAACGAGTATGAATATACTGTATGTATTGGAGAATATATATTAATGTACATAGTCCTCACTATACTACAATATTTTGATGCACTTTTTGCTGCTCCGGTTATCTGAAAGAGACACGTTAGGGATAGATTCCTTACCTTAGAATATCCCCAGGCGTCAGACAGGATCCGAAAATTTTTGCGTAGCAATACCCCTGCGCGTCGGTAGGCGTCGTCTGCGGCTCCGGGTCCGTCGTCGACGTCGTTAGCGCTGGAATGACGTCGTCGGAGTACTTAGACGCCGCCCATGCGCGCTGACGTCACTTCTTCTTTTTTCCGCGCCAGCTAGCGCAGATCCGGAGAAGCTCTACCCCTAGTCCTTTTTTGACTAAACTTTTGATCTTTTTGATCATTTCTTTCTTAGAGTCTTCGACTCTATCGGTGCCGAAGTGTGACTGACTGATGTCGGTTACGGACCCCCATCGCCGGTGCCCGAAGTGCTTAGGCCTCGATCATGACGACCGCACCTGCTCCGACTGCCGAGCCCTGACGTCGAAGGCTAGGCGGGAGCGGTCCCGCAAGCGGCTCGAGCTCCGGCAGTCAGCCCCGCGCCACTCCAGGTCCCGGTCCCACGGGAAGTCGAGGGACAGGTCGCGGGGTCTGAGTCATCGCAGCTCCGGGAGTGGACACCGGTTTTCAGGCTCCAAGTCCTCAGGTAAGAGGCATGAGAGGTCGGAGAGGCGTCATCGTTCCTCCGACCCACCCCGACGCTTGCACAATGCGGCCGGGGGCTCGGTCGACACCGCCCACGTGGCTCCGCAGGAGTCTCAAGCGTCGCCGCCTGCCCCACATCTTCGGGTTCCTGGGCACGGCGTGACGCTGGAGGAGATCGAGCGGTACCTCATAGCCATGAGGTCTCTCCCTCCTCAGTCGGGTTCCGTGGCGCCTCCGGGCCCAACGGTCCCGACAGGAGGCCCTAGCGGGTCGGGTGCTTCGGCCCTGACGCCGTCGGGTGCTTTGGCCTGACGCCGCCGGCGACTTCGGTCTCGGCGCTGCAGGACCTCACCGGATCCGCTTCCGGATCCGGGTCGTCGTCGGTCGACCTCACCGGCCCCGCGGGTGTCGCCCCCGGCGCGCACTGTAGACGCCGTCCCCAATGTTCCCTACGGTCAGACTCTGGCGCCGGAACGGCGCCGATTCCGTCGGCCTTTGGAGATTTTTATCTCCATGATGAGGCCCTGTCTACTAATCCTGTTTTACAGGACACAGGTGACAAGGGAGATTGGGAGGGGTCTGAGGACCATCTGGCACTGGAGTGCCAGTCTCAACAGGACTGGACATATGAGCTTGGGGAGGCCAGTGGTATTGACACTTCGCCAGACACTGGATTTGTCTCCCCTCCGACCGTGGCTTCGGAGGAGGGGTCTACATATAGTGTAGTGTTGACGAGGGCGGCCAAGGCCTTAAACCTTGAGCTCCCCGTCGCAGCCGTGAGGACTAACCTCCTCACTGAGGTCCTCAAACCGCATTCAAGCTCCAGTGAGCCTCTGCTGCCGTTCAATGAGGCCTTGTGTGACGTTCTTGTGGGCACTTGGTCCAAGCCCGCCACGGGTCCGCCTGTGGATAGGAACGTGGCCAGACGCTACCGCCCGGTCCCGGGCGACCCTTGCTTTTTGTCCACCCATCCCACCCCCGAGAGCCTGGTCATCCGGGCCTCTAATTCCCAGACCGTGTTCCCGTCGGCCCCGCCCGACAGGGAATCCAAGAGATATGAACAGTTCGGGAAGAAGGTGTTCTCGTCCCTAAGCTTAGGGCTGCGGTCAGTCAATACCGCCTGTCTCTTGGGCCGCTACACCCACACTCTGTGGGACGCGGTTGCGGACGTGCTGCCACAGTGCCCGGAGGAGGTCCAGGCTAAACTCGCCCAAACCCTTGTGGAGGGACGAGATGCAGCGCGATATTCCATCCGGTGTGGGCTGGATACCAGGGACTCACTGAGCAGGGCAATGGCAATGACGGTGGCGGTTCGCTGCCACGCCTGGTTGAGGTCCGCCAACTTCTCAGCCGATGTCCAGACCACACTTCTGGACATGCGGTTCGGCGACAAGGCAGACCATGCGCTGGAACGTTTTAAGGACTCCAGGGCTACGGCCAAGTCCTTGGTCCTCTCGGCCCCACTCCAGCAATCGGGTGCCTTTCGCTCCTTTCGTGGCCACGGAAGGGGCGCCCCCACACGTGCTGCCAGCCACGCGCCGCAGAATGTTAAACAGCACGGTGGCGGCCGTGGGAACCGCCGTGGCGGCGGTCGGGGACAAGGGCGAGGCCAGTCCACACCTCCCTCCACAGCACCCGCCTCAAACCCTTTTTTTTCAGGCCCATGTGACACCTGTAGGAGGCAGGGTTCGCCATCACCTCTCCCACTGGCGCACTATCACATCGGAGATCGCCCGAAGGGGCTACTCCCTCCCCTTCGAGGCGACCCCCTCCATCCATGCCACCGCAATGCCACCGCGTGTCGGGGGATCACTTGCAACTTCTGCAAGAGGAAGTCACGGCCCTCTTGGCCAAGGGGGCCATCGAGCGTGTTCCTGGGCCAGAAGTAGGGTGTGCATGTTACTCCCACTACATTCTGGTACCCAAGAAGGGAAAAGGGGGCCTGCGCCATATCTTGGACCTGCGGAACGTCAACGGCTTCCTCCGGAAGGAGAAGTTCAAGATGCTGACTTTGGCTCAGGCCTTAGCTGCCCTGGACCCAGAAGACTGGCTGGTAGCGTTGGACTTGCAGGACGCTTATTTCCACATCCCCGTCCTGCCGGCCCACCGGCGTTACCTGCAGTGCACGGTAGGCCAAGAGCACTTTCAGTTTACCGTGCTCCCCTTCGGCCTTACCAGTGCCCCACGGGTGTTCACGAAGGTGATGGCGGTGGTCGCAGCTCATCTGCGCAGGTTAGGGGTGTCAGTCTTCCCCTACCTAGATGACTGGTTGTTGAAGGCGGGCTCGCCCCAGACAGTCGTCAGCCACCTCCAGACTACGGCCGACCTCCTGCATTTGCTGGGGTTCTCCATCAATGTGCCGAAGTCGCACCGGTGTCCCTCTCAGAAGCTCCTCTTCATCGGAGCGGTTCTCGACTCAGCGCAGTTTCGGGTTTACCCTCCCGAACAGCGGGTTCGGGATATACAGGCTCTGATTCCCATCTTTCAGCCTTTATCCTGAGTCTCGGTCAGGTTGACGCTGCGGCTTCTGGGGCTGATGGCCTCCTGCGTCCTTCTGGTGCATCACGCCCGGTGGCGGATGCGGGCTCTGCCGTGGGACCTGAAGTTTCAGTGGGCCCAGCATCAGGGCAACCTGTCTGATCAGGTCTTGATCTCGGAGGGCACTGCAAAACAACTGCAGTGGTGGCTCACGGACCGCGATTGGGTCAGTGGCAGATCCCTCTCCCTACCCCACCCGGAGCACGTGGTTGTGACGGACGCGTCCCTCCAGGGCTGGGGAGGCCACATGGGAGAGGCGGAGATCAGAGGCCTCTGGTCTCCGGCGGAGTCCCAGCTCCATATCAAGCTTTTGGAGCTGCGGGCGATTCGTCTAGCACTAATGGCATTCCTCCCCTCTGTCCGTGGGAGTGTAGTGCAGGTGTTCATGGACAACAACTCTGCCATGTGGTACTGCAACAAACAGGGCGGGGTGGGGTCGTGGACCCTATGCCAGGAGGCTCTGCGCCTCTGGCAGTGGCTGGAACGTCAGGGCGTGACCTTGGTGGTTCAACACCTGGCAGTCTCTCTGAATGCCAGGGCGGACGAACTCAGCCGTCGGTGCATGATGGATCACAAATGGCGTCTGAACTCGGACGTGGCGCAAGGCCTCTTTCAGCAATGGGGAGAGCCTTGGTTAGATCTATTCGCCACAGAAGAGAACGCGCAATGTCATCAGTTCTGCGCGTTGGAATTTCCAAGGCGGCACTCGCTCGGAGGCGCTTTTCGTCGCGAGTGGAGTTGCGGTCTATTGTACTTCTTTCCGCCTATACCACTTCTGCCCAGAGTGCTGAAGAAGATCAGGCGCGACCGGGCCCAGGTTATCCTTGTGGCTCCGGACTGGGCACGAAGATACTGGTATCCCGAGCTACTCAGCATGTCAGTCGATCCCCCGATTTGTCTGCCTCTTCAGGAGGACCTTCTGTCGCAGCAGCATGGGACGGTCCTGCACCCGAACCTGTCCAGTCTCCACCTACAAGCTTGGAGATTGAGTGGCGGCAGTTGAGGCCATTTGATTTGCCTCCCGAAGTCTGTGATATCATTCTGGCAGCCAGGCGTCTCTCCACAAAGTCGGTATACGCCTGCAGGTGAAACAGATTTGTGGCATGGTGCACAGCAAAGGCTGTGGACCCACTCTCTGCACCCCTTTCTGAATATCTACTCTTCCTTCTTTCCCTTGCCCAGCAGGGCTCTGCTCTGGGCACCCTTAAGGGGTACCTTTCTGCTCTTTCCGCCTTCTTACGGCTACCTGATCAGCCTTCCTTATTCAAGTCCCCCATTGTAAATAGGTTTCTGAAGGGCATCACACACATGTTGCCTCCAGTTCCCTTCGTGATGCCCCAGTGGGACTTGAACCTTGTACTCACTTATATAATGTGTGCTCCCTTTGATGTGTGCTCCATAACTCTCCTCTCCGTCTTCTTACCCTGAAGACTGCTTTCCTGGTTGCCATCACCTCTGCCAGGAGAGTGAGTGAGCTCCAGGCTCTTTCTTTTACTCCACCTTTCCTCTCTGTTCATCCGGACAAGGTTGTGTTGCGGACAAGACCTTCCTTTCTGCCCAAGGTTGTCATGGCCTTCCACATCGGGAAGTCCATTACCTTGCCCACCTTCTTTCCGCCTCCGCATCCCTCGAAAGAGGAAGAGAGGCTCCACCATCTGGAACCAAAACGTGCGCTCTCTTATTACCTAGATCGCACATGCCAGTTCCGGGTGGATGACCAACTTTTTGTTGGTTACGTGGGCGCGAAGAAGGCAAAGGCGGTACACAAGAGGACCATTTAGCGGTGGATCATCTTGTGTATTCAGGCATGTTACTCCATGGCCAAAAACGAGCCCCCTGCTGGATTGCGGGCTCATTCCACTCGAGCCACGGCAACAACTGCCCTGGGCCGAGGAGTCCCCTTACAGGACATTTGCCAGGCAGCTATGTGGGCCTCGCTGCACACGTTCGCAAGACACTACTGCCTGGACAGTCAAGTCCGGAGGGATGGCTTCTTTGGCCGTTACATCCTCCAGGACTTTCTGGTGTGATTATTGGTTCGCAGACCCACCACCGGGGTTGGTATTGTTGGGGTATCTATTCTAAGGTAAGGAATCTATCACTAACGTGTCTCTTTCAGATGCACAAGTTACTACTTGTGTAACGATATATCTGTAAGAGACATTAGTTAGTGATAGATTCCTTACCGACCCACCCATCCTCCCTGTTCTGCGAACCGATATCTATGGTTAAGGTCATCCCTTTTCAGGGCCCTAGTTTCATGGCACCAGTGTTGGTTCTATCATGGCTCTGCGTATCTGGCGCGGAAAAGCTGTGTAGCAGAACTGACGTCCGCGCGCATGGGCGGCGTCTAAGTACTCAGACGACGTCATTCTGGCGCTAATGACGCCGACGACGGATGCGGAGCCTCAGACGACGCCTACCGACGCGCAGGGGTATTGCTACGCAAATATTTCCGGATCCAGTCTGACGCCTGGGGATATTCTAAGGTAAGGAATCTATCACTAACTAATGTATTTTACAGATATATCGTTACACAAGTAGTAACTTGTGCGTGTGCTATTTTCTTTTTGGTTTTAAGAATAGTGGGGGCGCACCATCACAAAGTCCAAAAAGGCAAAGTTTGTATCAAAATTATTCCTTCTTTATTCATTAAGTTTTGTGGAAAAGTTCATTATATCAATCATACAAGAATCAGCAAACACGTTTCTCTCCCACAGAGACTTTCCGCTTTCAGTTATCCGTGACAGAGGGATCTTTTGTTTACTGCACCGCTTCACCATGCAACCCAAAAAAAACGGTCTCACTCATATGTAACAAACTAATTACCAGTTCACCTGACATCCTTGCCACTCTGAGGGCCACTTGGTAGCAGGATGTCTGGGAGCGTAAGGATGGGGAGTGAGAAGCTTTTTGGGCCTTTTTGAGGGGTGGCAATCAATGCGGGATTCCGATTGATCCATTTGCGAATCATGCCTCATTCATACTATTCCCGCACTGCCATCCAGGCTATTGGGCTGATGCCTAGCAGACCTCTGCCTTCAGGGTTGCGGTGAGAAGGACACATTCTTTCATATCCTGTGATCCTGCACTGTTAAACGGTCCTAAAGGCTGCCACTACAGAAGCTTACTGCGGAAATCATGGGGGCAGGCATCCCGGCCTCAGCAACAATGTGTCTTCTACACATTTAGGGGGACGATCCACTACAGAGATATGAAAAAATATGGTTATCTTTTAGCCTAGCAGTGTCCAAACACAACATATCAAGCTTGTGGGGCGCAAGAGAAGCTCCAACTGTGGTGGGATGGGAGCGATACATGGACTGGTGTATGCCAAAAGAAAAAACAATTATTTGGGAAGGGGGTGTCCACGCAAATAGGAAAAAATATGGTCAGGGTGACCCTCCTGTAGAGGAACGGATGTGGAGTCCAGTGAAAGTCCCAGTGGCCTTGGGGAGAATTCTCTCCGATATTGCGATCATTTTGTTGTGTGGTGCTCATTGTATTGAGTCTGAAGTCGACGTATTATGTGATGGATGAATTTTGTGGTGGGGCCCATCCCTAATAATAATAATAATTTTGTATTTGTATAGCGCACATATCACCCCCAGGGGGGTCTCAAGGCGCTTGTACGAATACCGCTGTGGAACCCATCCTGGCTTTCCCTGTGAAGTGCCCACTCCTGTGCACCCCCAAGGTGAAGGCAGGCATCCCAGCGCTGTTGGGGCCGTTGTGGAGATTAAGCAAGCTATTGCCCAGAGTTGCAGAGTGGGACCCATGATTAGAGTGGGCAACGAGGCGAGAATTATCGAGTCTGCGGACACTTGAGCCCAAGATCCTGCCGCGTCGGGAATTGAACCCTGGTCCCGGGCCTGACCTCTGCTTCAGGATCTGCCGCTTCTAACCAGTGAGCCACACTTCTCCTCTAACCCGTGAGCCACACTTCTCCAATGACACCTGATGATAATACACAGTGTATATGCTGCTGTTCAGTTATAAAAATCAATAAAAAGATCTTTGTGCGGAAAAAGAAGATTGACTAAATTATGCAGCAAGAAAAGTCAAATTGTGCAACATAATGAGCACATGTTGTGAGGATATTCATTATTGTCATTTTTTCACACAGCATCACTGCCTGGGCACAGATTTAACAATGTTTAACATCAAAATTCAACACTACGCAATTGCAGGATAATCAGTCAACTTTTCAAAGGTCCTTCAACTGCCAGAACAGTTTAACCACACTTTTAGTATTTTTTCATCCCTTTGAGCTAGAAATAATTTTGGTTAAGCTCTGCTGATTATTGGGTAGATGATGGATTGTGACAAATCCGGCAAATCTATAATATGCAGAAAACACTGCAGCTGTAGAGACTCATAATTCCTGTGGCCCTGCCAATAACTAAACACATTTCTTTTGTTAGAGGGAACCCTCCAGAAGCACAATTTAACATTCTAGAGATACAAAATGCTATTGGTAATTAAAGTAGGCCACATCTCTGAATCGTGTATATGGGTCAAACAGGGACACCAATAAAGCAAACTGACACCACCAGGAGGCATACTCTATTCACTTTTGCCCTCTGCACAACTATTTAGGTTCAACCACCCTATATAGGATCCCCTCCTTGGCAACACCAGTAGAGCTCCCATTATAGAAGGGAAGTAGCCCACACCACAGCTTTCCCACCGCAAGGGTGTGAGGAGGGGCCCTAAGTTGAAGCATGCCATTCATGGGGTGGGTGAGGGCTTCGTTCTTTAAATAAAGAACTCCTATCACATGCAACAAGACTGTGATCCTACTAGACTTTATTTTTAGTTTTTATTGTCCCACCCGTAGATTTGGGTTATTTGAATTAGCATATTTGTGTCTTTGGAATAACTAAAAGCCTCTAAAACGGAAACCCTTAAATAAACTCTAAGGCTGATAATAATTTTAGCTATACAATTCCTAAATGTTCTAGCAAAGTTGAAGCTACTGTTTCGAGCAACACTGGGTTGTTTTGACTGATGTGCTGTTACCTGTTTGCCTAGCCTGTCTATCGCTCTCAAAACCTACTCCCGCCAATCTATACCTTCCTCTCTATCTTATGACTAACCCTGTAAGTGTTCCATATGATGACTGCCTACAATCAGGTTTATTGATTTGCTTAGGGAATGTTGATACAGTCTTCTAGATGTTGAGTTAAGCTACACGGGTCATTGCTATGTATAGCAAACTAGCAGCCCGTCTCGACGTTGTCCGGGAGCAATTAGGCTTCCGGGACCCCGCCCGCCCCGACGTTGTCCGTGGGTCCCTCCGGAGCCTTCCTCCCATATTTTGCAGTATTATACCTCTATGTTTACTTTGTACGCTTTTGTAACCTGCACACGTAACTATTTCCTCCTGTAATGCACCGTTTGGCTCACTTTTGTAATGCTCCGTTTGCTTCCTCTTGCTCACGATGTACGCTTTTGTAACCTGCACACGTAACTTTTTCCTCCTGTAATGCACCGTTTGGCTCACTTTTGTAATGCTCCGTTTGCTTCCTCTTGCTCACGATTTTCATTTTTGCTTCATTTTTCCGCCGCTCACCGCTCCTAAATAAATAAATAAATAAATAACCTACCTCATCCGCCTGTCCGCCGCTCCTCACCGCCTGTCCGCCGCTCCTCCCCACCTGTCTGCCGCTCCTCAACGCCTGTCTGCCGCTCCTCAACGCCTGTCTGCCGCTCCTCCCTCGCAATGTCCGCCGCTCCTCCCTGCGCTCCTCACGTTGGGCACGCACGTCGCGGCCAGCGCTTCTTCCAAGGGACTACTTTTTTTTCCGGTAAATTTTGTAAACAACGTATATTTATTACGTTTATATAGCCTATGTCCATCTGCACACCCTGACGATTACAACCATGTATCGGGTGTGTGGATTGGCGCTGTGGTTCCCGAGTTTACCCGCCTCAAAGGTTCAAAGTTCTTCCTTTATAATAGTAGTATAGATTAAGTGAAGCACAGTTTGAACTATATAACCTTGAAACTGTGTGTCTGGATTTGGCTACCTCTTAGATGGTTACTTTACAAAGACTTAGATTAAGATAGTTTCCCTACATTAAGACCTATTTGGAAAAAGTGGGGAGCCCTTTAATGTGGCAAGCAAATGATCTGCCTCTAGGCCCTTATCTTATGGGTGTCGCGTATTTAGGATATTGCAACATGTATGTATTCCAGAGTCACATTTAGTGCCCATGTCCAAAACCACTTGTAGAAACAAATTGGGCATCAACCATAGGCCGAGACTTAATAGCTCATGAGGACATCTAGCTTAAGCAAACCGTGCATTAGCAAGTGACCACCATGAGATGATTCTTCTTTCTGGCATTGGATTCAGAAGCAAGGAAGTCACATTTATTTCAGTTCTTCAAACCCCAAGGGCTGGCTAGATAAAGAATATAGATCCATGCATGCATACATACAAAGCCTGGGACCGGTTTCGGAGTTCACCCTCATCAGCTAGGCGTTGTGAGTAAAAGAATGATGGATTAAACCCTGATGTTTGTGACTGGGGGGTGAAAGTTTGCATTGTTCAGCATTCCGTCCAACATTTGTTCCTTTTGCTTGGATCTTTTATAAGAAAATGTTTCTTTCTCAATAGCCATCACCTTAGCTATGAGACTGGGAGTGTGGTGGTCAGTCATGAGCCCTATCTTCATTTTATCAAAGAGACGGTGGCCCTTTGTCCTTGTTCTTCGTTCTGCCCCAATTTTCCTCTGATTGCTGTAGGGCTTCTTTATTTATGTGCAGCGCACAGTTCCCTTTGGTCTCTGATGTTTTTTTCCCCTTGTATATCCAACAGTTTTCAGGCAGCAATAAAAGTGCCAAGATACCTCTGGTGATTGATGTACCTGCTGGAGAGAGATCGGAGTTTTATCTAGTGGCAAGCTTTGACTCATCTATGGTAGCACAGACAGTTAATATACCTGCTGCAATGAGCATATACTATGTAGTTCACAGAAAATAGCTTAGTGGGTTACTACTGCTTTTATTCACAGAGATCCTGTTGATACTGTGCAATTCATAAGTTACAATCGTAATCTAGGTTTGAAAGTTACGCTTTTTTCCCCAGTCTTTCATTATCCTAATTTTGCTAAAAAGGGTTTGGGTAGGAATAAAATCTTAAATTAACCCGAACAACTTGTTTAACGTTCTGAATCCTGAGTGTGCTTCCCCAGACTAAGCACTATTAAAAAATCCCTACCAGTATGAATGACGTGAATCCTACACCTTGAAGTCCCCTTTGTCTTACCGAACATTTTCTGTACACTGATTTACACACCTATGATTCTTTGTATGCATTTGTGATGTAAAATGCTCCGACACCCTACATAGGTATGAGAGGCGCTAAAAAACAAATGAAATACATGTGAGGGAGGGGCTTTGGAGAAATGAGAGGCACTGTTGGAGGGTGGTAGTGAGGGAATCATTGAAGAGCCCCAATAAAGATTGCTGTATCCCGGTGCACTGCAAGGTCGTCACCTACTATGTTTTAAAAACGAATACAATGGAGTATATAATGAAGAATGTGTTGTATAATGCAATTTATTTGACATATTGTCCCAAATGTTCTTGGCGGAAGAAACGCCCCCAAACCATCCTTGTAGTGGTCAGACTCACTTGCTGCGGTCGCTCTCTATGCACCCAACTTATTGGCAACATTTTTCAGGACTGCTTTGAGGTGCCGGTCGGCATTGCACGTTAGTACTGGAATGAGAAAGGGATGCCTCGGAATAATGTTTTGTGAACTGGAATGTCCCGATTACTTAATTATCACCTCCATGTTGCCGCAGTACAACCAACTAGCTTATAAAGCCAAATTAATTCAGTGAAAACTTGCTTGCAGGAAGTGAGTGTAACCAGTTTAGTCTTGCAATAGGTCATACCAAGTTGCAGTGGAAAGAACTTGGAGTGCCCTGGTAACAAAGGGTGAAAAATATTTTTTTCTTCCTTGCAACGATATAGTGCTAAAATAAAATGTAAGCGTGGTACAGGGCACTAGCACCTGCTTGTCGTGACCATGATCATAGAACTGCCTAAATGCCATACTGAATGAGGTCATTGTAAACGCCTTCCTAATGAAGGTTGCTATGATCCAGCTCTAAGTTTTCATAACGCATGAAAAATACAAATAAAGATTATTTTTTAAATGGAAGCGTGGACCTCTGTAGGCTTCCAAGCAAATTGTGGGTCATAACTGTGTCCAATCTGGGCTGGGGAAGAAACACCAATAAGGTCCAAGGGCTATTAAATATATGTAACCTGGTGGAGAAAGTTGTGACTGGTGATAAAGAAATTCAGACACAGTGTAGCAATATTTTAATAATGTCGGGAGCAGGAGGGGAGTGAAAGTAGCTTGGTACAACGTGATTGGCATACGGGGGAGACAGTGCTGGTATGGAGCCAATATTTAATTTTTCACAACCTTTGCCTGGCCTGTTCTATTGATCTTACGCTGGCCTCTCTTCATCTACCTACATTTACGCCGATCTCTTCCCCAGCCCATTGCCTCGTAGTCCACAACAGGACAGTAATCATTCCAGACTTGTTTCTTCAGCATTTTGTTTCTTTAAGGTCCATTATATGATAGTATTGCTCTTTGAGTTACCGTTAAAAAAATTTGGTGTGTTAAAAACATTCAAACTCAAGTTACCTCTTCTTTCTTCGAATTATGTATTTGTTTCATGTTGCATTATTTTAATGCTACTTTTTTTCCTTTAACAGTTTACTAGTAAAAAGAACTCCTCGAAGCGTAGGATACCGGCCTGATTGTAAGTGATATTTAATTTCAATATACTAATAAATAAAAAATGTTTAGTGGTTGTTGTGAGAAGAAAGACATTGTTCCAGCATTTGGGTTGAAATTAGTCGTTCCGCTGTAGCTGCAGGGCATGTGTGGGTACAATTGAAGAATATGTTCTTGTAGCAGGATCACTTCACTATGGGGGTCTAAGTTAAGGATGTGCTTGTTAGGTCAAGCCTTGGCAGCACATGAGTGGTCTCTTCGATACATGTTGTAATCACTCTGTGGTCTTACAGCCCAGCCCGCCCATTGCCTTTTTATTGGTCACTTCAAATGTCCTTCAAAAGGACTTGCTTGCTAGTGGTTAATCCTTCTTTTTTGTCCCTCCTTTTTCTCTTTTGTCTCCTCCCCGAGAGCACCGCCCAATCACTGGTCTCTTTATACTGTTGCGTTCATTGGGTTAGTTTTACTATTTATCTGCTTGTTTCTTCGGTGTTGCCGCCCATCTCCGATGACAGTTCACTTAATCACCTTGTGCCATCCCTCTACTACCTCCCGCCTGTCGCTGGTTATTTGTTTCCTGCTTGGGTCTTTGGTGCGCCCCTTTCTCCTTGTGATAGTGTGTGACCCAAAGTGTTACACAAAAGCCATTGAAATGGCAAACATATGGGCAATGAAAACACTGAACTGTCACTTTTAGTGGTAGAGTTACAATTTTCATCATATGTCGGTGCAGTACATCATGCGCTGCATCACAGCAGCAACTGTACCTTCATCGAAGCAAGAGAAGATACAGCATATATAAGATAAGGTGAGCTGGAAGTAGAAAGAGGCGAGGGCAGAAACAAAAGCCGTTGACCCTATCGAAATTAGCGGCCATACAAAGATAAGTGATTTGTGTCACCTCATTACGGTGATACGGTGGACCATTCCATCTTGCTTTCACGTATCAGAGAGGCGGGAATCGGGGGCGCAGCCCTGGTCTGGCTATCGTCCTTCCTGAGGGATCGCACCCAGGCTGTCCGGTTGGGGGATTTCACGGCAACTCCACTTAAGGTCACTTGTGGTGTCCCCCAGGGTTCTTCTCTTTCCCCTCTTTTGTTCAATCTTTATATCTATCCTCTAATCTTTGCACTCCAGCAGCTGGAGGTCACCGTATATAACTATGCGGATGACCTCCAGCTCATCTTTAACCTTTCTTCTTCGTCCCATTCTATTTCTAACTTTCAGACTATTATGATTATGATTATGATTTTTATCAGGGACTGGATGAGCCACAACCACCTGAAGCTGAACCTGGATAAAACCCGGATAAAACTGAGTTGGTTCTTACTGGTGGCTCTTCCAGTCCCTGGAACTCTTTATTTTGGCCCTCTTCCTTAGGTTTCCCTCCCACCCCCTCTCCTACAGTTAAGACCTTAGGCATCAAAATGAATAATCATCTTACCCTACACTCACAAATTAGCTCTGCTGTCTCTTCTTGCTTTCTCACTCTTCGTACTATTCGCACTGTTTCCCGTTTCTTTTCTCCCCTGGCACTTAAACTGATCATGTCCGCCTTAGTGATCTCCCGGCTGGACTACGCCAACGCCCTGTACAACGGCATTCCAGCTTACAGCCTACGAAAGCTCCAACTGGTACAAAACCAGGCGGCTCGGCTAGTGTACGGCCTTTCCCGCTCCCACCACTCAACTCCGTTATTGAAGGCGCTTCACTGGCTACCTGTCAGGGAGCGTTCCCTCTTTAAAACTGGCTGCATGGTTTTCCAGGCACGCCAGGGTTCAGCTCCTGCCTTCATTACCTCCTTGTTAAGGGAATATGTCCCTGCCAGAGAGCTTCGCTCATCCTCTCAATCTCTTCTGCAGGTACCCCGCTACAAGCGAAAAAAGTGAGGAGGGGCCAACTTCTCATTCCTGGCACCCACCTTTTGGAACTCCCTTCCCGACCATCTGCGGTCGGCCAAACACTACTCCCACTTCCGTAAAGGCCTCAAAACCTTCTTATACAATCAGGCTTTTTCGTAGTAATCCGTCTTCATTGCTCCCTCTACTGTACCAGTATCTATTGCCTCTCCTCTGCCAATTTTGCCTTCATAGCGCCAAGAAACCGTCTGGTGAACGCTGCGCTCTACAAGTATTTTAAATTCAAATTCATTAACACATCATGTACTGTTACTGTTTGGGTAAAGGAAGTTTAATATTAGTGCATGTAAATGTTTGCAGGACTATTTGATTGATTAAGTAACATGAAAAAAATTCGATTGTAGGACTATCGTAGGTGGGGTGGCTTCATACTCTATGAATTGGGAGGTTTATGATAAACGAACTGACAAATGTTATTTTGCAGAAGCAGGTCGCAAACTTACTATTAGGATAAAAAAAAAATGCTTGAAATTATTTAAGACGCCTACTTGTTTTACACACAATAATTGTGAACGCAGGCTCAAACAATAGTGCAAACCACTACTTAATGTACCTAGTACATACACTGAAACTTCTTGGGCTACCATGACAATTCACACCACTCGAAGATTGACTCTGAAAAGACAGTAAGAATGTCCTTTATTACTCTTGCTGACAGTGTTGTCTCTATTGCCCCACCTTCGACTCAAAACATGGCGGCACCCATGCAGGGAAATTTTAGTGGGGATAATTGAATGTACATAGGCGAAGTTGCACATCAACCAGTGGGTGACATTTAGGAAAATACTGGAACTGGTCTGCGCCGGCTGAGGCACCACTATCCCCAAAAGAAATATAACATCTCCGACCTGGAATCCATCACCTACTCTGACAGAATGCACTCTGTGTCTGGACTGGCAAAGCCCAAGCCTTTGTTATGGTACAAGGGCTGGCATGACACCCGCCCCCTCCACCACCACCTTGGGCCTCGGCTGGAAAACATGCAGTCGTATAAGACTGGGCCATGCTATGTCTTGATTTGATTTGATTGTTGTCTTTGTAAAGCGCAAACTGTCGCTTTGAAAGGAGCATCCTTGCGCTGGTTGGAGGAAGGATCCAAAGATCCAAGTTTTCAGTGCCTTCCTAAACTGTCTCTCTATTTTTAACATTCTCAGATGAGGTGGCAAAAGGTTCGAGGCCTTAGTTCCAATGGCGGCTACTGTTTTTCCTCCCTTTGTTTTATATCTAAAACGGGGGTTTGAGGAAGTTTGCTGATGAGTACCTAAGGGTCCTGGGCGTGATGTATGGGCTGAATCGAGTTGAGCGGTACTTTGGTCCCAGGTTAACAGGTTAAATGAAGCTCTGAAAGTGATTAAGAGAATCTTAAATAGTATTCTCTTGTGCAGCAGAAGACAATGAAGTGTTTTTAATGCTGCGGATGCGGAAGACATACGTGGTCGTTTTAGGACTAAGCGGGCGGCAGCATGTTGGACATCTTGCAATCTTTTTAGTGTTTACTGGCTCCTGCCAGGAGGCTGTTGCAGTAGTCCAGGCGCGAGAGGATGAGTACCACCGCAACTGATTTCCTTGCAGTGAGGGGGATAAGATCAAAAAAATATTTTAATGACTAGGTTAAAGCAAGTCCCTGCTAATGTCAATGCATGTGGTCGGAAGGAGAGAGTGGTGTCAAACTACACTTCTAAGTTTTTGGCTACTTTCAAAGTGGTGGGAGGTGGTGTCGCAACCTCCGGCCACCACTCACTCGGCTGAAATGGATGATCTTTTCTTATCGGTAGGATCTCAGTTTTGTCTGTGTTACACCTGAGGTGGTTGTCCTTCATCCACTGGATGACCTCAGCTAGGCATCGTTTAAAATTGAGTTTGGCGTTGGTGGAATAGTTGTCCAAAGATCGAATCAATTGAGTGTCGTCTACTTCCATCTCAAATGAGGCTATCAGGGAGATAAGTAGGGTCATGTATATGTTGCACTAAATTTTTATAAGGTGAGAGGACAGGCAGCTAAGACTTTCATGGGTGAATGGATTGTAGAACAATATCTCAAGATTCCAGTAATAAGGTGGCGGAAGTAAAAAAAAAAATGGACACAAGCACTATCCAGACTACATTATTGTCCCTTATTATGAGTTAGAATTTCAGCCAACCCAGGCGTTTTACCAAACAAGGTTTTGCATATTGGGATTTTGGAGCTTATAGAGGAACGCTAAAGGGAAAACTATGTGTTCCAGAATAAAAGAAAAATCCCCAGCACACAGAAGTAATGTCACAAAATTATCGGAGTGCGAAGTGTGAGCACAAATTCAACACAGAAAAATGTTGATCCCTAAGGTTAGAAAACGTCAGCAGAATATTATCTGTATAATGAACTGCTTTAAGGTCACTGAGTGTCGTCATTATTCCTCTAATCACCATATACCGCTGTATTGTGATTGCCAAGGGCTCTAACGTTAGAAAAACTAATGGTGAAAGGGGGCAACCCTGCCTGATCCCAATGTGAATTTGAAAGAATGGTGTGGAGTAAACCCCTCTCATTTGACATATGCCGTTGAAATAAGGTACAGCCGTTTAGCGGAGGTTAGAAAATTCAGCCTAATTCCCATATATTTCATAGTTCTAAAGAGACAACCCTATTATGCCTACTTATACATTAATAAGTGTAATGGGCCTATAGCTGGAGAATTCTAGGAAATCTGTCCTCCTCTGCTGCCATGCTATTTATTGCATCCACAATTTCCTCTTCTGAAAGTTCCTCCTTTTGTTGATTGGCGTGTTCCTTGGACATTCAGGGAAAACCAGGTCTTTAAAAAATGCAGTCTCTGGTTTTGGATCAGGGGCAATATCTGAGGCATAAAAAATGCCACAGTATCATGGAACTCACTCGTAATATCAGTCTGTTCTGTTATTAGTTCTTGTTTGGAGTTCTAGAGGGCAGCAATAGTTTGTGTGGACTCTTCTTATCCAAAGTTGGGCCGACAATAACCTACCTGCTTTTCCCCCCTTGAATATTGTTGTTGGTGAAGTTGGAATAGACTCTGCCTGAGATGGGTCCCATTTTTGCCTTGAGTAGGGCCATTAAGGTGTTGCGCGATGGGGAGTGGGAATCGGAATCCGTCAATGAGTGGACTGTCAACTTGAATAGTGTGCTAGTGTTGTGTAAAGATCTCTTTACAATTACTGCGCCTCATCAGAAGTCCGCAACTGCATGTCTTGCCCGTCCCCCATAATGTCTGTGCTGATGTACCTGTGTCTTTATCTTCTAACTATTGCGTGAGGTGAGAACTTAGATGATCACCTGAGGAAGAAGGTACCGCCTATTTAAAAAATGTTAGGTCTGGGAAAAGGGGGAACAAACACCAATAAGCAACAACCAAAATCCCACTTGGCCTGTATTTTCTCCTTAATGCCTAATCAGTGCATGCGGTTATAGCAGCCCAAAATAGCATACTTCTACCCAACAAGCATACTTATTTGTCAAACATAGTTTGTTCTTTATTTCTAATTGTTTATCTTGACAGATATCACCAAACAATACATTCAGCACTAATCCACAATTGATTTCACCTAATTTTACCATGTTGTTCCATGGATTGCTTCTATAAAACACTGTACATCACAAATATTGGACACATTGAAAAAAAAAAAAAAGAAATTAGGATAGACTCTTAAAGACATTAACTTGTTCCTACACACATCCAAAATCACCACCTGTCATACTCTGTACACTTCAATCCAGTCACTACACATACACATACACAAAAAAACAATAAAACAGGGCAATACTTTTGGTTTCGGCTATTGTAGTGTTTAAGAGCTGGATTCAGTCTTAAAAACGGTCAATGCACATTTCTGTGTGGTAACTGATTTAGTCCAGTTTGAAAAAGGTCTATAACTAGTACACATAAACGAATAGTGATATAAGAACCCACTATATATAAGTGATCATGGACCACTTTGTTGTACTTTTATTCAAAATGTATTATATTTGTTTGATTTTATAAAGAATATATACTTTTTTTTTAAAATTGAGTTTTTTAGAAGATGACTGATAAATAGTTTTAAAGAAGTCTTTTATACATTGCTAAATCAATCATGGTTTATCATTAAAGGTGCAAAAACATACATACACTTCAATCCAGTCACTACACATACACAAAAAAACAATAAAACAGGGCAATACTTTTGGTTAAGGCTATTGTAGTGTTTAAGAGCTGGATTCAGTCTTAAAAACGGTCAATGCACATTTCTGTGTGGTAACTGATTTAGTCCAGTTTGAAAAAGGTCTATAACTAGTACACATAACACATAAACGAATAGTGATATAAGAACCCACTATATATAAATGATCATGGACCACTTTGTTGTACTTTTATTCAAAATGTATTATATTTGTTTGATTTTATAAAGAATATATACTTTTTTTTAAAAATTGAGTTTTTTAGAAGATGACTGATAAATAGTTTTAAAGAAGTCTTTTATACATTGCTAAATCAATCATGGTTTATCATTAAAGGTGCAAAAACATACATATGACGAGACATAAAATCAGACAAAAGGAAGATGAATGAACATGATGTAGGCAAAGCGGTAGATACACACTACGCGCGTTTCGACTCGTTAGCCGTCATCAGGTGACCCGTCTTTGACTCTATAATTAAGACACAAAGAATATTCATATAAACATACAATACATCACATAGTATAAATATATATAGTGGGCACATCTATTTAACTTGGTGATACTTAAATCTTCTTTATCGAAATAACATACATATACATTTCATCTTTATATTATCTACAATTAAAATTTCATTTTATAGTGTACAGGTCCTAACATTTCATAGTCTCATAATAAGCCACATCAGATAGATTGAACATTTCATTTCATAGAGGTCATACGTCCACAGCTTGTTCCCTGGATATAGATTATATATTAGAGTCACTAAGTATGTCTCACATACTGTGACAGGCATATACTAAAACATGCCCTTACCATGTGTTATAGAGAGAGCCAGGATATATAGCATCGAGCATTTCAGACACATATATACAACATAAGTTATTCGGTAACAGTGGTGATAGAATAGGGGTAGGGGGCATAGCAAAAAACATCATAGAGATTTGGACATATAATTATCATCCTGTTATAGGGCCTTTTAGGGACACTTGATGTGGCATTATAGGAGAAACAGGTATGTACTGGTACTTACAAAAACAGCTTAAGATGAGTGGAAAAGCTGGTCAGAAAACCTAGCTAGTTGTACGTTCAGTCTCGTAGACCTAGCGTAATGGGAGGGGAAGGGCTGATACAGAATTGATATATAAACGTGTGATCTCCTAAAACGATAAAGGAAAAGAAAAAGAAAAAACCTAATGGGTATATATGTAAAATTAAGGTATAATATAGCTGATGGCTCTAGTGGTATAGGAGGTCAATGTACCTTGAATGTATTTTGATCGCAACGTAAAGGATTGCATTAATTCTGGAAATGGGTATGGTGATAATAATAAAACACTTCAAATATCTCGGCGTTGTGGATATTGGTTCTACAAGTATAAGGAGCATTGTATTAGACATCGAAAGCTAGATATTCTATCAGATAAACAACAACAGAGTGGTGAAGTCCAGGGCAAGTACCTTAAGATATGAGCATCTAGAAGAAAGGCCAGATCGATTTTCATATGGAAATGATAGGATGATTCTAAAAACTCAAAAAGAAGTAGATAAACAGGTATTACTACATATGACTTAACTAGACTTAGTCATATTTGCTACTATTTCTGTAATGGGGGAATTTGTATAACTGACTGTACTGTCTCAACTTCCATGAATTGCTATGGAAATAAGGGATGACCTGGTGTATCAACCTTAATTAAGGAACTCAGTCATCTGTGATTCGTTACAGTACTAAAATCCTATGATAATGAGGATCAGTTTTAACTTTTTCGATAATGAGGAACAGCTTCAACTCCAACTGAAGACCAATAAATAATAAATAATGGAGGCACACATACTGTCTAAGTATGATTAACGATATAGGGCTATACAGATGGTATGATGAGACTATCGATATTGTGAGCTAGCTAACGCTAAGCCGTGCTGATGGAATTGAAGCCTGGTAAGTACCCTTCTACTGACATAGTTCCATGATATTTGTAATAGTAAGGAATGTCTAACTATCTTTCATAGTTATATAGCGTATGTGCTTATGAGGCGCAGCCATATTACTCTAACACTAGAGACAGCAGTAAATGTCTATACATCTATTTGACCATACCTAAGGCTAGAGAGATAATAATAGATGCTTCCTAACTGCTACTAAAAGTAGCGAGTAAAATAGATACCTACTCGAATAGAACTTCCTAACTGAGGATAAGGCTTGTCCACTAACTAGTGGCACGACGTGGCGAGATAGTTTAATAACTACTCGAGATGGACTTACTTTTTAAGGGTAGAGTGTGGTCAGTCGTCTGGCTTCTTCAACGTATCGTAGATAAAGGATCCCGGCGTCTTGTGTCGGAAACGGGCGGATGTAAGGCAGCGCCATATTTAAAGGGGCGTTAATTGGCTGTGAGGTTATGGACAAAGACGACAGACTATGAGTAGGAGACGGGTGGCATGGTACTCGAGAGCGGACAGCCGATGATTTGTGAGGATAGCTAGCTATCAAGGTATCGATGAAGAGAACGGACAATGAAAGTAGAGGGAGGGACATAATAATAGAAGACGGAAGATGGAAGATTCAGTGGTTGGTTGGAAATAGCGCAACTGCAATAAAACAGTCGGATATTCAGAAAAACGAAAACCAAGCGTAAAGATCTTATATGTCTAAAACAAAGTGGTCCATGATCATTTATATATAGTGGGTTCTTATATCACTATTCGTTTATGTGTTATGTGTACTAGTTATAGACCTTTTTCAAACTAGATATTCTTTCCCTATGTATAACTAGTGGTTTTCATATATAGGGGTCCCCTACTTCCTAAAACAACTGATTTAGTCCAGCCACCTTCTTCAGGACCGCAATACAATATAATTGCTTCAGAAGTTCAGAAGGTGGGGGATATATACATGGGCTACAGCACAAATGTGTCGGCGTAAGGTAACGCAGTCCTTAAATTTTTTTTTTCTTTTGCTCTACTTTGTGAGGCTTCAACTTTAGGGAACTAACAAAGGGAGTAAGGCTTGGTCCTCATATTTTGCCCTCCATGAGCTGGACAAAAATGTCTCCTCATTTATGTGCAGGACCCATAGTAGGCTTCTGTGAAGTCCTCCATTATGTTAGACAGAAATTCCTAGTCACTTGGGTAGTTCGAATATGATATTGGCGTTCCGACAGGACTTTTGAGAGGGTCCCTCTCTCATAGAACTAGGATTTTCTGTCTAACAGTGAGCCATGTTCATAAGTCACAGTCCTTTAGTAACACTTACCATGTTTGTCTGTGTGAATGTCTATAAGGTTGTGGTCTGAGTCCCTACACGATATTATAGCCGTCGGTTCTAAATACTGTGTGAACTGAGGAGTAAAAAGAAAGTAGTCAGTCCTACTGCAGACGTTAAGCGGGCATGAGGTTAATGCTTGATGCCTCTCATGGAATGGAGAAGACACCACGGTTCCACCATAGTAGGTTCACTGGTCAGATCAGTTAGAGCATGTCTGTCTTTGCCATGTTACAGGTCGGGCCCCTATCTATCTAGTATAGGATTTATTGTGATGTTCAAGATTCCTTCCAATCTCTGAATTAAGATCACTTAAACAAGTCTGTAAGCAGTTCGAAAGGAAATGGAGGAAGGATTTCTCCAAGGCCAGTAAGGATAATTACAGATCCGCACTTCGGACTTATAAAAATAAATTAAACACTACACAATCCAGCTACTACCAGGATAAAATAACCTCAGCTGCCAACGCCCGAGGGAAATTATATATTTTTTTAAAATCACTGATCACTCCCCCTGGTCCTCTCACCGAGCCACTAAACTCACAAAAACAGTGCGACGAACTGGCACTCTTCTTTGTCACTAAGGTTGCCAATATCTACTTGCTGTTCCAGTAGGTGGAGCTTACTCTACATCCCCCCCTCCCCCCCCCCCCATTGAACACACATGCCGGTTTTACAGATTTTGCTCAGCTTGATCTGCCCACGCTGCAGCAACTACTGGAGAATCTGAAATCGGGCTCCCCATCTGACTCCGCGCCCCCTTCCATCCTCAAGCTGGTCTCTGAGACTATTGCCCCAGTCATCACAGATGTAATCAATTCCTCGCTTGCAGCGGGCCTTATCCCACAGCAATGGAAACAGGCAAAAGTGAAGGCACTTTTGAAGAAACCCAACCTTGACCCGGAGGACTGGGCTAATTATCGCCCTATCTCTCTTACCAGTTATTGGAAAATTGGCTGAAAAGCATGTCAACTCCGTTTTAGCAACTTTTGTTGAAACTAATAACGCCCTGCATTCCACTCAGAAGGTCTTTAGATCTAAACAGGGCACTGAGACCGCCCTCATCGCCGTAGTTGAAGAAGCCAGGAAAATCGTGGATTCTGGAAGCTACGCTGCCGTTATTTTATTAGACCTCAGCGCAGCTTTCGACACGGTAAACCACTCCATCATGATCCAGAGACTGACCGATGTGGGGGTATCAGGAACGGCCCTCGAGTGGCTGAAATCCTTCCTCACGGACAGAACTTTTGCTGTGTTCTAAGATGAGGCAATCTCAAAACAGTTCCCCTTGCAGTATGGCGTCCCCCAGGGATAATCTTTAAGCCCCATCATGTTTAACATCTACATGAGGCCTTTGGCTGAGGTGGTACTCAATTGGGGGGTCCAACTGGTCACCTATGCCGATGACACCCAGTTGGTGGTCTCCCTTTCCCGGCACGATTCTCCTGACAACAATAACCTTACCTCCTGCCTAACTAACGTACTAGAATGGATGGACGCGTCCTTTCTTAAACTCAATGGCGCCAAAACTGAAATCATGATGTTAGGACACAAGGCCCCTTCCAATTTAGATCCTTGGTGGCCTAGTTGCTTGGGACAGCCCCCCTACCCTAAAAAGCAAATCAAAAGTCTGAGAGTCTGGATTGACCCTAAGCTTAGTTTCCTCGCACAGGCCCGTACGGTCTCGGCCACCTGCAACGGCCTGATTAGATTAAGGAAGATCCTGAGTCTTCTGCCTTTTGAAGCCATGCGTCTTCTGGTACAATCTCTAATTTTATCGCGCCTTGATTACGCAAACGCAGTTTATCTGGGAGCACCACAGGGAACCATCGACATCCTGCAGACTGTGCAGAACTGCGCGGCCCGGATGCTGATGAATGTTCCCAAGCGAAGTTCCGCCAAATCTGCTCTTCGCCAGCTACACTGGCTACCGGTTCAGCAAAGGATTTGGTTTAAGGCCATGTGTACCATCCACAAATCCATGTCCGACAAGGGACCAGCCTTGATCCAGCCTATGTTTCAACCCTACCAGATCACCCGGACTCTAAGATCCAACCATAAGAAACTTCTAAACATCCCCAGGATCAAGAGAGTACACATGGGTGGCCGCAGATTCTCATTACATGCTGCGAAACTGTGGAATCAGCTCCCTGACTCTATTCAGAAGGAACCTAATTATCTCAGTTTCAGGAAGCTGTTGCAAGCCTCCCTTTTTCCCTGAATTTTGAGGAGTGACTAGTTGTCTTGATGCGCTGGGATGCCACCGGGCAGCCATGCGCTATATAAATACGTACTCATTCATTCCAGCAACACCTTAGCTACACCGAAGAAGACTATTAGTCTATGAATTTGGGAGAGAAAGTCTGTTTCTTCTCTGGCCAGTTTAAATGGACCCCGATACGGAAATATTACCTTGGATTTTAAGTTTTGCATATGCTTAAGTAAACTGCCCTTTTATTGGTTGTTTCTGGGAGGTATTTCTGGTGCTAGAATGAGTTGAAAGTCTGTAGCCAGTGTCAACAGTTCCTCTTCTTTTTTTATTTTGCTAAGGCCAATAGACATCATAACATCCTAGTTACTGATGTTCCGATGTAGAATTTTATGGATTTATTGTGAGTTTTGTTCAAAGGTTCCCTATGATAGACTTCCCATTAAAGACAAGCTGGTTGCTTGTTAATTTAGAATATCTAGAATATTGAGATTTCAGAATTGTTCCTCCTGTTACCAAATGCCTCTGGCTGACCAGGGGTTCCTGGGCTCTCATCTATCCAGGGGTGCCTCTATCCCGCCAGTGATGACTAGTTGCTGTGAAAGAAGTTGCATGTCCTTGGACAGTTTCTTTTGATTGATCCAGCATTTGAGAACTTATTAATGTGGTCTGTTATGTAGAGTTGAAGTTTGTCTTGAAGTACTTTTATCCTCACCCTGCAGTAGGTATGATAGGTTCGCATGACATTCTCAACTGCAAAAGTACCTTGAAATGTTTGACTGTGACTGAAGATATAATTGACACTTCCTGGACCCTGCTTAACAAGGCTTGATATCTCTGTTGAGTAATTGTGTCAGGAACAAATTCGAGGATTTTCGAGAGCATGTAAACTATTTATGGAGGTCTGGGAAAATATCCACTAACGTCAACATGTGGGAAAAAACAGCATATTAATTTGCTTGCTGTTCTCTATCCCACTTTAATTTCATAAGAAAGTGTTGGTTTCTTTGTACCTGCAATTGGTTATATTGTTCCCTTTTTTTATTAACCGTATTTGCTTCTTAGTAAGTGGAACAGGTTAATGTTTAAACAGTGTTTTGTGTCGGTTTGCCTAAGCAACAAAACCCACTGGCGTGATTATTTTTGAGCTATTTTGAGGCATGACTAGTTATTCCTATCCAACATATCTAAAGACCTAACATTTGCTTGCATTTTGTAAAGCTTAATTATATTGCTCTACATCAATTTTCTCCTTTCTCCTGGACACCAGCTTGTCAGTGTTCCACTTCCTATGCTGTTCAGAACGCTACTATCCTCGTCTGTACGGTTATGGGAATACTTGTGTGCTGAAATGTCTCTGAAGAAGTGAATGGGTGTTTTCACAGCCTCCATAAAACCTTCTGTGTGAGGCACAAATTATTCTAAAATAACTTAAATGGATGTAATTACATTTGGCTTGTCCTACCCTTCTGTGAAAGTGGATAGTCTTCTTCAGGATATTGAACCTTTTGGTATGGCAGTGTCTCTGTCTGTTTTAATTATCTGGAAAACATCAGCATGCTATTAAAATGATTTGTGAGATTGTGTCAGGCCAGTGACGCATGCCTGGCCATCTAATATAATTTGAGATTATTATGATCACATTTGCCTCGTAGCTTAGCTAATCCATACCTAAAAGAGACCAGTGACCACCACTTATTGAATATCCTTATTACCAGTTTTAATGAGATTCCTCCTTTCTAACAAACTTTTTTTAGCCTTCTTGAATGAAGAGATTCGTTTTGCTCTGCTGTACCATTATTACTAATATTTTGTATCTTGTCAAGAAACCCTTTGTATTATCTGCTCTGATAGACCAAGATGTTGCAGGAGCTACATTTCTTCCTATACCCTTAGGTTTCATGTAATTATTATCTTGAAGCAGTACTGTAGCAGTTGAGACGCTACTGTTAAAGCATGGATGACGGGCATTACAGTAAATCTTCATGAGCCTTTCATTTCGTCTCTTATCTGAGTGGGACAGTGTGAACTAACACAAGTGTGTTGTCCATATATGCTGATGTAGAAAAGATAACTTCCATACGGACAACAAATGTTGTCCTGCTGGATCAGCATATATAGGGTCAACAAATGTTGTCCTGCTGGATCAGTTTGTAGGGTCAACAAATATTGTCCTGTTGGATCAGCATCTTGATGTTCTTCTGGTAATCCATCTCCTTCTCTTGATATGGATTTTGCTCCTCATCTCGAAAGAGTTCAACTTCTAACTGCTCTTGATCAGAAGAGTCATGTTCTGCTTCTATCATGTATGTAGTGTTTGTTTATTTTTTAGGTACAGCGATTCAAGAAGTAGAGTTGTTTGTCTTTTCCTTATTTTTCCTTATGTACATTTCTGTTGCTTATTATTTCTGACTCTTTTGACAGAAATATTTTGAACTGTTTTTTTATACCTTGTTAGTCTCAGAGGGGCTTGCTTCTTCAAAGAGGGGGCGATCAGACCAAGCGTGATTACAACCATTTGTGATTTCGGAATAATTAAGTCCATCCTTGCTTCAGGATGCTTTTGTGTTGAAATTTAATTTATAAACTAAAATGTTCTTTTGTTTCAGTTGTTGGATTCGAAGTTCCAGACAAATTTGTAGTGGGCTATGCCCTAGATTATAATGAATACTTTCGGGATTTGAATGTAAGTATTTTTTTTTTTTATCGTCCATTTTGTGGCATATCTAACGTAATTGTATGTTGATTATGTACCATCATATTATTTGATTAATATTATATAATATGATAACATCACCAAAGAGACTTGTAACCATGCAAATCATTATTTAGAAATATTGGCTTAAACAGTCTCTCTCTAGTTTTGAGAACGTGCTACAACATCTAACATCTTCATACCGACTTTACATAAGTTGAAAGCCACATAACCTATGGAACCCTGCTTCTGATAACTTAAACAATAAATAAACAAAATCGCTGTTGGAGACAATGACACCAGACTCTATATCAACTCCGTCTCCTCCGCCTACTTCCACATCCTCTGCACTTTCCGAAAGATCCGCAGATGGCTCCCCATCATCACTGGTAAAGCTGTCACTCAAGCCTTAGTCACCAGCCAGCTGTACTACGGCAAGGTACGCCATGTTGGTCTCACCACCCAACTCTAAAAGAGACTCCAGGCGATACAGAACTCTGCTGCCAGTCTCATCCTAGACCTCCCTAAATAGACCCAAATCACACCCTACCTCACCTCTACTGGCTCCCCATCGAGAAAAGGCACCAGTTCAAGATGCTGATAGACGCCAACAAGGCCCTCCACGACCAAGAACCAGCATACATCAACCACCACCTGAACTTCAACAAACCCTCCAGACATTTGCGCTCCTACTCCCTCGCTCACACCTCTTGCATCAGCCAAAACAACAGTGAAAGACATTCCTTTTGCTACCTCGCCAAGTCCTGGAACGACCTTCCACTACACCTCCGAACATCATCCCTCCCGGAATTCAGAAAGCGACTCAAGACCTGGCTTTTCAACTGACCCACTAAGAACACAGCACCTGAATACAGTCACGGATGATTAGCAACGCTCTACAAATGAAATGAAATGAAAAATTGCATTTGTATAGCGCATAACCGCCCTGGGGCCTCGCAGCGCTAATCAAATCCAAGTTGATTGATTGACAGTACTTGCCAAACTGACTTGTAAATTATATTTAAAGTATCTTAAAGGCCAATATCTATGTCAACCTTCCTTCCCTGGTGAAATCCTTCACCACGTGTGGCATATTGCAACTTAACGTGTATTCACTGACCAGCCATATGGCTAGCAAGGTATCCTGAAGTCACTACAAAGCTACAGATTATGAGCTGTACAAAACAATTAACTTGGAAAATAACCAACTTTTAGATTATATTCATAAAACAAAATTAAGTTGCAGCTGTTTCACACAGTTTTTAACAAGCTTGCCTCTAGCAGGGTTGTTTTGGGACTGAATCAGCCTAATCATTTGTGATACCAACAGTTGTTGCACTGCCTCGCAGGTCATTAGGAACAGGCTGCGTGTTCTTTTGAAATCTTACACGTGGAGCTTACAAAGGGGTGGTCCCTGGTCTGTACAATTTCTAATAGACATTCTGTTACGTTTGATCCTCCTACTGAGGGACTTTTTATGTACTTCAACATTATTTTAACATTGCTTTATTGACGAAAGAAAATATTCCAGTTAAACAACAAAAAGCACTTATAAACCCCTATTGATAATATAACACTAAGTGACTGGCTTAAGGTCCCTCTTATCCATAGCCTCCTACTCTTCATATTGGTGCGAATCGCACTGGTAAAAATGATTATTCGCCCACATTTTTGTATTTGTTTATAAATATCCCTTCCCCCACTAAATAAAGATTTTCTTCATACCCTTAGAACACACTTATGTAGGCTTATCTGGGCAGGAGGACAGTCGAGAAGTATCAAGGAAACACTGGTTCTACCATTTAAGAGAAGATTCTAGACCCCAGACTTAGTCATGCTATCACAACTCACTGCTACGGCACTCAACGCCGGTACCGTCCAGGTAGAAAAATCTTGTTTCTGATATCAGAAAAACGAGCAAATCTAGGCCGTGCCCTTGGTTTCATTGCTACCGGTCTACTTGCCAAGACCTAGAGCAGAGGTTCTGACTGGCCACGACCTGCTGGACCTGGTGCTGTATAGGGTGTAAACTAGGTGCTCCGTTCCTGTACTCTCCTGCATTATTGCTGTTTTATTACCAATTACCTGGGAAAGTAGAGTCATGGCAAAATTTCATAAGGCAGGCAATTGAGCATCTAAATATATTGTTATACATTTTCTAAAACTGGCCTGCGCCAATAGAACCCTGCTAGACATTTTCACATACTTTAGGCTGAGGCACACTGCCCGATTGAGGGTGCCTGGCTACACGACTAAGCTGCAGTAATTTATACCACTGACTCAGAAAGCATATCCCCCTTACTCAACTAGGTGGGTCTCTAGGTTGTTTGCACTGATTTCAGCACTGATTTCAGAATTAACATCTGGGAATATGGGGCGCTATAGCCATTTGTGGGATGCTGATTTGGGGACTGAAATCATTAATGCAATGTGGAAGTTTCATTGAATACAAACAAAGTAACTATAAACCATAGACATAAGCTATTAGATTTTTAATTTCTTTATCATGCATTCTAGACGCCAGTGAAGGAGTTTTAGGTTAGATCCTAGTAGACCATACAGTTGCCCCCGCTGCTATACGGGCCATGCAGACTTGATTCACCTGGTATGGACTTGTGAACCAATACGTGGGTACTGGATAGTAGTATTTGTCTGCAAAGTACAAATGGCTGAGTGCAAACTAGAATTAAGTCCGCTGATGGCCCTGCTGGGCTATGTTTTAAGGATTCTGAATAATAGCAGGAGATTTGCAGCCATTTCTTTAGGCCTAGCACCGAGTTGCTATGCAATTGGGCAGGGCTAGAATGCCTAAGAAAGAAGACTGGCTGTGGGATATGGCTGCATGCAATGAAAAAGCGGAGGTATCTGCCTGCCTACAGCCCTGGGCATCCAGACTCAGATGTATTAGATCCCCTATTAACTTCCCTTGCAGATTTTGCCAGATAAGGTCCATGTGCATCTACCACCGTGCAGCCGAGAAGACAATGCAGCTAAGCTCATTTTATCGATGTAACTAGTAATGTATGTGAGACTGGGCTGGCTAGAAGTTTGTGATGAGTGCATAACGCACACGGTGATAGGGACTAAGCAGGACTGAAAAGTCGAATACCTATGGCACCTGGAATACTCTGAAAACAAAAAGCACCCTTTTTTTCCACCCCTGGTTCTTAGGGGATTACTTATCCCCTGCAACAGGGCATAAGAGATATTTAAATATGTATTCACCGCCATATGTACATTGAAGAAAACTGTTGTGGCTACTGTCTCAATGTATTAAGCGTGTACTGTATATGAATAAAAAAAGTCCATCTTATCCATTTTCACTTTTCCTCTGTATTGCCCCTCCCACCTCCCTTCCATTCCTTCCAATCAGTTGTCCCCTTTACACCAAAAACCACAAACTTCCGCAACTGTGAATACAATGAAATAAGGCTTCTCAAGTCTGTCAATTCAGGTAGATTTGAAAGCCTGAAATAACCAAACATAATATAAGACTATGTAGTGGTGGACTGCTAGATAGATCTCTTTGGAACTCTAAACAGCCAGTAGACTAGCACATCATCTTTCAGGCAGCCCCTTTCTCTCCTGGATGTTGGGTAAATCGTATCCTGTTGCGCAAGGAAACCTCTAAATCATTTCAACGTTTGGGTTGTTCAGTTGGTAGATCATTTTTCATTCAAAGCTATGTTGAACATTTCTTGCAGCCATGTCTCTACCAACACACAGGCCGGAGTCTTCCGTAGCCACAAAATACAAAGGTTGGGCCTTAGCCATGGTAAACCATCGCCAATATTGTGGAGTGATCTCTGGTAATGCAGAGTTATTGTGCATCATTTCTGTGGAGCCAGATTGCTCTTCAGAGGTATTCGACATGCCTCACCAGCCTTCATAAAGCTGTCCAATGGGTTTGAAGCCTTTGTCATTGGCAAATCACATGTATAATGTCACTATTCGGTTGGCTACACCTCCACAATTCAGAGCGAGTATATGTTCTACTGTCTCTAGTCTCAGTGGGGACCAATACCATTAGTGTGTAAGCTTAATATGTCCATGTTTTTTCCTAACTTCTTGCAAACATTTATTGTATATCTGTAAAAGATGAGACCAATCTTCACCAGGTTAATCTTGAGATTGCGCTTGGTGGTAGAAGATTCAGTACATGAGAGCCGTGTGCAAACCAGAAACCATCCCTTTGTAAGTTCACCATGTTTTCAAGTAGGTCATTAACCTGGATTACAAAAGAGGACGTGGTCTGTACCCTAATGCTTTGCTTTGCTGAGGCATTGCTGCAACTGTTGGAATTACCAGTAGTCAGACCGGTTCATTCCAAAGTCAATTTGCACCTCTGTGAATGTTCTTATTCTGCCCTCAAACTAAAGTTGATCTACAGTTCGAATCCTCTCAATCAAATAGGTTCTTTATCTCCAATCAGAAAAATAACACTTTTACCCCAAAATGGTGCCACTGTAGGTCTACTTTGAAGAGGCAATGCTTCTTCTGACAGGCCCGAGACGTAACGTGCAAGGCCGGGTGCCAACTAGAATTAAGTCCACTGAAGGACTAGCTGTTTCAGATCCTCCGTGTAAAATATTTATAGGCCACCTATTCTTTTTAAGAGTGCATTGTCCATCTTCAGTCGTTCTAGTGTCTCCAAGATGCTGCTTATTAAGTTTCTGATTTAAGGCATCTGTAATGTCAGTAGGATTCAGAATGTTTTAGTCTTAACCATGTGCGTTCTATCGAAGCATGTCATTTATCTATTTTCTTCTGGGTCTTTTTCTTTCCCCAGACAAATAGTTTCACCTGGTCCGACAAATCCCTCAACATAGTCTTGGGTATTTGTGAGGCCAACATTGCAAACATCTAATTAATGCATGGAGGAATGTTTATTTTCATAACTTGAGTCCTGCCCCCCCAGAGCAAAATTGAGCTAACCATCTCTCTGTATCTTGTTTAATCCTGTCCAATATAGCATGCAAATTGTCAAGCACCATGTTTTCCAACTATTTGTTAAGAAAAATCCCCAAATTTTATTTCAAGGTTTTCCATTTGAAGGGATGGTGTCCAAGGTCAGCTGCAGTGGTAGTGGCTAAGCTTCACACTTCTCCCAGTTAAATTGATAAGCTGAAAACACAGACTCTGGAGATTATCCCCTTGAGATGGAGGATCTGAGGATCTGATAAGGTTAACCAAATATAATCCCCTTAGAATAACTCCTTGTTCTTGCCTACTGGGGGTACCTTTAATGCCCACAGTAAATCTGGTAGCGATCACCAGTGGTCTAGGACAAAAGTAACAGACAGTGGGCCGCCTTGCCTCATTCCTTACATATCTCTAAAGGGTGTGATATCCATTACCTGATACCATTGCTGTGGGACTATCCGAAAGCCATTTTATTTTTGGAAGCTAGACTGGTCCTATATCAATGCATGTCAAAATCCTAATTAGATATCCACATTCTTCCCAATCAAATCCTTTTTCGGCATCCATAGAAGTCACTACTTTTTTATCCACATTATTGCACACATGCCGTAGATTATGCACTAGCAATTTTAGATGGGCCGCCGAACAGCAATGCAGGACAAAGCCCACTTGGTCCAAACATATTAGGGATCGTAGGATTACCTTTAATCTGTTAGCAAAACATTTAGCCAATATCTTTGATTCTACAATAATTAATAAAATAGCCATGCTGATTGTAAATAATCCTGACTCGCACCCACACCTTCGTATGTTTTGAGAATAAACAGTATTCTAGCATATTTTCTTTTGTGTAGGGAAAACTGGTGTCCTTAACTTTTTTGAACATTTTACGCAATGGGGGCCCATGTGATATTTATTGATCTCATAAAGCTCTGCAGGCTATACATCAACCCTGGGGACTTTTCTGGGTAGGCAGCTCATCTTTTACCTGCTCAGTCTCTTCCTCAGTTATATCTCCCTACAGCCCATTTCAGGAGAGAGCCTAGATAGCTGCATCTGGAGAGAAATTGCTCTTCCTTCGATAGTGTCCCCTGATATTCAGCTGGTTACAGGTATTTATAGAATGAGTGAAAAATAGAGAATATCCAGCAGAAGCTTTACTTTCTGGAACAGACTGCTAACTGTAGATTAATTACCTTAGAATATTCCCCAGATGTCATACTAGATTTGAGAAAACCTTGAGCAGTACCTGTGTGTGTGTGCCGGTAGATGGTTCCAACAGCTCCACGTCAACATTATCTGTGCCAAATGTGACATGTGCAGTGTCTATACAGAACCTACCCCCGAACGCTGATGTCAGTGCGTTTCTCTCTGCAGTGACAGTCATGGATCCAGAGAGCTACCTTGGTCACTTTTTGATCAACTATTTCTCAATTTCTGTCAAGGCACTTTGGTCTGATTTCAGGTAGGATTAAAACATTGCGTGGAAAGTTATAGACAGATGATCCCCATTTGATCTGTCTTTGGTACCTGGGATGGGCTTAGACTCCAAGTCTTGCTCTGCCAGCTTGTCGATACACTTAAAGACATGTTGGGACAGATAGCTAAAGCTCTTTGCGGCAACAGAAAAACCTGCATCGCCCGCTCCAGTGGGCTAAACACCTTGCCAGACTCTGTTTTGGTCTCTCCACCTGGTCCGACCACTGAGGAGAGTGCGTCCCTTTCAGTTGTCATGGGGAGGGCAGTTGAGGTCCTTGATCTCCAGCTCCCATCAGTGGATGTTAAAACTAATGTTTTAACTGAGCCGGAGCAAACCAGTGCAGAGCACCTGCTCCCATTTAACAATGCACTCCTGGGTGTCTTCCTGGGGGCCTGGTCCAAACCCTGTTCTGGGGTCCAAGTAAATGCCAAGTTGCATGCTGCCCTCACCCTGCGCCAGGGAACAGACGTTCTTCACCCAGCATACCACCCCGAAAGTTTGTTGGTGCAGTTTTCTGTAGCCAAAGTCAACCCCGGTGCCATTTCTACTACTCCCCTAGATAGAGCATCCGAAAGATCGATACACAAACAAAGATAACGGTGGTCAAACAGCTCAGCTCGCACATCACAAATTCTGGTTAAGTGTAGAGACAGTCATAAGGTAATGTGTGCTCAAATGGATAAACACTATGCTGCCTACATAGTATTGACAGATATGTGAAAGAGAACTTTAAGATATTCACAAAATAATAGCAAGTCCAGAGTGCCACACAATTAGAATTGCTTGGTCTGTCAGTCTGACCAGTCCAAAGCTTTATCTTCAGAAAACAGAAACTTGGTAGCACATAACTCAAAGTCCAAATATGAAGACAGTGTGTAGGTCTGTAGTTCCAAAGGCTTTTATTTTCTAGACCTTTAAACTGGTTGAAATCCACAGATTAAACAGCCTATACGAGTTTTCTTTTGATGTCTTTTTCAAGGCTGAAAGGTCTCACAGATCAGATGCGCTCCAATAGCATTTAGCATTAAAAAAAATTCTCTTCTACCACACCGCGGAACCCTGAGGACGGAAATCCATTTGTTAGGATGATTTCTTAAAGGCGAGTAATAAGATCTACAGAAATTCAAGATCAGTGTATCAAGAAATACTGAAGTTAAGTAGCAACACTGAAGTATAGACGTTGCTGTGTTGAGGGCTATGATAAGCCCACAGTTATCATATTCGTACGTTGCTGCACTGTCAAAAGTCCTCTCACTATAGGCGCGTGTGTCATCCTACCAAATTGATTTCATCCTGCAGCAAACCTTTCCACTGATACCACTCCTGCCCTCGTCCTCAAGAAGATTAGCACCAACCATACTCAAGTCATCCAGTTGGCTCCAGACTGAGCACGGCAAGTATGGTATCCCGAACTCGCATGCATGAGCATCCGTCCTCCTATCAGGCTGCATCTTAAGGAGGATTTCCTGTTGCAGCAACAGAGCAGAGTCCTGCACCCAATCCTGCGATTACTCCATCTTGATGCTTGAAGATTGCACAGCTAAGTGTCTTTGATTTTTCTTCAGAAGCTGTGAATATTATTCTTGCAGCCAGGCGTCCTTGACAAAATCTTTATATGCCTATTGTAACAGGTTTGTGGCTCGGTATTCAACAAAGAATTTTGAGCCACTTCATGCAAAACTGCCTGAGGTGTTACTGTTTGTGGTGTTGGACCAGCAAGGTCTGGTGCTGGGCCGGTTAAGGGGTATTTGTCCACTATCTCAGCTTTAATGCAGTTGCACTCGGGTTGCCAAGTTGGCCACCCGAGTGAAATCCGGTTCCCCCAAGGACTGTTGTCCTCCTTCAGTACTTCGCGACCTTTGTCACACACTTCCGCACTGTATCCTACCCTTACTCAACACCTCCCTTAACTCTGGCACAGTCCCCAGGTCGTTTAAGGAGGCTGTACTGGTGCCTCTGCTAAAAAAACCTGGCGCGGACCCAGCGGTCCTCACCAACTACCGGCCCATCTCCCTCTTGCCTTTCCTGTCTAAAATCCTGGAGGCACATGTTACTACTTGCCTCTCGCAATTTATCGAGGAGTCCAACTTCCTGGAAATAAACCAGGCCGGCTTTAGACCAGCCCATTCCACTGAGGCTGTGATTCTCGCCGTGCTGGACAACCTCAGAAGCAATGCTGACAGAGGACTCCCCCAGGCATTAGTCCTACTAGACTTATCGGCGGCATTCGACACAGTGGATCATAACATCTTACTCCACCGTGTCGAGGCCGCCGGAGTCTGTGGGCCTGCCTTGTCCTGGGTCAAATCTTTCCTAGAGGGTAGATCTCAAGCAGTGAGCTTGGGTCCCTTTAGCGCCACCAGTGTTCCTTCATCCTGCGGGGTTCCCCAGGGATCTTCTCTGTCCCCCCTCCTTTTTAATTTATACCTTCAACCTCTCCTTCACTCCCTAGGTAGGTGGGACGTCACAGTGTTCAATTACGCGGACGATTTACAAATTATTTTCCCCCTCACCTCCCCTGACGCTGTCACCAACTTCCAGGCGGTCATGACACACATCCAACACTGGATGAACCAAAATCAATTAAAGCTCAATCCTGGCAAAACTGAGCTTCTCCTCCCTGGGAGAAGTGCCCCCCATTGGGGCCCTCAGTACTGGCCAACTGAGCTTGGGTCACCTCCCTCTCCCGCTTGCTGCGTAAAGAGTCTCGGGGTCATTATTGACTCTGAGCTCACTCTCAAGGCCCAGGTGAGTGCTGTAACATCCTCCTGTATGTTCCAGCTATACAGGATACGGAAAGTTGCCCATCTTCTGACTTCCGAAGCCCTGCTACAAGTCTTAATAGCTTTGGTGATGTCCCGTTTGGACTTCTCTAACGCCCTATACCATGGCCTCCCCAAATCCCAGCTGGCTAGGCTACAGATCATCCAGAACCAGGCTGCCAGACTGGCATTTAAAATCCCTAGATGGCAGTCGGCCAAACCTCTGTTACATCAACTACACTGGCTACCAGTCAGTGAAAGAATAGCCTTCAAGGTCTGTTGCCTGGTCTTCAAAGCCTTAACTGGTCCCTTCCCTGCTTTCCTGAAGTCCCTGATCACCCCTTACCGTCCTCCCCGCACCTTGAGGTCCACCCACCTTCAGCTTCTAGTTATCCCCCGGTTTAAACTCACTAAATCTGGCGGCCGCAGCTTCTCTCACCTGGCTCCCAAGCTATGGAATTCTCTTCCACTGTCACTCAAGACCTCTTGCTCCCTCCTATCTTTTAGGAAATCTTTAAAAACACTGCTCTTTTCACATCCCCACTAAACTCCTCTTGCTCAACCTCAGTGTCCTATCAGCGCCAGGAAACTCATGGTGACAGTGCGCTCAATAAATTTCCCTTAACATTAACATTAACATTAACATTGCAGGATAAGCCGTCCTGTTTCACGTCACCCGTTGTGACTCAGTACTTGAAAGGGTTGCAGCATTTGCTTCCGCCTTCTCTTTGCATTATGCACCAGCAAGATTTGAATTTGGTATGGACTTACCTGATGTTTTCTCCCTTTGAACCCATGCATAGCAGTTCTCGGACTTCTGACCCTCAAGACAGTCTTGGTTGTCATTACATCGACTCAGAGGTGAGCGAGCTATAAACCCTCTCCATTCTACCAGGGCAAAATGGTTCTTCAAATTAAAACCTCTGTTCTACCTAAGGTGGTGACTTCCTCCCACGTTGGTCAGATGATCACCCTTCTGACTTTCTTTGCTCCCCCTCATGTCACTAAGGAAGAGAAAAGGCTCCATTGTTTGGATCTAAAGAGAGCCCTTAGTTTTTATACCGATTGTACCAAAGAAGATAGACTAGACAATCACATTTTCATGTGATTCACTGGAGCAAAGAAAGGCAAGGGCATAGGGAACCAGTTCTCTATGGAATTTGCATAAAAATCTGCTACGCATTGACAGAAAAGCCACCTCCTGAAAGCTTGCGGGATCGCTCCACTAGAGTCAAGGCTGCATCTGCAATCATGGTGCCTGTCCTAGACATTTGCCAGGCGGCTACGTGGATGACGCTTCACACGTTCACAAATCATTATTTTATGTACAGTCCGGTCCATTGATTTTTTTTTTCTTGCTTGGTCCTGCAGAACTTTTGGGTTTAAGCCAATTCGTAGCCCTCCTCCGGTGAGTTTATTTCTGTGGTATCTATTCTAAGGTGAGAATCTGTGGTTAGAAGTCTCTTCCAGGAGAACAAGTTACATACCTTTGGTAACACCTTTTCTGATAGACTATCTAACCACAGATTCCTTATAGCCCTCTTCTTCCTGGTTGCTGTGAAAACCAGAATCCTTCTCTGAAAGGTCCTTCTTAGTCAGCACACTGGTCAAAACCCTTCTGATGTGATTCTGCAAGCGTAATGTGCCACAAAAGAAACTGTTAGCACGCTGGGTGGTTGCTTATATAGGCACTGTGCACATCACATCCGGCGCGGACTGTGTAGATGCAGAGCAGTGAGCGCCATCTGTCAGTATGCAGCGGTACAGCTGATATCTGTTCCGTTCTGTATACAACTTCAGACTTGGATCCAGGTTGTATGATGAGGCATGTGAAATTCTGAAAGCATGGAATGCAGTGGTGGTAATCACAAAAGAGATCCAATTGGAGGTGCCGTGCAAATCCTACAGATAAATATGAAAGACCAGACTTTCCTAGTGTGGCTTTCTTCGGTACTAGAAATACTGCCAGCATGAGCACTGATACTAGAACCACTGCTAGGAAAGACAATATTGCCTAAAAACTATCCACGACCTTGCCACCCTCTTCTCACACTTTGAGGCCATTAGATGAGCTAGCCACAAATAAAGAAGTCACTTCTGCTGCTTTCCAGAGTAGCATGTGAAAACGGACTGTTGGAGTAGCACATGGAAAAAGACCACAGAAACAAACTTTACAAACGCAGATTACAAAACAGACTACCAAAATGTCCATATTAAGTTAACATATCCCATAAAAATGAATCCTTGTACCTCAAATGTATGTTGATTTTTCAGAGAAGCCAGTTTACATACAGCCCAGATTTTGGCATAATTTATTTCGAAGTCTCTGCAAAAGATATTTGAAAAGATTACATTTTCTCATGGAGCAAACACTGGTCTTGGCAGCCGTGCCTCACTATGGAAAGGTTGGTGTCCATAAAATCGGTTTCTGGAACATTCAGCATGCTGCGTGGAGGGGAGGGGGGATGGGGGGGGTGGGCAAATCAACATCTGTTTATCTATTTAGGAATGCATGCAAGCGCATACATAAGAGTATGTGACATCTGAGCACAAAAGCAGGAAAACCCAAAAAGCATCAGCTTTTTTAATGGTTTGTGCTTATTTAATTGCCGAAACTTCATAGAATTCGCAGCTCACAAAAATACAGGTCAAGAGTGCACTGCAGTACACTGAAGGCATCCGGTTCTCAATCTGTGTGCTTGGTGCACGGCGGCCCTGGCTACTTTTCACGGCGCACAGATTGGGAACCACTGGTGGCAGGGGGAATGCCTGGTTTTGTTTTTGGCCATTATCTAGCTATGTTCCAACACAAGACTAATATTAAAATCTGGGCTAGAGAACAGCTTTCGGAAAAAAACAGTGCCAATCTGGGTCTAAAGTAGGGGTGTGTCCTTGCACCACCTCTTTACATTTTATACACAGATGACCTGAATCAGTCCCTGATGAAAACAAGCATTTACAATGAAATAGGTCTCGCATTAGGAAAGTTTAAGCTATTGGTATTGTAAATTACAAATTTTTTATGTATGTCTTGGTTTTGAAAATAGCAAAATTATAGCTTAGTCATTTACAATGCCAATAGTTTTAACTTTCGCAAATGTGACACCTATAGCATTTGTAATACAATATGTGTGGTATTTACGTGAATTAGTTGTATTGACATTACAAATAACAATGGATTTTAATTTTTTTAAAATAATTTATACTTAAATAAAATGTATTGTAATTTATAATGGCAATAGCTTAAACTTCTGTAAATAACTTTAGTGAAGATTATGTTCAGTGTTTTTATTGTGACGAAAATCCAAGAACAGAAGTGAAATATTAACATCTTTTTGTGACATTTGTAATGAAGCTTGAAACATTGAGAGAACATATTTGAACCAGTTGTTGTTGAATGGTTGCACAGATTGATGCTGTGGTGGCGCTGAGTGATGCTGTGGTGTTCAGTGATGCTGTTGTAGCGCATAGTGATCTTGTGGTGCCCCTGAGTGATGCTGTGGTGGCGCTCAGTGATGTTGTGGTGCCCCTGAGTGATGCTGTGGTGGTGCTCAGTGATGTTGTGGTGATGCGATTGATCTACAGAGTGAGGGTGATAGATAGATGGAGGGAGGGCGACAGAGTGAGGGCGACCGAGTGAGGGCGACAGAGTGAGGGCGACAGAGTGAGGGCGACAGAGTGAGGGCGACAGAGTGAGGGCGACAGAGTGAGGGCGACAGAGTGAGGGCGACAGAGTGAGGGCGACAGAGTGAGGGCGACAGAGTGAGGGCGACAGAGTGAGGGCGACAGAGTGAGGGCGACAGAGTGAGGGCGACAGAGTGAGGGCGACAGAGTGAGGGCGACAGAGTGAGGGCGACAGAGTGAGGGCGACAGAGTGAGGGCGACAGAGTGAGGGCGACAGAGTGAGGGCGCGATGGATAGAGAGTGAGGGCGCGATGGATAGAGAGTGAGGGAGCGATGGATAGAGAGTGAGGGAGCGATGGATAGAGAGTGAGGGAGCGATGGATAGAGAGTGAGGGAGCGATGGATAGAGAGTGAGGGAGCGATGGATAGATAGATCGAGAGAGGTAGAGCACGATAGAGAGGGAGAGCGCGCAATAGATAAAGGGCACGATAGAGACAGAGCAATAGATAGAGAGAGAGAGAGCAATAGAGAGAGAGAGAGAGAGAGAGCAATAGAGAGAGAGAGCAATAGAGAGAGAGCACGATAGATAGATAAAGAGAGAGCGCGATAGATAGGGAGAGAGCGCGAGAGAAAGAGCGCGATAGCATGCCTTGCTGTGAAGAACAACCACGATAATTTTTAACCGTTTGAAAAGTCGGAGTGATGCCATGCTAACGCTGGCTGATGTTGGGTGTTTCTTTATTTGTGGTGAAATTGAAGAATGCCACAAAAGTTTGCAATTTTATTTATTTTTTAAAATTTCTGACACTTTCTTCATCGATGCACTTATCAGCCTGCAATATTGGCCTAGTTATGGGGACACATCACAGTCTGAAAATTGACTTGTCTCTGATAGGTTGGAGTTTTCCGTTCTTTTAATTCTACTTCCTCTGAACCTCAAGAGCATGCTGCATCTTGCTGCAGTAATCATTTCTAAGCGAAACCAGCATTGGCAAAGTGTATAGGTCTCGTCTTTTGGCACAGAATGCTTCTTGCAAACGATGTTTAACATCCACCAAAAAGAAGAAAAAAAATTTATCAATATGCGCACAAACCCGTATGCGAAATGATGCTACTGGCGCTTCTGTCAATCAATGTCCGATCCTACTGAATGACACAGGCTCCATTTTATTTAGCAATCCAAGACGGCGAATAGCTGCTTGACATGGTAAACAAGGAAGACAGAGCAGCGGGAGTGGAGAAAGGAAGCAAGGTAGGTAAAGGAACAGTGGATGAGAAAGGGAAGGGTGCGGGGCTGGGGTGAAGGGTAGAAGGAGAGGGAGACAGCGGGGAAGGTAGAAGGGGCTTTAGTGGAAATTAGAAGGGGATAGCGTGGAATGCTCAGTGGGTCGAAGCATCCAGTCTTTGGGGTTGCTCGAAGCTAGCCCTCAGTATGCACCAGCACTCTGCCCACCAGTCCCCCGTTGCTGCCTACAGAGCTGCGAGGCACTGTCTGGTGGAGGGGGCGTGGGTGCCATGTGCCCTGGTGTAAAGACAGAGGGTGCTGTGTGTCCTGGCATAGAGGCACAAGATGCCATGTTCCCTAGCATAGAGACAGAGGGTGCCATGCATCTTTGCACAATGACTTGTGTTGACATGGCAATGTGGCAGACATCCCCTAAGCCCTACTGCCCCTCACACTGGCACGGAGATAGATTGGCCTGGCACCGTGACAACAATGCATAGCTCTGGGTCACACAACGGCTTGACTGCAGACACCTGAGAGCGTCATGAATGCTGCAGAAAAATGCCCCTTTCTTGCCACTGGCTGCACGTTGCATGGGCCTGCCAGGTGGCAGAATCTATGCTGACATCGGTGGAAGGCTGCTGTCATACTGGAAGCCCCAGACAGAGGCCTCTAGGTTAGGCCGAGGTAGGCGAGGAGACACGGCAGAGCCTGCAGCACTCGGGGGAGGTGGAAACACAAGAGCCAGCGTGAGGTTGAAAGAGGGCTAGAGTGAATGGGGCTCCCGGTGGGAAGGGAAAGAAAGCGATTACAATGTGGGGGTGATAGAGTATCTTTGAGAAGAACGAGGGAGATAAAATTAGAAACGACTACAGAGACCATCATCAAATGAAAGTGAGGAAAATAAAGGAAATTGCCCAGGTAAATGGGGACGGGTGTAAGAGGGAAGGGAAGAGAGAATGAGCAAGAAAGAGAGGCAAAGTGAACGAAGGAGCAAAGCATAGAAAATAACAAGCGTTGCGCGCTCTGAGCTGGGGGAGGGGAGGGCCATTAAAGGAAGGGGGCGGAGAGGAGCCGGTGAAAGCTCAGGCTGAAACTTCAAAGGAAAGCAGAAAGGAAGGGTGGGAGGAAGATTTGCGAGCGAGCATATGGGGGTGAGGGGATGTGCACCCTGGTGAACTGAATGCGTTTGCCAGCAGAGGTGGCGTGCGCGCACGAAGTGTCTGGTGGGAAATGGAAGCTGTGCACAATGCGCGTGGTTGTGCGCGCGTGATTTTGCGTTCAATTAAGGGTGCCGTGTTGGAAGAGAATAGGAACGGGTGGGGGGGTCAGAGGAGCCGGTGGGAAAGGAAGCCGTTGGAAGTTCATACCGGAGAACGAAATATGCCTGGGTGTGTCCCGATCCGGTCAGAGAATGGCAATGCCTGGCCTCTCTGTTATATAAGTACTACAAACGCTAGAAGCAAGTGGCCATGGTGCAAAGACTTACAGGTGTCAATGCGTGTTTCTTGTGTCACAAGATTCACAATCACATCCGCACTCTGTTATTTTCATATACAGGTGAACAAATTGTTTAATAAACTTCTTTACTCAATTGTTTGTCTGTTCATTTCATTTAATTCTCATGAAATTTTCAGTTTTCATTTTTCATTTTCCTTATTACTTCAGTAATTTAATGATTGTCATCGATTCATACATTGCCCGATGCATTTCGAGCTACACAGCTCTTCCTCAGGGGACTTTATATCTGAAACAATACATTCCTTTACTAATGGTGTACCGGACTTATTTAAGACAAGCAATTCATGTTAATGGTCAATCGCTCAAACATTTACTTCAAGTGATCAAATTGCGAATGAAATCACATTTCTCAAGTTCCCCAGCGTGCAAAATCTCGAACTGGTGTGTCACCTTATGTCCCAGTATTTAAAAAAATAAATAAACGCGTGTGTGTATGAAGAAACTTCCATGTAACTGACCTGTACCCTTGTAGTTTGTAAACTGGTCTGTGTGCTGTAATAAAAAGAATTGACACGCTTGTAATCTAACTGAAATGAATTCTTTAAATAAAAATGCAAGCGTGTTTCTCCCACCCGTAGGGGGTTCTATCCTTCTCTTACCGTGTACGTAGTTCGTGTGGTTTCCCAATGATAGCCCGTCGGCGTGCGTCGCTCTTTCTACGTGATGTCTATGATTTTTATGCCGGTCACGTGGGACGGGTAAAATCACTTTGTTGACTTCCGCAGCGTGTGACGTGATGCGTCGGCGTGTATCGCTCTATACACTCGATGTCTATGGTTTGGTGCGCCGGTCACGTGGGGCGGGTTGTAAACATTGTGTATTAACTATTTGATGGCGCGTGTAACGTATGTCATTGTGTTTAGCTACATGATGTGTGTGTGTAGTGTGACCTACACTGATGGATGAAAAATTTCGTGGTGGACACGAAGATAAAAATAAAAATAAAAATACATGATGAAAGGTGTGGTGCAGGTTTCCAATATTATATAGTATTATGCAATCGTGGTGCAAGGGAACGTGATAGAAAAGATACATAATTGTTCAACCTTAGTATATACATGTTATATACAATTATACATAGTACAGTAAACAGGTCTGTACATGTCAACTTTGATCATATTGAGTGCTGAGCACCCTATGTAGTCAATATTACGGGATGGTACTACAAGAAGCAACTGAGTTTAATCCTTTCATTTAACCCTTTTGGGTGGAGGGTGCACAGAAAATTGATCCAAAATGTTTCTCTTCGTAGCAGGTGATTGTTCGTGTCTCTTCCTGGCAAATTCTCAACTTTTTCTAGGATGCAAAATTTGAGTTGTGATGGATTATGTTTGGCCTCGTTAAAGTGCACCGCAACTGTAGATTTTTGATTTTTCAACCTGATGTTGCTCTTATGTTCAACCACTCGGGTTTTTATTTTTCTCTGAGTTTTTCCCACGTATGCTAGGCCACACGGGCATTTTAACAAATATATCACGTTGCTTGTATCACATGTGCCTGATACTTTGAGTGTAATTGGTGTACCTTTTGTGGGGTGATTGATCACGTTCCCCTTGATTATAGCCGAACAGTTTCCACAGTTGTGGCATGGAACGGTTCCTTTGTGTGCATCTGTAACTTTGTGTTGTGTTTTGATTAATTCCTTCAGATTTTTTGTCCTCTCATATGCGAATATCGGTAATTTGCTGAACAATCCTTTGAAGTCCTCCTCCAGGGCCAATAATGGCCAGTGTTTCATTATAGTTTTTTTGATAGAAAAACTTCTAGTTGAGAATTTTGAGACAAATACTGTTCTTTGTTCTTCTGGTTTGACTTGTGTGGATAACAGATGCTGTCTCTGTAGTTTGTCTGCTCTTTCAGCAGCTGCTTCCAGGATGGGCTCGGGATATCCTCTGTTTTTGAATTTGAGTAAGGTTTCTTTTTTGTGTTTATTGTACAATTCCGTTGTTGATGCTATTCTCTTGATTCTGATCAGTTGTGAAAACGGTAGGTGTTTTTTTAAAGATGGTTGATGAAAACTTTTGTAGTGAAGAAGATTGTTTCTGTCGGTTGATTTGGTGAAAACACTGGTGGTTAATTCTCCTTCGTGATTGGAGATGGATACATCCAAGAAAGATATTTCGTCTTTATTGATGGTGAAAGTGAACTGAATTCTTTCGTGGATGTTGTTAAGTTGCTGTAGGGCGGTTAGTAGAGTGTTTTTTGTACCTTTCCATAATACAAATATATCGTCGATATATCGTTTATATAAGATCAGATTGTTGGACCAAATTTGTTGATTCAGTATGTTATCAAGTTCGAATCTGTGCATGAACGTGTTAGCATAAGTGGGAGCTGCACAATTTCCCATCGATGTTCCAGATGATTGTACGTAAAATCTCTCCTTCCATGTGAAGTAGCTGTGGAATAAGGTGAAGTGGATAAGTTCTAATATGAATACCTTCAGATCTTCATTCTTCTCATTTACCAAAAAACTTTCAATGGCGTTCATACCTAAGTCGTGCGGTATGGAAGTGTACAATGACTTCACATCTATTGTGGCCATAATCATGTCTTTGGTGAAATTGCCTTTATGTTCTTCAAGGATGTTTAGAAAGTGAGTAGTGTCTTTCACATACGTGGAGGATTTCTGAACAATGTTCTGTAAGTGTCTGTCGATGAACTTTCCTACTGGTTCATGTATTGATCCCACTGTGGATACAATTGGTCGTAATGGCGGTTTGGTGGGGTGCTTATGAATCTTAGGTATCATGTATATGTACGGTATTGCGGGGTTTGATTTCAGTAGATACTCTTTCTCTTTTTGGCCTATCACGCCAATTTTTATTGCATTTTCAATGGTGTTGACTAGGATTTTCTCAAATTCCTTGGTTGGATCTGTTTCCATCTCCATGTAAATTTCTTGGTCTTTGACGTGTGTATCCACCTCCTGTTCATAGTACTCAGTGTCCATAATAATGAGTGCACCACCTTTATCTGCTTGTCGAATCGTGATTTGTTTGTTGTTGGCCAAATTTTGGAATGTTTGTTTGTCTTTTAGAGATAGGTTTGTTTGTTTGGATCTTGGTTTTTTGAAAATTTCTTCTATTTCCTTAGTTATGACTTTTTCGTATGCATCCAGTACTTTGTGGCTAACTGGTGGTGTGAATTTGCTTTTTGTTCTTAAGCCCATTAATACATTCCCTTGAGAAGGTGTAGGTGTCTCCACAATATTTGAAAAAAAGTGCCGTAATCTTAGGGATCTGAGAAATTTGTATAGACACACCTTGGTTTCCAGTAGATTGGAATGGTATGTGGGTACATATGATGAACCCTTTTGTAGAGTCTGTGTTTCATTAGGTGTCATGTTGTACTTTGATATGTTGATAACTAAGGTCTCTGACTCCTGGTGTTTTGCGCCACTGATTCTGTGTTTGTTTGTTTTCTTCCCCCGCCGGGTTCTGTTTGAGGTCCAGGGCCTTTCTCTAAAAAAGGTGCCTGATCGGATGTGACTTGGGTGGTAGATGTTCCAGAAGTACTGGGTGTTGATGACTCCGTGCCGTGAGTTTGTCTGCCACCTGGGGCATTACGTGGTCTTCTGTTGTCAAAGAATCCTCTTCTTGGTTGCGAGTCATCAGAAGATGTTTCGTCAGTTGATTTGTCATTGTTGGGTCTTTGCTGTCTCCTTTCTAATGTAAATATCCACCCAAGTGTATACCTCTCCAAGACGGTAATCAGTGGTATCTCTTTTAAATTTCCTTAGTTTGCGGTCGTTTATTTCTTTTGTGTATTCCTCTACTTTTTTAGTAGTGTCTATGAGTATCTGATCCCACTCTTCTTTGGTTACCATTTTGTTTAGGTCTTCTTTTAACAGGTCAATTTCCTTAGTCAGATCTTCTAGTACTTTTGCTAATTCTTCCACTATCAGTAAAATGAGATCAAGTGAGCATTTATTCAATATTGCGTACCATCTCTCGGTGAATCTTGCGTTATTTTTGCACAATGTTGACTTCAGTGATATCCTTAATCCACGTGGAATTCGCTGCGATTTGTGGTACCTTATTAATGTGCTTGCATGTAGTCGTTGATTCATGATCTTTTTTGACATGTACAGTAGTTGTTTGATGTTTGCTTCCCTTGTTCCGGTACCTGGACGTATTTCGTCAGATTCTTCTATTAGTGAATATATCCTGTTGGTGTCATCCTCGTTGAACATTAGTGTTTCAGCTCTTATTGTTGTGGTGTGCGCTATTTCTTCAAATTGCATGATGGCGGTGCGAGTAGTCAGTCTGCTCAGAAGCTAAACTGTTACAACCAAATGGAACTTTGACCCCGCACTCGATTGCGGAGTCAAAGTTCCATTTGGTTGTAACAGCAAAGACTTACAGGGCCATGCATCGCTCACGGAAATGGCGAAGTATCCATCGTTGCCCCTCGGTTATGGAATGCCCTCCCCTTGGAGATTAAGGCCCAACCGTCTCTGGCCCTCTTTAAAAAAGCGCTCAAAACTTGGTGCTTTATCAAGGCCTACCAGTAAGGATTCATATCTGTTCCATCTAGCATTCTTTTTTTTGGTTAGGCGCCTTGACGCCCATTGGGCTTAGTTGCGCGCCACAAATCGGATTTCATTCATTCATTCATTCATTCACCGACATGTCTGACCTGTCTCAGCGTCAGCACGAGTCACAAAGCGCGGTGGGATGTTGTTGAAAGTGTAGGCCGTCAGGAACGTGTGTGAAATATAAAATAAAAGCCTGCAAGTTCGAACAATAAGGCAGCGCCAGTACCTGTTGCATAAAATGGGGTTGAAGTAAGGTATGTCTGACAACGTTTGTGAAGTATAACACAAAAGCCTGGAAGATCGAGTAACAAGCGCTGCTCAATGCGAGACACGGCCTGGCGGTCGTGAAAGTGAAAGTACCGCTGGCCGTGGGCAGTGAATAATTAGGGGGGAGGAGAAATGCCTGAGGCAGAGCGCACGCTGGGGGAAGCTTCAGATGCCTGTGGGAGGGAGGCTGATGGCTTTGATGTGGACGCGCGTTCCGCCCCAGTGCTCTAAACTTACTGTATGAAATCTGCGATGGTTTCAGAGCTTGGTTGAGCCTCTATACTCTCGTCCTATTATTGCTTGCGCTATTAATAGGACGAGACCTAAAAATAGGTCTTCTCCCCCTAAATTTGGTAACGACTACAAGAGCATTCTACTGTATACGCATGATACTATTGGATACTACAAGGCAATGGCTTCAGAGATCGATAATGGCGCTAAGAGACTTTATTACTAACAATTAATTGGTGGTTATTTTGAATAAATTGATAAGGCAGCATTTGAAAGAAGAGGGAAGCCTTCATAAGGTTGCTTTTTAAAGGACCGGAAGATAGATTAGCCACCAGGAAATACGTAGGTGTACTGTTTAATGAAGAGAGAGTATTTCATAAAAACTAAAAAAAAAGAAGCAATTAAGAACGTAATTAAAGCAAAATATATAGGTAAGGGATAGAAACTGATGCAGGAAATGGGGCTACCATTTTGGAACCACTTAAGTGAAAACTGCTCCGCTCCCTGTCTTGCTACCATAGGCGACCCAAGAGCTCAGTTAGGTTAGAGTGTTATCTGACCAGGCAAACATATCAAGGCTAGTTTCTGAAATAATGCTTTAGGACAAGGAGTTCAGACCAGAGTTTGCTCAGGCGTTCGGTCCGGAAAAGGCTATAATCTTCAGCCTCAAACACTTTTAACCCCTGGTACAACTTTTTCCAGAGGGCATTAGTAAATGTGAATACATTCATACTGTGGGATAGTGGATTCTTGTTTGCAAGCTTTAAAACTAGTATGCATTTTAATACTCAGCTAATGAGTTTTGATATGGAGGATTTTGATTTGTGTAAAAAGAAATTGGGTGAATACAAAGAAGAAGTATATTTTGTAGAGTCGTCCAAGATATCTATATTTCGCCATGAATAGAACACCTAGATATACATTTGGAAGAAATTGTTTATTCCATTCGCTCCTACCTAGTTTAAGGGAAATGTATGATTTGATGTTGAGAGGACACTGGAGTGTAAGTTGTGAAATTCTTTAAAAAGGAATGCCTAAATTACAACTTCTGAAGCTGCAAGGGCTGGAAACAAACCGCTTTCAATAGGCATTTAGTGAATTTAGGTGTTAGCTTCTGCAAAGAAGTAACGCTCTACTATTTGCTGGAAGACAATTTGCATTTAAAGTGGGTATTGAATTGCATAATATTTGCTCAGAATTAATGTTTTTATTTTATTTATTATTATGAGGATGCAATCCGCCCATTAAGAAATTGAGGTAATCAGCTGTACTGCCAGAGGTGGGAGGTCCATGGAAAATGGACAAAAGCATTTTGTGGAAGATAATATACTTGTTTTAGTTTTAAATCATTTTAAACTGTGATCATCACATTCAATCTCTTGTTGCATTATCTGTTTTCTGCATTTAGCGATAAAATGATGAAATGTGCATGTTTATAGACTGTACATTTCTGATTGATACTTCTAAGCACATATTACTCTCCTTGTGAACAACCCAGGTGTTAGACTGGATCTGGAAACTTTTCAGCAGTACCTCTGCACGGCAACAGGTGGTATTGTGCAGTTCTCCGCCAACTTAATTCCGCTGTAGAAGTGGTGTGCAGAGCTGCATATCAGCGCCACCCATGTGCGCTGATGTCTGTTCTGTTTTTTACACAACTTCAGACTTGGATCCAGAGGTTCTCCCTGGTCTTTTGACTAGAGTTTTCATTTCAAATTATCCAGTGTGCAAGGACATGTCGTCCCCTAGAACAGGGTTCAAACCCTGCAGGGACTTTTGCAAACAGATATCTGTGAGGGACCCGCACAATGTCTGTTGGTGGTGCATAGGGTGGGACCATGACTCTAAGCCTGGTGGAGATTTTTCCAGATATCCTAAAGCTATTTGGGAAAGTGAAGCCAAACTACATCAATAAGCACCAGAAGACACCACTCCATGACTGGTTGAAGTCAAAAGAAAGGTCCTTTTCCACTCCTGGATTCGTTGCCGCGAACGGTCCGCATTGCAGTCGAAGTCTTTGGGTATGTTGAAAAAAATACATAAGAAATCAAATCAGGAAACATAACCTTCCTGTCACTCTTGAACTCCAGAGAAACCACAAGGGCGTCAATGTCAATCTGGCGGTTGCTCCCGATCTCCAGTGGAGCCGATTCAGTCCCTGGTCCTAACATAACCGTACTTACCAGGTCTGTTGGTGACATTGCACGAAGTAGAAGCCTTCAGCGAGGCAATGCTGTGGATATTTGACACTTTACCCGCACCTCTGATGCACTTTCTGACCCCAAGAAACCACAGGGCCTTTCAAGTGGGCTTCCGTCAGCGGGTTCACCCTTGGTGCCAGCTATGGCCCTTAGATCTACATCAGGTCAGCGCTGACTTAGGTGCCCACTTCGGTCCAGGCGCCACCAACTGTGCCGGTTCCGTTAGCATCAACATCACGCTGGAGGCAGTACAGCCTGTAGTGCTAACTCCAAACTGAATCTGCCACAGCTTCTTCCGAAGTCGCTGGCAAACTCATGTAAATCCCTCTGGCTCTGTAATTTGTCCTTACCTCATAGTATGGCCCAGACTTTACATAACCTATTTGCCATGGATTCAAACTGACCTCTATGAGGAGGCGGACAATTATGTTCCCTCCTTTGTAGTCATTAAAGCATGTTTGTCTGCTGAAGGCTGCAGCAATTCAGTAGATCGGATGATCTTCGCCAGAATCCGACCCTCACCATTCGAAGAGATAGAAGATATGTAAACCTCCTCTTAGCCCCATGTTTTCCTTCCATAGTGCCACACACAGACGGGCCCAGAAAAAAGAATTTGCCTCATAGAAACAGGCCTGACCATACTGTTTAGAGAAACACCAATGCTTAGCTTGCTATCCCTTGTTCCAATAATGAAAAAGTATACCAACGCCCTGTAAAAACATAAATGACGAAGGTGGTTGAGGCCCTTAAGGGCGAGCTACCTTTCCTTACGATGCCTGGAGACACTTCTGCTAGCTCCTCCTGCATCCGAAACTTATCAACCAGGAAGTGCAGCCCCAGCCACTTCAAACGGGAGAGGACGTGACTGGACTAAGGGAAACGCCGTAGGAGCTGTCACGCCAACCCTACTGCGGCGTCCCTCGCCATGCAAACGATAAACAAGGTGATGATATACCCCTCGTACTCCTTCCCCAGTAAACCACGAACTGCTGAAGGTGGACAAAGATATACAAAAACTGGTGCGCCCTGATCAGATGGCTGGCTGTCCCCAAGTGACACAGAAAAGAACAAGAGTATTATTGAGGGTGGGGGAAGGGTAAGGGGGGTAGTTGTTTGGCGTTATCAATTTGATGTCTAGAGAGGCGGGACTTCCTCTATCAGTAAGGAAGGAAAGGAGGGGCGATGGGTAACGCCGATTTGTTCTTTTTTATATGACAGGAACCCTCCTAAGCATATTGAAAGCAAAGATGGGGGTAGATGGTACGGTCCTTAAATGGACCAAGTCCTGCCTGAAAAACAGACCCTACATCACAGTTAAGATGGGAAAGCGTCCAGTTTGAAACTTCACATCTCCTCAAGATTGTAATTTATTTGACATTTTTCAAGCTTTGCTAAGCCCCACAATGAAGAAATCTGAAAACTAGGCCTCAGCATGGTGATGACATTTTAGTTTACATAAATCTTATTTCCGAATGAGATGCCTCCTATGTGAGAAAATAGTTCGAACTGACCTAATTGTCTGTCCACACACTCCCTAAAGCAGAAGCCAAACTCTGATAAAACTGAATTTCGTCTTATCCCCTTCCCCCAACAACAACAACACCCTTGCCCACAGCTGACTGCATTGTGGAATCAAACCCATTCGGAATTAAATCAACTATTGTCAGTGAAGGTAGTGGCTTCGAATTCTAGACCACCAATTCTCACAAAAAGACATATCAGTAACGTCATTGAAAATGCTCCATGGCAACTGCGCACCATTGGCAATGGTAAATATGTAAGCTCTGAACGCGATGTACTAATGCTAGTTCAATCCTATCTCTAGATTTACTCACTGGCTCGCCGAAATCTAGTCTCGCATGAAGTCGACTGAATGCTCCTCAGCAGAACGAAGATTTCTAAGCTCGCTCTCCGGCTGCATATTTTAAGACGGCATGATTAACATGTAGAGCACTGGACCTTAAATCCTGACCTCCCTGCTGCAGAAAATTCACATCCTAGAGAAAAGCAAACTCCAGAAAAAAAATGCTGATGCTTAAAATCCTGAAATTCAATTAACCGAATACACTAAATAAGTCTTTGACTGCGTCAGCACCAGGAAAGGTGAATAGCGTCTCTACAGAACTGAAGATGACCCCTTCATACATATCCTTTAAAGTATGATTGAAATAATGTTTTACCCAACTAGTAAACTCCTCTATGCTGACTGGGCAATGTCGTTGTCTATCTAATCGCGAATATCAAATTGATTTACAGGACGTCTTGCTGTTCGTACAAGGAAGGAAAGTAGACGTGGGATAACTTATAGAATGCTGGTCTAAGGAAAAATCACATCTAGCTGGCCAGTCTTTCAGCAGAAAGAATTATTGCTGTAAATCAAATACGGAGACAAAATGTAAGATCCTAAATCTACAGCAAGAGATGTCTCTTACTCAGCTATACCTCTTTATATTGTCGGGTACCTTTTCATATTTTCTCCTCGTAATACAAGGTTTTTGGGGATACCATTTCAAAGTGCCACTGCAGGGGGTGTATTCAATGGTCCCTGTGTTTGGATTTTTACTGCAACCCTGATATCGTTGAGCTGCCACAAGTGGAAGTTTTGTGGAATATCTGGGCAAATGAAAGCCGCTCTTTTTTCGTTTTCTCTTATCCTCACTGAAGTTCTCTGCTTCACAAATTGATTTGGGAGCAGGAAGAATCTGCCCTAGGAGCCTTTTTATGCAGTGGAATATACCGGGACACTGTTCACCACCTACAGTAGACTGGCACATTCTGTGCCCTTACATTGTGTCACGGGACGCTCAGACTGTGGGACAGGGAGCACACGGGCCCAAGGTAAACTAAGAATGGTCTAAGGAAAAAGACAAGTACAGGAGATGCCCAGACAAGAAAACAGACCTGCACAGACTAACTGAAATACCGGAACAGATAGTCATTTGTACATAGGTTTGGTAGAAGATGACTTCACTGACCCTTACTACTGAGTGTTTTTCATAGAAATAGCTGATGAATAGCAGATACTAGCAAGTGAGTAGCCAGAAAATAAAGAGGCTACCCCCACTTGAAACATAATCTTAAATCAGATTGAGCGCACGAAACAAGCCAATGCAGGCTTCCGAAGAAGAGTTCTTTTAACTCTCCTTCCATCGATCTATCCATCTATTAATCTTTCTATCTGTTATTCCATGCATCTGTCCAAACTTTCACCTTTACATATACCATCCCATTGCCCCCATCCATCTTTTCAACCATCAATATGTTCATGCATCCATCTATCTATTAATCATCTATTCATTCATTCTTCAATACTCCCATCCATACACACTTTCATCAGTCAATCCTCTCACTCCATCCAGTCATTCATTTACCGTTTAAACCTACCTTACACCTTTCATCCATCTTTCCCTTCATTTTTCCGTCCTTCTGTCATCCCTACTTTCGACTTCCGTTCTTTTTTCCCTTTGTATCTTCTCATCTTTTCTCTCATCCTCACTTTTTCTTTCAAGTCTTTATCAGTCATGCACATTGTTTTCCAATGTGTCTCTCTCTCTCTGCATTTTCTACTATTAATCTTTTTTCTTTGTGTTCCTTTCTCTGAGCATGCCATCTGAAAGCGTGCAACCCTCTCTCATGGTATTTGGTAGCAGTGCTATGTATCGCATTTTAGCTGCAGACATAAGAAGAGGCCCATAATCAATTAATTAATGTTTATGAAAATCCAGTTCACCAGCTTATCAGTCAGTTAGCCCCTTTATAAGCTGCTATGGGAGGGGAGGGGGTGGGTAGGGGGAAGTTAGTTTCTTACGTCCTTTTCAAACCGTGTGTGTACCTAGACACCCATAGCTCCAAGAGGCAATGGAAATGGTGTTCTACAAAAATGTGTTGGTAACTTAATAAGTTATACTACTTTGGAAATCCCTGTAGTGAGTAACTTTTGTAACATTCAGCAAGATTTGCGAACTGTAAGACCATTAGATTTGTAAAATGAGATTTTTTTTGACTTGAAGTTTTCTCCTTTTTATTCTCTGGGTAAAGTTGAGCGTACATTAACGGAGTTATTCAGAAGTGAAAAAGACCTCTGCTCGACATTTTATCTTCTACTTAGGCACATGAATTTGAGGCCCAGGGAATGGCAGTGGATAACAAACTTTCTTGGAAAACGCGAACATCGATAAAACGCCCTTTTGATTTTTAACATTTTCATGAACTCCAAAAAGTCACCTTAAAATTATACTAGTATAAAATGTATGATTAATGCAAAGCAGGACCAACACATGCCTTCTTATTTATTTATTTTATTTTGAAGGTTTTATATAGCGCGAACAAGACTCTTGCGAGTATCGGAGCTCTTTACAGGTCATAATTAGAAGGCAAGAAACAGTATACAAAGAACAAAAATAAAGAAAACAAATACCATGAATATATCACCCTTCGATGCTCTACACCTCTCATACACTCGTGACGAGCTGAGCTCGTCATGAACAATGGGAATAAATCAGGGTCGGCACAGGAGGGGAATACCATCAGCATTGATGGTGATGTATAGAGTTCAGGTGAATTTAGCCATGAGGATTGCTTTCTCTTCTCTTTTGAAGGAGGCAGTGGAAGGGATCATTCTTGTTTCACTGGGTAAGGTGTTCCATATCCTCGGAGACATACCAGAAAAGGAGTAGTTTCTTTTTTGTAACTCCAGTGGTCCTTATACGTTTTTTTCTTGGCAAAACATTGAGGTTGTAGGAGAAGAGTTTTGGCACTCCTATATGTGCAAATCTAGAATTTGTTTCACACCATGAAGTTTACAAGGCAACTGTCTTCTGAGCAAAGATTAGAGAATGTTATGCTTTAAGACTGTTCAGATTTGTTTTATCATTTGCACTCGTTTAAAGTATAGAGGGATGTGAAGCGAGGGTACATTTTTGTTATACCATAAATATGTTGCAGAAAATAAAGTTTATGCTTCAGTTGTAAAAACAAAATATGGATTTGAAAATATGATTATAGATCAGCACTCTGAAAATGTGACTTAATTCAATATTTTATTGCTTTTCTGATGATTATTTTATCTTTTTCAGCATATTTGTGTTATAAGTGAAAGTGGGAAGACGAAATACAAAGCATAAGTGATTTGTTCAGCTACTCCGTGATGCTCCAGCGACTTTACTTCACTGGTCTCAGCTTTTCACAGGCTTTAGCACACATTTGGATCCACGGATACATCAACTTTACCACATATACGCTCATTGTAGTTTAAGGATTTCACCACCTTCTTGGTGTTGATTTTAGACACATTGTTAGCCATTCACCACATGTCCAAAACTGATTTTTGGCATGCATGATGCAGATGCCAATCACTGCCTCATCGCCTGGTTCGGCTGCGCCTGATGAAAAACGCTGAAGTCATCACTCAAACTCCTGTGCTAAGTAGACTCTTCCCCATGAATGGAATCAAGAGTTCTGCGATTAAAATACGAGATATGGAGCAATAGCCATATCAGAAATAAAGCCTTCTGGGAATGTTTTTATTAAAAAAATTAATTTATTACATTTTTGTATTTTAATTTAGTTACGAATGCCAGTGTTTGCAGTTTTCAAACAATCATGCTGTGTGTAGTCGTTTTGTGTATTAAGTGCATCACGTATAAAAGCACTCTAAATGTACTTAATTTGATTACCATAGACCAGGTGATGGATGCCTTGGTACTCCTAGAGATCGTCTAATTTTTTTTTTTTCTCCTGAGCACAGTAAAACTGCTGTAGGTGTAACGACAAATGAATGTTAAATAAATGTAAACAGAAAAACCTACCATACGTCACCTTTTTTGGTTCTCTTTAGCCATCTAAAGTTCACATAAAATTTAGACCTCGGAATGGTTTTATTTAGTCAACTCATTTTACCCTCAGTATACCAAGTTTGCAGAGTATGTTAAATCAAATCTTCCAAATGAACAAGAAATTAGTTCAAGTAATATTTGAGATCAGTGTTAGCCAATGCAGCGTCCAAAATATTGACTAACATTAGATACCTGTTTGCATAAAATACAATCATAGTTCTTAAGAAAGGTGGAGCTTTTTTGATAGAATAATTGAACAATACATCTTTATTATTGTTTAGACGCACTTTAGTTGAGTATTATAAAGACTGACTCGTCAATTGAGGCTAACGGAGCCTTCGCCCCAACCCCCCACATCCCAGATGTTCCCTTCTGAGTCTCCTCCCTTGACACCATTAACCACATTGCACTATCTGTGAAGATTAGAAGTGAAGCATTCCTCTATCCGTCTTGCTGACAACACATGGAGGGACTTTTCTGTGGCACCGTTAATATTATTGTGAAATTGTACTTCATTTTAGCACTGTGTAATTTAACTGTATTTCACTGCTATTAATCTACTCTTTTAACTCCATACTTCAGTGTTTAAGTAATGTAAAATGTTAGTTCTTGTGAAAGAATTTCCGGTTCTAGTAAGAATCAGGCTTTCACTTTCCTTACCACTATTACAGCAGCCAAAAAATCTTAACTTGCAAAAACTTCAATATGCAAGAGACTTCTAGAGAGAACTGCAAGTCACCTCGCACAAAAATGGCCAATCTGAGAAGATTAAGTCCTATACGGAGACATGGTCCTTTCCATAGCCTTCTTGCGTAGAAACTGTCCCTTCTCCATTGCAGTGTTCTGTTTGAAATGACAGCAATGCTAAAACATTGTACGTCCTCACTCCTGGGCCTATTTTTAAACTTGGTGAAAGCATGACATGTGTCAAAAAAACAGCAGATTGAATGATCGTCCTATTTATAGTATATTAGATGGGCCATCAGCTGCTTTTTGTCAGATATCCTAAATATACGAAACTCTAAAGCAGGCCCGCAGTCTTGCTTCTGATCATTGACTAAAAGAAAAAAAACACGACAACTGTGACCATTGTATACTGTACTCTATTTCATCCTGCAGTCATAACATTGAGCGTAGAAAAGGAAACTTTTGTTACCATTAAAGCAACCATAAGGTGTCAGCATCCCTTTCAGGAAAGCCATAGGGCAAGCAGCTCCTGCTGTGCCCAGCTGTGGGGTTTGAGGCCTTTTACTCTTGATGTCCTAGGGCCCACTATCCACATCCGCGCTAGTTGAATTCTCCTTCTATGCTGAGATTTCTAAAAGCCCCTTATTCATGACGAGCTGGGCTCGTCATCAGCGTGCGAGGAGGCTACACCATGACGAGCCCAGCTCGTCATGAGCCTGGAAGGGGCTATGGACCTTGAGCAACCAGGCCAAGTGCCCCTTTACCACTTGACTCTCAGTGGTAGCGTGGGTCAAGCAGTCCAATGTTTCTCAGGGGGAAGGTAGACTTAGTGAACAAAGGCTCACAACTCAAAATACATTTAATAGCAGCAACAAATGACTGTCAAATACTTGCTTTGTACGAAAATAAAGTGAAACATGTTCTGTACAAACAGCACCCCAGGGCCCTCTGAGGTCAAGGCTCTAGTGTCCCCCCAATTCCTTCTCACTAACAACAGTGACCATTCCCCATTTGCTATAGGCTACATTCAGGTTAAGCACCACTAGTATTTTACAAAATATTTTTGTATTGCAGTTTGTCAAATAAAGCTAACACAAGGAGATGATGGACCGAGTGCTAAAACTTTTTAGACACTCAACCCAGTCACAGATTTGGGTTGAATCCATCATCGTTATTTAGCTCACTTCTCCACCTCAGTTCAGACCCAGCTATATGCAAATTAGTCTTGACCCTGTGCCTCATGGGAACAGTCCAGCCCGAGCTGCCAAGGCAGGTCTTCCCTGACCAGGAAACAATCATCCTAGGACCTGTTTCGGGGTAACACCACTCATCAGCCAGGCTTGCTTGAATCCACTGGCAAGTGAGCAAGGGACCCTCGTCAAATAAAGAACTCTGCTTACCAAACATAGAAAGGCAGGTGTGCAGACATGTGCAACCATTAATAAAAACAACATAAAGTATTCAGAACATCAAATTAAGGCTGATGCAGCAGCTCAGTGTTGACCCATATCAGAGGCGTAGAGCAGGAGGCGCAATCCCAGGCAGTAACTCAGTGGTCCTCTGCCACACCTCTCTCTCATACATCTAGGGAACAGGCAAATACTGCTCTCATATTCAGGTCCTCAGCAATTCAGGCAACAGATGCAGAATCAAGGCACAACTGGTGCTCTCCAGCATATGGCGAGGGAGCCACAGAAACCGCCTGCTCAGTCAAAATGTTTCCCTGGGCATCTATTCTGGGGTAGGCCACTAAAATTGCAACTCATGCAGGTTTAATCAGAACCATAAGCACTCCCCTATGCTCCTCTCTCCGCAGCGCCACCCTCACACGATCCGTCCATTTAGTCCGCTCTTGCACCCCCTTTTACTATACAGATCAGGGCCACTGCAGATTTCCAGCTCATTGTCATTTGCTGTTGGGCTAGGCTTAGCGTTGAATCTGCAAACTTGCCTGTCACCTTTCGGGCAGCGCTTCGATTATGGAGGCCCAACAAGCACAGCTGTGGGAAGCAGTCAGTGTCTGTCTGTCCCACTTGCTCACTTTGTCACTGGATTCAAGCTAGTCTGGCTGATGAGGGCTGTTAGCCCGAAACCGGTCCCATGATGCTTGTTTCCGTTCCAGGGAAGACATGGCTTGGCAATTCGGGCTGGACTGTCCCATGAGGCTCAAGGACAAGACTGATTTGCATATAGCTGTTTCTGAACTGGGGTGTCGAATTGAGATAAAGAACAATGAGGGATTCAACACAGATCTGTGACTGGGGATGAGTGTATGAAAAGTTTCAGCACTCTGTCCATCATCTCCTTGTGTTTGCTTTGTTCGCCCTAAGTTGGCAGGGTATGCCCAGACGTGGGTCCCTTGCTCACTTTGCCACTGCATTCAAGCTAGCCTGGCTGATGAGAGATATTAGCCCGAAACCGGTCCAGGATGCTTGTTTCCGGTCCAGGGAAGACATAGCTTGGCAGTTTGGGCTGGACTGTTCCCATGAGGCACCAGTCAAGACTGATTTGCATATAGCTGTGTCTGAACTGGGGTGGCAAAGTGAGCTAAAGAACAAGGATGGATTCAACCCAGATCTGTGACTGGGGGTGAGTGTCTGAAAAGTGTCAGCACTCCGTCCATCATCTCCTTGTGTTTGCTTTGTGCCCCGATATATAACTTAGAGTGCAGTACCCCAGTATGGGAACAGCACTTTGCAGGCCCATAACATATGAAAAACCCTGTGTCTGCATGGCACCGGGATCACGCCAACAAAGCCCATCCGGACATGCCATGAATACACAGAGGAGTGAAATACGCCTGGTACAAGAAGTAAAACTGTTTAAGTTTAAATCTCGCATTTTGGGACACCTTTGAGGTGAACTTCAGGGTTGTCTTGAAGGTTCAGTCACTGAACATGGGACCCAGATCCATCGCCCAGAGTTGGTGCAGCTGTGACAGTACCCCCTTTCACAGAGCCCTATAGAGAAGCATGACCATCTTTTTTTCCCCATAAGGAGCAATAGATAACCAAGGCATTCACGTTCCAGAGGTTTCGACCCTACCCAGTAGAGCTCCATGCAACGGGAAGAAAGCACCCCACCAGGACATCAAACGTTCCCCTCGTGTCCAGAAAGGAGCTAGCTCCACCACCTGCAAACGGATGTATGTCGTTACAATGCATGCTTTTACCACGCATGCCTTTACCACGCAGGTTTTACAACACAAGTTGTTACAATGACTTGCGTTCGGAGGCGCTGGATAGTGGAATAGTTTAATTTACTATTCCAACTCGTCCCCATAGGTAGTAGGGAAGGTTTTGGATAGTAAATTAAACTATTCCCTATCCTACAGCGCCCCCCAGCGCAAGTTGTTGTAGCAACTTGCGTTGTAATACCTGCGTGGTAAAGGTACTGCGTTGTAAATGTTGCGTGGTAAAGGATGTTTCTCTCCCCCCCCCCCCCCCCCACCCCCCGTAGACAGGTCACCCAGTATGGTGAGCCCCACCTCAGTCCACAGTTGTAGACCAGCTGAGCCTCCCAGGCACTCCCAGTACCAAACAATCTGCAAGGGGAGCTCTGAGGTTTACGGTATTCTGGTGTGCATCCTCTGCAATGTCCTTGTTTACACATACAGTGCCGTTCTAACTAACTCGTTCTTATCACAAACCATCGGGGTAGGGGTAGGTCTCCCCAGAATCAGAGTCAACAGTGCTCTGTAAGGTGTCCAACGCTCTCTGTGACCTACAGCATCCCAGAGCATCAAACCCCATTGTACTGTAACTGGGTGGCTAGATAGTAAAGCACAAAGTGTGGAGCAGCCATACCACCCTCATCCACCGTCAGTTGTAAATTTTTGCAAAACCACTGTGCGTCTCGAGGACCCCCAATATAATGTAAAAAGGAATCTATCCAGTTCCTGTAAGAACACTTAAGGAAGTTCCACTGGCAGGGCAGCCAACAAATAAAGGAGCCGCGGCAGGGTACAAAAGGCCACCGACTACTGCAGGGCAAACCTAGTCAGGGCAAAGTTACCTTTTAAGAGCAGCTCCACAGATCTATAGACAGCTACCCCTAAGTAACATGTCCCACAGCAGTGGGAAGCTGAACCTCCGCCGGGTTGTAGTTCGTAGGTGGAGGACTTGTGCCAGTTAACCTCTAGGCCGGAAAGTACCCCGAAAGACGACCGAGCAGTCCCACTCCTTCTAAGGCAGAGGGCTCACTACGCATAGACAGCAGTATGTCTTCTGCATAGAAGTATATCGAGCACTCAATTGGAGTAAATGCCTGTGCATACTTCCTGAAACATAGGAACATCAACGAACTGGATCACTCGGCAATGTTATTGACCATGATACAGATATGTCTAAATAACAACATCTTCTTCTTCAATCATGATATCTACCACCAACAGTGCCTAGTATCTCCTGAGGCGGAAAGCCGGGAGAAGCCTTATTTTGGTTTTCTTTGCTGCTAATTGCGTATTGTGTGATGTGTTGCTTTTAAATGGGCTGCTAAATCACTTCTACAGATTGGGATATTCCTGATACTTATCGCGCGCCAATGTGGCTGCTGCTTCATTTTTAAATTGAATTGTGTTTTTAAATAACTTCCCCCTCATTTTTCTCTGTTATACTGTGCTAGGGATATCATACCCCTCTACTTACCTAACTCAGCCAATTTAGGTGCTGGGCAGAAACGACTGCAGGCACCCCGGAGATGGCCTGGGGAATGGGCGGACATCTTGAGGGAAAAGCAGGGTGGCGGGCTAGTTGTCGGAGCGCTGACGACATAAATAAACGTGTCTGTGCGCTCGCGCATTCCTAGTATCTCCTGAGGCGGAAAGCCGGGAGAAGTCTTATTTTGGTTTTCTTTGCTTCTAATTGCATATTGTGTGATGTGTTGCTTTTAAATTGGCTGCTAAATCACTTCTTCTGCAGATTGGGATATTCTTGATACTTATCGCGCGCCAATCTGGCTGCTGCTTCATTTTTAAACTGAATTGTGTTTTTAAATTACTTCCCCCCTCATTTTACTCCGTTATACTTTGCTAGGGATATCATACCCCTCTACTTACCTGACTCAGCCGATTTAGGTGCTGGGCAGAAACGACTGCAGGCACCCCGGAGATGGCCTGGGGAACGGGTGGACATCTTGAGGGAAAAGAAGGGTGGCGGGCTAGTTGTCGGAGCGCTGACGACCTCAATGATTGTGCCTGTGCGCTTGCGCAGCGGGCGCGCCAAAGGCAAGCCCGTCTGCGCCCGACCCAGCCCAGAGGCCACACCCCTGCCCAAATCGAGGTAAGTCCTTCCCCTTTCTCTTGCATTTCCTACTCTAGTAAGGCGCTAGGGAGGCTTAGGAAGAGTCAGGTAACCAGCAGATTTATTTGTGCTGTCAGCAGAAGTTCCCAAGTACATTGGAGGGACCAGTGGCGTGCAGCTCTTGCCAGTTTCAGGGTGTGCAGACGACTAGGGGCACGGAGAGGGGAAAAAACGGTATAGAACAAAATGCCAATGATCTCAGGGGTATTCTGTGCAATGTGAAATCGCTGACAAAGCATCCATGTGAAATCTGGGATATGATGATATCACATACCCCAGGTTCGAGGCATGTGGGCTGCTGAATTCATATCTGTGCATAGATCGCCACTTAGTGTTGGGTCCGGATGATTGCACATTGTTGTCCTGGAAGAGTCTTCGAAGTATCACGAGATAGGTGGCTCCTCCCCTGGACTACAGTGCGCATGGGCATCGCCTCCATCCCCAAATTGTTTTTTTCCGCCATTGGGTTCGGATGTGTGTCGGTTCCCTCTGTCGGAACCGATAGTTGTTTAACTCTCTTAACTCGAGACCAAAAGGTCTTTAGGCTTGGCGCCGGTATCGTTTTCGTTCGGGTTACTGTTTTCTTCAGCTCCGAACTCTCGCTGCCCTTCCGCGTGCTGTCGGCGCGGACGGGCCTACACAACGCTCCAGACATGGAGCGCACTCCGTTTAAACGGTGCCCGGTGTGCAACCAGAAATACTCGCACCTCGACGTGCACCCAGTGTGCAACACTTGTCTGTCGCCGGACCACGACTAGGCCAGGTGTATGGCCTGCTCGAAGTTCCGGTGCAAGAAGACCCTCAAGATTCGTCGGGCTGCGAGACTCCAGGCCAAACTGTCTGCGCCCCCGCCGGAGGACATCTTCGAAGAAGACGTCGCGGCCGACAATGTCCAACAGGTTTCGGACTCTAGCCCTGCGTCCGAGGGGGATGCCTACGACGCAGGAGACGAGGAGTTTGACGAAGCCGGCGACGAGGTAGGGGACGACGATACGGCCTTTGCCACCGTGGGGGATAGCTCAGAGGAGGAGCATCCCCGGACTGACTCGGGGGCCGACCCCCTTCCTGCGGCCCAGGTCGAGGGATCGCCTTCGGGCCTTACCCAAGACCGAGTTATTAGTCCAGCAGCCCCGCCTACGAGCCCGGCCACGGACATTTTGGAGGTGCCGCTCACATTTACTAAAACGAAAGTGAAGCCCTCGGGTTCAGCGCCTCCGGTTCCGAAACCGAAAGTGAAAGCAGTGCTGGAGGCTCTAGAGGCGTCAAAAGTAAAGAAATTCAAAATGGCCGTCATGGACAGTCCCGCCAAGATGGCCGACCCAAAGGCCTCCGGGTCGGTGCCGAGGGCGAAGTCGTCCGACGCGGCTGCGTCGGCGCCGAAGATGGTCGAGGTCGATGACCCAAAGAAGGGTCACGGCAATCCCAAAGCTCTGGCTTCCCCGGCTCCGCCCGTCGGAGCCAAGGACGGTACCGCATCGACTCCGAAGAAGGTGCCTCTCGACGTCACTACTCCCAAATCAGGGAAGTCACAAGAGGCGGTCGCTCCCTCTCCAGCCCTTTCGAAGAAAGTCAACGAGTCCCTGCAGCGGATTCGGAAGGTCGCGGAGCTTCCCGACCCTGAAGCTGGCGGGTCGAAGCCCGCGCAGAAGCCGTCGAAGGCACAAGCGCCTATCCGCTTCACCCTGCCGCCGAAGTCGACGCCGAAGGCCTTCGCTTCGAAGCAGGTACCTGGGGTGCCCTCAAAGGAGGTGTCGACGCCCAAAGCGTCTCCAGTGGTGGCTAAGCCTCGGCTCCAGACGCTCGCGGAGGAAGAACGTTGTGAAGTCATCATCGACGCCAATACTGGAAAACTGTCCCTCCTCAAAAGGAAAATCACCACGGAGCCGGTGTTGGAACATTATCGCATTCCTCTCAAGAATAAGAAGGACTCTGCGGGTACTCTAGCACCTTTGGCGCCGGCGTCTCCGGTTGACCTGCCGCGTTCCCCGACTCACTCCAACGCGGGGGATGGCGACGAGGAGGAGGCCGAGTACAACTATCCGGCGTACTCGGAGCCGGAGGAGGAACATGAACCGTGGTCCGCCGGAGGCGACCCTGACGACCCGCAGTCGGGTCAGGAACCGCAACTCTTTGCGGCGAAGACTTCGCCTACGGAGGACTCTGCTGCCTTCAACGCGTTGATCGAGAGAGCTGCGGCTAACCACGATGTCGAGCTGCACTCCGATCCTGTGGATGTGGACTTTTTATTTGACACTTTCTCTGTGGCCGAAAAATCGATCAAAACTTTGCCAATGCTCAAGGGAGTGCTCAAGCACGCGCAAGAGGTCTTCAAGGAGCCTACTCGAGCACGTGTCATCAACCCACGCATTGATAAAAAATATAAGGCAGCGCCCTCGGATCCTACATATATCAAGGGACACTTGCCACTGGACTCTTTGGTGGTATCCAACGCTCGCAAGAGGGCGAACTCTCAGACGACTGGTGACGCTCCTCCCCCAGACAAAGAGTCAAAAATATTTGAGGCCTCAGGGAAAAGGATTGCTGCACAGGCAGCTAACATTTGGCGCATCTCGAACACGCAGGCCCTACTTGCACGCTACGATAGGGCTCATTATGACACCCTAGAAGCACTGCTGCAGCACTTGCCTGACCAGTACAAAGAGGCAGGGGAAATGCTAATTCAAGAGGGAAAGCTCATCACAAACGCTTCCATCAAGTGTGCGCTAGATGTGGCTGATACAGCCTCCAGGGCAATCAACACTAGTGTGTTGCTCAGAAGACATGCGTGGCTTAGGATTTCAGGGTTTAAACCTGATATACAAACGACCATCCTGAACCAGACGGTTAATCCTGACCATTTGTTTGGCCCTGAGGTGGATGCGACGCTTGAGAAAATGAAAAAAGATACAGACACTGCTAAGTCTATGGGGGCCCTCCAGTCTCAGCAGTTTCGGGGTGGTTCCTTTCGCCGCTCCAATACCAGAGGCACCTCAAGGGGTCAGGCATCGCAATCCACCCAGTACTACAAGGGCAATACCCAAACCTCATACTCCAACAAGGGTAGAGGTGGCTACAGAGGCAACAACATCAAAGGCAGGGGACGTGGAAACAGCTCCAGGTCCACCGCCACAAACAAACAGTGACGCCTTGTCACTGCCCCCCGACCACACAACACCGGTCGGGGGGAGACTCCAGCAGTTCCTGCCCACGTGGAAATCCATCACCACGGACAGGTGGGTCAAGTCTCTTATCCAGTACGGTTACTGTCTGGAACTTACTTCCACTCCACCAAACATACCTCCAAGAATCCGTCCTATGTCCGGCGAGCACTTGCACTTGTTGCAGCAGGAAGTTCAGGTCATGCTGCAAAAAGGGGCAATAGAGCTCGTCCCACTGCAGGAAAGGGGTACAGGAGTTTACTCTCTGTACTTTCTAATCCCAAAAAAGGACGGATCCCTACGGCCCATCCTGGACCTCAGGCCCCTCAACTGGTACATTCTCTCGGAGCATTTCCATATGCTCACGTTGCAGCAGGTACTCCCTCTGCTTCAACAGGGGGACTTCCTGGCTACGTTAGATCTAAAAGATGCATACTTTCATATCCCCCTGCATCCTTCACACAGGAAGTATCTCAGATTCACGATCCAAGACCAGCACTACCAGTTCAGGGTTCTGCCGTTCGGGGTCACCACAGCGCCAAGGGTCTTTACAAAGTGCCTGGCGACTGTGGCCGCGCATCTGCGGCGCCAGAACGTCCACGTTTACCCTTACCTGGACGACTGGCTCATCCAAGCAAGAACAGAACAACAGTGTGCCGACCACGTGTCCCGCACCATTCATCTCCTGCACGATCTGGGATTCTCTCTGAACTGCCCGAAATCCCATCTCCAGCCCGCCCATGTACGACAGTATCTGGGCGCGACAATAAACACTCTGGCAGCCACTGCGCAGCCAACTTCAGTGAGAATCGCCAGTATCCAAACGCTGATCCAACGATTCAGACCTCAACACTCGCTTCCAGCGAAAGTGTTCATGCAGTTGATAGGCATGATGGCCTCCTGCATCTCCATTGTCCCGCACGCGAGACTACATATGCGTCCACTTCAGGAGTGCCTGGCACGTCAGTGGACTCAGGCTCATGGGCAACTGACAGACCTAGTGTTGGTGAGCGGTCGGGCATACAACTCTCTGCATTGGTGGAATCCACAAAACCTTTGCAAGGGCCGACCATTCCAAGAGCCTGTGCCACAGATTATCCTGACGACGGACGCTTCTCTCCAGGGGTGGGGAGCGCATGTACTCCACTACACAGTGCAGGGACTATGGACACTACAGCAAAGGAAGATGCACATCAATGTGTTGGAACTGATGGCAATCTTCATGGCCTTAAAGGCGTTCAAAGTACATCTGTGCAACAAAGTTGTGTTGATCCGGACGGACAACATGACAGCCATGTACTACATTCAGAAGCAGGGAGGCACACACTCTCCGCAGCTGTCTCATCTGGCTCAGAGCATGTGGAAGTGGGCCATTCAGAGGAACATCTTCCTCATGGCAGAGCATCTCCCGGGCAAGGACAACCAGATGGCGGACCTGCTCAGCAGGCACAGCCATCAAATGCACGAGTGGGAGATACATCCATCAGTACTCCAACCGTACTTCCAAAGGTGGGGTCATCCAGAGATAGACCTCTTCGCCACAAAGGAGAACGCAAAATGCCAAAGCTTCGCTGCCAGGTTCCCACACCCGCAATCACAGGGCAATGCGATGTGGATGAACTGGTCAGGCAGATTTGCGTACGCTTTTCCCCCAGCACCTCTGATACGCTGGTGGCACGCAAGCTCAGGCAGCACTCGATGACTCTCATCCTGGTTGCTCCAACGTGGGCTCGCCAACCGTGGTACACCACGTTTCTAGAACTCTCCGTGGTACCGCATCAAAGGCTTCATCTCACTCCCAGCCTTCTGACGCAGAGCCATGGCGACATTCAGCACCCAGATCCGCAACAGCTCAACCTGGCGATCTGGCTCCTGAAGTCCTAGAGTTTGGCTACCTCAATCTTCCTCCCGATTGCATGAACATCATTCGGGAGGCAAGAAAGCCCACTACTAGAGCTTGTTATGCGGCTAAATGGAAGAGGTTTGTCATTTACTGTGTTAACCACGATATTGACCCGCTAGATGCTTCCATCCAAAACATCATTTGTTACCTGTTCCACCTGTATCAATGCAATTTGGCGTACTCTTCCATCCGCATTCACCTGTCTGCTATGGCAGCATACCTCCAGAATAGGCAACACCTGTCGCTTTTTAAGGTCCCTGCTATCAAGGCTTTTCTGGAAGGACTCAAGAGAGTCATTCCGCCAAGGACCCCACCAGCTCCAGAATGGAACCTCAATGTGGTTCTTACAAGACTGATGGGTCCTCCCTTCGAGCCACTGCACTCTTGTGAGCTTCAGTTTCTGACTTGGAAGGTTGCTTTCTTAGTAGCAATTACATCGCTACGGAGGGTTAGCGAGTTGCAGGCGCTCACCATCCAAGAACCTTTCTTCCAAGTACATGCTAACAGGGTTGTGCTCCGCACTAACCCTAAATTCTTACCCAAGGTTGTATCTCAATTCCATATGAACCAGACAATTGAGTTGCCGGTGTTTTTCCAAAACCCAGAGACGCTGGCGGAGCGGATGCTCCACACCCTTGACGTTAAAAGAGCCTTGATGTACTACGTGGACAGGACAAAAGATTTTCGTAAAACCAAGCAGCTTTTCGTTGCTTTTGCCACACACCACAAGGGAAACGCTATCTCCAAAGCTGGGATCGCTAGGTGGATCGTGAAATGCATTCAAATCTGTTACGCTAAAGCTAAACGCACTCTCACTATCCCACCAAGAGCCCACTCCACCAGGAAGTTGGGGGCCTCTATGGCTTTCCTAGGTAACATTCCCTTAGAAGATATTTGCAGAGCAGCCACATGGTCTACCACACATACTTTCACTAAACATTACTGTGTAGACGTGCACTCCAAACAGCAGGCAGCTGTTGGTCAGGCTGTTCTCAAAACACTTTTTCAGACTGCTGCAGCTGGCACGGGCGGCCGCCGCTAATGGAGGGACTGCTATGTATTCTATGCACAGATATGAATTCAGCAGCCCACATGCCTCGAACTGCAAATGCTACTTACCAGTATGCATCTGTTCTTGGCATGTAGGGCTGCTGACATTCATATCGCCCACCCTCCTCCCCGGCGCCTGTAGCAGCTGCAGTCTTCATATTTACATATGCTCATAGCATGGTCATCACTCACATACTTCACTCCATCTCTACCAATGGCTAAAAACAATCTGGGGATGGAGGCGATGCCCATGCGCACTGTAGTCCAGGGGAGGAGCCACCTATCTCGTGATACTTCGAAGACTCTTCCAGGACAACAATGTGCAATCATCCGGACCCAACACTAGGTGGCGATCTATGTACAGATATGAATGTCAGCAGCCCTACATGCCAAGAAAAGATGCATACTGGTAAGTAGCATTTGCAATATGTTTTCTCACAGAAACATGGCTGAACTCTACTAACTACCCACTGATTGAGGTGGCGATCCAGATGGCTATTCCTTTTTGCACCTGGACAGGTAAAAAAAGACAGGAGGTGGGATAGCGATAACTTTTAAAAATCACCTCTCAATCACATGGATCTCTACAGTTAGTAATGATAGTATGGAATTGGGTATTTTCAGGGTCTCAACCTCCCGAACTGGTAGCTCGAATGGAGCTTTATTATATCGCCCTCCGGGATCCAAGTCAGGGTTTTCAGATACATTGGCCAAACTGATTGCTGTACATGTGCTTGCAACAAACAAATTCCTCCTATTGGGGGATTTTAACTTTCACAGTGAAAACTCCACATGCCCGGGGGAGAAACAAACACGTGTCCACTCTTGATACGTTGGGCCTTTCTCAAAGAGTGACCAGCCCAACCCATGCTGCAGGGCACATGCTGGACCTTGTCTTTTCTAATATGGATTTTTTAGCTTGTAACCCCCCCCCCCCCCCCCCCCCCCCAGAACCTCTCACATGGTCTGACCATGCAATAATTCATTTTTCCATCAAATTGCGCGCTCCTGAGTTGCCAATTCTAAACCTGGCTAAGAAATGTAGTATGTTCAGGTCCTGGAGTGATCCCTCGGTCGTAGACTTTGAGGAGGTCTTTCTATCAGAAATAGGGAAAAGGGAGCAGGGAAATGAGCTAACAATGAGGCCTTTACCATTGCCTTGGATGCAGTGATCTCCAGAAAAAAAGCATGGCTCACTTGCATAGTCGACCCTCACCCCCTTGGTACTCTAATGAGCTTAGGATAGAAAAGTCCAACTGTAAAAGACTGGAGAGAGTCTGGCGTACAAGTAGGGCAACACAGGATAGGACGCAATATAAACAGGCTTTAACCATGTTTCACTCTAATTTGAAACAAGCAAGGCGTCCTTTTATTTTTAATCAAATCGAAAGTGCTGCTAATACCCCCAGAGCACTCTTCAACATTTTAAAAGACTTTGTATCTCTCCATGCCTATAGGCAATCGCTTGCAGAAACAAATGCGTTTTGTAACCAAATAGCGAGTTTTTTTCTAGAAAAAATTAACAAAATGTACGCTCATTTTATTTCAAAATGTTTACAAACTCCTGTTAGCCCGAACAGGCAGGTGGAGAGGAAAAAAAGGACTGAAAGTACTTTGGATTGTTTTAAACCGATTACCTTGGACAAAGTCTCTAAAGCACTTGTCTCAGCCAAATCAGGTGCACCGTCGGATCCCTGTCCACCTAAGATTATGGCTCTGCTAGCCTCCAGTTGTGCTCCCGTGATTCTCCAACATTTTAACTCTTCTATACAATCGGGTCATTCCAAGAACCTGGAAGAAAGCCTTTGTACGCCCCATCCTAAAAAAACCTACTGCAGACCCACAAGAACTCAGTAATCATCGGCCAATCTCCCTCCTACCGTTACTGGTTAGAACACTGGAAAGTATGATTAATAAACAACTTAGCCAATATTTGGAGTTTAACGAAGTTCTGGATTCCTCCCAATGAGGATTCCAAAAGGGTTTTAGCACAGAAACTGCTATATTAGCAGTCACAGATTCGGTAAGAACACAAATGGATGAAGGGGATGCAGCAATACTGATATTATTAATCTCTCTGCAGCATTTGATACTATATCTCATGAACTGCTTGTGGAGAGATTGGTCTTGTGTGGTGTTCAGGGTTCTGCCTTAAAGTGGTTGCAAAATGTTATTTCCAGCCGAACTCAAACAGTTATATTGGGCCCACATTTGTCAGATTTATTTTGCCTTGACAAGGGTTTTCCTCAGGGCTCCTTCCTGAGGCCGACCCTATTTAATCTGTACATGGGCCCCTTGGCAGGGATAGCTGAACAATTAGGCTTTGAGATCATATCCTATGCGGACGATACTCACTCCTATTCTCGATCGGCCCCGATTTAGTAGCTGAGAAAGCTCATTTTGCCAGAGGAATGCTTGAGATCGCCAGTTGGAAGACTCTGAATTTTCTCCAGCTGAATTCCGGTAAAACTTAGCTAATGCTCATGGGCAAAGCCTCTGACAGTTGGTCGGACGACTGGTGGCCTGCCCAATTGGGGGCGCCCCTGTCCCTTCCCGATGTGTAAAAAACTTAGGGTTGAAATTGGACCAATCTTTTTCCATGAAAGATCATGTGGCCGCAACGACTAGCTCATGTTTTTACAGTCTGCGACAGCTGCTGAAAATTCTTCCGTTCATGCATACCTTCCATCGTAAAACCTTGGTCCAGGCCATGGTTATCAGTCACCTGGACTATGGAAATGCTTTGCTAGCAGGAGTAGGAGAGACCTTGTTGAGCAGACTGCAGGTTATTCAAAATACTACAGATAGGAAGGTACTGAATCCCACAGAGGGTACCCCTTCGGCCCCTCTATTGCGGGAACTCCATTGGCTCACAGTGAGAAAAAGATCTTTCTTCAAGATCTGCTGCCTCACTTATACAGCGCTTCGAGGTGGAGGCCCTAAATATCTCCAGAAAAGACTTATTAAGTATGTTTCTAACAGACATCTTGGGTCAGGAGAAAAGGGTCTCCTACAAGTACCGCGGATCAGGCACTGCTGATCGGGAGGAAAATCCTTTTCATTCCTAGCGCAAAGGTACTGGAATGAGTTACCTGAGCATCTGCGTAAAATGGAGACTTACAGTATCTTCAGGACATAGCTGAAAGCCTTTTTGTTCTAAAACTTTTACCTTTTCTCTCCTCCATCCGCAGAGATAGTGCTAGGCAAGCGCCTATGTGCCCCCGGGTGAATTAATGCGCTCTAAAAGAGTACTTAACATAACATAATAGTGCAGCTGTGCCATGGGCATCTCTTTTCCTCCCAATTATGCCAACCTCACCATGGGATGGTGGGAGAAGGAGATAACGTGGCGACCACAAAACAGCATGGCATTAGAGAAAATTATTTTATTGTCGCGATACATCGACGATCTGTTCCTGATTTGGAACGGCACTAAACGGGAATTCACGGAGTACTTCGACACGCTGAACAACAATGAGATTGGTTAGTCTTTCCCTTGCACCATGAGTCGCCAAAAAATAGACTTTTTAGACATCTCAGTATATATTGACGACGGAAAGATCCAAACTACATTATACAGAAAAAAGATGGCCACTAACAGCATCTTACATGCTGAAAGCTTCCACCCAAAGCCATTGATAAGAAGCATCCCCTTTGGAGAATTCATCAGAATGAAAAGAAATTGTTCCAAGGAAGCAGCAACCAAAGAAATCCTCAAAAGTGCAGAAAGATTCAGGAGAAGGGGATAAAGAGAGATATTTGAAGGCAAGCATTGAGAAAATTGAAAACAAAACCCGACAGGAAATCTTGGTAAAAAACTTGAAGGTCACAAATCAAAATGAGACAAATCCACGGGCACCAAGATTAATAATATCTTGCAGCAAAGAAGCCCACAAAATCAAACAAAGTGTTCAAAAATACTGGCAACTGCTACAACAAGATCATGATTTGAGGAATATAATCGGCCCAGAACCAAAAATACCTTTCAGGACATTACCATCTATTCAAGATTCACTATCTAAAAAGAAAACAACAATGAATTGGCTTGAGAAACAAAAAATGGGTTTCAACAAATGCAACAGCTGTAAAGCCTGTAAAATCGGTATGAACAAAAAATGCATAAGAGATCCAGAAGGAAGGCTGATCCAAATCAACTCAAAAGCAATCTGCACCACCCAGTTTGTGGTATATGTGATACAATGTAATTGCGAAATGATGTATATAGGCAGTACCATCTGCATACTGAAAAGGGTATCTTAGAGCATATAAGAGCAGTGAAAAACAAAGACCTATCATACGCAACGGTTAAACACGTCCTAAACTGTCAAGGTGGTGACTGGCGCAAATGAGTTTCTTTGCCATCGATCTGTTGAAAATGAAATGAAATGAAAAATTCCACTTGTATAGCGCATAACCACCCGGAGGCCTCGCAGCGCTTTAGACTGAATTGGTGTGTCGGGCTACTGGGTAAAAATTAGTACGCCTTTGAAAACAAGTAGGTTTTTAGATCTCTCCTAAATGACATTCGGTTGCTATTTTGTCTGAGAGTTAGGGGCAGGGAGTTCCATAATTTCGCCGCTGTATGAGTGAAGGAGCGTCCACCCCAACGGGCTTTCTTGACTTTTGCCATAGCTGCCAAATGCAATGAGGCCGAGCGCAAGGCTCTGGATGGTGAGTAAGGCCGCACTAGAGGGCGCAGGACTGCCGGGCCAGCCTGATGGAAAGATTTGTGCAAAATGCACATGGCCTTAAACTGTGTCCTGGCAGCCACTGGAAGCCAGTGGAGTTCCTTTAAAGCATTCCTCGCTGATTGCCAGCGGGGGATGTTGAACAATAGTCGGGCGGCACAGTTTTGGGTGACTTGAAGTTTTTTCGTCACTGCTACCGGGGCTCCTAGATATAAAACGTTTCCATAATCCAGGCGAGAGAGTATCAGGGCCTGGACCATGACCCTTCTTGCCTGGAGTGGAAGTAGGGGGAGCACTTTACGGAGCATTTTCATTAGCCCCATACAAGTAGAGGCAGTTTTGGTGGCTTGAACTGAAAAATCCAGCGCTCTATCAAGCCAGATTCCCAGGCTCTTTATCTGGTCCTTAGGAGGAGGGGGGACACCGAGGCATAAAGGCCAGCTAGAAGCTAAGGAAGTAGGGGAGGGATTACCTAGCATCATGATCTCGGTCTTCTCCCCATTGAGTTTGAGGTGGGAGAGTTGCATCCACCTAGCAACAGCCTCCAGACAAGGGCCCAAGGTGTTAGACGAACCCTCATTGTGGTCCAGAGAGACCACAAGTTGGGTATCGTCTGCGTAGGTGACAATCCGCACACCAAAAGGGAGGACTATCTTCTCTAGAGGCTGCATATAGACATTAAAAAGTGTGGGGCTCAAGGAGGAACCCTGCGGAACCCCACAGCTAAGTGGATGCTTTGATGATACCACCTCACCCTCAAACACCTGGAAAAAACGTTCCTCCATGAAGGAAGTCAGCCAGGTCAAGGCCGCGCCCGACACCCCCATGCCATTCAAACGATGTAGTAGTGTGGCATGGTTAACAGTGTCGAACGCGGCACTGAGGTCAAGAAGTATAATGGCTGTTTTTCCTCCCTGGTCCATTATAGCTCTAGCTGCCTCTGTCACTGCCAGAAGGGCAGTTTCCGTACCATGCTGGGGACGAAATCCCGTCTGGGAGACCTGTAGAAGATTGTTGGACTCCAAATAGTCCCCTAGAATTTTATTGATGCATCTCTCCAACAATTTGCTCATCCATGGAAGCAGTGAGATAGGGCGGAAATTGGACAGATTGTTCTGGTCCAAATTCGGCTTTTTCAGCAGTGCCCTTACCATCGCGCACTTCCATGTGGCAGGGACAGAGTTGGAGGTAATAGAGGTGTTGAGGGCCTCTAAAATGAACGGGCGGATGGTGTCAATCACTTTTACTAAGGTCTGAGGAGGGGCTGGGTCGTTTGGGGATCCTGAGGTGACTTTATGAACCAATACATCTAGAGTATTGGGATCCAAGAGTGGAAAAGCGACCAATGAACAAGATACGGGCAGGTCAGAGTCCAAAGTAGCGGAGGATGCCACATTATCACTACCAGTTGAGAGTTGGGAATAAATGGCCTGAATCTTTTTAGAAAAGAAGGTGGCCAGATTCTCACAACGAACCTGTGCGCCTTCTGATGGCAGAATTTCTGGAGGAGGGGAGATTAAAGATTTGGCAATTTTAAAAATTTCCCTAGGGGAGTTAGCTGCCCTATTAATTTTAGTTTCATAGAACTCCGCCTGGGCAAGTTTTATTTCGTTCTTGTATTGCCTTATTGCCACTCTGTACTCCAGTTTCTTCAATTGAGAGCGGTCCTTCCTCCAGGCTCTCTCCGCTTTACGGCAGACTTGTTTCAACGTCCTGAGGGCAGGAGAGTACCAAGGTGCAACTTTAGATCTTTTTATCACTTGCAGAGAGGCCTTAGGGAGAACTTGATCTAATGTGGTGGAAATCCAGCTATTGAAATTAAGAACTGCCAGGTCAGAGTACTTGGTTTTTTTAGGTGGCTGTTTGGAAAGGGCTTGTTGCCACTTGAGAAGCGGAAGAGAGCTCCATTTCCTACCCCAGTGCCTATCATGAGTATGTGGGATAGAGGGAGTGTTAATTGACCAAATAAGGGGGATTAAAAAGTGGTCAGTCCAGGGTAGTGGTAGTGGTAACTCTACCAGTAAGTTGTCTAAGTTGCTATAAACGTGATCTAAAAGATGACCTTTAATGTGTGTCGCCTGAAAACCCTTTTGGGACATATCAATAGCCTGAAGATTTGACCGAAGATTATTAGCGGCAGCATTCAGGGGATCATCTAAATGCAAGTTTAAGTCACCTAGCAAAGTGAGATTAGCTGAGGTAAGCACTGAGTTAGCGGCTAACTCTGTTATATTAGCGATAAAGTCGCCAAGAGGGCCCGGTGGTCGATAGACCAAAATACCAGAAAAGGTAATTGTAGGGGAAAACTCAAGGGAAAAGTAAGAACTCTCACATGCTGAAGTGGACAAGGAAATCGCACGACATCTATAGATATCTTTATAAATGATTGCCAGACCACCGCCCCTACCTGATTGGCGGTCTAGGCGCTTAAGGGTGTAGCCTTGTGGAATGGCCCATACTACTGTAGGATCGGCTTGATAGTGGAGCCATGTCTCGGTTAAAAAGAGGGCTGCCGGATTATGTTCCTCAATCAATAACGCCAGAGCCAAATTGAACCAAATGGAAGACCGTAAAAGGAAACTGCGACAATTAGAATCCAAATACATTATCCGTGTGAGGACCAAACACCCGAGAGGGATCAATCTGGATGAGGAACATTATGTCCACTTGTAAACATGAAAAAGCAGACTGATCAGAACTAATTACATAAATTAACATTGCCCATCAAATCTGGTAACAAAAACAAAAATGAGGAAACAGACTGTTTATAGGTGGCATGTACAATACATAGGTGTGTTCAAACATGATTGTGTAAATTGTTAGCATAAAATACTCTGGTACTATACCCTAGACTCTGACAAACTCCAAAATCAAAACATAAATGTGATGCATAAAATATGCAATATTTACTGTACAACTATTATGTACAAATACCTGACAGTACACACCACAATGTTTAGCACCGATGGCATCTCAGTTATGTGCAACCCACTATGGGTAAGACATAGTATTACAAAAATCTATCACAAAGGTGCTCTGCATGCTCATAACATCAAAACTACAACTCCCAGAATTCTATGGGAGAATGTAATATGTGACTGCTTTAACCCCTTCGATGCGGATGACCAAGCCAGCTCGTCATGGGCGTTACCTACGCTGCGCGCATGACGAGCTGGCTTTGTCACGTAACACGCGAATTTCGAATCTTCAGCAGGAAAACCCGCTAGTGCGCATGTGGTTAAATACAGATGGTAAAAGTAGTGCCACGTACCGTGAGAAAGGCCGCCAGGCCGAAACGCGTTGGTGTGATAGACTTAGGATCTGTACCAATAAATTAAGAGAAACGAAGTTCCTGTGTGCGGCGTAATTTGTATTAAAAAAGTATATAAGCATATATATATATATACATGTGTGTGTGTGTGTGTATATGTATATGTATATATATATATATATATATATATATATATATATATATATATATATAATATAGCTGCAGTCCCCAATAATGATCACCATGTCGTACAGTCAGTGAGAATAACTCTAAAGCTAGAACAAATAAGAGTGGGGACATGGGGCAGCCCTGCTGGGTGCCCTGCCCAACTGCGTACATATCTGATCTCACTAACCAGTCCTAATCCTTGCCACCGGCTAGGTATACAACAGCTTAGTCCATTTAACAAAAGGTATCCCAAGCTCCATCTTGCAAAGTAGCATACAAAAACTTCCAGTGAAGAGAATCAAACACGTTCCAATTGTCAACAGATCATACTAACAAGTGTTGTGGGAGGCTCTCCTGCATGCTCAGGATATGAATTCAGCTGGTGAAGATTAGACAAAGTGCTACGGATATGTATAAAACCTGTTTGATTGGGCCGAACTAAGTCACCCACATATGGCCATGTCCTGTGTGCCAGAATCTTTCTTGTGAGTTTATAAACTATATTAAGCATAGAAATGGGCCGGTAGAGATCCACTAACACTGGGTCTTTGTACTTCTTGGGTAGAGACACAATCATGGCCTCACGCAGAGAGAACAAAAAGTCTGTGGTGTCAGCTCCATTAAAAACGTCCACTAGCTTAGGGGCAAGGACAGCAGAATCAGCGGATTAGAATTATATGGGCAACCTATGGACCTTGCCCGAGCATCTCCCTAATTGCATCTTGCTTCTCCTGCCCAGTAATATCAGCACCCCGTCGCTCTGCCCCAGAGGGATCTAGGACTGATGGGGAGGCATCCGTGATGTAACATAGAACATCCGGCTCGCTGACCTCATGGTATAGCTCACAACAGTAGTGCATGAATGCCATAGTTCTTTCCTTGTGTGAACAGGTGTTGGACCTCGAGATCTCGATTCTGAAGGATAATGTGCCCCCTTGTCTCTTCCTGTAGGAGCCAGGCTAACATGCTCCCCGATTGATTCCTCTCTGCATGGGCTCTTGCAATATAAGTCCTGTAGTCATATTGCAGCCAGCGCTCTTCCTTCGCAAAGTTTCTACCATTCGGCGAGCATCTACTGCCTGCCTTCATATGTCTTTCCCGGCTACGGAGGCACCTATTAAGGACCACCTCTTGCTGCCTAATGTACGAGTGTAGCTAGGTGCTCACCCCTATCTTGTTGGAGATCGTTATCTTGCACGACCACCTTTAGGGCCTCCCATGCGACTCCCAATGGCGCCGCTGATTTTGCGTTGTCAAACCAAAAATTACAGATCCTCTCACCAAGCAAGGTCGAGAAAACAGGATCATCAAGCATGGCTGGGTCCAACCGCCAAGAAGGGATACAAGATCCGCGAGGCGACTACCAGAAAGTGCACAGCAAGGGACAGTGGTTGAAAAGAAGTCCTTGCCAGGTACTCCGCATCCACCACCCTCGTACTGCACCGCAACAGAAACCCCCTTCCAACCGCACCTCTTTGTTGTGTGTGCCTGCCTGAAAGGAGTAAGCCCGGGCCCCAGGGTTTAGTGCTTTTCAGCAATCAAGTTCCCAATGCAGCGCAAAAAGCCTCTGCCAATTTATGCACGGGTGCCAAGAGCTGCGGAGGGAGGAACCTGTCCAGAGTTAGATCCGTCACGCAGTTGAAGTCCCCGCACCCCACTATCCTCAAATAAGGCAGGATTGTCAGCAGGAGGGGCATCCAGCTATTTGAAAATGAAGTTTGGTTAGTATTCGGGTGTAAACATTAAGCAAGGCAACATCCTTGCTGTCTAACCAACCATCACTAGTACATACTGGCCCTCTGAGTCAATGGCCACCTTATGCAATTAAAAGGACACCTCGAGCTGATCCAAATAAGGACCCCATTTTCAGTGCATACAGTTGCTCCTCCATCTCTTACGGAGTGCTCTGCTCTCAGAATACAACAGATTTGTCTCCTGTAGAAATGCAGCCCGTGCAAGTAGGCCAGGACATTATATAGCGTCCAGGCGTGTACAGGCCCACTCATTCCAAGTGATAATTCTAATCCGGTCAGCCATCTATACGAGGACTCGTGGCCCGGTGAGCCACAGCACCTCATGTCTGCCATACAATCGGAGCACCAGCGCCAGCCACATAATACAGGCACAACCTCTACCGGTAACGAGAACAAAAAAAAATCCTTCAACCCCACACCCCCCAGACTGTGATATGGGTACATCCTGTACAAACAAAGTCAAGCAAGTAGCCTACAAACTAAGGCCCATCAATGAGGGTCAAACCGGTATCTATTGCAAAGCTCAGCAGTGGAAAGAGTCCAACCAGCCTAATGGAGTGTAAAACATTGAAAAAGTCACACGTAGCACAGGCCCCCTAACCTCACCCGGCTCCCCTTAGCCAAAAAAGATAAGCACAATGATACCCATGAGGTTATAATGTAGCTGTCACTGTACAATACCACAAACGAGGCATACACCTCTTGAGACAGCTGCCATCCATCAGGGCTCAAATATTGTAGTTTGTTGTGCCCTGGGTGACCCCTTAGGGATTGTTCTCTAGACCTGGTACTTTTAAACCTGCCAAGGTCAAAATGGACCTCCTGCAGGAAAGTATCCTGGGATGAGGTGAGGCACGCTACCTGCCAGGGAAGCCGCAGTCTCCACCACCCTCAGCCACTCGTCGACTGCCTGCTGTTTGCTAGGCTGTTACACCCCTTTTCAACTGGAGCACTGATGTCTCAGGCATGCTGGGCAATGATTGTCCGTAAGTTCCAGAAGCATCGTCTCCTTATTGTAAAGTTCTAGTCGGTCCATGCAGCAGCATGAACTGTAAAAAAGATGAAACCTGTCCTCTGTCTATACTCTGATGGGCTGGAAAAAGCTAGGAATAGGGTAACACCCGTTTACGGAGCTTCTTCTTAATTGTAGTGAACAAATCCCTGAAGGGTAAAGTCAGGATAGAGAGATAACATAACATTCTCCACCACAAAGGGGCCGTTATTGTGGGTGTGCTAAAGGAGGAAATCCCTGTTGCTGCAATGCAGGAGACTGGCCACCACTGGGCGGGGTAGGGCCCCTCACGCAGGTGGGCAGGGATCAGAGCATAGAAGTTAGACAGGCCCTCAGGACCACGACCTTCTGAAGCCAATTCTCTAGGAAACCAAACATGGAGTTGGCCTCCACTTTCTCTGGTAGCCCAATGACCTTAATATTGTTACGGCGGGCCCTCCCTTTCTAGTTATCTAGAGGGCAGCTCCGGGTGTATGACTCCAATTCCATACGGCAACAGTCTATATTTTGGGCCTGGAGTGCTAAGGTTCGGACTGATGCTTCCAAGGCAGACACCTTCTCCGCTATTTTCTTAGTCTTCTCGAATGAGGCCCAGCTCGACTGCGGTAAAGTGAGTCTTACCCTCCAGTTGCTCTCCAAAGGCATCAATCGCAGCCAGTAGCTTATCAAACTTGCCATCTATTTGGAAGACATCCCAGCGCCCTGCTTAATCCCCCTCCTGGGGAGCGCTGTTTCGGGCATCATCCTTGGGCCTCTGAATACAACTCATATCCGAGACAGACGGGAGAATGAGGCTCAACCAGGTTCAGTAGCCAAGATCATCAGCAACGGGCTCATGAGGTGGTGTACGGTCAGTCACATACATACTAGTGGTGATGGGGTGTGGGGGGGGGGGGGGGCAGTCTGTATGATCGAGGACAACCACTAGTGGGAAAGCCGGGGGCAACCATCCACACTATCACACAACAAAGGGCGTAGTAATCGGGCCAACCCCCTGCCAAGAAGCCCACCAAGTCCCAGCCACATCTCCACCAAGACTCCAAAGTATCAGGAAGGAAGGGCAACCACAACAGACTGGACCTATGGAGCACAGTAACAGTAGGTGCAAAGCGGGCAGCAGTTCACTTCTCAGGAAGGACAAAATATTGTGCCTCAGGAGCTCTAGCCCTTCATGTAGCAGACAAAGTCAACAGAGGCCCCTTGTCAACCCAGCTGTCCCCCCCACCCCCTCCCTGAGGTCAGCAGCAGGGAGAAGCAGCACAGTTGCGAGCGCCAGTTCTGATATCCCCAAGGGCTGCCTCTATCCCTGGACCTAGCAGGACAAACACAGTTGGCTAGGGAGACCGCCCAGGCACCTGCCATACTAATGACTTGGCAGTCCAGAGGGTTCTCCACCCCAAGGTCTGCCGCAAGGAGAAGCAGAGCAGTTGCGAGGGCCAGTTCTGAGATCCCCTACGGCTGCCTCTGTCCACGAAGCTAGCAGGCCAAAACACGGTTTGCCAGGGAGAGCACCCCAGGCATCTGCAATACTATTCACTTGGCAGTCCAGGGGGCTCTCCAGCCAGTGCAAGAGGCGTGGCGGTGCTTCTAAGTCTCCTGCCAATACTAATCCACAGAAGGGCCCATGAGTCGGAGGGCAGAGAGCAACTGTCAGAGCCACCTTTACCAGTCCAGTCAATAGGAGGGAGGAAACAAGAACTTTGGAGGGAGAACCACGAAGGGCAATCCTGTTGTGCTACCCCTGCTCGATGCGAGCACGGTGCAAGCAAGTTCTGCAGCCTCCGTTGAACTATGGAGCCTTCATCTTGCTGTTGTGATGGAGCAGTACCCCACACAACCACCACAGCTCCAGCAAGACTAATGCGCCAGTCCCTGCTCTCATAGCCTCCACCAGGGTGCCTGCAGTCTGGGGGCACTCGGGCTAGAGTCCACTGCTGGGTGTGGTGGCCAGGAGAGGCTGGAGGATTGCAGGCTGACAAGGAGCTCACGCTGCTGCCTGCTCTGCGGGAGGCAGCGGATGAGCATCCTTGGCGCTTTCTCCAGTGCGTTGGTAAGCTCCTCGGAGGGTTGATTGCTCCAAGCCCAATTCTCAGTCAGGGGCTCGGTCCCACATTTGTCACCACGGAAGCCTGCTCTGTCAATGACTGCTTGAACCAGTCAGCGACCTTACTCCCCACATGGGCTACGGCCTAATTGACACAGCAGTGATTTCCTCTTCACAGATGCCCCCTCTAGCATACAGGGTCCCTGTCTTCACTTCACTCACAGGCTAAAGTCTGATCAGCACAGCTGTGATGCTAACCACAGCAAACTTCACACCTGCCCCCTCTGGCATCGCTCACTTGAACCTGCACACAGAGGATGACCCGATCTGTGCAGCAGCCGCGTCATCACACCTCGCTACAGGTATCCACTCGCCAGGATCTCCCATTGGACCTCGCTCACTTCAAACTCCTTCCTCTTTCCCACAGGGTACACTGGTCTTGACAGGTTGATTCCACTGCCAATTGTTTTACGAATAAGACTATATTTACATTCTTTACTTAAAAATATATACACTTAAATGTTGTCCAAAAGGATGTGCTGATGAAATAGCTGAACCATTCAAATGTATGGCCTATTAGGCAAGATCTTCTTTCTCTAATTGAGACATGATCGCCTGTTTGATACAAGATCCTTAGAAATCCACTACACAAAGTGCCTCCAACCAGTCGACCACAAGCTACTAGTAGCTCCCAGCCTTCTTCATTTTTAAATAAGTTCAGGGTCATATTTTTCTTTTAAAGTTGAGGGAAGGCTTTGTTTAGTTTACAGTATTATCATTAGGCTGCAGATAGCAGGGCCTGATCCCCAGTCTGATTTATGGCCCAGGCTGGGGCTGGGGCACAGAGGTGAAAAACTGAAGTATTTAACTGTTAAACAAAAATACCAGTCAATTTAATATTGAAGTGTGAGAAAATCATGTTTCTAAATGTTTTTAAATGTGATACATTTAAAATTAAAAGCCATCTTCTTTAGTTAACTATTAAGTTGAATTTTCTCCCATTTCAACGTATTGTATATCCAAACAGCAGGCCTCCAGCTCCCAGTGGACACTGTGCAATATGTGTAACTGAAAAATACAGTATTTTTTTAAGTGAGAGAAATTTAAAGTGCAGAAAAATGTTCCGTACTTTGAACATTTTTGCAGAATAATTTCTGCTTTTTATCTCTCTGATTTAGAAAATAAATGGTTGTATGTTTGTGTTATTCGTGTGACTGTGCCACGTCTGGTGAAAGGTATGTCCTGTGCCACAAGTACATACAACACAGGCTCTGTCATCCATACAGAGTTTACTGCTACTTCAACTTGGCTTTTAAAAGCACTTGCCAAGCCTTAAACTCCCTTTTATTCCACATAGTTTACCCCTAAGGTAGTCCCTAGTTGGCTTTAAGGGATGGGTACTTTGTTAGTAAAAGGTTGGACATGCACTTTTAAGTTTTACATGTCCTGGTAGTGACAAACCGCTACATTTTTTTTCACTACAGTGAGGCCCACTCCCTTCATAGGCTAGCATTGAGAATTCCTTCATACACTTTTAAACCGTAATTCCTGATTTGAAAGGAGTAGCTGCATCATGTTTCATAGCTTTAGAATTGTAATGAGAAATCCTCTTTAGTGGTAAAGATGGATTTAACATGAATATTTTAGAAATGCCACTTTTTGAAAGTGAACACAAGGAGATGATGGAAGGAGCGCTGAAACTTTTCAGACACTCACCCCCAGTCACAGATCTGGGTTGACTCCATCATCATTCTTTAGCTCACTTCCCCACCTCAATTCAGATTCCGCTATATGCAAATCAGTCTTGACCCTGTGCCTCATAGGAACAGTCCAGCCCGAATTGCCAAGCCATATCTTATCTGAACCGGAAACAAGCATCCTGGGTCCGGTTTTGGGGTATCACCCCTCATCAGCCAGGCTAGCTTGAATCCAGTGGCTGAGTGAGCAAGGGACCCACGTTTGGGCATACCCTTCCAACTTAGGGCAAACACGAGGAAATGATGGACGGAGCGCTGAAACTCTTCAGACACTCCACCCCCGTCACAGATCTGGGTTGAATCCATCATCGTTCTTTATCTCACCTCGCCACCTCAGTTCAGACCCAGCCCTGTGCCTCCTGGGAACAGTCCAGCCCAAACTGCAAGCCAGGTATTTTCTGCACCAGAAACCAGCATCCTGGGACCGGTCTTTCTGTAACACCCCTTATCAGCCAGGCTAGCTTGAATCCAGTGGCAGTGTGAGCTAGGGGAATGAATGATGTTTATTGATTGATTATTTAAAATCTTTACAAAGAGTGAATGCACAGTACAAACATTTCAATTACGGTAATACAGTAAAAAGAAAATGAGTTTAAAAGAGAAACTATAAACTTTTAAAATAGTACACGTGGATTATAAAACTTTTAAGTTTGTAAATTCATATGTTTAAAAGTTTAAAAGAGAAAAATATGAACAGTATGACAGTTAATATTCTAAAAATTCAAGTTTTTTCCATGCAAATGTTAAGAATTTTGAGAAGGCAGAGTTAATGAGTATATCGTTTCGGCAAAGACACTGGAGTAATGCTTGTCTACAAGTCCTTGTTGCTCTTTCATTAAATAAGCTTTTTAACAGTGTTAATCTTTCATTTTTTAGTTCTGGACAGAGGCACAGTAGGTGTATAATGTTTTCTTCTCCTGTGTTACACAACCGACATATGTTATTTTCGAGTTTTTTCCATGGTAGTGCATGAGATTCTCCGAGTAATATTCCGAATCGTGCTTTCATGAATATATTTTTATATTTCCAAGTCCAAGCTGTATTCAAATATTGTTGAGGACTCTTTTTTTTGTAACCATTTATTATGGACCAAGCATGCTTCCTCTTAACCAGGGACTCTTTGTCACTTACCAACGATAGATCGGTTGTCTTATTCACAATTTTTTTTAAAGATTCCTGAGGAATAGTAGTCATCAAAAACACCTTTAGCCCAAATTCATCCAAAGCCTTTTCAAGATATTTCCAAACAGATGATTTGTTATTTCCCTCTATTTCCTTCCATAAAAGCTGTGAGATTAGATTCTCCTTGTCATTTTTTATTCGGTTCCATACTTTAATAATGTTACCCATTCAAGCACATAGTTGGTTGTTCAAGCCAAATTCCAGTCTAATTTGGGATTGTGAAGCATTTTTTGGTAAAGAAAAAAGGGATCGGAAAGTTTTTGAGATTTCTTTGTTTATTGTTATTGCGTCTTTTCCGTTACTACCGTAGGTTAGGGAAGGTAACAATTTTGCAGATATGACTTTGAGTAGAGGTTGGTAGGTTAAATTACTGGTGGACTTTTTTATAATCCCAAATGTACCTGTTAGGGAGTTCGCTTTCCTTGCGATATCCAATTTCTGGGGTTTAAAATTACCATTATCATCAAAAACCACTCCCAGATATCTATAGGTTTCAATTTGCTCCAGTTTTTCCTTTCTTAAGAACCATTTTGTGTTGTACTTCCTTCTTAAGTTTTTTGAGACAACCATAACTTTGGATTTTGATTTGTTTATTACCATTTTGTTTTTTATTGCGTACTCCTGTATACATGTCATTAACCTTTGCAAACCTACCTTTGTTCTACTTAAAAGGATGACATTGTTGTCTGCATATAGCAGATTTTATATGTGTTTATCAGCAAGCTTAGGTGGGTGTGCATTTATGTTGTTCAAGGCTCCAGTTAGATCAGTTAAAAACAGATTAAATAATAAAGGTGCCAATACACAGCCTTGCTTCACTCCCCCTAGCGTTGGTATTTCCTCAGTTAATGACCTGCCGTTCCCAATACGAACTCTGGCCCAAGTTTTTGTATACAGAAGACTGATCAGATTTATTAAAGGTGGGGGAATCCCTTGTACATGTAACTTTTCCCATAATAGATCTCGGAGTCGAAAGCTGATTTAAAATCAACAAAACATAAGAATAATGACTCATTGTTTGAAATTGCTTTTGCAATTAAAATAGATAGTGCCAGGATATTGGAGGATGTACCAAGTCCTTTAATGAAGCCGGTTTGGTTTGGCGGAAGAATGCTATTCCTCTTTACCCAGTCAGATAAGATTGTTAGCACATGGGCTGCAAATAATTTTGCATCAGTGTCCTGTAGCGTTATTAACCGATAGTTTTCCGGAAGCGCCCAATCTCCTTTTTTAAATATCGGGGATATTAAAGAACCTCTCCAGCTTTCCGGTATCTCCCCTTTACTAACTACTTATTTAAAGACTTTTACAAGAAGATCTGCCCTTGTTTCCGGATCTTCTTTGTATACAGCAAAGGGTATCCCATTCGGTCCTGGTGCTCCATCTTTCTGTTTCTTTATTAGTTTAACAATCTGTTCTTGTTTTATTTCCGGGACTAGTTCTTGCTTTGTTATTGCAATTTCCTTCCACTGGCTGTGCTCCTTGGTTCCGTGTACTGTTGGATGTGGATTTAGGTGGTGACTCAAAAAATTATTCCATTCTGTTTCGGTCAGTACTGATGAAACTACTGTTTTATCCGGCCTTGTTAAGCTATTAATCATCTTTCAGGACTCCCTTGAGTTTCCTTGGTTACTAGCATACAATATACGAGTCCAAAGAATGTTATTAGCTTCAGTTTTTTCATTCCATATTATCTTTTTTAAATCTTTATTTGCCTCTTTTAGGGCGGTTTTAATTTCTTCTTTATCTGGGAAATTAGCCAGCTGTTTCCTTAATCTATTTCTGGTTTGTTTCATTTTCTGTACTGCATATGGGAGATTAATATGGGTTACCCATTTTACTGCTTGAGTCACATGGCCATCTCTTGGGATATTGGGATTACCTTTGCAGGTGGGCAATCTGGAGGTGAAATTGGCCCATTGCTCGATTGCTGATGCAAATGGTGCCTTCTCGCTGCATTCATTGAACCTTTTTAGTGTGAGCTAGGGGCATTTCTCTGCTCTTAACTTAGCCCTGTGTGCCTGCAGCCTGTCTCGAATACACGTCTGGGATGGGTGACAGCTACACTTTGTGCATTCCTTCTAGACCACTACAAACACTGGAGGGGTGGGTGTGACACAAAACTCATCTGCATTCTGATAGCTCTTCCTGGGTAGGAAGGGGGGAGCTGACACACGTGAATAGGCAGAGGACTGTTTCCCACACAAAGAGCTGATTACCCCCACAGGGGTTTATGACACTACAATGCGGGCTATTACCAAGCGTGCCATTACAACGCTGTTTTTACAACGCAAGTCGTTACAACGACTTGCGCTTTTAAGCGCTGGATAGTGGAATAGTTAAATTTTCTATTCCAACTCCAGCCCACGTTACAGTAGGGAAGTTGTTGGAATAGAAAATTAAACTATTCCCTATCCAACAGCGTCCTCCAGCGCAAGTCGTTGTAACGACTTGCGTTGTAAAAGCAGCGTAGTAATGGCAGCCCGTGGTAATGCCCGCATTGTAAAGGCTGCTCATCCCCCCCACAGATAGCCCGACAGACTGGGCTGGGATGTCTTCAAGGGCCTGGTCTGAAGTCACCCCCGCTTCAAAGGCATAAGGGTATTAGTACTGGGGCTCTGACCCTACCAAGACGGTACACTACTGGACCTGTGAAGAACTCTGCCATAGGTAAATACTTCTGTACTACAAGGATTGCCACTCTGCGTGCCTGCTGCTCTTGAAGAACTGCTTTGCTGTGCTTCCCTGCTGAGTGCAAGGACTGGACCCATCTTGAACTTAGGAGAGAAGATCTATCACTCTCAACCTGACTTGAAGGGAACTTGGGGGCTGCCATTAAATCCCTGAAAGCTAGTTTGGACTTCTGAAAGTGCTGCCTGGTCCCTTACTAACCGGAACTCCGTATGAAAATGATACATATTCTACCGCACGGGGGACAGTGGGGGGGAATTGGGAGACTTGATACAGGCGAGGGCAACTAAGATTGGGGACCTCTTCAGTGAGGGGAAGCTTTTCCTGTTCAAAGATTTTAGGGTAGGGTTGGAACTTCCCCAGGGCCACTTTTAACTTCAAAGGGGGGTGGCAGCAGCCCTCCGGCACCACTGGAGGATGGGCACCTCATAACCCAATGTTATGTTATAACGAGTGTTATTAAGCGCTCAGCTACTCGGACCGAGTGTCCCGGCGCTGTCAGACCCAACACAACACAACCATCACGACCAGGGGAGTTAATTGCAGAACAACCACGTCTTCAGCTCTTTCCTAAACGACAAAAGGGTCCCGCATTTCCTAAAAGACAGAGGCAGTGCATTCCAGGCTCGAGGAGCAAGATAGCCAAAAGAGCGGCTCCCGATGCGAGCACGCCGAACTGCCGGGACAGAGGCCAAAGAGGGACGCAGAGCGAAGTGCTCTGGATGGAATATGAAATCTCCGCCGTTTCCTTAGGTAGCCTGCACCAGAGCCATGGAGTGCCTTAAATGCCAAGGTCAACGTCTTAAACTTGATGCGTTTCCGTATCGGAAGCCAATGGAGGGATTTCGGCAGGCCCGCAGCGTAGGACCTCCTACCAAGGCCATAGATGGCGCGGGCGGCAGAATTCTGCACCACCTGCAGGCGTGAGAGAAGGTAATCAGGGAGGCCGAGGTAGAGTACGTTGGCGTAATGAAGCCTAGATCCTACCAAAGCCTGCACTATACTTTTTCTGTGGGCGATGGATAGAAAAGGAAGGAATTTCCTGATCATTCTCAGTATCCTGAAGCATTGACCCACCAGGCCCAGAATCTGGGGTGTAAGAGAAAAACCGATGTCCAACTTGACTCCCAGGTTCTTTGCCATCCCCATCACCACAGAAGGGGGGTGGATATTAGCCGGCCACCAGGACTTCCAACAAGGATCAGGAGGGCACCCAAAGAAAAGGACCTCAGATTTATCTGGGTTGCATTTCAGCTGGTTTATGTGAAACCAGCCGAACACAGCGCCCAGACAGTTCCTAATGAGCTCTCCGTCGAAGTCCCTATTTTTGCCACAGGTGAAGAGAAGCTGGGTTTCATCGGCGTAAGAGACAATTTGGGCACCACAAGCCTCGGCCAGCACCGCCAAAGAGGACATATAAATGTTAAAAAGGGTGGGACTTAGAATCGACCCCTGGGGGACTCCAATCTCCAATGGCGGTACTGCGGCCGAATAAGGCGGGCCCAGACCGTCTGTTTACTATTCGAGAGGAAAGACTCAAACCATCTGAACACCGTTCCCCTTAGCCCAATCTCCAAGAGTCTAGCCAGGAGGCGGTCATGAGGAACGGTGTCAAAGGCCGCCGACAGATCTAATAACACCAGCAGAGCCTTGCCTCCCATGTCCAGGACTTCCTTGATCGCTTCCGACACCTCTAGCAGTGCCGTCTCCAGGCTCATGTTAGCACGAAAACCGGACTCGGTGGAATGGAGGATGCCGTGGGATTCCACAAAGTCCGCCAGGACCCCCGGTACATGCTTCTCAGTCACCTTGGCCAGAACCGGAAGCAGCAAAATAGGACGATAGTTGGCATGGGCGGCTGGATCTAATGCCGGTTTCTTTAACAGGGGAAGAACCAGGGCTTCCTTCCACGATGGAGGCACAACTCCTGTCTCGAGAGAGAGATTCAAAATTGGGTTGACCATCGGGTTAATCACGTATGCCAATTTGGCACGGTGCTTGGCCGGACAAGGATCAAGGGGAGATCCCGATCGCATCTTGGATAGAAGCTTGCACGAGTCTTGTAATGCAATAGGAGGGAAATTAGCAAGCAGGGGCTGCCCGACACAAGTTGGGGAACGGGCAGAGCCATGATGGAAGATGCTGCCCCAGCAGCTAGCGGGAAAGTTTCCTGTATACTGATGATCTTCTTAGCAAAAAAGCTTGCTAGTTGAGTAACCCAGGACTCTGAAAAGGAGCGTTTAGGAGTGATAGAGGCTGGAGAGATGAATTCTTTTACAATCAAGAAAATCTCTTTACTGGTATTGGAAGCCTCCTCAATCCTCCTAGCAAAGTAGGATTTCTTTTCCGCAAAAATTGCCTTATGGTAGCCCTTGACGCATTGCCTATAAACCTCCTTAAGGGGCTCCATAGCGCTTGGAGGTAATCGACACGGCAGGAGGTAAAATCAAAGCAGTCCCATAGCTCTACAGAGTGATAAGAGATGATTCCCTCCAACCACCACCACATTGAGGAACCACTGGACAGAGGACTTAAATACCCCCATAGCAGATAGGGACTGGAGAGCGTCCTGGACAGAAACCCAAAGGTGACTTGAAACGCCCACTTCAGATGAATTAATTTCTATGTCCTGCCCAGGGTGTATATTATCCCTGGATGCATTGATAAATACTTCCACAGGGAAGCTTCAGCGTGCATGCGCTGTGGGGAACTCGGAGCGGAAATTATGTACATTATCTGGGCATTTCCAACACTGCACAGCTACTCTGAAGAATGGTGGCGGACAATACTGAAAAGACTATTCCCTGCTCACCGGCCCATTGTCTCTTAAATCTGTTCCCCCATACATCCAAAACAAGGGTTACCAGTAGGTTACAGGACTTGGCCTTTATACTAGCTAAATGGGAAATGAAAGTCTCATGGCAGCCCCGGATAGAAGTATGGATAAAAGAGCTAGAGAGGTGGGTGGGGTGTGAGAAGAGAATCCTGCTTAGAGATGCTCGTAGAGGGATCAGCTCGATTGAGAGGGCTAGAGCTTGGGAGGTGCTAGTTGACAGAATGAACGACCCTGGGCTGGAACCGGGTGAATCTACACCGTGGATGCTGTCTCCACCTGGGAGTCCACCAGAAATTATCCTCCGGGGAGGCCACTGGTCGCTGAACAACTTGCAGAAAGCCAGTAGGACTCTGGTTGGTGGGGGGGGGGGGGCTTGTTTTGATATTGACCCCAGAATAAAGATGTGAATAGATCTGTTGTATATTTACGACCAGTTGTGACACCAGAGAGAGGAGGGAAGGTATAGTTGGGATGTGGGAGTCCGAAACAGATACCATTCATTTGTGATAGTTTTCACAATGTAAATGGAGATAGCTCAATTGTCATTTCAAAATGTGATATTAGAACGCTGTAAATGTCATATAACTCTTTAATGTAATAAAATCTGTTTACAAAAAAAAGGACTGGACCCATCTCACTTGAATCCAGGGTGACTTCAAGGGCTCGCTGGCTTGTCCCCTGTTCTGAAGTCTAAGGCCCATTAAATACTTCATCCAACAGTACCTGGACTCTGCAATCTGAAAGTCCTGTCGCGTGGATTGGTGCCAATCCAGTCCTGGGCCCTTAAAAGGTGATTTCAGCGTTCCAGAACCATCAAAATTGACATGTGAAGGCTTTGCTCTGAATAGAATCCCACGTTTCCCTTCAACGCAGGAGCCGATCGACGACATCGCTTTGATGGACTGTGTGGCTCGATGACAACGCTAAGGGACATCGTAAAGGGATTCTTCATTGCCTGTGAAGATTACACCAATGCACTGAGTCATTGACGTCTTGCTCTGCTCCATCCAAGCTACTTTTTCACCGGGACCTGCATGAGTCCTGTAGTTAGGCTGTCCTCCATCGTGTTCAGCGTGAACTCTGGATCTACCCCGGTCCAACACGACCTCAAGTAATGCCCAAGCGCTAGTTGACTAAGCACTAGATTAGGATTTCATCTTTTAAAACTCATAACCTCGGTTCTACCTATTGGATTTTTGTTATTTTAGCCTTGAATGTGGAATCTTGTGTGGGGTGTTTTCATTGGGTTACTGTGTGTGGGTGTGTGTATGTGTGTTGCACAAATATTTTACACAGTGGATCTATATAAGCTTGACTGCTCTGTGCCAAGATACCAGAGGGTGAGTACATGTTATCTTTTAGTGTGTATCTAGCTTACCTCGACTAGGATTGTGGTTCCTACTTGGACAGGGTGCACATCTCTGCCAACTAGAGACCCAATTTCTAACAGGTTCTGTTTGAGTTGGGAATACTCTGTCTTTGCAAGAATAGGATTTTGGTACAACATTTGCAAAGCCAAATCTGACATTGTTTTGTAGGGGGAAAATCACTAAATGAGGGTACAGCTAGCAGATTTTCAGTCGACCTCTATCCCCATAAAGAGAAGGAATTTGCATTTGGGATGTCTGAGGCTAAACCCTACTGTCTCTTTGCGGCTTGGCAATGTAATCTCTCATTAGACATAGTCTGCACCACACTGAGATGATCTTGACTTGAATCGACCTTTTTAAAACTGAACATAGGAGCATGCCAAGATGCAATCAAAGGCTGTCTATACGGAACTGATTTCCATTTAACTCACCACATTCTTAAATGTTGTATGTTTTTTAAAATGTATTAGATCTTTAACTTGCTATTGTCTTTTTACCTTTGTAATTATTTTAGTTAATCTTACCATATAATTATTAATTCAATTACTTCTCTAGGGAATGAACTAGGTAACATCAGAGTTGTAGTTAGTCATATGACCTGCAAAATACCTTCACCAAAGGCAAGAATAACACCTGAAATACAAGATACAGATGAACAGGCTAATGAATAGGGCCCTGTAGTACTAGGAGTAATGTCCTTGGAATTCATATCTTCCTAGCCTAAGAGCTATTTCAGTCACTCTATATAGGTCTGAAAGAGCCATGTCTCTTTAGGATTTTGATGGTTTTACAACCTGCAGGGCAAAGCATGACGAAAACAGTATTGGTCAGGGAAAAGGAGTCTGGTGGGGAAGGGTGCACACCAATTAACCAAGCAGGGAACATGGGTACGCCATTTTTCTAGAGACATTGGACTAGGTCTGTGCTTTATCTGTCAAAACACCCCCTTCACCGTTCCTGTTGATGAACCTCACAGGCATTGTCTAATGCTTATGGTTGGAGAAATGCCTCAGCAGTGTTCTATACTTCCTTTAGGTCTCTTCTCAGTTGCCAGGGTTGTCATTGCTTCAGCTGTAATGCATGGATTGTTTTATGCAAGGAATTTGCTCAATATCTCATTTCGAATGGCTGATTGGAAAAAGCTCCTCCCTCACAAGCAATAATGAGATATTGTATGTCAAATCTTTTTTGATTGTACCCCCGAAACAGGGAGCGAGCAGTAGACTGACTTATTACACAGCGTTAAGCCTACTACCCACTCGGGGCCGGCCGCGTCAGTATGTGATGCAATAAATAACATTTAGAAATCTCGCACTCAACATTATTGTACACAGCGTTTCGCCTACAACCCGACAGGACCGGCCGCGTCATATGATACTCATGTACGCTGGGCAGTCATTGCCTGAGATAGCCTGACCTCTGGGGGAACAATTAGACCGCTGGGGTCCGAACTTCTAACAGAGTATCAAAGAAGATGACAGCAGATCAGAGTAGACAGTAGGAATAAGTAAAGAGATGAAACCAGAAAAAAAAGCCGCAGTGCGTGCCAAAGAGGGTAGGGGGAAGAGGGGATCAGCGCACAGGGTAGCAGGCCATCCATTAGCGCCTACATTGTTCTAGGCTTTGCATGCTAGGGCTTCTACGTTAGGAGCATGCTCGGCTCTGGGGGGGCCACAGCGTCTCCTACAAGCCGTAGCGCCCGGAGCTTGGTAGGCATATGTCGCGCATGTTCTACTGCTCATAAATATTTCACATGGGGTTTCATACAGCCTTAAAGTGTGTGTCACGAGCCTGCAATCTAGCTGTGATAAGTTCCATTGTTATAACATGCCAGAGTCGCATAAACCAGGCGGCGCCTCCGTCTTTTTCCAATATAAAGCAATGAGCTGCTTAGTTGCACCTAGCATTTCAAGCGCCAGTGTCCAATCGCTCCGGGTCAGCGCCTTCAGACCAGCAGGTTTGACACCCAACAGTAGCGTGCTAATGGCTTCAGGCAGAGGGAACCCCAGCAACCCCCTTGATGTGGCTTAAGACCTCCTTCCAGAAGAGGGTCAGTGAAGAACAGGTCCACCATATGTGAAGAAAGTCTCCAGTCGCAGACTGACACCTCCAGCACTCAAGGGAAGAGGCAGGGAACATTTTGTGCAGACGCTGGGGCGTGTAGTACCACTGGGTCATTATTTTATATTCAGTCTCCTGCTGTGGAATGCTATGATATACTTTGGGGATGTCTCGCCACAGGCGGCACCACTGCACCAAGTTGATGTCTGTTCCTGAGATGGAGTGCCATCATTGCTGATACGGATGGGAGGGCGTTGTGTGGGGGCGCTGTAGGATCTGATAGATTTTTGAGGTCAGGCCCTTTGAGTCAGTAAAGGAGCGAGCCAGCTGCTCAAACGGAGTAAAAGCACGCGTAGCCGCCTGATCTGTGCCATCTTCCAACACCCAATGCCTCAGCTGAGCATATTGCAACCCAGCCTCAAGCGGTACCTTAAATTCCTCTCTGCATTGGGCGAAGGTCTTGAGAGAGCCCCCATCAAACAAATCCGTAAGCACTCTCCAGTTGCCCTGTGGCCAATTATTGAAAGCCCTAGTGCGATGGGCCGGCGGGAAGCACGGATTCCCCTCAATTGGGGTGTGCGGCGAGGGGAAGGTCGTGAGGCCCCTGCGTACTGCTATCTTGTCCCAGATCTCTAGTACCGTTTTCGTGGGCACTGCCAGGTATGCGCTCCGAGAGCGCCCCGTCTTAGATTTCCACGCCAGAACCCAGATGGTGCGCCCAGTCACTGCTCTATCCATGTGCAACCACCCCTTCTCGCTCTCAGTGACGCCCCATTCTACTATGAAACGGAGGTGCGCTGCCCAGTAGTACTCCACAAGGTTAGGGCAGGCCAGTCCCCCCCTGTCCCGCGGCGCCAATAGAAGTGCTTGGGAGAAGCGGGCCTTCGTTCCCCCCCCAAGATGAAGTTGGTAAGGTCACGCTGCAGGTCTCTTATGTTGTGTAGCGGTATGGGAGTGGGGATACACTGGAATAAATATAAGACTTTGGGGAGGATAGACATCTTAAGGGCATTGATTCTGCCCAGCCATGACGGCACGAGCGGCTTCCACCTCCGTAGATCCTCAAGGACCGATCGCCGGCATTCCCTCCAATTTACTTGCGTCCAGTCTTCTAGCGAGGGGGTCAGCTGGAGGCCAAGATATCGGATATGCTGAATCGTCCACCGGTATGGAGCCATCTGCTCCAAATGGGTTATTTCGGCCTTAGGGATGGTGAGGTTGAGGGCCCAAGACTTATTGAGCTTGATCTTCAGGCCAGAGACTCGCTCAAAGAGACACAGCACTGAGTGTACTGCCGGCAGGGATTCTCAAGGCTTTGTGAGCGTAAGGATAAGGTCATCCGCGAAGAGCTCTACTTTGTTGTCTTGACCACCTAGAGGGATACCATGGATGTCAGGGGTCCGGCGAATCATATCCGCTAGAGGCTCTATTGCCAGGGCAAATAAAAGGGGTGAGAGCAGGTAGCCCTGTCTAGTTCCCCTGCCGATGTCAAACGGTGCGGTGAGCTGCCCGTTGACTCGGATCCTGGCCAGTGGCGCAAGATACGGCGTCATGATCCTAGTGATCATTTTCTGGCCAAGCCCTATCCTGTGCAGCAACGCTCTTCGGAAGAACCAGTCCACCCGGTCGAACGCCTTTTCCGCGTCTAACGAAAGGAGACAGGCTGGGATCTTCCAGTACCTTTCCCAGGCTTCAGGATTATTGCTATTTTCGCCAATCCCATATCGGGGGACGGTCCCTCTTCATCCGTGAAGGAGAAGGTAGGGCCCGAGCTGCGCCTGGAACATGCAATAGAAGGATAAAGGGAGCCCATCCCGCCCCGGGGTTTTCCCCAAAGGGAGCTCTCGCACGGCTGTTGCTATCTCCTCCTGTGTTATCGGTTCCTCCATTAGTCTTGCGTATTGAGGATGTAGCGTCGTCCACTCATACTGCCCTAGAACTTCCTCCACCAGCTCCGAGGGTGGTTTCTCCTCCTTATACAGTGCCACATAGTAGTCCCTAAATGCCTTACATTTATCCTTCTCTGCCATGACTCTGTTCCCATCCAGCAGTAGGATATTGGCTATATGTGCTTTAGCGGCATGGACTCTCAGCCTCCTAGCCAGTAGCCTTCACACCTTGTCCCCCCCTAAAAATACCGCTGCTTCAGTGTCAAGAGGGATTTCTCCGCTCTGTTTGTGCGCGACATCCTGAGCTGTCCCCTAAGATTAGCCAGCTGCCGTCTCGACCGTAGGGTGGAACAGCCCTATTCCTGCAACTCCGCCTTCTTTACGTCTCCTGTCAGTTTATCCTCTAGCGCTCGTGCCTCGGGTGCTCGCGCAATCCAGAGGGAGGTGATGTGCCCCCATATCGTAGCATTGAAGGCATCCCAAACCACAGGAAAGGGCGTCTCCGGCAGGTCGTTACACTGAAAGTAGGAAGCAATGGCCCCCCTGATGTTTTCCACGTCAGCTGCATCCCGGAGGATACCCGGCGGCAGGCGCCACCTCTGTTCCCGGGCAGGGCAAGCGGCCAGGTTGTGCAGGAGCAGCTCAACATGGGCGTGGTCGGAGAGCGAGATATTAGACATAGTGACCCCGAGGACATCACGGGAGAGATCATGGGACTGAATAAATAGTCGAAGCGGGAATAGGATCGGTGCGCATGTGAATAGAACGAGTATTCCCTTCGGCCTGGGGAGTAGTAACGCCATGCATCAAACAGCCCTAGGTCCATCATCTGCTTGCGCAGCGCCGAGGACCTTGCTCCCGTGCCACTAAAGGAACCCTCACTGCAGTCCATCTCGGGGCTCCAGACCAGGTTGAGGTCTCCCCCCCTAAGATGAGCGAGGGGCCTCTCTGTGGTACCTGCTCCCTCAAAAGATCCAGAAGGTAGCGGTCTTGCGCCTGGTTAGGGGCATAAATATTACACAAAGTGAAACGGCGTCGCCCAACCTCCACACTCACTCTAAGGAAGCTCCCATCCCCACTCCGAAAGGGCCTGTCGCCCCCGCCTCATGCCACCCCTGCACAGTATCGCCACTCCTGCTGTCTTTGTGTCCGCTGCAGCCCAGAACTGGAAAGGGTACCTAGGGTGTGCCATGCGCTTGGTGTCGGCTTGCAAGAGATGCGTCTCTTGCAGGAATATAATGTCTGAGTTCTGCCGAAGGAGATAGTGCCACGCCTGCTTTAGCTTATTGGGTGAGTTAAGGCCCTTCACATTGAACGTTAAGACCTTCAGGGAGCTAGGTGCGTTTGTTGTCATAATGATCTTGTCGTGGATCATCCGCGCCCCTTTAGCAGTCGCCCCGTACACTCCACACTCACAGTAGGCATACACCCGCAAAGCCCCATACCAACCCACAGCCCGGGCCCCTTCACGCATTCCCGTGAGAAGAAAAGGGAAAAAGAAAGATTAGCAGGAAACATGAAAAGGAGGAAAAGAGCAGAAAGAGAAAAGCTGTTGTGGCGGTCTCAAAGACCTAACTACTGGGGGCTCCCGCTAGCCCCCAACCCACAAGCCTGGAGCCAGGGTATTGTGTGAGGAACCGCAGTGTATCCCTTCCCCCAGGGGCCATGTGTACGTGGGTGTGAAACCTCCCCTCCAATAGGTAATGAGCAAATGCCCCGCAGTTCATGGCGTCGGGGAGCTCCCGCCGGTCTCTTCCCTATCCCCTTCACAGGATCGGATATGGGCTATGATGTCCTGCTTAGCCTGAGAGGGTGAACGCTCGATCTTGGGGATACACAATGCTGCTGATGCACTGTGGTCCAAGACGGTCCGGCCGGTACCCTTTCCTGCCTACGGGGTCGAGATGGGCTCGCAGGCGGTGATGTCGGCAGGCGGATGAGTTGCGCCGCTTCCGTGTAGGACCGTATGATTCTGCGCATGGATTCCCACTGAAAGATGAGCGCAAACGGATGCCCCCATTGCTAGGCGATGCCCATACTGCGCAGTTTTTCCGTCACTGGCCTGAATGCTCGCCTCCTCTTCAGGGTGTTGGGGGCCAGGTCTTGAAATATCTGAATCTTGTGCCCCTTGTATCGCAGGTCTCGCTTGTCCTGCGCTATTTTCCAGATGGCCTCCTTTTCCGTAAAGAATTGGACACTAGTCAGGATGTCCGGTAGGATCCCCAGCCTCCCCGCGGGCCCGGAAACACGATGGGCTCGGTCCAATGCCGGCGGAGAGGTGTTCTCATCACCCCAAACCTCGTGTAAGAGCTGCGCCACATATTCCATAATGTCCTCCCCTTCTTCTCCAAGAGGAACCCTTCGGATGCGGAGGTTATTGCGGCGGCTTCTGTTTTCCAAGTACTCTTGCTTTACTTGAAGCTCGATATTCTGCTCTTCAAGGGCCGCCAGACGCTGCCATAACCGCTCCTGGTCCTCCGTGCGCGTGTCATCATCCTCTCCAGCCTGTCCACTCTGTCCCCAAGATCCGTGACCTCCTTCCGCAGTTCCTTCACACTTGTGTGCACCTCAGACCGCAGAGATCCAATTTCCATTTTCAGTTCCGACATTAAGGTGTTCATAAAGGCCTGGGTGACTGGCGGGGAGTCCCCAGTGGTCTGAGACGAGCCCTCACCCTTGGAGCGCATCATCGCCAGCTTCACTATTTTCAGCCGGGAGGCACGGGTGGTCCCTGCAGTACCCCGGGTAGTAGATCCGCAGATGCAAGCTCAGGGGGGCCAGGGCACGGGTCGCCGGGCAAGGCACCAAGCAAAGGTCCACACTCACTCACCAACTCCTCCACTCTATCGTACCCACACAGACCCACCCTGCCACCCGCGGGGTTCAAGGCTACATGTGGGGATCACCAGACCCGCAGCCAGGGGCCCGGGCTACCAACAATGGGAGGGTAGGGGCTAGTTTACAGCACAGAACACCGAATAGTTCCCACGACCCTGGGGCGGTGGAGGCACGGATCACAACAGGTCAACAGGGTCCCCCCTGCTTCTCTAATCCGGGGGCGCTCAAAGGGCAAATGCGAGCACCGACCAGCCACAACACATTACAGAAGGCCTCTGCGGCCTCGCCAGTAACTGTCTCTCCAGAGTCACCCAATCCCCGCAGGCCTCCCCCAGCCAACAGCTTGCACATCCCCACTTCCAGGTTGCAGATCAGGCCGCTATACCTCCAGGCCGTCGTGCCAAGTTCCACTGATGTCGCACCTCCACACCTCTGGCAAGTCCCAAACGGTGGGGTGAGCGGAGCTTCCCGACCAGTCACTCAGGGCCCTACAGCAAGCTCCCATGCCGTGCCATGTACCCCACTGTTCATCTAGCCACAGAAGCGCAGGGGGACCACACAAGGGCGGACAGGCTGCCCACACCCTCCCCAGCCAAAGGTCCGTCGCTCACGATCCTGGACCTCTCAATGTAATCCCCGTGCCCAAAAATGGCGGGCCGCGCTGTCCACTGCCGCCCTGTTCCCTGGACCAGCTCCGCTCACCTTGATGTCCGGCTCTGCCCCGAATCAGCTCTCCGCCTCGCTGCCCCACTAGAGATTGGGCCTCACCCGCAACCGATGTCTGCTGCCTCAAGGCTCAGGCCCAGTCCTGCCGAGGGGCGCTCCGCCGGTCGCGTCGCCGAGTTCCTCCACTGCTGCCTATGGACCATGGGCCAGCTCCCCACCAGGCGGTCCTGGATCTCCAGCGGGCTCACACAGGGGCAGTCCAGCAGCTCTCCGTCGCTCCCGTAGGGCGCTTGCACTACGCCAGTCCAGCACTTAAAATGGCGGGCTGCCTCTGCCTCCGGCTACCAGGCCCCTGGATTGGAGCCGTCCTCCCCTGAGCCCTGATCCGCCCTCCTGGCTCGGCTCACCACCAGGCAATCCCGGGTCCGCGAGGGGCGCACTCAGGGGCAGGCCTGCAGCTTCCAGTCACTCACGTAGGGCGCTGTCAACTCGCCAGTCCTTCATCCAAAATGGCGGGCCGCTTCTGCCTCCGACGCTCAGGTCCCTGGCTCAGAGCGATCCTCCCCAGAGCACTGAGCTGCTCTTTTCCAGCTCACCTTTCTGCCGCAATGGGGGAGATCTTGTATCCACTATGGGCTCGTTCACCATCCAGCCTGGGGACGCAGGCCCAGCTCGTCACCACACTGCCCTCAAGATGGCTGGTCACCTCTTCTGGCCCACGACTGGGCCCTTCACGGATGGTCTACTGTCCCCGAGCCCGGAGCGGTTTCCTCCGTCCGGATTCCGCTGTCCGCCTCCCTGTATCCTGGAGTGAAGCACTGTCCCCGGTGTGCAAGCGCCCTGTCTGCCAGTCTCCGGTCGCAGGCCGCCTCCAAGTCTGCAGCCAAGCTCCTCCTGACCCGCTCACCGGTTGCCCCCGGGGGGCCAGAGTCCACCCGTAGTCACCGGATCCGCAGGTTCTCTCCCCGCATCCCGGGGGCCGTTCCTGTTCCTCGCCCTGCAGGGTCCGCTGTTCAGCCACCGACCACGGGACCCGCTCCAGGAGAGTTCGCCCAAGATGGCGGGTCCCCGCTCCAAGCCAGTTTCCCAGCTCCTCAATTCTTTGCCCACCGGCTATCTCCCGGGGGCTCAAAGCTCGTCCACAGGCTCCCGGCGTTAAGGCACTCCCGATATGGCCCGGGGGTCGTGCTCAAAGATACCCCAGCTCAGATTTAATTGCTGCTGACAGCGGGAGCCCTTCCAAAGCATGTCCGATGACATCGCCTGTTAAGCCACGGCCCCTAATTATATATTTTAATCTAGAAAATGGTCTGTTTGAATTGGTACTCGGTCACTGAGACCAAGCCTACAGCTCCATTGTTAAAACTCAGGAATGAGGTCCAAATGCTTCAGAACTATTTCCAAATTGTATTTTTCAACTACAGGAGCAATGTGGTTTAAAAGGGCATTTGCCGCCTTGTGTGTTCAGTTGATGGTCCTGTAGCCAGACTCAAGAAGTACTGAATATATTTTCATCTGACAGGGAGAAAGGTTTCCTGTCAGACGTTTTTTGCTCTTTCACTGATTAGAAGTGGTAAATTGATGTCGCATGACTGGAAGAAGTTCCCTTTGACTCTCCATGTCTAAAAATAGCTATTACAAAAGAATGACATTTTTTCTAGCTTTAATAATGGAAAGTTTAAAATTTATTAAGGACTTGGAGGCGAGGATTATGGTTTTTTTTTCGTCTTTTTATTTTTTACAGCAGGCATTTTAAACATCATATTAAAACTTCCTTTCCCATGAGATCTAGGTAAAGAAACATACAGCAACCAATCAGCACAATGTCAGTCGAACAATAGTCCTTCCTTCATCTTCATGACCTCTCTTTCTTCGTGCGACGATCACCGCCAAAGCCAACCTCCACGAAGGAATGAAGGTCGTCGCCGACTGGATGAAGACCAGCCCCCTGAAGTTGAACTCTGACAAGACGGAGGTCCCCATCCTTGGCTCCAACCCTTCAGGATGTAATGACTCCTGGTGGCCGACTGCACTAGGGGCAGCCCCAACACCCACCGACCACGCACACAACCTGGGAATCATCCTCGACTCAACGCTCTCAATGACCAAGCAAGTCAACGCCGTCTCCTCCTCCTGCTTCAACACCCTCCGCATGCTCCGCAAGATCTACAGATGGATCTTGACAGATACAAGTAAGACAGTCACCCATGCCCTCGTCAGCCGCAGATTTGACTACGGAAAAGCCCTCTACGCTGGAGCTTCGACCAAGCTCATCAAACCACTACAACGCATCTAAAACGCCTCGGCACGACTGATCCTCGACGTATCACGCCACGGCCACATCACCCCCCCACCTGAGAAACCTGCACTGGCTCCCCGTCAATGAGAGGATATCCTTCAAGCTCCTCACCCATGCACGCAAGGCACTCCACAAGACCGGCCCAACCTAACTCAACAGACGGCTCTCCTTCTACATCCCCAACCGCCAGCTACGCTCCGCTGACCTCTCACTCGCCACCGTCCCGTGCATCCTAAGATCAACCACCGGTGGGAGATCCTTCTCCCACCTCGCCGCTAAGACATGGAACACCCTCCCACTGAGCCTACGACAGACCCAAGACCTGCTGACCTTCAGGAGGATACTCCAGACCTGGCTGTTCGATCAGTAGCGCTCCCCCCCCCCCCCCCCCCCATCCTCGCAGGTATGAAGTAAGCGTTACAAATGATTGATTGATTGACCAAGATAGATTCCTCCTTGTATGTTAGTCTTCCTTGGCCGATTCAGTTCCTATAAAAAACAAATAGCACGTAATGAAACCCAAGTCTTAAGATGTCAGACGACTCATAATACTGTAACAATCTTGACCATAACATATTCATTAACTGTAAGAATATTGAAAAGACATTATAAAATCCACAGATTGTAAGCAAATGCACAATTACACTTACAACCCATACTGTGACCGAAGAGGTACATCTGACCTATAAATCCTGGGAGTGATTCATTGCCTGAGAGTCCTTTATAGAATTGAAACTTTTTTTTACAAAAACTAGGACATTTTTTCTTCTATGTCAGGAGTGGAGAAGATTATGCTTGTTCAAAGCTTGTTGACCACGAGGGATGCCATAACTACAATAGATTTGAAGTAAAAACGTATACATAATTTAGGATGGTCAGCAAATGCCAGGTAAGAGATTAATCGTGAATTACATTTTGTATGTCTAGATACATGAAAAGTAAAGGTAAAAACTCTTCTGCATGAGATGCAGAATAACATTGCCAACTTATCATAGAGTTCCTTCCAAGAGAGGTATTTTTACTCTTCCAAGACTGGAAATGCGCAGGTTCAACAATCGCACCCCAGAGAACAGAAGGGCTTATTTACAAGCCATTTTTGTCACAAGTGTCACTTTTTCCCATATGAAAAGTGACGCACACCATTGGCGCAAGGGGCTTGTAAATAACAGCTAGATTCATCAAAGTGCCGTTTTGCGAGTTCTTAATAGCGATTATTAAGGAATAGCTATTGAGGACTTGCAAAACGGGATTCATGTACGAATTGCTAAATAAATTGCGATTCCTACACATTCCTTATTTGCGATTAGCAAATTGCTAATCGCAAATAAGGATGCGATTTCAAGGGTGCAAGGGGTGTCCAAAGGACAGCCTGTAGCACCCTTGAAATGTAATCTACATTGGTGTTGCGCGCACACATGTCCAAAGGACATGTGTGTGTGTAACAAGCAACTTAGAAAAATGCATTTAAATGCATTTTTCTAAGTTTTCGCTATTTACCACAAGGTTTGACCTCGTGGTAAATAGCGGCCAAAAATTGCGATTTCGCAATTTTTAAATGCTTCTTGAATTGCATTTAAGGAATCTGTAATTGAGATTCCTTAAATGCAATTATTTGCAAATATGCGATTTCTAAAAATGCGATTTTTTCATTTGGGATGATGAATCCCAAATGCAAAAATAGCGCTCGCAAAGGGCCAGATTCTCAGAATCTGGCGCTTTGCGAGCCGTTTTTGGCTTGATGAATCTAGCCGATAGTCCCTTGATTCTGGAAGAAGTGAAAGACGGATGCCCCTCACCAACTAGCATATTATGGGCTGTTCCCAAACCAGATAGTTTAACAACTACAAAAGAATCTGGTGGTCTAGGAAAAGGGAGCAAAAACCAAGTTATCACAACAGAAAGGATTACAAACACCCAGCAAGTATCCAAAGTGTAATGAAAAAAGATAAATACATAAGGAGAAACCACCTTTGCGAAACGATAGGATTTCCATCAACTACAAAGAGAGAGGTCACTGTCATCACTTGAATATCCTTCCTTCCTACCACGACTCCTCTAGATCACAGAGGGAAGTCATGTGGATCGGATTGCGACCAGGCCACAGAAATGACAACAGGAGGAAGTGCAAGCAAAAGAAAAGAGAGACCACTTCGTCACCTACTTACAGATTTCAAAAAGTGGATATCAATAGCTTGGGTGATGGAATTGTCAGTGCAGTGCATGTGAGTGAGATTAAAAGGGATTTGGGAGAGAAAAACTAACTTTAATACAAAATATCTCTACCAATCCTATTAAAATAGTGCAGAAGCAGCTTTCAACAAATAGGCCGCTTCACAATACGGTCAACTAGTTTCAGCCTTAGGGGCCACTTGCGCCGGCTTTCTTCAGGACCTAAGCAATAGATTGCTACTGCATTCTTTGATTAGTTAAACATGCTAATAGTTATCATCGAATACACCCTTTTGCATGATAATACTTCAATACAAGCGGAATGTTCTTTACACCTGTAAAAGATAAGCACACAGATCCTAGTTGTGAAATAATAAAACAGTTATAAATGCTCACCACAACTCATTCATCATCCCAGATGATATTTATTGGCTATATGTATCCCAATACATTCTATCGATTGCACCGCTGTATCAAATCGTTAGCCGGTGCACTTACCTGTCTTGTATGAGATAAAAACCTCACCCGGTAACAACTCATGTATGGGAGACCCCGCCCTGTAAGGAAAGTGAAATAACAATTGAGGGGAGCAGAAGACAAATTTCAATTCACTTACTCTGCCCCTTCGTGAGCGTATCATATTTTGTAAGCTTCTACTCAATAGTGGAAACCTTTCTCCAAAAGAACACACCTAAAAACACACCTCAAAAGACTTGGTTGTCAATGTCGCGGTTCATTGCCACAAAACGCTATTTTATCAATGCAGATTCGTCAGCAAGTTATTTAATTAATGTACACAACCATTTTTGGGTCAAATGTGTGTAGCAACTCAAAACAAAAAACAAGATAACATCACTGTATTCCTAAAAATTGCCTTGAGTTAGCATGCACGATACATTTAGATCTGTATTTGGTGCAACCAAATAGTGAGCTACCTTTTAAATCTATATGAGCCTACACCACATTGCTATGTATTCATGCCTGTTTTGTTAGAATGTTGCGAATATGACCCAAAAACAATTTTAAAATACAATGTTAATAAAGCGTTTCTGTGCCTGTCTTGTAAAAATATATATGCAGGGTAAGCCTTTAGTTATTCTTAGCAAAAAAGCTCCGTTTGTAAGAGTGCTGGAGCAGGTCTTTAAGGAGCGGGTCTCTACAATCACAGTAGCCGCTCTTTATTTGTTGGTAAAAGTTCAGGCAGTGCCAAATTTAGAAGGTATTGCGAAGAAAGAAGTTCTCCTTCCCCCGGTGCGGGTAGATTACATAAACAAGGGCACTTGTTCCTAAAAAGTGGGTCTCTAAAGCCGCAGTAGCCGCTCTTGATTAGTTGGTAAAAATCAGGCCGTGCCAAGTTTAGAAGGTATAGCGAGAAAAGGAGTTCTCATTCCCCCGATACGGGTAGGTTCCATAAACAAGAGAACTCTTTCTAAGCTTATCGCGAAGTTCGTACGCGTAACGAAGAAAAACAGTGGTTACAGGGCACCGTGTGTCGCGCCTCTCACCTCTCTGTCGGTGCCTCGGGCTCTCCTTAGTCAGTGGGAGGTACCGAGGCACTCGACTCACCTAATTTAAAGTCCCCTGTGACCTTTGACGCTTCATGGTGACATCAGTATAAACTACAGAACGACATCATGCTGCCAGGAAGCTGTAGTTTAGAAAGCAAAGGTCGCGCGATTTGGGAGATCAGCAAAAGGACCACCGAATTACGTCACCCTACCCGAAAGTGGTCATTCTTTCAGTACGCTTTACACAGTTTATTAATAGAATATTAATAAAAGAGTACATTTGCATTTTCATCTTCAATTATATCATTTATTTAATCGGCATTAACTTCAGCTGTAATGGCGTCTTGATACAGAGAAGCTGTAGTCAATTCAATTCAATTCCACTTTATTTCGATTAATAAAAATCATATCATAAAAAGTAAGCCATACAAATCAATGTGGGGTTACATGAATACATATAAAAGCAATTAAAAGATATTTACAGTTATAATTTAAAACTATTCATTTTTCAGTTAAGTTAATATATCTACACCAACAGAACCATTTAATACATCATACTGTGTTTTCAGCAGCGAATAGAAGCAACAAAATAGTTTGCCACTCCAAACATAGTCACAGAGGATTCCATTAACTTTAAATATAACAGCGCTGGTTTAACTTGCAGAAACCCCTTGTCCTTTAGTAATGAAAGAATAAACTTTATCCTGGGTAATCTGCAGTAAGATCAAAAGAAAGTAAAATGTATTGTGTCCTGCAGGGAGTGGCCGTCACACTTACAGGGGGCCGCATCCTCGGGCCTGCACCAGACTTTAGAATCAGTTAGCAACAAATGAATCTGGTTAAATCTAAATTTGGTCAGCAAACAGCAGTGGAACAGGATCGTCACAGTGGTAAGGTACAGTTGAATTGATAGGGATGAGATTAATAGGTAATGATCCCTTACCATAGGTTTCCTAAGTTGTATAGCCTCCCACTCCTGTTCTCTGATCTTAATAAAGTTGGTTTTGACCCATCCTATATCTGCTTTTACCAGACCAGCTGGATTTGTAAACATTTCTGGTCGCCCCAGTTCCCTAGAGGTGGTTTTAATATAAGACAGCCACTGGATATTCTTCCCTTTCTCCAAGTGCATGCAATCCCTCAGAATCGCATGGTTTAGGGTGAGGTTAGGGTTCAGCCAGGTTTTTATCCACAACAGAATAGGGGCCATATTTATTATGTCTCCAATATAGCCCATCCCTAGCTCTTGATGCATTGCAAAGGTGGGGGCTGATTGGGGAAGACCTAGGAGTGCACGGAAAAATGTATTCTCCTCTGTTTGAATAGCCTCCGAGTGTTTATACCCCCATACAGTGGCCCCTTATCTTGCAATTGCAATTGTTTTCGCCCTATAAATGGATAAAATTGCTTCAATAGGTTTCCCTCCTAGACGTTTTGCGAAGCCTAGTATAGCAGCAGAGGCTCTTCTTATCGCATTGGCCTTGGCTGAAAATTGTGGCATTCTGGGATACTGTGGAGTTCTGGAAAGTTCTCTTAAAGCCACAGTATCCTATTCTGAGCCACATAATGGCAGCCTATGGGGCTTGTCTGTCCATGCCTTCCTCTCTATCTTCCAGAGGGGTTTGTACTGAAGACAAAGGAAATCTGGACAGGCTTTGCTGTTTTTGTGGATTTTTGGTGGAATTTCTAGCTGAAGTACTGGACAGTGTAGCCTTTTATAGGCTGCATTATATGTCTTTAAATTCTCTCTTAAGTGTCTGTGCAGTTCTGCATTTTTTCGACACTTTAGAGATTATTTTTGATTGCTCCGGGGTCCACGCACATGGGCGGGACTATTCACTAGATTATGACTATAACAGAGATACCCCTACTACAGAAATAGCTCTACCATTACAGTAGAAGGAGTTAATACTATTTTTTCTTGCTCCCACAGACATGACATGCGACTTTCCGTTATTAATCTCTAGGTCCAGTAATGTCATGAAATCACCAAAAGAATTCAGTAATCTTTGGAGGCCTAAAGTAGTCTGTGCCAATAAGACGGCATCGTAAGCGTAAAGGAGTACCGGGATTGAAATTCCTCCCATACGCGGTATGTCTAGTGTAGCCTTACCCAAGGAATCTTCTAGTGAATTTATATAAAGGGTGAATAGCATGGGGGCTAATATACACCCTTGGCGTACCCCTCTACCTGACTTAAACCTTGCAGTACATTTGCCCTCCTGTGTCATTCTTATTTAGGCATATAAGCCCCTGTGTAGCTCTGCCAGGAAATATACCAGAGGTTGATCCAACCCTAGGTCCATGAGCATAGTCCACAGCCTAGATCTGTTTACTAGGTCAAAGGCTGTGGACAAGTCCATGAACCCCAGGTAGACCGATCCTCTAGAGGCAACCGTATATTTGTTTAACATTAAATGCAGGTTGAGACACTGATCTTCGGTGCCTCTACCCGCTCTGAACCCAAACTGGGCGTTGGACAGAATATTTTTCTCTACAACCCAATCTTCTATTTTTGCTAAAATCACTTTCCCTAGAATTTTTATGGATGAGTCTAGGAGCGATATGGGTCTGTAGCACCTAGGGTCCCCTCTTTGGCCCTTTTTAAACACAGGGATGATGGTTGAACGTGACCATGACTCTGGAAACCCAGATGTTATTGAAGCATTAAATACATTTGTTAGTAATTTGGCCCAGAAATCGGGATTGGCTTTATACGTGTACGCCGGCACACCATCGGGCCCAGGTGCCTTTTGTCCTGCTGTGTTCTCGATTGCCTTCCTAACTTCCTCAATCGAAAAAGAAAGTGCTGGCCACAGAGGATTTAAGTCAGATACCACGAAGGGTTTTAATTCCAGATTACTGCCATAAATATTTTCAAAATGAGTTAACCAATCCTTCTCACTAATGTTAACATTCTAGTGTGCCGTTCTCAATACCAGAGAACAATGGGTTGTTAACAATAGCCCAGAAACTGGAGCTGTCCCTCATTGTCGCTTTATCCATTAATGCTGCCCAAGCTTCCTTTTTTATATCACTTTTGAGAGCCTGCACTATAGTTTTATACTTCCTCCTAAGTCTTATTACTTGCAATTTATCCCTAGGGGTCTTTTTAAGGGCCCCTATGAGCATACTATGAGCTCTGATACAGAGAAGCTGTAGTCTAAAAAATGGGAAGGTCGCACGGTCAGTGAAATCAGCAAAAGGACCACAGAATTGTGTCACCCCACCCGGAAGTTGTAGTTTTTTCGGGGCGCTTTGTACAGATAGAAAAAGCCATATTTGCCGCCTCTTGGTTTATACTGGTTCAATTCCCGTTATTTGTCATTTATTTCAGCTGTCATGACGTCTTTTATATCTATTGCCAAGTAAATCTGTAAATATAAACCTGCATATAAATTGTAGCCGTAGCTTACTATCATGAACCGTAAGCCATACTACTGACATGGTTTCTAAGTTAATGCCAAGTAAGTAGTAGTGTCTACTGCCAAACCCTGTGTACCTTTCATCTACTGTAGAGTCTCATAGAGTTTCATAAGGCCGTCCACGGTATGCCATTGTTAAGGCCCTTGATGTCACTATGCAGTTTTAAAAACACATTTCTGTCCTTTATTGAAGAGAAACCTGGCTTTATCACTCACATGAGGTGGTGTATATAGGGTTTTTTTTTTAAACCGTCCATGTAAATTCATCTACTTGATGGTCAAATTCGGTAAAAAGTGCCATGTCAATTTAGTGTTGCTTTGTCTACATCTAAATGTTCCTGCATCCTCAGTTTAAATTTGCAAGTCGTCATCCCTACGTATTGATATTGCATGTGCAACGTTTAAGATAGATCAAATTATCCCTGTTGCAATTGTAAAAAGTTTTCTGTATCCACAGTCTGGTGGTTCCAATATCGACTGTTTTTGAATGTTTCGTTTGTGGGCAAATAGCACATGCTCTACAAGGAAAATGGCCCTGGACAGCCAGTAAGTCCCAGAGTGTCCCAACTTTTCTTGGTCCTTGCTCTATTGGTCGCGTGTGTACCAGTTTGTCACGTAGATTGTCCCCTCTTTTGAAAGCAAACAGCGGCATTGGAATTTTCTCTTTGCAGCCGTCTCCAGTTCTCTCCCTCTGGAAGATAGAGAGGAAGGCATGGACAGACAAGCCCCATAGGCTGCCATTATGTGGCTCAGAACAGGATACTGTGCCTTTAAGAGAACTTTCCAGAACTTCACAGTATCCCAGAATGCACTGCAGGTCCTCCTTACTTTCAGTTCTTTTTGAAGGCGTAACACGCCAGACCTGTAGCATTCCTTACATGAATATCTCTTTCTCCCTCCACCGGGGAGGAGGGCCGGCGCTTATGACTATAACAGAGATACCCCTCCTACAGAACTGGAGTTACAGGCCAGAAACTACTCCTTCTGTAGTAGGGGATCTCTGTGTATAGTCATAATCTAGTGAATAGAATGGCAAGCCCATCCGCACACAAAAGCGGCCGTGGAGAACGAGAATTAACACCACTATTGTGCGAACAGATTTAACAGCGAAGCCTGCCCAACCTGAGCGTCTGCCCTGGCATCAGTGTCCAGGCAGTAATGCTTATCAAAGGTATGGACCGACTTCCAAGTGGCCGCCTTGCAGATTTCTGCAAGTGAAACATTACGGAGCAAAGCAGTCGTGGCAGCTTTGCCCCTGGTGGAATGAGCCTTAGGTTTACCCCCTAAGGTCTTATTAGCTTTTTGGTAACACAGCTGTATGCAGGACACAATCCACCTAGAGATGGACTGCTTAGAGGTAGCAAGACCCATCCTGACCCATCCATAATTGATAAAGAATTGGTCTGACCTACGAATATCTTTGGTCTTATCCAGATAAAATTTCAACACCCTCCTAACATTCAGGGAATGTAAAGACCTTTCCGCTGGAGATGAAGGATTCTGAAAAAACGTAGGCAAAGTTATGGTCTGGTTGACATGAAAATCAGAAATAACCTTGGAAAAAAATTTAGGGTGAGTACACAAAATAACCTTAGCAGCATGAAATACAGTATAAGGCTCTTGGCAACACAACGCCTGAATTTCACTCACCCTGCGGGCCGATGTAATGGCCACGAGGAACGCCGCCTTCCAGGACAGGTGCTGCAACGAAGCCTTAAGAATAGGTTCAAAAGGCTCCTTCATCAATATGGACAGCACCACATTCAATTCCCATGAAGGCGAAGGAAGCCGGACAGGAGGGAATACTTTCTTCAAGCCTTCCAAAAAATCTTTGATCACAGGGATCTGAAAGAAGGAAGTCTGTGAAGGGCATTTCCTGTAGGCAGTCAATGCAGCGAGATGAATCTTAATGGAATGAACATTAAGGCCAGACTGCGCCAAATGTAGAAGGTAAGGAAGGATGACTTCTTCCTTGCACGTCTTCGGGTCATAGTTCTTGGACATGCACCAGTAAGCATAGGAAGTCCGAGTGGAAGGTTGCTTAGCCTCCTTCAGTATGTCCATGCAATCTTCGGGTAGATTCAAATGGCCATATTGCACTATCTCAGGAACCATGCCGCCAAACTCAAAGACGAGCGGTTGGGGTGCAACATCTGCCTGCCGAACTTCGTGAGAAGGTCCGGCCTGCACGGCAGCCGTATGTGCGGAAGGAGAGACAGGTGAAGCAGGTCTGTGAACCACCACTGCCTGGGCCATTCCGGGGCAATCAGGATCATCCGTGCCCTGGACTGGGCCAGCTTGATGAGCACCACCGGAATCAGGGGAATGGGTGGAAAAGCGTACAGAAAGATGTTCGACCAGTTGATCCATAGCGCATTCCCCAGCGTCCCCTGCTGGTAGTACCTGGAGGCAAAGTCTTGGCATTTGCTGTTTTCGGCGGTGGCGAACAGTTCTACGTCTGGAGTCCCCCACCTTGCGAAGACTTCTCCTAGTACTTCGTCGTTTATGACCCATTCGTGGTTTTCCTGAATCAGTCTGCTCAGTGTGTCCGCCTGAACATTCTGCACACCTGGCAGATGGGTAGCCGTTATCGTCAGTCCTCTGGCCAAAAGCCAGTGCCAGATCGCCTGCGCCTCCTGCGACAGAGTGCGTGATCTCGAGCCCCCCTGCTTGTTGAGGTAATACATCGTGGTCGTATTGTCTGTCTGTACAAGCAGAGAGTTGGTCTGAAAGGACGGATGAAAGGCCTTTAGTGCCAAGTGAACAGCTCAGAGTTCCAGGAAATTGATGTGATACGTGGACTCCATCGGGGACCACGTTCCTTGAATCTGTAAGTCTCCGGAGTGCGCCCCCCAACCGTGGAGAGAAGCATCCGTCACGATAGTCTGAGTGGGAATGTCCTTGTGGAAGGGAACCCCTCCGAGGAGATTCTCCGCTGAACACCACCACTTCAGAGACTGAAGAACATGCAGAGACAGTCGTATCTTGTCGTCCCAAGACCCTTTCCTCTGATCCCACTGATCCTCCAAGCACTCCTGCAACGGCCTCATGTGTAGTTGTGCGTGTGGCGTTCGGAAGATACAAGAGGCCATCGATCCCAGTAGAGAAGACACCGTCCTCACTGATGTAGATGGAGTGGTCATAAGAGCCTGAGCCTTCTGAAGGAGTGATAATCGTCGCTCCTCCAAAGGAGACACGCTTGCTGACCGCGTATTGATGGAGGCTCCCAAGTACTGAATGCACTGGACCGGAGTCGGGACAGACTTGGACATGTTGATGTGCAACCCCAGCTTGTTCAAGAGAATGCATGTCTTCTGGAAGTGCGCTTGAGCTTCCGAGAAGGAGGAGGCCTTGATCAACCAATCGTCCAGGTACGGTTAGACAAACGCCTTGTTCTTCCTGAGGTGTGCTGCGACCACTGCCATGCACTTCGAGAATGTTCTTGGCTCAGACTTCAGTCCGAATGGCAGTACTGTGTACTGATAATGATTGGTGCAGACTTGGAATCGCAGGAACTTCCTGTGTTTATGTGCAATGGGCACATGGAAGTACGCATCTTGTAGGTCTATAGCACATAGCCAGTCTCCCTGTTGCAACTGAGGATAAATCTGATGCAACAACAGCATGCGAAACTTCTCGCTGCAAATCCACTTGTTTGCCCGTCGCAAGTCCAGAATGGGCCTGAACTCGTTCTTGTCCTTCTTGCGAACCAGGAAGAACGGGGAGTACAGACCTCTTCCTCTTTGAGACAGAGGTACGTCTTCTATAGCCCTTTTCCTTAACAGGATATCAGCCTCCGCCTGGAGCTCGCGCAGCTGAAACTGCGAGCTGACCGGTGGAATTGCTGGAGGCGGGCTGGTGAACCGAAGACTGTATCCATTGCAAACAATATTCAGCACCCACTTGTCCTGAGTAATTTTTCTCCACTCTGCCAGAAAAATTGAACGCTTCCCCCCACCGGAGTGGGTAATGGATGCAGGGGAAGTAAGCGCTCAGGGCCTAGACCCGGCCGGGCCTTTGGTCGCTGGTGCCGACTGTTGGCCGCCTCTGCCTTTCTGGCGCTTCTGGAACGGTCTTCGGAACTGCTGCTGTTGTTGCTGCTGCTGTCCCGAAGCCTGGCCACGCCCTCTGCCCTGTCCACCCAACCGTCTCTGGAACGGGCGGTACGATTTCTTGTTATCCTTGGGCTTTTCCAGACCCACAGCCGTGAGTGTTTCGGCCTCCGCCTTCATGCGGGTCATTTCGTCATCTGCATGTTTTCCAAACAGGGTTTCGCCAGAGAATGGTAAATTGGCAACCCTTTGTTGTGCGTCATGTTTCAGTGACGTGAGGCGGAGCCAGGAGTGTCTTCGCTGGTTAATCCCATGGCAGAAACAATGCGCCGCCAGGAGGGAAGAATCGGCTGCAGCACTGATGACCTGATTCGCCCCCAACATCCCCTCATTCAACACCTCCTGGAAATCTTCTCTCTTGTCATGAAGCAAGTGTTCTACAAACTGCTGGAGGGATTCCCAGAGGGCTTGGTCATACCGCCCCAACAAGGCCGTGGCACTCGCAGCCTTCATGGAAGTCGCCGACGTCCCACAAACCTTCGTCCCAGCTGAATCCAGCCATCTAGATTCCTTATCTGGTGGGACTGTGGAAGACGGAGTAGTGGCATGCTGTTTTCGAACCGCCGTCACTATCATAGAGTCTGGAGGAGGTTCCACCTTAAGAAAAGCCGGATCCGATTCGGGAGCCCGGTATTTTTTCTGTAGTCTCGAGGGGGCCGCCTTAGTCACAGCCGGTGTGAGAAAAAGGTCCATGGCCAGATCCTCCAGGCCCGGTACCAGTGGTAGTAATGGCCGAGACAGATGTTTCTGGAGCAGCATCTCGAAGATCACCGATGTCTTGGGCGTGGGCACCGTCAACGAGATGCCCAATTTTGCTGCACCTCTTAACAGGACATCATGAAAGGACACCAGATCGTCAACCGGTGACAACCTTGTCTCTGGTGACTCCGACAAAGTCGGAGAATAGTCGCTGGTCCCTGAAGATCCCGTATGGGAACGAGACTTGCGCCTCCTGTGGCGTTGTCTCGACCGCGTGGATGACCTGTTGTGTGATCGTTCCCTCCTCCTGGAACGAGATCGTGATCTCCCAGTTCGTGGACGCTCCGCAGGTCTCCGTGGAGGCGTCTTCCGTGGCCTATCCTGGGGTTTTGGTTTAGGCGTCCCCTTAGGCGGTGTAGGGAGTGGAGGCAGTGACACCGACCTTGGTGGAGGAACAGGAGGTATCTCCGACCGAGGAGCGGGCCCATGAGGCGGAAGCGGTGGTGGTTGTCCCGAGGGAGGAAGTGGTGGAAGCGGAGGGTTGATGTGAGGATCCTCCTTAGGTACAGGAGGTGGGGGCGTCTTTGGACGAGGTGGTGTAAAAACCACCGAGTACACCGAGCCCGGTGACTTCTTCGGGGGAGGGGACTGCGAAGCAGACCCTCCAGTAGGTGATTGCCGTCTCCGGCGTCCTCCACCAGACCCAGCGTGACTTCTGGCGCCAGAACTCCTTCTGCGCCGCTTAGGAGAGTTGGAAAGTCTCCGGGATGCCGATCTCTTTCTTCTCGACGCCAAGCGTCGCTTTTCCGGCGTCGAACGTAGCCTCCGCGACTCCGGTGTCGAACGTCGCCTCCACGACTTCGAACACTTCTTCCTCGACGCCGAGCGCCGCCTCCGCGACATCGAACGTTCAGTCCTCGACGATGAGCATCGACTCCTTCTCGACGGCGACTGCTTTCTCGAGGTCCTCGACGCTGACCGTCTTCTCGACGGCGACCGGCGGTGTCGCCTCGATGGCGAGCACCGACGCCTGTCGCTCCTTCTTCAACGTCGATGGCTCGACGCTGACGTTGACGACGATGACGAAGAACCCGTCGACTGTGGTCTCGACTGCGGCCTACCCAGGCCCTTCGACGTCGATCCTTCACGCCGACCCGGAGCCCCGGGGAGATGGGGAACACACCGTCGTCATCCCTCTCAACGTCGTCGTCGATGCAATCGACGCCGACGGAGGCCGGGACCGTTTACTGGGCTTCCTGCCTCTGGGGAGCCCCCCAGAGGCCTCAGCAGAGGCAGAGGGAGCCTTCCCAGCCTGCCCAGACCCACCTGCAGCCTGCAGTCGTCTCTCCTCTAGGCCTTGAAGACTAATCTTCAGCATTTCCCTCAGGGTCCTTGCTGAAAAGTTCTGGCAGATGTCACATTCTTCAGGGACATGTGCATCAGGGAGACAGAGTATGCAGACGTCGTGTGGATCAGTCTTGGACTTCTTCCTTCCACATGCCGGGCACTTGTCGAAGAGAGCAGGCATTTTAGAGCCCTAAAATGCCTGAACAAATCCACAGGAGTGAAGGGAAACACCAAGTACACAAACTGAAAACACTTTTAAAACCAAAAGTGCACAAAATTCCAATAAACCCTTGAAAAAGGGAGAGCTCAATGCACCAGGGTCCTGTTAGCAGGAGCCGGAAAAAAGAACTGAAAGTGAAAGGGACCTGTTGTGCATTCTGGGATACTGGGAGAAGTTCTGGAAAGTTCTCTTAAACGCACAGTTTCCTATTTAAGCCACATAATGGCAGCCTATGGGGCGTGTCTGTCCATGCCTTCCTCTCTATCATTCCAGAGGCTTTTACTGGTAGAGGCAATTTTCTCTATGGAGGAAACTGGGCTGGCTGTGCTGTTTGTGTGGTTTTTTTGGTGGAATTTCTAGTTGAAGTACTGGACAGTGTAACCTGTGGATATAGGCTGCATTATTTGTCTTTAAATTCTCTCTTAAGTGTCTTTGCAGTTCTGCATTTTTTGACAACGTAAGAGATTATTTTTGATTGGCGGGGTCCACGCACATGGGCGGGACTATTCACTAGATTATGACTATACACAGAGATCCCCTACTACAGAACCCGATTGTTTAGCTTCCATGTCATTTAGGGCCATGTCAAGGATCTTCGTAAGGGGTCCCGTAACGGCCAGTAATGTATCCTGGCAGGACCACCATGAGCAGTCTATGCCGTTTTTTAGGATCTCTACGAATTTGCCTAAGAAAGTAGCCATTTTAATCGCCTATCTCTAGGGTTGAGGCCACTTTGCCCTTCAGGGCATTCTGCCCTCAGGCGAGTTCAAGTCTCTTTTTACAAAGATTTCCTCAGCCTACCCGCAACATAAGTGACTGCTTTTTCTGTTGGATCTAATTCGGAAGAACAAGGGTGTATAAAATGATCTAGGTCCAGCATGTCAGAGGTATCAGCAGTTTGGAATCTGGGGAGGGAGTTGCCCGGGATCTGAAGAAGAATGCCATGGCTTTGAAGGATCAGGATTACCACCAGAATCCCAGTGATCCCAGTGAAAGTCTTACGCCAGGCAATCCTCTGCCTAGGGGGTGTATGTATCTTTGTGGACTGGGGTGTGTTACCCCCCAGTCCACAAAGATACCCTAGTGGGGTAATGGATTGAGACTCAGAAAATTCTTAGAAAGGGAGTGAGGCAGAAATGCCTTATTGAGGCGGTCGAAGGCATCCATATTTTGGAAGTATTTATGTTTAGCCACTATCTTTTAGGGATTTCTGACAGGCACACCCGGTTGTGGGGAGTCAAGCATAGAGGATGGGTTATCCATCAAGGTAAGCGGTTCAGGCTGTCTGTATGCCGGCTAAAAGAGTTTGTGCTCTAAGGGATTGATTGCAAAGGTGACTGCTTGGTTTAGTGACATATTCACTGCATCACAGAAGTCCTCATCCAATAGAAAGAAGGGAGGATTTCCCTCTTCATACATATAGTCTGTGTCCGACTGATGCATTTTGGGGCCTAGGGGGCTCAGATTCAGTACAGTTGACAGCCTTGGGCTGTATTTGGTGCAATGGAACAGAGCTTCTGAAGCTCTTAGGCTCTGAAAAGGGTACTATCCCCGGAACAATTGCACCCTTGGATATCTATGGGCAAGGCACATGGAATGTCCCTGTGGTGTGTGAGCAGGAGTTAGACCTGCGTACTATATATATAGACCCCGAGGGGTATCGCAGCGAGTAGTTGGCCATGAGAACCCTAAAGATGTAATATCGACCCATGTGGGCGACCACATTGCTAGCTGTATGAGAGCACCAGCCTTTACAGACCCCTAGTAGATTCTCTTTCTCCAGGTGCTGCAGGTGAAGGCTCTTGTGACAGCAGAGAAAACACCGATTTTTTCAAATGGAGTCATGCTGTCATGAAGGTCCACAGTGAGCCTCTATGGTACAAATTGGACCGATAATGCCCGAATGTGCGGAGGTCTATACCGCTCTTCACACTGCCAGCAATTAATATATATGAAACAAGCCCCACGTGAGGAATGCATGAATGCTTTCCCGTGGCGCCCCTATGCGGAGTAGGGTAGAAAAATGATTAGTGCTCAGTCAAACCCTCAAAACAGAAGAGAAATACCCCCAAAAAAACATTCAAGAAAAGAGACACTTATCTTAATGCTGGGAAGTAGTGAAGAAAGAGAGGGCATGAAGATGAAGGAAGGACCATTATTGGACTGACGTTCTGCTGATTGGTTTCTGTTTGTTTTTCTTTTCCCTAGGTCTCATGGGAAGAAAACAAGTTACTTACCTGTAACTTTAGTTCCCAAGTATTGGTAACATTCAAAGATTACCATGCTTTTGTATCTTCCCCCGTCGTCGGAATGGGAGTCTCGGTAACAAGAATAACATAGCAGTAGGTACAAAAGAGAAAGAAAAAGGCCCAGGCCTCATTCCCTTTTGTAGCATATCACCCTCTTTTTGTAAAAGAGACCAAACTTCGGCATCAGCCAATCAGAAGAGCCTCACCCCATAGAACCCTCCTGAAGGAACCTCAGAGTCTCAGATTTTCGTAGCTGTTGTGTAAGTCACCACATCTACTGTAGGCTGAGCTTTCCACAGGGAGGTGGGTGGGCGCATGGGAATCTATTAAAGTTACCAATACTGGGGAACTAAAGTTACAGGTAAGTAATTTGTTTTCTTGCCCCAGTATTGGAACTTTCATAGATTCCCATGCTTTTGTATCAGAGTAGCAAGCAGTTAGCAATAAGAAACACATTTTGTGTCATAAATACATTGCAATAACCAATATGACATAAAGAAACAAAATGTGCAAAATAACGGAAGGTGGGATAGAAAGGAAAGCTCACCAATTATTGGAAAAGGTTCCTCAGGACAGCCTGACCCACTGCCGCATCCTCTTGCTGTACGGATTCCAAGCAGTAATGCTTAGTAAAGGTGTGGACGCTGCTCCAGGTAGCAGCTCTGCAAATATCTTTAATCTGCACCCCCGCAAAGAGGGCTGTTGAAGAAGCCACTGATCTTGTGGAATGTGCCCGAACCCTGCCAGTCAGTGGTTTACCTGCTGCAGTATGGCAATGTAGAATGGCACTCGTAATCCATCTTGCAAACCCTTGTTTTGAGAGCGGGAGACCCTTGCTCGGACCACCAAAAGCAACAAACAATTGGGAGGATTTCCGAAATCCTTTGGTACGATCTAAATAGAATTTTAAACATCGTTGAACATCCAGAGAATGCAGCAACTTCTCCGCTGGTGTAGCCGGGTGAGGAAAGAACACCTTCAGAATAACCGGCTCGTTCAAGTGGAAGTCCGAGGGTACTTTGGGTATGAACCTTGGGTTAGTTCTCAAGATAACTGTGTTTCTTTTAAATTGCAGGAAAGGCGCTTGGATTGTGAGAGCCTGCAATTCTCCAATACGTCTAGCCGATGTGAGGGCCAGAAGGAGAGCCAATTTCCATGAAAGGAACTTCATGTCTGAACAATGAATTGGTTCAAATGGGCTTTTCATGAGTTGAGTGAGGACTAGATTTAGGTGCCAAGTAGGAGGCGGAGGCCTCACTGGTGGATAGACCTGCAACAAGCATTTTAGAAATTGTTTCACAATTCTGGAAGACCACAACGAAGGACCAGACTCAGACCGTCTGTATCTTGAAATGGCTGCCAAATGAACCTTTATAGAAGAATGGGCCAGCCCCGACTTAGCCAGGTACAAGAGATAAGGTAGAAGCTGATGAGGCTATGAAGTAAAGGGGTCAACTTCCTCTCTCCTGCACCAAATACAAAATCTCTTCCATTATAAGCGGTAAGGCCTGTTTGTAGAAGGAGCTTTTGCCTGGGAGAGGACTTCTTTAGTCTTGTTCGAGATGGGGAGATTCATAAATTCTCGCTGCTCAGGAGCCATGCTGTCAGGTGTAATGACTGTGGATCTGGATGCCAAACCTGTCCTTCGGACACCGTGAGGAGATCTGCAATAGTCCTCAAAGGGAAAGGAGGAGCTAGGGATAGCTGGTGGAGCTCCGTGTACCAGAACTGTCTCGGCCAAGCAGGGGCTATCAAGATCATCCTGCATGGTTCCACTTTGATCTCCCTGATCAGCCTCGGGATCAGTGTGATGGGAGGAAAGGTGTAGATAAATGTCCTTGACCAGGCTATCGAAAGCGCATTCCCCAATGATCCTCTGTGGTGAAGCCTGCTTGCATAACCTGCTCAGTCTGTCAGCGTTCTCGTTTAGAACTCCTGGTAAGTGTTCTGCCTTTAGCGACATTCCGTGAAGGATCGCCCATTCCCAGATCTCTTGAGCTTCCTGCGACAGCGGAAGAGACCTGGTTCCTCCTTCCTTGTTCATGTAATGCATGGCCGTGGTGTTGTCTGTCCTGATGAGCACTTGTGAACCTCCTAGGCGAGGGAGAAAGGCTTGTAGAGCCAGTTTTATTGCTCTTCATTCCAAGAGATTGATGTGGAGCCGTCGATCATGAGGAGACCAATGGCCACTGACATGCAGGTCTTGCATCACTGCTCCCCAACCCTCCAGTGACGCGCCCGTTGTCACCAGGCCCGGACTGGCCATAGCGGGCACCGGGCAATCCCCCGGTGCGTCGCAAGGTTGGGGACGGTTTTGAGCCCCTGGGGGCCGATTTTGCTACATGGCCGTTTTTGCAGCATAGCTGCAAAATGGGCCCTGCAACAAAATCGGCCGAAAACCAACCCTAGCAAACCGCTCGGCGGCACCTCCAACCCCCCCGAGTGGGGAGGGGGGTCCGGCCGAGCACTTTGCCAGGGCCGGTTTTGGTTCCCAGTCTGGCCCTGGTTGTCACTACTTGAGGAGACGGATCGCTTACGAAGGATAGACCTTGGGACAAGTTTCTCTGGTCTGTCCACCATAGGGCCGCTCTACTCATCATCGGAGTGACGGTCACCCTGTCGTCGAATGATCCGCGATTCTGTTTCCATTGGATATCCAGTTGTTCCTGCAGAGGAAGCATTCGCAATCTGCAGTGAGGAATCAGAGGTATGCATGATGAAATTACCCCCCAGCAGAGATTTGTAGTGGCGAACTGAAAGACACCTTCTTTTTTGCAAGTCCCGAGCTATGGTCTCCAGTTTTTCCTGCCTCTCTAGGGTTGGGAAAGCCTTTGAGAGTGTTGAGTCCAGGATGGCTCCAAGGAAACATGCCTTTCTGGGCGGCACCGGAGATGATTTGTCTTTGTTTAAAGTGAGTCCTAGATTTTGAAACAGGTTTGTACAGGCCTGAACAGCGTCCCGCGCTGCTTCCCTGGACGGGGCCTTCAGCAACCAGTCGTCCAGGTAGGGGAAGACTTGAAGATGATTCCTACGCAGGAATGCCGCTACTGGCGCCAGCACCTTCGTGAAGATCCTCTGGGCTGAGCGCAGACCAAAGGGTAAAACCCTGAATTGAAAATGGCTCTTAGCTACTGTGAATCGTAGAAACCTTTGGTGTGCTGGGTGAATCGGTACATGAAAGTACGCATCCTCGAGATCGAGCGTGGCCATGAAATCCCTTGGATTGATCAGCCGCAAGATGTCTTGAAGAGAGACCATCCGGAAAGGCAGGGAGATGAGATAGCTGTTGAGCTCCCTGAGATCTAAAATGGGGCGCCATTTCTCCAGCGTCTTCGTTACCAGGAAGAACCTGGAATAGAATCCCTGTCCTCTTTGGTTGGAGGGAATCGGCTTTATAGCCCCTTTCAGGAACATTTGATTCCAAGGTATGGCCCTTTCGAATGATGTTGAGCACCCAACGGTCCGATGTTATCTTGGACCAATTGTGAAGATATTGGAATACCCTGCCTCCAACTGACGATTTCTTGGAGGAGGGTTCAGTAGGAAGAGCCAGGAGGCCGCTATTGTCGCTTGGACGTATCACGTCCCTGGTGAGCCTGTTTCCCTTTGTTGTAAGGCCTGGAGTGATTGGAGGATTGGCCCTGCCTTTGTTGATAAGGCTGGCGGTATTGTTGGCAACCTGGGCCGTAGGAAGAGTATCTTTGTTGTTGATAAGATCCTCTGTAGTTTGAACCTCTGCCTCTGGACCCTTTAAAAGGAGTTTTGCGGTACCCAAAGATCTGGCGGTCTCAGTGTCCTTTTTGATGTCTTGGAGAGTGTTGTCAATCAACACTCTCCAAGACATCAAACAATGCTTCAACAATGCAATCAACAATGCTTCTCCATCAAAAGGACGATCCAAGAATTTATTTTGGATCTCTGGTCGAAACCAGGTCACCTTCAGCCACTCCTGGCGACGGAGGACCGCAGCTCCAGCCAAGGAACGAAACGCTGTCGTGGCAATGTCCATGGCACAGTCTATGATCTCCATTGAAGTCGCCTCTCCTTCCTGTAAAACCTTTTTTGCCTCTGCTTTGGATTCTGGAGGAAGCTGATCCAGGAACGGTGCGACATCACACCAGAGCTGGCGGTCGTATCTGCCCAATATTGCCAGGGCATTAGCTGCCCGCACCAGAAGACTCGCCATTGAAGAGAATCTCTTCCCAGCATTATCCAATCTCCTTCCTTCCTTGTCCGGAGGAGTTGTTAAAGGAGCAGAGGGGTTGCAGGATTTTCTCTGTGCCGCTTGAGAAATAACCGAGTCCGGTCTTGGGTGACCCGTTAAGGCAGCTGTACCATCCTCAGGCGCCTTGTACTTTTTATCCAGACGCGGTAGCACAGGAACCACCGTAGCTGGGTTTTTCATAGCCTTAAGGCCTTCCTCCCACAGATGTTGTACTATAGGTATGAACCTTGTCGTCTTCCTATAAGGTTTCTTGAAATCGTACAAGAAACATTCGCTGGCCACCGCAGGCATTGCCAACTTGAACCTGCCAGCCGCTCTTTCTATCAACTGATGAAAACCCCCTACATCCGCTGGCTGGGAATCCGGGGAGGGTCCGGAATGATGTATTTATCCCATTCAGTAGCTTGATTAGATCCATTATCCGAATCATGATCCTCATCCAAGGAATAATCATGGCTGTCTGCTGGTCTGGAAGGCTCTTCTGGAATTGAAGCCTGAGGCTGAGGAGACACCTGAGCAGGTAATTCAGGAACAGCTTCTGAGGCAGGAGCCGAGACAGGTGGAGCCGGAACAGACCTTGCAGCCTTAGATTTGCAATCCTGCAGCTTCTTATGCAAGTCCTGCAGGAAAGAAGATGGTAACGAAACCATGTCTTGACTGGAATAATGCTGTGATTGGGCAGCTTCATGACGATACCCATCTTCCTGGTCATACCCCCCTTCAGAGTCCGTCTCCTGACACTTGACCAGAAGTTGAGAGGGACTGTTTGCGTAGCCATATGAGTCCTGATCATCCTCATCTGACTCCTCCTTGTGAGAAGTTGGCCTGATATATAATGTTCACTATTCTAGTGAGCACTTTGTATCAGTCCAAACAACCCTTATTGATGATTGGTTGTAAGTCAACCTTTTAGACCAGCTATCCTAGTAGCATGGACAAGAGCAGTCTTTAGGCTAAACTCTAGAGGGCGTGTTAAGCCAGCTGTTATACCATCACATATACCCCTTGAACACCAAGTGAAAGGACACCACACAAGTTGTTATGAAAATAAAGGGATATTTATTTAGAACACAACAGCCCTGGACTCTTTATGAGGACAGGGCGCTAAGCACAATGCAAAACTCTTAAAGAAATACTGAGTCGCACAATTTACACAAATGCCCGAGGGGCACAAAAAACCATATACTATGGAAGTGGCATGCGAAGTTACTAGCAGGTAAGTAACACTCTCAGAGACTTTAGAAACACTGGACCTACAATGCTGAACCCTTAGATTAGAAGCAGGAGGCCTAGGGACGTCGTGTGCAGAGTGGAAACTCTCACGCACAATGCGGGACAAAGTCTATGGATACTAGTAAATGCAAAAGTTAGTGTTCTCGGGCGAACCCGACTAGGTAGGTCAAAAACGAAAGTGGATCTAGACACTTAGAGAGTGGATCTACGCTGGAGCACCGTGGTACTCGGTTTACCTAGCCCAGGGGCTGCGGCTGCATAGGGTTCAAGTCTCGTCGGGAATCCTCGTTGACGAACCAGGAGCCTGAAGTAAAAGTTGCTGGTAGGCGACCAGTGAAGATGTTCCGGGCTGATCCAAGGACTGGATCAGTTGAAGAAGAGTACCTGTAAGCAGAGGGGACCAAGTTCTGAATCACTAGCTAGTGATTAGGTGGGCACCAGGATGGCACCGGATGAGGTCACTCAGCCAGGCGAAGAGGTGACACTGGATTCTGCTGCTGCACGGACCAGGGCGCTGATGTCAACCAGGATGGAGGTCTGCGAGCTGTCCCACGTCGGATGTCTGCTGCTGGCGATGCTGGATCCGGTGAAGGAGGCAACAAGCCTTGGCTACGGCAAGCCCACGTGGCGACACAAAATGGTGTCTTGAGGGGACCAGGAGGGTCCTAGGAGAGTCTTCTTCAGGAGGAGACTAGGGCCAGTCTAGAGGAGCTAGACCAGCGGTGAAACAAACGTAGGACGTCGTTTGGAGGGTCACTAGCCAACGGGCAAGTGACTGGACAACGTAGCAGCAACCCAGGAGCAAAAGGGCCCCACGCAGATCTGGTGGATGCTGGGGGGCTGGACTTTGGAGCTCGTGCTGCTTGGGGTCGGGGCTTCTCTTACCCCAGAGCACCCACTCGAGGGTCCCTCGGTGGTCGTGCTGGTTCAGTGTTGTGCTGGTTCTGATGGTCGCCGGGTCCGCTGGTCTCGTCGCACCTACGGTTCTCAGCTGTGCTGTAGAGGCAGGTTGAGGTCAGAGAGGGCAGGGAGTCCGGGTCTCGTCGAGCTGGGCAGTCTGGTTCCGGAAGAAGGACGTTTCAGCAAACCGCAAGATACTTAGGTGGTGCCTGCTGCTGCAGGGTGGCTACTCCTTAGTCACAAGGGAGAAATCTTAAGAAGAAGTCTTGAGTTCCTTTCGTAGAAAGTAGTTTCAGGATTCAAAGATGATCTAATTTGGAAGGGTCCCCGCTCCCACCTTTATTCTAAAGAAGGGGGCTGGTACGCGACTAGGTCCTGCCCATGGGTGGGACCAGGAAGGGGGGTGGTTACACCCCTCTCCCCTGTCCGGACTTTCCCCAGCTCAGGGGCTGGTGTGCCCCTGGAACTGGTTCAAGCCGGCCTATGCATAGTGAGCACCGGGGTGCCACTTGCAGTCACCTTCCTCTAAAGCCCTGCCTACCTGGGATACACAAAACCCTGTCTGGGATGGTGCTAGCACCGCCCCTGACAGGAAACCCTTTGTCCAAGCTCTCCTCGCTGGAAGGACTCCCAGGAGCAGGAGGTCAGACTTGTGTCTGTGGTGGCAGCATCCATTTTGTGATGCTGAGGCTTGAGTTAACTTTAACCGGGGTTCACAGTTACATACATGTCGTGTCCCTCTACAAGGGTGGAATGCTAACCCCATCGCCAGAATTGGCGAGGGGTTAGTATTCCAATTCATATGACACCTTACTCGACATGTTTTGATAAAGCGATACCAGAGTTGGCAAATAACCGCGAGGATTATAATGCACTTAAGAGTATATGGTATGCGTTATCATGGAACAGCTATTAGGACTTGGTTCCGCAAGCTGCAAACGGGCTTAGCTCATGCCAGAGCACCATCTCACATGATTCCAAGCACTCTGCCTTCAGGATTGTTAAGGCCTGCCATAGGAGTGACTTATAGGAATCTATGTGTCCATTTTAGGGTTAGATATAGGTATACTATATCTAAAGCAAAGGGTGATTACACCACCTTGCCCCAGCTGTCGTGCAGCCAGTTGTGTCAGATTTAGATGGCCAGCCAGGGGTGGCATAATACATGCTGCAGCCCCTGGTAGGCCCTGGGTACACCTATGCCCTGAGTTACAGGGTCTGATAAGGTGGCCCAGTACCAATTGGTATATGCACCTAAGGTACACGTGTCAATTTAGTGAGAGAACAGCTAGGCTGTGGGTCTGATTAGCAGGCCCACAGCCAGGGAAGTCGTAAACCAGTGAAGCAAAAAGCAAAAATCTGGGGTGATCATAGGATTGCAGACCCTACTCTCCTACACTCCTCGTCAAATAGCAGAGCTGGAGGCAAGGGGGTTACCCTCCTAGGAGATGTCATCTACGGTGTAATTCTTGTCAAAGAAATCGTGATTCTTTTTTCCGATACCAAGATCATCGATGGTCCCGTCGACGATGGTATAGTGAATGCAGTCGTCGTCGACTCCGTCGACGGAATATGCTTTGTGGACGCTTGAACACTCGACAAAGAGATGGGCGTCGTCGATGTCGTCAACGACAAGATTGTCGACATTCCAGCCGTCGTCGTTGTTAATGTTGTCGTCAAGGCCCTCGTCGACGACACTGTCGTCATTGACGCCATCGTCGTCGACGTCGTCACCCTTGTCGTTGACCTAGTCATCGTCGATGTCGTCGTCGACACTCTCGTCGACGATGCCGTCGTCGGTGAGCCTCTTGTCGACGCTGTTGTAGCCGTCGTCGACGCTTCCATCCGCGTCAACGATCCCTTCGTCGTCGAGTGTCCCGTCGACGAGCCCGTTGACTGAACCAGTTTCAGTTTTGGCTTCAATTTCTTCGTCGGCGGAGCCTCCACCGACGACGCCTTCACCGTCGATGACTTGGAACTTCTATCAGAAGATTGGGAAGAGGGTTTCTTGAAGGCTGGATCAGTCTTCAAACCCTTAGAAGGCGTAGATGGTCCTACCCTCTCCTTTTCACTCTGGTGAGGAGATTCGCCTGGACCTTGGCTCTTGGACTCTCTGGGGGTCTTTTTTGAGGCCTTAGAAGGATGTTCCACAGAAGGAGAAGGGGAACCCCTACCCCTTTTGACTGACCTTCTAGATGACACAGCTGAAGATGAGTCCTCACTGTCACTGGAAACTCCGTGTTTCCTTTCCTTCTGTTTCTGAAGCCAGGTAAGAAGTCTACCAGCACGATCCCTGAGGGTCTTTGTAGAAAAAGTGCGGCAGATCTTGCAGTCCTCTGCCTTATGATACGGATAGAGGCAATAAATACAATCCTTATGTTTATCCTCCACAAACAACCTTTTCTTGCCACAGGTTGAACATGGTTTGAAAAGGGCCTTCTTCTTCTCCTTGTCAGCCATCCTTGTACAATCCTGAAGAAACATCCTGTAGAAAAACCTTTGAAAAGAGATGAAATGAGCAGGGCTCAAAGGAGACTCCCTAAGCACAACGTGCGGTAGAAAATCTGAGCCTCTAAGGTTCCTTCAGGAGGGTTCTATGGGGTGAGGCTCTTCTGATTGGCTGATGCCTAAGTTTAGTCTCTTTTACAAAAAGAAGGTGGTATGCTACAAAAGGGAATGAGGCCTAGGCCTTTTTCTTTCTCTTTTGTACCTACTGCTATGTTATTTTTGTTACCAAGACTCCCATTCCGACGACGGGAAAAGATATAAAAGCATGGGAATCTATGAAAGTTCCAATACTGGGGCAAAGGTAGTTATAATATGTTTAAAATGGCTGTGGTATAAAATAAAGCAAACAAAGAAAGCATAATACTCGCCTCCGGTCCTGACATAGAATCTTTACAATTTAGACATTGGAGCTAAGCATGGACTTCCTGAAAGCCTACAACCCATTTCGATCCATAGGTAAACAAGAACAGCCATTTTACTTAAAAATCTCTTTCTCCTACCTAAGGGTAGGAACAAAATAACTGCTGTTTTCTTTTTTTCTTCTTTTTTTTACTTTTTATTCAACCATGATGGTACTCCCTTCCATCAGCTTCATTTGTTGACAATCACTTTTAAACATGAAAATGTCAGCCACCCACCTAGCAAATTTCTCTATGCTCGCATTTAAACAAGAACACTGTGACATTTCCTGTTTATGCATCTTCAATTTTCATTCTGTGATACCCACAAAATTGTTGGCATCATAATCGGCTTACTACCTAGGCTTATATATTTGACTGTTTTCAATTGTGACGCTACCATAACATTTTCGATACTCACTGTATTAGCTGACAGATGAAAGGCCTTCCGTGCCAAGTGAATAGCTCCGAATTCCAGGAAACTGATGTGAAACGTGGACTCTGTCCGAGACCACGCTCCCTGGATCTGTAGATGGTCCGAATGCGCTCCCCAGCCCAGGAGAGACGCATCCGTAACGATAGTGCGAGTCGGGAAGTCCCTGTGGAAAGGAACTCCTCTGAGGATATTCTCTGCTGTGCACCACCATCTCAGGGACAGTTGGGCGTGAAGAAATAACTGAATCCGGTCGTCCCAACACCCTTTCTTCTGGTTCCACTGGTCCTCCAACCCGTCCTGTAGCGGCCACATGTGTAGGCGCGCATGCGGAGTGAGGAAGATACAAGAGGCCATCGATCCCCGTGGAGAAGACATCGTCCTCACTGTTGTAGATGGAGCAGCTAAGAGAGCCTGAGCCTTCCAAAGGAAGGATAAGCGACTCTCCTCCGAGGGAGAGACGCTAGCCGACATCGTATTGATGGAGGCTCCCGAGTACTGCAGGCACTGCACCGGGATCGGGACAGATCTATGTGCAACCCCAGACGGTCCAGCAGGACAGTCGTCCTGTTGAAGTGCAATCGTGCTTCTTGAAAGTTGGAGGCTTAGATCAACTAATCGTCCAGGTATGGGTAGACAAACACCTTGTTCTGTCTCAGGTGCGCTGCTATCACAGCCATGCATGTCGAAAAAGTCCTGGGTGCAGACTTCAATCCACACGGTAGTTCGGTGTACTGATAGTGATTGGTGCCGACGAGGAAGCGCAAGAATTTCCGATGTTTCCAAGGAATGGGCACCTGGAGGTACGCATCCTGCAGGCCTATAGCGCACAGCCATCCTCCTCTTTGCAGCTTAGGATAAATCCGGCACAAAGACCGCAACCCTCCGTTTGCTTAATGCAAAACCAGAATGGGCCTGAACTCGATCTGGGTCTTCTCTCGCACCCGAAAGCACTGTGACTACAGACCTTCTCTTAGAGACCATAGGACGTATTATCTCCCTGCTTCCCAACAGGGTAACGGCCTCCGCTCGGAACTGCGAGTGAACCGGTGGAATTGCTGGAGGAGGGCTGACAAACGAAGACTGTCTAGACCCGGCCGGCCTTTGTTCGCTGAGGAGCATCAAGCTCTCCCGCGTATGTGCACAATATACTTGTGAATTATTAAATGGCGGCCCGGGACCACAGACAAATTCTGGGAGGAAAAGACGCCGCTAGAAAGAGCGGAAGGCCTTAAGCCGTTCTCCACGCCCCAAACCTACAGCCTTCAAAAATCTCCGATTCAGACTTCATACGGGCCACTCACTACCCTCATGGCAGCCCAAGGGTTTCCCAAAGAACGTGTAGTGTAGAAGCACACCGCTGAGCCGCAGGCTGCAGAGACATCAGACGAATACAAGTATGACAACATAGGACAAATCCACCATACTTGGGGGTCGGCGGGAGAGAAAAAACTCCGCTCCGACACCGATGTTTAGATCTGAAACTATCAGGCCCTTTAGACTATCTCTTGTAAGGTCTCCCTCCTATCTCTCGGCAGGGGAACCACAAATCGGTGGAGAAACACCCCCACACAGGCCCAGCAAAAGCGGGCCACAGCATGCTGTCTGCATGCCGCCACCCCTGTGACCAAGTCAGGAGTACGGTCAAAGCCAGAACCTCCTGGCAGGTGGTAGTGGACGAAAGTTAAGTACCGCCAACCAGTTAAGAGGAGGAGAGAGCCTCCCCGTACTCATGGAAGATGCCTCCCTGGCATCAAGGCACGGGGGGTTCGCAGACTGAGGGGCCAAAGGCCCCTGGGGTGGTATGGTGGCAGAGCAGGAGGCGACCCAGACGCTGAGTAGGTATGCGAATACTACAAACTAAGCAAAAGGACCAACGTCGCCCGCTTACACGTGGTAAGTAGCCACAGACTCCCCATCAGAAGGGTTCCTCGACGCTGATCAACTGCATGGCGTCGTGAGTGGACGTTGCCAGGAACACAAAGTTCCCTCCTACGAAGAGAGGCTCACCACGGAGCGAGGCCTAGAACAAGACCCAGGCGTCAAGCATTCCGCGGCTGTAACCCATGACGTCGACCTCACTACGACGTCACCATCACTAAGACAGTGACTGTCTCTACGACATTGCTGTACATCGACATCAAGCAGCACTGCACCGAGACGCCGAGCCATCCATAACGGTGACGTCTGGCCTAACGGAAGATAGCGGAGCCTAAGCGACCAACGCCCCATCACTGCTCCTCTACGTTGAGCCTCACTGCTCCATGACGTCGAGCCTCACTGCTCCATGACGTCGAGCATCACTGCTCCATGACGTCGAGCATCACTGCTCCATGACGTCGAGCATCACTGTTCCATGATGTCGAGGCACTCCATGACGTCGAGGCACTCCATGACGTCGAGGCACTCCATGACGTCAGGCACTCCATGACGTCAGGCACTCCATGACGTCAAAGGCACACCATGACGTCAAAGGCACTCCATGACGTCGAGGCACTCCATGACGTCAAAGGCACTCCATGACGTCAAAGGCACTCCATGACGTCAAAGGCACTCCATGACGTCAGGCACTCCATGACGTCAAAGGCACTCCATGACGTCCTCGACGCTGACCGGAACCGCGTCATAGCTCAGACGTACCCCTACTGGGGAGAACCCCAGAGGTCACAGCATGGGGACTGGTAGAGGACCTACCCTCTCCTTACCCAGAGGCTGAAGATGCCTTCAAACTCCCCTGCTCCAAACGTGGGAGCCGAAGCCTCCTAGAAAAGAAGTTACAGAGAAGACAGGTGTCAAAAGACACAGGCAAACACAGAATATAAACCCTGTGAGCTTCAGCGTTGGTCTTTAATTCAGCTGCAGACAAAGCACTTGTCAGACAGAAACAGTACAAAGACAAGAAGACTGCAGAAATTCTGCCAAAAAAACACAGCAGAATGTAGATAAAGGCCAAAGACGTCGAGTGAAGCTGCAAAAATCTAAAATTATCACAAAAATTTAATAAAAAAAGCTCAAAAAAGAAGAGCTAATGCTCCAGGGTCCTGCTAGCAGGAGCCGGAAAAAAGAACTGAAAGTAAGATGGACCTGCTGTGCATTCTGGGATACTGAGAGAGTTCTGGAAGGTTCTCTTAAAGGCACAGTATCCTGTTTTGAGCCACATAATGGCAGCCTATGGGGCTTGGCTGTCCATTCCTTCCTCTCTATCATTCCAGAGGGTTTTTCTGGAAAAGGAAAGTTTTTCTCTGTGGAGAAATCTGGACAGGCTGTGCTGTTGTGGATTGTTGGTGGAATTTCTAGTATAAGTCCTGTTCAGTTTAGCCTGTGATATAGGCTGCATTATCTGTCTTTAAATTCTCTCTTAGGTGTCTGTGCTGTTCTGCATTTTTTGACAACTTAAGAGATTATTTTTGATTGCTCCGGGGTCCTCGCACATGGCAGGACTATTCACTAGATTATGACTATACACAGAGATCCCCCTACTACAGAACTGCTGTTACAGACCCCATCTGGATGACCTAGTGTTCTTTGTCAATCTGTTGGGCAAAATAACCGATATAGAGTCTACTCATATTATCTGGGGAGGAGATTTCAATACGACAATTGACCCAAAGATAGATAGGTCACATCCACAACCCCATCATTACAACTGAGCTCAGCAACAGGTGCAAGATATTGTAGCAGAGAATTGCCTGGTGGATACCTGGCGCTACTTACACCCTGGGCGGCAAGAGGGTACACACTACACGGCTGCAAACTTGACATGATCGAGGATTGATATTTGGGTGGTCTCGAGAGGTCTACGTTCCTGGCTGACGTGGGTTGATCACCTTGCACGCACCTACTCGGATCATGCTCCTGTGGTCTTGAGTCTCGCCATGCCGACTGGGTGTGTTCCACATACTGCCAGGCGCCTAAACCCCAACATGCTGTTAGATTCAGTGTTCTGTATGGAAACTGACCAGGAAATTCAAGAATTTTTTTAACGCAAAGTGGGTTCAGTTGACGGCATTACGACAGTGTGGTAGGCCTTTAAGGTCACCATCAGGGGATTTGCCTTGCTAAGGGGAGAGGTGTGCTAAGAGACCTGCGCTCCACACTTACTAGACTAGAGACCGAAATGAAACAAATAGAGCAGGACATCAGCCGCACGCCAACCGCACATGAACAAACAACACTTAAAGACAAAATAACCACTGTTGACTCCTATGAGTTTAGACCTGCATTGATGTGGGACTAGCTTTTTCACCAGGCCGATTCTGTTTTTATTGTTAAGACTTTAAAATGCTCTAAAGCCGTATTAATTTGTGTTAAGATTTTAAAATGCTTTAAATTGTTATTAAATCGTGTGTGGGTAGCGTGGAGGCTGAGCACTATTGCCCTACTCCGCACTGTATCATTTTATGTATTCTCACTCACCGCATTAAGTCTGGTGTGGTCGGTGATTGTTGCTCGTCCTCCCTAATATTGGCACGCTGAATTAGGGCTGGCTGGGGCCATCCGTGCGAGCGGTCCCGCCATTTTGGATCTCAGCGCTCTAGTCTATTATCCCAGGAGCACATAAAACCGGAAGTTGGCGCGGGCGCGCTGCTACACTGTTGGCTCCTATGAGTTTGGACCTGCATTGATGTGGGACTAGCTTTTTCTCCAGGCCGATTCTGTTTTTATTGTTAAGAGTTTAAAATGCTCGAAAGCCTTATTAATTTGTGTTAAGATTTTAAAATGCTTTAAATTTTTATTAAATCGTGTGTGGGTAGCGTGGAGGGTGAGCACTGTTGCCCTACTCCTCACTGTGTCATTTTATGTATTCTCACTCACCGCATTAAGTCTGGTGTGGTCGGTGATTGTTGCTTGTCCTCCCTAATATTGGCACGCTGAATTAGGGCTGGCTGGGGCCGTCCGTGCGAGCGGTCCCGCCATTATGGATCTCAGCGCTCTAGTCTATTATAACGGAAGCACATAAAACTGGAAGCTGGCGCGAACGCGCACAGCTGGCTTGCCTTTGGCGCGCCTTCGGCACGCCACCGGCGCGCCCGTCCGCACCAAGGATGCACTCAGCGCCAGCCATTATGCTGGTTTTTGCAGGCATCAGATGCCAACTAAAGGACACTGCCCGGGGCGCTATACCAGTGAGGAACTCCATTCTATTAGTGAGTCAGGCTGGGGTAAGGGAGCTCTTGTTTTTGCTCAGTCTGCCTTTCCGCTGTCTGATTTTCTTGACACCGGACTATTGGCGTGTGGATTATTGAATGTCAGGTCTCTACCTAAGCACCTTACGGAAATTCAGCTGCTGTTGGAACATCATGATCTTGAGATCTTGTTCATGACTGAGACCTGGACCTCTCCCGATTGCGAGATTGATCCAGGGTGGGCATGCCCGCCTGGCTATAACATTCGCCACAAACCCCGCCCGCATAGGAGAGGTGGAGGAGTGGGGGTGATTTTTAAAGAGAGTTTGAATCTGGTCATTTTTTTTTTCAGAACAAAATTTTATTATGTTGTTGAAGAGATGTCAAACAAGCACAGCGCCCCGGGGACCGGAGAAGCTGTGAGCATTAATAGAATAATCACATTTAGGCAATTCAAACAACAGTGTTTTCTTGTTTTTAAAATAAAAAAAATAATAATAAAGTAACATTCCTATATCCCCCCTCCCTTCACCCTCCGGCCCTCCCCACCCGGAACCGCCCCGCCCCCTGCACAGCGTCTAGTTAGTCTGGAAAGAAGAATCATGTCAAGAAACCTTCAGTGTGTACTCCTCATCACCCGGGATCAGTGACCAATTGTCTTTCTTCAGCTTCATCGCGAGCTGGCGGTTCCAGCCATAGTCCTATATAATCTGCCCACCTCTTCCAAATCTTATAATGTTTCCGGGGGCAGCCCCTGGCCTCAAAGATCGGGCGTTTCAGTCCCATATAAAAATCCAGTCCTCTTTTCCAAACTCCCACCAGGGGGGCCCTGGGGTCCTTCCAGGCTCGGGCCACATCTCTCTTAGCCACTCTGAGGCCCAAGAGCAGCAAATGGCGTTTGTAAATATTTCCCCCCACTTGTTCCAAAACATGGAGTAGCCCCAATTGTGGCGAGCGGGGGAGCTCCCAGCCCAACACCTCAGACAAGCAGTCCCACACTCCCGACCAAAACCTCCTCAGTCCGTCACACGACAATACTGTATGTATAAATGTTCCCACCTCTCGACCACATCGCAAACAATCAGGGGACGCAATCATGCCCGCCTTCCACAGCCGTTCCCTAGTATAGTAGGCTCTATGCAGATATTTGAACTGAATGAATCGTAGGCGTACCGTGATTGCCCCTCCTCTTGGAGCCTCAAGTGCTTCTCTCCAGTCTTCCTCCTCTAACGCCACAACATCACTCTCCCATTTAGTCCGCAGGTTGTCTAGGGAGGAGGAGCAGTGTGTGACTAGTGTTTGATAAATATTACATATTTTCTTACTTTCCAATTCCCCCATAAACACCTTAGCTTCCAGTGGGCTGAATTCCGGCAATGAGTCCAGGTCGTTCAGGGTGGGTGTGATAGCATGACGGAATTGTAAATACCTAAAAAATTGGGTCAGGGGCATGTCAAATTCCTCCCGCAACTCCTGGAACGACTTGAGGGTCGTACCTCTGGTAACTTGGCCTAAGGTGATATACCGATTGTGTCCCAACCTCTGAATCCCTGCAGGGACGCTAACTCCGGCAACAGTCCGTTTTGCCACAATGGGGTTTCCCTTGTTAGTCTGTTCCACCACCACATGCGGCGAAGTGCTCCACGCCATATATGAAATGCTATCTGAGTAACCACTGGGAGCCTCTTCCTCTTAGTTGTCGAGTAAAGTATGGTGTGCAGCGTGTCAGGGTCCATTAGATGTCTCTCAAGGGCATAGGTCGGGTCACCCCGGTCTCCATACCACCACTCGTTCAGTATCAATAAGTGAGAGGCTTGATAATAGGACAGAATGTCCGACGTTGCTTGACCGCCACAATACGTAGAGAGGAAACATGCAGGGAGTGCAACTCTCGCCACTCCCCCCGCCCAGAAAAACTGACTAAGTGCCGAGTTCACTTGCCTGAACCACTGCATTGAAATAGGGTATGGGTGGTTTTGCAGTTGGTATAATAAACGTGGGAGGGCCACCATCTTAAATATGGTCGATCGGCCATACACGGGCATGCGGGACCATGTAGCCATGTCTGATCGGACACGATCCCACACGGGTACTACGTTGCGTGTCCAGGAGACCCAACGCAGGTCCGTTAGGAACACGCCCAGGTATTTAAGGCTTCCTGTCGCCTCTTGCAACGCGGCCGCCCAGGACCCCAGGCCACCGCGCTCACCCAGCACCCACAGCACAGACTTACGTAAGTTTAAGCGGAGGCCCGAAACCTCCCCGACTATTCGCATAATGTCAAGGACCCGCGGACCGGATATATTCAGGTCCGTAAGGAAAAATAGGACGTCATCCGCATAGAGTGCGATTCTATCGGAAGGCCCCTCCTGCCATTCGATACCTCGCATCTGTGCATCCACTCGCACCCCGCCGCCAGCGGTTCCATAGCCAGGGCAAATAAATATGGCAACAGGGGGCATCCCTGCCTGGTGCCTCGACCTATGGGGAAGGAGTCAGACACTGCCCCAGCCACTCTCACCGACGCCGTCAGATCTGTGTATAGTAGCTGCAAATATGATAGGAAGTGGGGCCCGAGATTTAGGCAGGACAGGAGTGCGCGGAGGTAGACCCAGCTCACTGAGTTAAAAGCCCTATCTATGTCGGCCAGTAGAAGCGCCGCAGGGATCCCCGCCGCTCGGGCTGCTTCGACCGCCACCTGTGCGCGTCTAATATTGTGTCTTGTTGCTCTGTGGGGCATAAACCCGGCTTGGTCTGGGTGGACAAGGTCAGTAATGTATGGGAGGAGACGGTTGGCCAGTGCTTTCGCCAATATTTTTGCTTCGGTGTTCAATAACGATATTGGTCTATAGGACTCATATTGTTCAGGGGACCTCCCCGGCTTACAGAAGACCACTATTTCAGCGTGTCGCCAGTCCTTCGGGAGTCGGCCACACTCTTTGGCTGCCTCTAGTGCCCTTTTGTAGTATGTGCCTAGTTGGAGGTGAAATTTCTTTAAAAATTCACAAGGGAACCCGTTGGGTCCGGGGGCTTTGCCAACATTTAGTTCTCCGAGTATGTGTCCAGCTCCTCCGCTGACAAAGGGAGTTCCAAGCGGGCATGCCCTTCATCCGAGATCGCTCGTGGCGGGAGGTCAGCAAGGAATTTGTCGACATCTTCTGCTGGGAGGGATTCTCAGGGGGCATATTGGGCAGCATAGTACTATGCAATACTGGCCGCTAGAGCTGCTGGGGCCGTCATGATCGTTCCCTCACCATCACGAATACACGGTAGGGACTGCGCATGAAAAGTGCTCTGGCAAAGTCTATATAGCATCGAGCTAGATTTATTACCCCATTGGTAGATCCTACTCTGAGTCGCTAGCCACAGCTGTTTAGCCTCATCCACTAGCAAGGAGGCATACGATTGCTGCATCAGTAGCAACTGACCCACGTCTTCAGCACCCCCTCCAGTGTTGCATCTTTCTTCCTGGTCTCTGACCCGATCCGCAGCCTTTACTATGTCTTCCCTACGTGTCTTACGAGCAGCCGCACACCAAGCAATGTCTACCCCGCGAAGCGTGGGCTTCAGGGCCTTCCACAGGGTCATGTCATCTGTGTCAGACCTGTCACTGTCGCTCCAGTAGTGAGCAATGGCCTCCCTCATGTGTGTCTGATAGGTGTCTTGTTGCAATTGTCATGTGGAAAGGCGCCATCTGAATGGCTGTCGTCGTTTATCGAGAAGTAAATCAATCGCAATTGGGGAGTGATCCGACAGGCCGCGGGGCAGGATGGAAGTGGAGTCTACCCTCCCAACCCAGGAGTGGGGGACAAACAAGTAATCAATCCTGGAGAAGGACTTGTGCACTGCCGAGACATATGTGAATTCACGACTTTGGGTGTGTTGGTGTCGCCATGCGTCAGCCCATCCCATCCCTCTCACCATGCCATTCAATTTAGTAGGTGTGTCCGCTGGCACATCTCCCCCCAGTCTGTGGCGATTCATTTGTGCATTCATCACATCGTTCCAGTCACCACCCACTACTGCCAGAGCTTGTGGTATCTCGGCCCATACACGAAATAGCTTTTCAATAGGAGCACCTTGTAGTGGAGGTGGGGCATATACACTACCGAAGACTATCGCCTCAGGGCCTATCCTGCCCTGGATAAACACGTACCTGCCCTGTGCATCGACCCATTGAGCCTCATGAACATAGGACAATCTGCGGTGTACTAGGACAGCAACTCCTCGTGATCCCCTCACAAAACCAGCATGAAATACCTGCTGATATCCGTAACGCTGTAAACTAAGAGTCTTGGTACCCATGAGGTGAGTCTCCTGCAACAGTAACACATCAGCTTTCTCTTTCTTACCCTGTTGCAGGACTGCGCCTTGCTTTATCCTATCTAGCATTCCCCGTACATTCCAGCTCACAACACGCATCATTGCCCTCTGAGGGCCTGTCTCGGGAGTATCAACCTCCATCAATAGGCAGAAAGAGGAATGGCCCAGGTGTCAGAGACCACACACACATATCATGTTTCAAAAGGACTTTAAAGAACACTGTGCAGATGAAAGCATCCCCCTCCCCCCTTCCCCTCCCCAACTCACACCCAACTAACCCCCTACTGCCTCCCCGCCCCTAGCTACCCCCACAACCCTCCCACCACCCCCTACCCCATACCTCAGCAACATTGAAGTATCTGTCGCGGTATAGATCATCTCCGGCCTCCAACGGGAGGTCAGAGACCCACTATCCCAATGGATCCCCATGAACTACCCACTTAGTCCCAACTTACCCCCGACTAACAAACTCCTCTAAACTGAGGGGTTATGACCGCCCTCCCTTTGTCGTCCCCCAACCCGTGTCCCATAGTCACAAAATTACTTGTTCATCAGGAGTCTCAGGTGATAGATTACAAGAGTCATCTTCGCCCAAGAGACGTCTAGCTACTTCCCCGGGCCCTTGTCTGAAGGCCGCCCCACACCTTTGGAGCTCATGATTCCGGATTCTGAGAGTCTGTAGCCTCAGTGGCCTTCGCCGCCCCACCGTCAGGAGGAGGGTTCTTCTTAGACCGTGATCTCCAATTGCTCCTGCTCCGCGATCGCCGGGGGGTTCGCGGGGGCCCCGCTATGGAGGATGAGTCTGAGTCTCGACCCGGAGGAGTATTTACTCTGATCCGGACTGTCTCGTCTGTCCAGGCGAAGACTTCTTCCGGAGTATTAAAGAATTGGGTCCGGGACTGAAAGACCACACGCAGACGGGCCGGGTAGAGCAAAGCATATTGGATATTAAGGCCCATCAGCCGCGCCTTGGCCGCGGTAAAGGACTGGCGTTGTTGCTGTACCAGCCTAGTGTAGTCCGGGAATATCAGGATTTTGTGATTGTCACGGTCGTGGTAAATGAGTAGCTTGGCTATCACCGGCCGAGGGCGAGCTCCCACTGGCGGCTTTTAGACCAGTTCTCGGTGCGCGCGCTCAATGATAAAACAGCGCGAAAGGGACTCCGGAGGGAGCCACCCCTCCAACCATTGGTCAGAAAGGCTTCCATGTCGCCCTTCTCACAGCCCTCCGGAAATCCCACAAACCGTAGGTTATTTCTCCGAGCACGCCCTTCTGCATCCTCGGCTCGCATGGCAAGACCCTTCTGAATCCCTTCCATGTTGGCCACTTTCTTTTTCAGGGTCGCCACATCATCCTCTACCCCCGTGATTCTGGTCTCAGTCTCAGTAATGCGGTCCACAGCGTTTCGCAGATCCTGGCGCAGCAAAGTAACATCAGCTCCAACTGCTCCTATTTTTGCATCTAGCATGTCTCTGGATTGTGTAATCGCCGCCATGAGGGCCGCATTGTCCGGGCTGGGACACTGGGGGGCCCCCGAGGCTCCGGCACCCCCAGTCGGCCCAGTAAACTTTTCTAATGTGCCTTGTTTCGAGGTACCTCCACTGTTGCAACCCCTCGTCATGGTAACCTACGAATATGTGCACAGAGTCCAGGGTGCTGTGGGGGTATAGATCAGCCACACTAATCTCTTAAGTATCGGACTCTTGTCCGGGCTTTCCCCACTGTCTCAGGCGTCGAGGAGGTTATTGTCCACTCCTAGGCCAACCTGCGTGTTCGCCCGTGGTATCACGTTTCTTTACACCAGTGTCACACCAATGTCGCGGCGCCCCCATCCATCTTTACTAGAAGCAAGCACTCCACGTCCAATGCAGGGGGAGTATGGGTCCCACCGTTGTTCGGGTGCCACTCCAGGAATTGAAGAAAAACAAGGGGAACCCAGTGAATGGCTCTGGACCATGGGTTTTAAGTATTTATCAAAGTGACAAGTGGTCCTTAGCATATAAGAATAAGAGAAAACAAAGATGTTATATAGACCACAATGGGCTACTATATAGTTCACAATCCCTTGTCCAGCCGGGCAGGGAATTTTTATTTATTTGATAGGTTGTTTGATCTAAAGATACAACACATAACCCAAAACAATAGGGTTACAGTAGGGCACAGTCCTGTGCCGTACGTGGGGAGGAAGTGAAAGGAACAGTAGGTGAAAGAAATATCAGGCAAACAGGTCACTGATATGGATTTAAATTGGCAGTGTATCCTGGAGTTACTCATACATACAATAATACAGTAGGGTCACATGTATGAATTACTCAAAAAGGAGTCGACGTTTCGATCCCAAGCTCGGTTATAAAGGGATCATCTTCAGGACTTGAAAATAATTTTGCCTGGATAAAGCTTTTTAAACGCCTGTTTAGAAAAAAGCAAGGGAGAAAACAAAGACATACATGTAGTCAATTTAGATATAAGGCAGGTAATGGTCAGCACTCGCTTTACAATTACAGTATTCGGAATCGCAGTGGGAGGTGTAGCCATAAGGCGTGGGCATTCTGTGCAGTCCTTTTGAAAGTCATGCTGCTGTAGAGATAAACATTATGTGAACAATTAATGTTTTAACAGCTTTTTGGTGGTAGCAATCTTTAGGATAGGACTAGCACGTGTAAGTGATCCAAGTTCTAATATTCTGCGCAGAGTTGGTGAGGCGTGATGCCGTGGTCAGGATATGATACGGAGTGAATGTGAAGGTTTAGTGAGGGGGCATAGTGAGGTCGTTGCCGTACTATAGGTGCATCAATCAGCACTGGTAATAGATTCGTGAGCAGTGGCTGGGAGAACCTACCAAGTTTGCGTCCGTGATAGAGGTCTCTTCAATTGGAGTGGCCTCAATGTTGGAACTGCAGAGCAATGCCCTGTTGGGAATAAGGGATTATTTTAGTAATCATTTTTGGACAGCATTAGGATTAGAGAAGGGGTCAGGCCGCGGTATATCATTTTACCATCTCTGAGGTATCCCTCTGATATGGGGCAATATTTAAGATGATGCTTGCGAGCTCTGTGCAGGTACCGGGGTTTGGTATTCAGTCATGGCGTCACTGTTAATACAGAAATGATACAGAAATGACTGAGTCACTCATTGTTAAAGGGAGACTTTTGGTATAATACGTCAAGTGAGAGTTTCGCATTACCCTTTGATTTGCATTAAAATTGGTAAATGGTACACCAGAGTCGATGCTTGCGTGCACTGTGCCGGTGCCACGATTTACTGCACGCGTTAATTGCGTCGCTGTTGGTAAAAAGTAGACTTTATCAGTCATGGACAACCAGGGTTTTTTTTAAAATTATGTGAGGTCACAATTCAGCATTACCGTATGGTTAAAAAATGGTAACTTGGTAAGTTTGCGTTCTCGACAGAAGCACTAATTAAGAGGGATGACTGGTATCTTATAGTTGTGGGCTCTTGGGCTCCAAGATGCCAGATGGGATCGCTGTGGGAGTAATGTAAAGAACAGGATTAAAATTGGGTATCGCCACCACACCGCCGGGGACCTCCCCCGAGAGCCAGGGGCCTCGATGCGTAGGCAATCGCTGGATCTGCATGAGGTTGCCCGCCTCCACCTCCGAACACCTCTGTGCCTCCACCTGCTTTTCGCCACTCCGGGGCTAGTCTTTGGCGCCCAGACCCCCCATCTTGGAGGGTCTCCCCCGCGGTCCGTGTATAAAGCGCCCTTACATCAGGGCCGTCTGTCGGGCTCGGTAGAAGTCATCCGCCTCCCCCGTAGCGAGCGCTGTCACTGCCGCCTAGGATCCGTCGGAGGGTGGGGGGGGAACAGGAGAGACTTCCCACATCGCCCGTGATCCAGCAGTTTCCCCGCGGTCCGACACTACCGCCGAGCAAGGCCCGCCTAGTCTCTCCCGCACTCCTCACGATCTCAGGCGGCGCAGCCTCCGATAACTCGTTGTGGCAGCGTCGTCGTTAATTGCAGCGATCTCTCCACTCCGCACCGTAAACGCACTCTGGGCCTCCACTCACCAGAAGTGCGAGCCCGCCCACTGCTCCGCTCCGGCTCCGACCTCGCTGCACTTCCGCCCGGGTGTTCTCCGACTCGAGGTCCCGGCTTCCGTGCGCCAGGAAGGCCTCATCGCCTTGGGGTCCGGGTCACCGTCGAGCAGGCGTTAAAGTTGCCCAGATCGCCGTCCGGGCACCCCTTCACCTCCGACAGCCAAATACTCCAGTTAGGACGTCTCAGGGTCGTGGAGACATAGGATATTTAGCGGATATATCGTCGGCAGGACAGAGCTCACTTAGGCTGCGTCCGCCATGTTCGCCGCCTTGGCCACGCCCCGAATCTGGTCATTTTTGATGTGGATGTGGTCGCAGGGTTTGAATTACTTGGCTTCACTATCAAAAATAAGAACAGCCAAGCTCTAACTGGGATTATTTGTTATCGTCCTCCTGGGGTGTTCAGTGTACTGCAGCAACAACTTCTGTTGGAGATGCTGACAGATATGGTGGCCAGTCACCGCCGATTAGTGATTTTAGGGGACTTTAACCTCTGGTTTATTGGGTCACTTGACTCCGCCTACTTGAATGTCCTTCAGTCCTGTGAGGGCCTGGGTCTTTTTCAGCAAGTGCCCAAGGCCACTCATACAGGTGGGCACATCCTTGATTTAATTTTCTCAAAGGCTAATCATCTTCTGATTGGGGAAATTCTGCCAATGGAATGGACTGACCATTCGCTGATTAAGTTTTTTGTTAACGATGCTTCCTACAATGGTCGGGGCACAAACGTTGCCCTTGACTATGTAAGCAGAGATTGGAAGTCCCTCCTGCGATTGAAGGGCGTTGCCCCAATGTTCAGAGTAGGTGACTGTTTTTCCCCATCTAAGCCGGCTGCCGAGAACTATGCCTACTTTTGTAGTGAGATCAAATCTATCTTGGATGTAGTAGTCCCCCCCAAAAAATCATCGTGTTAGGGGTAGACCTTCGGCTGCGTGGTCTAATGAAAATCTAAAAATTATTAAATTGGACTGTAAGCAGGCTGAAAGGAGATGGAGACGTAGCTACCTTGATATCGATAAGACTACGTGGAAATCTAAGATTGCGAGTTACAAGAAAGCGATAAACATGGCTAAGGCGGATCATTATTCTTCCCTGATACTCAAGGCTCCTAATAGCTCGAGAACTATTTTTAACATCTTAAAAAGCTTGACCAGTCCGGAGTGTGCGAAGAATGTGATACCTTCCTCTCAAGAGCTTTGTGAAGACCTAGCTAGGTTCTTCAAAGTAAAAATGTATACTATTATCAACGATCTGGGAGGGGGCCAGCATCCCTCGGGACAGTGGACTTGGAGATGGGTAGAAGTGATAACGTCGTCTGTGTAGATGGTGAGGTCCCTAACTGCCTTTCTGAGTTTGTACCCCTAGGACTGGATGACTTTGATAGGGTGGCCAGTGGTGTCCATTCAGGATCTCAGCTGAATCCTATGTCTTTTAAAATCTGGAGTGAATTTAAGGCGGAGCTGTTCCCCACTCTTCGATTGATTTGTAACCAGTCACTGTCTAGTGGGGTGGTCCCATTACAGTGGAAACCAGCAGTGGTGACTCCTCTGTTAAAGAAGCCTTTGCTCGATCCGGAATCCCTTAAGAACTTTAGGCCCATCTCCCTCTTGCCTTTCCCTGCCAAAGTCATGGAAAGAGTGGTGAGTAGCACTCTCTCCATGTATTTGGAACAACACGACCTGCTGGAGGAGGTGCAGTTTGGGTTTCGGCCAGCTCATGGAACTGAAACTGCTCTGGTGACCGTGATGGACGAACTTCGGACGCGGGAAGACAGGGTGCAGTCAGCGGTGCTGTTTCTGCTCGACCTGTCTGCCGCGTTTGACACGGTCAACCATGGGATCCTGCTGAAGAGATTGAGTGAGGTTGGGGTGAGGGGAACTGCCCTGAGGTGGCTATGGTCATTCTTAGCGGATAGATTCCGGCCAAAACGGTTGTTGGGATACGGACTCCCTTTTGTAACCTAATGTGATCGAAAGTCTGTATAGGTGGGTGGTGCCCGTGGGAAAGACCCCCCTGTACCTGGGTTTGAGAAAACTATTTGACGCAATGTTCCCTCAAGAACAGTGTCTCCCCAGAGCACTCGATACAAAGTTCAGTAAATGGTTCAAAAACGTGTAAACAAAGTTCAATATATCCTTTTAATTGTTCATTTTTAGTTCATATCATGATTATTCTCATGGTCTGTTAACATTTGACCCGGTGACCCAATGCATTTCGGGCTTTAGCCCTTCTTCAGGGGCCGTGTACAATTCTGTAAAGTAATCAAGTACAGTTTCAAAAGCAAAATTCATTGTCATGTCCTGGTATACAACTTCATACTTATTGCGACATTTGTGAACATGCAAGGCAAGAGAGATCACAGTGTGAATCTTGGTTATACTGCTTACAAAAGAAAAACAAGCATTTACAATGCAATGGTCTCGGCAATATTATAGGTAGAGCTATTGGCATTGCTAATTTTTTTTCTGTATCCGTAAATAAATGGCATTGTCATTTGTATTGGCAATAGCTTATTTGCTTGCATATGCGAGACCTATTGCATTAGCAGAGAGAGAGTGAGGTAGTGAGATAGAGATAGAGTGAGGTAGTGAGAGAGATAGAGTGAGGTAGATAGTAAGTGAGGTAGTGAGAGAGAGTGAGGTAGTGAAAGTGAGTTAGTGAGGGAGAGGGATGTTTTGAGGTAGTGGGATAGAAACAGAGAGTGATGTTGTTAGGTAGTGAGAGAGAGGTAGTGAGAGAGTGAAAGTGAGTTAGTGAGATAGAAAGAGAGAGAGTGAGGTAGTGAGATAGAGAGTGAGTGAGGTAGTGAGTTCGAGAGAGAGAGTGAAGTTGTGAGGTAGTGAGATATAGAGTGGGGTAGTGAGAGAGTGAGGTAGTTACGTTTTGAGAGAGAGAAGTTGTGAGATAGTGAGATTGATAGAGTGGAGTAGTGAGGTAGTGAGAGAGAGGTAGTGAGAGCAAGTAGATTTGTCAAGGCCTGCAGATAAAGGATAGCCCGGAAGGTGTGGGGAGGAAAAAGGTTAAATATTTACCAGAGTGAGAGACTGCATACTAAAGTGGTTTGAAGCATGGGTGTAAATTGAGGGTCATCAGGGGTCGTCCCTTGCTGCCCCTGGCACTGCTCTTGCGACCCACTGGCCTCAGAGGTCGCAAAGGCAGCACCTGTCACAAATGTGCTGGACTCTGAGAGCAGGCAACAAATAACAAAATATAAACTGGCTTAATTTCTTTCTGGTGTGTGTAAAAAACATAGGCATGTGATCCAGGCGACTGCTGGCTGTAGGGCAGGAAGCAATTGAAACGCGTTACTCTTTCAAGTTGTCAGCCAGCAATATGACATTCAAGTCCTTGCAAGCCCCAAGCTCCCCTACACACTGTATCTTATCCTGCAGACTAGGTAGGGATGTTTTTCTACACTCCTGTTTAGTAGAAAAGGTAGGAATTAGAAGACGTGTATCTTCAGTTGGCTTTCCTGGTTTTCCAGTTCTGCTGAAGCCTAGCTACTATTGTGTGCCTGTGAGCTATGCTGCCAAAAGTTTAGGATTGCATCATTATGCAATGAGGTTGACTAAATTATGTGGCAAGAACAGGCAAATTACACATCATAATGAACACACATTCTGTGGTAGGGTTATTACGCCATCTCATCATTTTAAAATGGATGAAGCAATATTTTATTGTAATTGCAATTAGATAGCGCTTCGTATACGTGATGAAGACCCGAAGCACATTAATGGATGCATTGTATGCTTCACAGTGTGGGAGTACTTGATTGAAACAGTTGTCAATTGCCATGTGCCTTACATGGGAAGTGTGTTTGGGTTCTGTGGGTGTGACCAGAGTGGTGCTCTCTCAGATGCGTGTGAAATTCAGTCTTAGAGGTGTGGTGATGTCACTTCGTGTGATGTCACAGTGGTCAAAGGTCACATGATGACATTTTTGTGAATTGACATCCATAGTTTGGCGGGGACAGCTGGCATGTTTGAGACACTCCCGCTTCCTCAAACTTTCATGTTTATTTCGCTGTCTCATATTTTCAGAATTGAAACGGTTTCAGTTCTAATTATTCATTTCTTTGACACTGCTAACAAACATTGTCAAAGCATAGAGATTCGGCTTTAGGCAGACTCCTATTGTTGTGTTCTATGTCTGGAAGGAATAACAGAAAACGCACACAGGTACCTAAATACTGGTCAGGTCATGTCACATGATGGGTGAGGCCTAGAATATTAGTTTACATGTTTTAAGCCACCCTTAATTACATAGGCCATGCCTCTAGCATAGGATTCCTCGCAGGTCACCCAAAGCACTGCTCCAAAGAGTGACCGAGGGCTTACCTGACCAGGCCTCCATGTTGCTGCATGTAGATGCTTTCCTTGCCCTCACCCGCACAGATCTCCGAAGCAGAGGTATCCACAGTGCAAAGAACCAGACGCAAGTCTGAGGAGGTTGATGGCACCGGATCCACGCCATAAATGTACACACAACCTCTCCTGACGTCCTCCAGTAGCCAGTCTACGGCCGACCTAATCAGCGGGAGGAGGGCGGGAACAAACACGGACAGTGGGAGGGGGGCGGGAAAAAGACCACGGCAGGGAAAGAATACACCGGCCGACCTAATCAGCGGGAGGAGGGCGGAAACAGAGACGGACAGCGGGAGGGGGGCGGGAAAAAGACAGCGGGAAAGTATTTACCTACATTCCACATTAAAGCTCTGTCAGGGCTGTTGTTTGTATGATTAAGGTAGACGGCGAACAGCATAATGTACACCTCTGCCAGCAAAGAGAACGCGATGCCCTGCTCCTGAAAGTGGTTCTGCCCTAGCCTGAAAAAACCCTCAATCTTCATCCGTCAGCGAAAAACATCAACAACCTCCCTCACTCTACAGCCCGCTAATGCCCTCATTTCCGTGGGTACTGAAGGGGCCATGAAGCTGCCTTCTGTGCTTACCACCGCTTGGAAAAAAGTTTTAAAAAACCAGCCACATATACACAACTACGCAGACACAAAAACTACTCGCCGAATCAACATACATGCACCTACAGAACTATACGAACACAACTACGTAGGTGCAAAACCTACACACGGGAATCAAGTCAACATACATACATGCACCCATACACACATCCACAACTATACACACACATCTACGAAGACACGAAAACCACACGCGGAATCAACATACATGCACCTACACAACTATACACACACAACTACGCAAGTACGCATGCACAAAACTACACACGGGAATCAAAACCCACACACTTGAATCAATCAATCAATCAGTGACACTTATATAGCGCGCTACCTACCCGTAGGGTCTCAAGGCGCTGGGGGGGGGGGGGGATGCCGCTACTGCTCGAACAGCTCGAACAGCCAGGTCTTCAGCTTCTTCCTGAAGGACGAACATACATACACCTATACAACTACGCATACACACACAATTACGAACATTCACATACACGGGAACACAGACACTTACACAAACGCACAATACTACAGCCGGTTCAGAAGGCACAGATACTTCGAGGGGTAGTGAACCAGCTGCACTCCATATCACTACAGATTAATCAGGTTGTAATGCAGGGCTGTCTTTGGACAGCGTGTGTTGTACAACTCGCCCGTTTGTTTCTGTGCATTAATCCAACTAGGATTTCTTGTGTGACTAACTGCAAACGCAGTGATGGGGCCTGCAAGGGACCACATACCTGCCTGTGTAAACGCAGTGTGCCAGTACTGTAAAGGCAGTTAACACCTTGGAAAAATTACATGGGGGTAGCAATCAGCATCCATGGGATGGCTGCCTTCTCCAGGTCATGCCGAGAGAGCGGTCATTCAATGCCTCGCAACCAGCGAAGTGGTGGAAACCCACTGAGATAGCGGCCCCTCGCATGGGCACCGCTCCGAGGCAAGGGCCTTGGGTACTTCTCAGGAGGCGCCGAGGCGGTGAACCTACTCTCCTATAACCACAAATCAAGTTCTGACTGAGCAGCCCTCGGTGGCCGCGTGCAAGGGCTTGCAGGGAGCCGGCCCCGGCTCTCAGATGCAAATATGCGGCGGATAGGAAGGAAGCCGTCGCACCTCTAACAGACTGAACGCACTCGCCGCATTACTCAGTCTGTGATTTACTCCTCGGGCCGTCTGGCTTCCAGGGTGGGGTGAGGGATGCCTGCCAGTCACACCTCGGATGCCCTACCTTCGGCACACTGGATTACAGCGAGCGCTATCACTCCGGCCGTGCCTGGTTCAGTGAGGCGGTCTGACTCAGCGTGAGGCGGGAAGGGAGCAGAGCCCAGCGGAGCCGGCGGCCCCCTCTGAGTCAGGGGCACCTGTATAAGAGCGGGGCTCGGGGCGCAGGGACGAGGTTTGAGAATATTCAAGCTGTCAGAGGTGAGGATGGGGATCCCAAGGCCGGTGCACGTCAGGATCTACGCGGGATGTCTTTTGCTTTTACTGGCCATGGGGCAGAGCATGGCCCTGGAGGACATGCAGCAGAGACTGGCATTCCCACGGCTGCTGGGGCAGCCGAACAACCTGGACTTCAGCCTCAACCAGGTAACGCTATCACGCTTCGCCTCGCCTGCTCCTATTATGTGCGGCTTTAGCAGTGCTGCATAGACAACGCTGTCACTGTTAGTTCACTCTGAACACCCACCTGCTGCAGCGCGCCGCTGTCCTCTGCAGTGACTGATGCAAGGCACACTCAGCCTTCCATCCCTCCAAGGACGGTAAAGTGAGAGACCACATTGCATTGGACAATAGTAACATGAGGTTAGAGTTAGCTATATTGGTGCCGCGTAAAAGTTGCTATGTAAAGCGCGTTGGAGCACCTGGAGCAGGATTTGAAGCGCTAATAACTGAACATAATATAGTACTAAAATTAATGTGCTACAATGTCCGTGCTTTTGCGGTCAGACGAACGCCATTACTTCCGCTTGGATATTAGCTATTCTGAGCGTGGTGTCGCTTCGGGGGGGGCGGGAAAAAGACCACGGCAGGGAAAGTAAACAACGGCCGACCTAATCAGCGGGAGGAGGGCGGGAACAAACACGGACAGTGGGAGGGGGGCGGGAAAAAGACCACGGCAGGGAAAGTAAACAACGGCCGACCTAATCAGCGGGAGGAGGGCGGGAACAAACACGGACAGTGGGAGGGGGGCGGGAAAAAGACCACGGCAGGGAAAGTAAACAACGGCCGACCTAATCAGCGGGAGGAGGGCGGGAACAAACACGGACAGTGGGAGGGGGGCGGGAAAAAGACCACGGCAGGGAAAGAAAACAACGGCCGACCTAATCAGCGGGAGGAGGGCGGGAACAAACACGGACAGCGGGAGGGGGGCGGGAAAAAGACAGCGGGAAACGAGGACCACAAGCCTACCTCATCTTAAGGAGCCGTAAAATGGCGGCCGGAAGCTTTCGAATTTTTCGGAATGGGGGCGTGGTTTTGCTGTCCTGAGTGACGGACGACGTCACTGTCTAAAGAACAGCAAAACTTACGCCCCCAAATCCGAAAAAGACGGAGCCTATTTGGAGGGACGGCTCTCTTCTCCAATGGCTGGCCTCCATTTAGGAAGCCAGCCAATGGAGGGAGAGCCAAAAAGAGGGAGGGATAAAGCAGCCCTCTTACTAACAATAATTCTCGGACTACCGGATATTACCGAGACCTAAAAATGGAAGTGACTTCGTTACATGCTGGGAATTCTATTTAAACTCAAGGTGTGTGCCTTATTGGTTATACTGAAGGTACAAATGGGGGTGCAATCATGAGGATTTCGTCCGCATCAGTGCTTAAATGTGCTCTAAAGAATGTGTAAATCAAACCTGTGGCTGACACTTTGTCGACGTACTTTTCGCGGGTATAAACAAGCCTAAAAAAGCAAGGTGAAGAGGGTCGGTCAACGAGTATACGCGGTAGCATTTGCTACAATGTATATCTGAAATTGCTATGATTCTTACGGAAAGGATACGCGGCTTACCGGGATGATGATATTCTAGGCGTGTTCTGTGTTAATCCGTTCGAAAACGTTGAACTCTAACAGTGTTTCGCGTTCTAAATGGGTGTACTGAGTCACGTGACTCCTAGTTTGCAATCAGGATTCTGATTGGCGGGCGTTTGGTCAGCATTTCACAGTGCAAAAAGATCCGTGTAAAATTGTATCGTATCGGATTGGTGGACACATAATCACGTGTCAAAACAAAGAATGATCCGTGTATAAATCAATAAATGTACGAAGCGTCTACGCTGATGCTATATCGTGTGTGATAATAAAGATCACAGGTGGCATTGGATAGTAAAAGAAAATGTGCACAAACGATACCAACATTTCATAATATAATGATGTACTGACTGGTGTTGAAGGACTGGGTTCTTTTGGACCCAGCGGTGCCAGGGCACAACACCTGAAACCTTCGTGGGTAACCTGCTCCGGCGTACAAGTCACAGAGACACGGGACACTTCCTTGGGCGTCAAAGATTCAAGGTTTATTTGCTGCAGGGAACACAGAAGTCACAGGAAGTACATCGAGTGTAGTTCGGGGAGACTGCTTCAAATTGGTTCTGTGGATCGCTCCTTTTATACAGTTTTTACCCATAGGATAACATTGAACACAAAAGTTTACAACCCGGTTCCCACATTTAGCTCCCAGAGGGGTCGCTTTGGTCACTTAGAAACACACAAGGTCCGGAACATAAGTGCGGAAACATTTGGCGGTTCCCAACTGTAAAAACCCATCTTCCCACCATTAGCAAATTCCAATCAGCAGTAAAGTAGATCGAAATAGGAGCGAAGACAGGTGCAGAGGAAGACGGAGACAGTAGGGAGATCGGAAAGGGTGTAAAAGGGGAGGTATCGGGAAACACGAGATACAGGCATCAAAGGGACGTGCCTAATGAGATGCACGGCTTGAGACAATAAGCCCGTGCGGCAAGATGAGCCTCGAGCGGCGCCATCTGCCTTACAGCAGCAACCCCCTCGTCATAAAGACACTTACAAAGAACATGTGTCTTCCGCAAATATCTTGGGAGTCCCAGGGTCGCGAAGCGGACAGCGTCCGTTCGCTGACTACTTGAGGGCAAGAGACAAAATGGATGCCGTATCTAAGATGGAACCCGTGGGTACAGATGAAAAACCCACATAACAAACGAACGGTTTAAGTTAGCACAGCGAAACTGCGCAAACTTACTAAACTCGTCATTTGCGGTTCATAGATACAAGACTCGACCATATTCGTGCGAGTCGAAAACACCACTTACAATTGTCACGGAACCTCAGACGCTCCTTTTGCCCTCATGTAGGCAAGCACTAGTCGGAATCATATTCGATATTCATCAGACCATCGAGATGTTGTTGCAGCATAGCTCTGTCCAATCGAGTCCCCTTGGTAACAGATGGTTGTCTCATACACGTTGTAGCACAGAGGCCACATAAGGCAGGACCACACTGCACACAAAGGCAACACGTGAACAGGAACACTACCACAACTCCGATGATCATCAGAATCTTCCAACCCCAAGTCGACATCAGGCCCCAAAACCATCCAAGTAGCGTCCAATCCCCTACATCCACGTGTATGGATTCGGAGATCTTATGCAACTTCGAGATGGCTTGATAGACAGTAGGAGCATTATCTGGAATGAAAATGCAGCAGCTCGAATGGATCACCCTACAAACCCCACCGCGATCTGCTAAGACGACATCTAAAACCATACGGTTTTGTAACGTCATAAGTCTCTCCGCCTGAAGTTCTGTGGTGATATTACCAAGGGCACTGGCAGTAATATTAGCTGTCGATTCTACCACTCGAGTCAACTGTCTCAGGTTCCTACTATTAACCATAGGTCCCCAAAACGGGAGGAAACCCTTGAAAAAGTCTCCTGCCTCTTGACCGGCAGTGTCCTCTTCGCTAATTACGCCTCGTACAACTCTAGTCTTATGGTAATCGGCATCTACAGTGAACGTCGGAGGCAACAGATTTGCAATAAAACATGAGCCCATGAAGTCTGCGGGCAACCATGTGTATGCACGATCATAACAGATGAAGTATGTACCCTTGGCAGCCAGAAACACAGGGGACGAGAACATTGGCAGAACGTAACTTTCAGTGCAAGCACTTGCTCCAGGTAGGGCTTGCGAACCACGACCCACAAGACAAAGATTACCAGTGTGGGGTACGACCCATATTGGAGGCGAGCTTTTAAGCTGCTTTTCATTAGTGAACATACTATATTCCCCTCTACTTAGGACCCTATAGGCGTGTACCTCCTCTTTAGGGATAAGAAAAGGATCATGGATCTCATCTTCCATATCCTCTATTGCCATCGATAGCAGCCTCTGATACGAGGTAGGACCAGAGTTGGGGGAACGTTGTTCTTGAATGGGGTGGAAACCCAGTGTGCTTCGAAACATCGTTTGGAATGCTCGAGCTGACCCTTGGGAACTATACGGTAACACCAGATATGGAATTCCCTTACCCGCAGTATGTGGCATCAACCCACACACCCAACAATTAGTAGTGTTAACCACTAACTGATGCTGATGGAGGAGCTGAATAAAGGAATTGTTGCGGAATTCTACACGTCTAGCCTGCTCGTGTTCCGGTAACATATGAAAGGAATGGGGAGAAGCAGTAGTGGTAAGATTAGGGTGAGGAGTAGGAGTAGGGGTAGCAGGTAAGAAGTAAGACATAGTGTAATACACCCCACCCGCCAATAATGCAGAAGCAGTCAAAAACAACACAAACAATTGAAATATGAAACATTTGGTACGACTGAGTTGCTGCAGCTTGACTCTGTACGCCTGAGCTCCTTCCAAATCATTCAGCTTCGAAAATGCCATTCCCTACGACCGTCCGCAACGTTTCTTGACGCACTTCGTTCTGTGCAGCAATAGTCAATCCCCAGGAGTTCCTAGGAACCGACGGCCTTTAACCTAGCGTCAAGACCTACTGTCCAGAAGGAAGTACGCGCGCGGCCCTACGGCCTTCAATACACAATATGTATATATATAAGCACAATGTTTCTCAGCTGTGGAAGTAAAAAGAAGATACAAGGAAAGAGCTTGATATATGTACAAAAAAATTTCAATGATACGAATGTTCAAAACTGATCATGGGAAACGAGGATATTGCAGTTATCAATTTCAGCAAAGCAAGAAAATTTTATTTGTCCTTAGTGTGAGATCGCAAAGAATATCGATGTTTCCCGGGACGTGTCTGCTCGTCGAACAAAGGATCCGTTGAAGAGACAGCGTCCTGCTGATCAGTTGGTTGATCTGGTCTTGAGTCTTTTGCTGACAAGTGTTCAACAGTGGCTCTCTGCTGCGCTGAGGATTCTCCAACAAGCTGTGCGTCGCTGAAAGGTACAAACGCCGACAATGTTTCTGTTTCTGTTGACGCAATGCCTTTCCTTACCCACGGGTCTGCCGGCAAAGGAATAGGGACTCGCTTACAATGGGTAGCATGTACCCAATTTTTCCGCCCCTCTAGACGAACGGCAGTCCTCGTGGCCAGGAGCACCTGGTAAGGTCCGACAAATCGGGGGTCCAGATTGTTCTTGCGTGAGAAGTTACGTGTAACCACCCAGTCTCCGGGCTGGAGCTGGTGGCCTGGACCCTCCGTCTGCGTCGGCAAGGCGTCGTAAACCTGTTGGTGAATTAACCTCAGTTTAGCAGTCAAGTCATGTAAGTAGTCAATCAACATCGGATACTCAAGATCAGAGAATATTCCTGGCCTAGGAACCCCCCACACATTCGCAGGACGGCCGAACACTATTTCATAGGGGCTAAGCCCTATTCGGGAGTGTACAGTCGCCCTAGTTGACAGTAGTGCTAAAGGCAAAGCATCAGGCCACGAAAGTCCAGTCGTAGCCTGAATCTTCGCTAGTTTTAGTTTAAGGGTGCCGTTGTACCCCTCAACCAATCCAGCTGACTGGGGATGATTGGCGCTGTGGAATTTCTGATTAATTCCAAGGCCCTTACACACACTCTTCATCACACTTCCAACAAACTCACTTCCGTTATCTGACCACACGACTCTAGGCATTCCATACCGAGGAAAATATTCCTTCAGTAGGATTTTCGCAGTAGACAAAGCAGTATTGTCTTTGAGGGGATAGGCCTCAATCCATCGGGAGAATGCGCAAACCACAACCAGAACGTATTTCAGGTTATTGCATCGCTCCATATGGATGAAGTCCAATTGGATCACCTCAAAGGGATACGAAGGAGGAGCAAAACTGCCAGGGGGAGTTGGGGTTCCTTTGCCAGGATTGTACATTATACACACCATACAATTCTTCACCAAACGTTCAGCACATTTCGTAATTCCATCATTCTTCCACACAGCAGCCAGCAACTTGCAAATGCCTTTCGCGCTAATATGTGCTAACCCATGTGCCATTGTCACAACGGCCAGCACATACGCATCCGGCAACATCCATCTTTTCTGATCTGACAAATCAATCCAACAACCATTCGCATCCAACTTTCCCGTACTTTCTTTCCACTTCGTCTTTTCAGTGTCGGTGGCCCCATTCTGAATTGCTTTCACGCTCTCTATGGTATCTTCACACATACTCGATTCTGCAGGCCACCTAACCGAACTCGTCACATACATTCGAGTGCTAAGGTTCCGGGCAGTCTCCTTAGCAATCTCATCTGCAAACGCATTACCACGACCAACATCATCCGTCACTTTACGATGCGCACTACACTTAACAATTGCAACTTGCGCAGGCAAAGTCAATGCATCCAAAAGATCGTTCACAAGCTGGCCATGCTGTATTTTCGTGCCATGCGACGTCAAGAAACCACGCTCTCGCCACAATCGTCCAAAACTATGCGCTACACCGAAAGCGTACTGGCTATCGGTGTACACATTCACACGTTTCCCTTTCGCTAACACACATGCTCTAGTGAGAGCAATCAGCTCTGCAGCTTGGGCAGAATTCTGATTCAATCTTGCAGTCTCAACAACAGTATTCAATGTTACAACAGCATAAGCAGTAGTCACATCGCCATTCGGCAACTTAAAACATGACCCATCCACATACAGAGTGCCATCCGGGTCTTCCAATGGGGTGTTTTTAAGGTCCACTCGACCTTTCGTTTCCTCTTCCGTCCGCAAGTAACAGTCGTGTTCTGCTACTTCATCTGACTCTGCACTAATTGGTAACAAGGTTGCCGGATTTAGGACATTACAACGTTTTATCTGAATGTGGCTTGCCAAGAGCGTCAATTCGTACCCAGACAACCTTGCACTCGTCAAGTGCTGAGTTTTCGTTCGATTCAAAAGAGTATCGACTGCATGTGGAACCATCACCGTAAGCATATTATCCATGACCAATCCTGCTGATTGTCGGATGGAGACCGCAGCTGCCGCAGTTGCTCTCAAACAACTCGGCAATGCTCTAGCTACTGGGTCTAAGGTCGAGGAAAAATATGCACATGGACGTTGCTTACCACCAAAAGGTTGCGTTAAGACGCTCAAAGCACAACCTTCCCTCTCGTGAACATATAACGTGAACGGCTTACTGTAATCAGGGGTACCTAACACAGGAGCCGAACACAATGAATCACGTAGTTCAGAAAAACTTTTCTGACATTCTTCCGTCCATGGTAAAGGAGTTGAAACATCCTTGCACGTAAGAGCCACCAATGGTTTCGCTAGCAATGAAAAATTAGGAATCCATTGCCTGCAGTACGACGTGATACCTAGAAAGGCACGCACATCTCTTTGGGTTTTTGGCACAGCCATTCGCGCAATCGCTGCAATTCTCTCTGGGGTCAATCTCCTTCCCTCCTTTGACAATAAGTGACCTAGATAGGTTACTTCTTGACAACAATATTGGAGTTTAGAAGGTGACACCTTGTGATTTAACTCACAGAGATGTTGCAGCAACGACACCGTAGCAATTTTGCAAATGTCCTGAGTATCGGCAGCCACCAATAAGTCGTCGACGTATTGGATTAAAGCCGCACCAACCGGCAACCGAAACGCATCCAGTTGACCCTTCAAGGCTTGACTGTAAATCGATGGACTTTCACAGTAGCCCTGAGGAGCGCGTTTGAACCGGAAGCTACGTCCACCAAGAGAGAAACCGAAAAGGTCCCTGCTCTCTTCGGCAATCGGGATGCTGAAAAACGCATTTTTCAAATCAATCACCGAAAACCAAGAAGCAGTAGCTGGAATCAGAGTCAGTAGCGCCGTGATGTCAGGCACAACAGGGAATTGAGGAACCACAATTTTATTTACCTCCCGTAAATCGATAACAAAGCGATAAACAGGCGGTTTGGTAGGATCAGTACGTTTAAGAATGGGCAGTACAGGGCTATTGCACACGTTTCCCCGAGTTTCCTCAATAACATCTTTCTCGATCAAGTCATAGATGATCGCTAACAAAGCTCGTTCACCATCAAGGGAGATACGGTATTGGGGAATACGTGGCAATCGCACATTAGCTTTCAACTGAACAACATAAGGGGAGATATCAAGTAGGCCCACGTCATTTGGACCCGTCGCCCACAAAGACGCAGGAAGAGAACTCAATTCCGGTGGAAGCTTATCGAGAGACAAATACATGGGAGAGACTACTCTCTCTCCTAACGTAAGCTTTACACCCGCAGGAGAACAATACAAAGTTGCATACAAGCGTTTAAGCAAATCCAGACCCAAAAGATTTTCGCCACAACCAGTAGTCAAAATCAACGGAGCTTCTAGCTCACGTGGCCCAATTTGAAGGGGCAAAGGGCGCGAAACTGGATTGCTAACGGGGGCGCCAGAGAATCCAACGGAAACATTTGTTAAGCCAGACAAAGGTGCGCCAGGGAGTTTCGAATGCATGATAGAACTTTTCGCTGCACCAGTGTCCAACAGAAAAGGCTCAACGACGCCCGATGTAGCAACTGCGACGTAAGGCCCTCTCTGATCAACCGGAACTGATACCACTCCCTCTCCTTGTCTTTGGCTGTCCTAGTAATTACTGTCGTCAGTTCCCTGATCGACGTAATAATCGTCTACATTGTACTGCGCAGATCGTCCTTGCGATGATCCACGTTGGTCGAAACAATTATTAGAATTTGATGAATTGTCTGAGCGATCGTTCTGAGCACCACGACCTCTACCACGTGATGCGTGCTGTGAACCACCACGGCCTCCTTTAGATGAATTACCACTATTACGTTCGTTTAAAGCAGGACAATCAAATTTAATATGTCCCTCCTGTCTACAATAAGCACATTGATTGTACCCTAACGAGGATCTTTGGAAAGAGGAATCATTACGCGACTGCGATCGATTCGATTGCGACTGTGATCTATTCTGCTGAGACGCATTCTGATTAGAACGTGGCGGATACGCTTGTTGTAACAACACTTTAGTTTTTAGTTCTTTCGTCTTTTTGTCAGCACGGTCATTCTCCTCTTTCTCTCTATTCTCGTAATATTGTGCCGTAGCCAATATCTGAGCTGAGGTAGAAACGGCCCATGCACTCTCTGAATTCTTCAATTTATTGCTCAAATCGGGCAGCAAGTTCGACACAAATTTATCCACAAACAACCGTTGTCCACCCTCAGTACCCATATCTTGCCCACTATGATCAATGAATGCTTCCTCAAACCTCGTAAAGAAGTCTGATACACTCTCATCTTTCTTCTGCTTACAGGCTGACAACTTGTCCCAATTTACTCTCATAGCTGGCATAAGAGTCTTCATTAATGCTATTATTCGTTGAGGAAGAGCAATAATCAATTGATCGGGTTTAGTAGCAGCCACTTGTCCAGCATCTGCCGCTGTAATGGCAGCCCAATCACCACCTAATTCATTTGCGTGATCTTGGTGACGAATCTTAGCCCATACCGGTTGCGGTACGACGTTGCCAAACAACATGTCGATATCGGCAAGATTCATTACCGTAGCATCTACGAGCTGCGATAATTCTTTATAATACCCAGTAGGATTTTTACGAGGATCGGGCAAAGATTGTTTCACCTGAAGCACTTCCGATCGTTTCCATGGGAGGTGTATCCACACTCTCTCAAAGTGCGCCGCTACCTGAGGATTAGCAGTAGTATCCGCTGGTATCCAAACTGGCGGAACTTCACGCATAGGATACTGGCCAGACTCGTCTTGTCTTTCAATATCCTCAACAAACAATGCATGAGGTATGGGAGCGGGACGAAGAGATAGCAATCGCTCAATAGCACGTCGAACATTAGTATCCACTATCAGTCCAGTTGCGAACTGAAGCCGAAGCTCAGACAGGGCGGTTAGCACCTCGTCAGGCGCATTGGCCGCTATCTGATCATGTAGGAACTTGCACATTTCGTCAAACACATATCTCTGAGTCGGTATGTTGAATTGACAAAACGTTTCGAGGACAACACGGGGTGGATTTCTAAGAGGGTTTACCATCCAACCCATCGCCATATTATATAGCGCAACACGTTCTCTGTTTCCAGGAAGCTGGCTACGTCTCTGAGGACCATCAGAACCAGCAGACCCACGAACAGGTCCGAGTGACTGAAAGAAACTAGCTGCAATAGGAGAATTACGATTACGAGTAGAGGGAGAGTGATACGACACAGGACTAACAAGAGAAGGAGTAGAGACAGTAGCAACAACAGGGGTTAACAACACAGGAGCAGTAGCGGGAGCAGGAGTATGTGGAAGCGGAGGAGCAGTAGGAATAGAAACAGATAAAGGAGCAGGAACAGTCGGAAGAACGGGTGCAGGTTGAGGAACAGGCGGAGGAACGATAGGTGGAAGAACGGGTACGGCAGGGACCACAGGAGCTGCGGTACCCTGTACGTACGGAGGAGGCGACTTCATAAGATAGGACATTAAAGGATCCTCAACTGCCTCTTCCTTCTTATCCGACTCCGTAGGCAAAGCAGGATAACATTTATCTATGGTCATACGCTGTAGTCTCTCAAACACTTCCTTATCCTTATCCTCCTTATCACGCTGGAACTGCTCAGCTTTCTTCACTATGGTAGCAACAGTATCTCGCTGACTACGTTTATTTTTTCTGATCTCTTTCTGTCGGGCTTCTTTGCGCCACAACCGAAAGGCATCAAACATGGCCGGCCTTGATTTACGTTCGAACAACTTTATTTCCAAATTATCTAAGATCGACGCTTCAAAGCTACCGTGAGGTGGCCAACGAAGGTCGCCGTCTTTCTTTGTATATTTAATCCAATAATCGTTAAAAGCAATCGGGCCCAGCCCATGTTTGCTATATAAGTCATAAGTAGGAGTTCCAACCGGAGGTATCGGACATGAGTCCTCCAGCAGGGAATCCGCACCACAAGGTCTAAAACAACTGAACAAAGTACTGCGACCAGGCATCTCGCACACTAGCCGAGTTTCACAAACTTCAAGGGTTACGGGATTTACCAAGTCCCAGCAAAGAACAAAACCCTCGGTTTTTGGCGGCTGCAGTCGTCAAATAACACAACAACAAAGTACGCTAGCAAAGTGTCACCGACAAAAACACTCACACAGCGTGAACAACAAAAACACTCGCTAAAGTGTCAACAACCAAGAACTCTGGGAGCGACCCACAAATACTTAACTCAAAGATCGATGGCGTCCTCAGGAAGGCCCGTCAATCGTCTCGCTATACCAAGGTCTACGCCAGGCGCCAAAACAGGTCTACAGTCAGGGCAGCAGTCCGTCGCAGCCGTCAGGAGGCGGGAATCTTCGCGGGAAAAGTCTTCGGGCCACTTATTTCGACAACAGGATCGATGAAGCGGGGTGCACCTTCCCTCGGAGATTTCACACGAAGTTCCTCACGATCGTCGGGCTTGGACCGGTACCACTGATGCAGCCCCACGTTGGGCGCCAACTGAAGGACTGGGTTCTTTTGGACCCAGCGGTGCCAGGGCACAACACCTGAAACCTTCGTGGGTAACCTGCTCCGGCGTACAAGTCACAGAGACACGGGACACTTCCTTGGGCGTCAAAGATTCAAGGTTTATTTGCTGCAGGGAACACAGAAGTCACAGGAAGTACATCGAGTGTAGTTCGGGGAGACTGCTTCAAATTGGTTCTGTGGATCGCTCCTTTTATACAGTTTTTACCCATAGGATAACATTGAACACAAAAGTTTACAACCCGGTTCCCACATTTAGCTCCCAGAGGGGTCGCTTTGGTCACTTAGAAACACACAAGGTCCGGAACATAAGTGCGGAAACATTTGGCGGTTCCCAACTGTAAAAACCCATCTTCCCACCATTAGCAAATTCCAATCAGCAGTAAAGTAGATCGAAATAGGAGCGAAGACAGGTGCAGAGGAAGACGGAGACAGTAGGGAGATCGGAAAGGGTGTAAAAGGGGAGGTATCGGGAAACACGACATACAGGCATCAAAGGGACGTGCCTAATGAGATGCACGGCTTGAGACAATAAGCCCGTGCGGCAAGATGAGCCTCGAGCGGCGCCATCTGCCTTACAGCAGCAACCCCCTCGTCATAAAGACACTTACAAAGAACATGTGTCTTCCGCAAATATCTTGGGAGTCCCAGGGTCGCGAAGCGGACAGCGTCCGTTCGCTGACTACTTGAGGGCAAGAGACAAAATGGATGCCGTATCTAAGATGGAACCCGTGGGTACAGATGAAAAACCCACATAACAAACGAACGGTTTAAGTTAGCACAGCGAAACTGCGCAAACTTACTAAACTCGTCATTTGCGGTTCATAGATACAAGACTCGACCATATTCGTGCGAGTCGAAAACACCACTTACAATTGTCACGGAACCTCAGAGTAAAAACGGATTAGTGAGACCATCTAGGGTGACCTTCATAAACTAGAAAGTGCAACAATGATACTAACATTTCACAGTATGATTGACGTTTGAAAAAACAGTAAAAATAAAATAAATGCAGTTAACTATAATGTTCCATCGGCTAACTGGTTTGATCAATGATCTATAAATAACAACTAAATTCCAGGCGTTCATTTAGCCCTCTCGGAGCTGTCGATGATAATCTGTTTATCCAGTAAAGTTCTCTCCTTAAGAGATATTGTTCATTGTCTCTTCCTGGTAGTACTGGTACTATTTCCAAGATACAGAACTTGAGTTGACTGGGATTGTGTTGGTGGTCATTGAAATGTACTGCTACTGTGGATTTTGTTGATTTGAGTCTAATGTTGCTGCGATGTTCTGTTAGTCGGGTTTTTATTTTTCTTGATGTTTTGCCCACATAGGGGAGTCCACATGGGCATTTCAACATGTAGACCAAATTGGTACTGTCACAGGTACCATTCACTTTTAATTTGATTTTGATCCCACTCGATGGGTGATTTATTTCATTCCCTTTGATAATGGAATTACAATTCCCACAATTATGACAAGCGAGTGTACCTTTGTATGTTTTTGGAGACTCAGTGGATTTAGGTTTCAACAGTTCCCTTAAGTTTCTAGTCCTTTCACATGCGAACCTGGGGTTTGAGGTAATAATGCCCTTGAAGTCCTCTTCAAGGGCCAGTAACGGCCAATGTTTTAGGATGACTTTTTTGATGTTGTGACTTCTTGTGGAGTATTTGGAGATAAACACTGATCTCCGCTCTTCCCTTGGGATGGATGGTGTTAATAGTTGTTGTCTGTTCATTGGTTTTATTCTGTCTACAGCTAGTTCCAGTGTGGCTTCTGGGTATCCCCGATTTTTGAATTTTTTGATCGTATGTTCTTTTGTTCTTCATACAAGTTCTGAGAGGAGGCAATGTGTTTTACGCGTAGCAATTGAGAAAATGGGAGGTGGTTTTTTAACGACGGTTGGTGGAAGCTCTGATAATGTAATAGGTTATTTTTGTCGGTTGGTTTCTGAAATACGGTGGTGTGTATTTTATCTTGTTCTTTGATGATCAGTACATCCAAGAAGGACAGCTGTTTGTCATTGACGTTGTGTGTGAATTGGATTCGATCATTGATGTTGTTGAGTTCCTGAATAGCTGACATCAGTTGGTTGGTTGATCCTTTCCAGAGTAAAAAAAATGTCATCTATGTATCTCTTGTACAGTAGGAGATTGTCTTTCCATGTTTGATTAGTTAGAATGTGTTCTGTTTCAAAATGATGCATGAAAATGTTAGCGTATGCCGGAGCGGCACAATTTCCCATGGAAGTACCGTTGCACTGAGCAAAGAATTCATTTTTCCACTGAAAGTAACTGTGAAATAATGTGAAGTGCATTAGTTCCATGATTAGTAATTTCAGGTCTTCATCCAGTTCACTGTTTAGTAAGATGTTCTCCAGTGCTGTTAATCCCAGATCGTGGGGAATTGAGGTGTATAATGACTTCACATCAATGCTAGTTAGAATCATCTCGGTTGTAAATGAGGTCTTGTGTGCTTCCAAAATGTTCAAGAAATGAGTGGTATCCTTTATGTAAGTGGGAATTTGTTGTACGAACGGTTGCAAATGTTTATCGATGAATTTTCCTATGGGTTCATGGATGGAATTGATTGTGGAAACAATTGGACGGAATGGAGGAACTGTGGGATGTTTGTGTATTTTTGGAATCATGTAGATGTAAGGTATGGATGGATTTTGTTTGATCAGGTATTCTTTTTCTTTGTTTCCGTTGGTTCCTGTGTCAATGGCTTTTTTGATAATTGTCGTTAGAATTTTCTTGTATTCATTTGTGGGATCTCCCCTCAATCTCATGTATGTGTTTGCGTCGTTGACACGATCATTGACATTTCTGTCGTAAAAATCCGTGTCCACGATTATAAGGGCGCCTCCCTTATCAGCCTGTCGTATTGTTATGTTTTTGTTTTCTGCCAAACTTTGAATGGCCTGCCTCTCTTTCTGTGTAATGTTGGTTCTTTTTGGTCTGGGAGCTTTAAAGATCTTCATGATGTCCTGATTGACAACTTTTTCGAATGCATTGAGTACCTTGTGACTCACCGGTGGTATAAATCGACTAGGGTTCCTAACTCCCATAAGCTTATCTGATTCTGTGTCTGTAATCGGTCTTTCTACTACGTTATCTATTTCACATGGTGTTCCACAGGGCTCGGCCATCAGCCCTATTTTATTTAACATCTACATGAAACCTCCGATTGCTGTCATCAAAAAGCATAACATTAACATCATTAACTATGCCGATGACACGTAGTTGATTTTCTTCTTTGAGGGAGATCAATCAATATCAACAGTAGTGTTTCATGACTGCCTGCGTGATACAGCCTCTTGGCTTAAGGAGAACTCGCTGCAATTTAATGTAGATAAGACAGAGGTACTCTACTGTCCAAGGGACAGAATTCCCTCTGCCTTACCTTGTAACTTTTGACCAGCCACCACCGCGACCATGGTTCAACCGGTAAAGAAGGTGCGTAATCTTGGCATCTTGTTTGACTAAACTTACTCTTGAATCGCAGATCAGGAAAAAGGTGACCTGTTGTTTGGCCATTATTAGGTCCTTGCGGAAGATCCTGCATCTGCTTCCATCTCACGCTCGGGCCTCGATAGTTCGTAGCACCATTCTTAGCAGGCTTGACAATTGTAACGCATTGTTTCTTGAGTCACCTACGTTTTTGCTTGAAAGGCTGCAGAGGAACCAGTCGATAGCTGCCAAATTGGCCTTGGGGTGGCCTAGAAGATCTGCCTCCTCAGTGGCTATGGCGGAACTACACTGGCTTCCTTTTGCTCAGAGAGTCCAGTTCAGGTCTCTCTGTATAGTGTGTAAAGCTCTACATGGGGTAGGTCCTGTGTCTATGCAGCGAACGTTCAAGTGGTATGTGCCTGCGAGATGTCTCCGCTCCTCTGCGGCTAAACTGGTGGCAATGCCGAGATTTAGGAAAGTCAGGGCAGGTGGGCGAACCTTAGGGTATGCTGCTGCCAAGCTTTGGAACCAACTCCCTCTGGAATTAAGACAACTTAGTGATTTGTGTGCCTTTAGAAGAAGACTCAAAACTTGGCTGTTTCCTAAAACGTAGTTGGTTGTCTGGTCCCTGTTCATTTTCATGTCCCTCCTTGTGTTGAGTCAACAGCGCCAGGATGCCTTTTTGGTGGTAGTGCACTTTATAAGTTAAATAAATAATAATAATATCCGAATACTGAGACGCAGTAGGCAGAGAGTGTCTGTACCATGGCAAACACTTCAAAGCCTGCAGATACGGTCAGGGGAGAGACCTGGTAAAGCGTTGGTTGAGCTGATCCGCAATCGCCACTTCTGGAATGACGTATTGGAACTCCACACCTCAGAAGGGAAGGTTGTTAGAGATATGCTGAAAATTCTCCACACATTCCAGACCTTCTGCACCTTGCTCTACACCACAACAAGGCTGCCGCCACTCATGCTACAACAGTATTTTGAACCCATTGTGCTTGGATGGCTGAGCGACGCCCATAGAGACTTCCTCTCAGCTGAACTAGAGTTAGATGAAACCCGAGCAGCAATTAAGCGACTCTGCTCGGGTAAAGCTACCGGGCCGGATGGCATACCTGCCGATTTTTATGAAGCATACCTAGAACAAGTAGCCCCTATCCTTAAACACGTATATGAAGAAGCATTAGAAGAGGGAATTCTGCCACCCAAGATGAGGGAGGCATCCATTATATCTATACCTAAACCTGGGAAACAGCTGATAGATGTGAGTTGTACAGGCCACTCTCTATGATTAACTGTGATGTGAAAATATTGACCAAAGTACTCTCCAATCACTTGAGCCTTATCATGAGTGCATTAGTATTGCCTGTCCAGGAGGGATTTGTGCCAGGAAGAGCCACCTCCCACAATCTTAAAACACTTTTCGCGGTAATGCAAGATGTGGACCCAGACCTCGCTGCGATGGCAGTTTTTTTTAGACGCCACCCTGGCATTTGATTCAATAGGGTGTGACTATCTGTTTGGAATACTACAGAAGATGGGCCTGCCCTATGGTTTCCTGTCTTGGATACAGCTACTATACAACAAACCCCAAGCTAGAGTGGTGATGAACAGCACTTGTTTCTCCCCCTTCAACATCACAAGAGGCACGTGGCCGGGGTGCCCACTCTCACCGCTCCTATATGCTTTAGCTGTCGAGCCGCTGGCAGCCAAACTCAGGCAGCATGATCATGAGTGGGCCCTTGAGTATCCCATCAGACATGAGCTGATCTTATTATACGCTGATGACATCACAATATATTTACGGGAAACCCAGACTAGTCTGAATCCGATATTACTAGAGCTTCTCCTTTTTGGAGAGCTGTCATGGGTCAAAATTAACTGGGGGAAATCCCGACTGTTCCCACTAACTGAAGTATTCTAGCCTTACCCTATGTACTACCCCATTGAATGGTGCTTGGAGGTAGTTAAGTAATAGGGGATTATTATCTCCAGAACTAGAGCGGAATTCCTCCGGTCAAACTATGGAAAAGCAATGGTGAGAGTGACAGAATTGGTCTCCAAATGGATTGCCATGCCCCTATCCCTCACAGGGAGAATATCTCTGATGAAAATGGTCATCTTACCTAAGCTGCTATATCAATTTAATAATATCCCCCTTGCCCCGGGCGCAATTTTTTGTTTGAAATCTGTTTTATTTTCTAAGTCAGGAGTAGAACATAGGTCCAAACGTACAGAGCGTTAAGCCCACAACCCATTTAGGGCCGGCCGCGTTGCTTTCAAGTGTTTCCCAGCATATAAAAAGGCATTAATAAACTAGTTGGAACACAGCATGCAGCCTACAACCCTTGTCGGCCCGGATGCATGACATAATACATATAGCAATATTAGCGTGTTGTGGGAAGTCTCTGGACCTTTTAAAACCAATAACATTGGGAACACAGGCTAGAGGCCCATATAAAGTGGATAGCGGTAGATGGACAGAAAAGGGTAAAAAAAAGAGAAGAAAATCGAAAGGAGCAGTATACAGCAACGTAGGCAGTTGGGTGGACGGACGGGAAGTGGTGAGTGATGGTGCCAGGTGTTGAGAATAAAGGCCTTTAAAGCTTGTTGAAGCGTCACAGCGCTCTAAACTTGGAGGGTAAATAACGAGCTTGTTCTATTTTACAGAGGTATTTAACTAAGGGTCGCCAAACAGCAGTGAAGCGGTTGTCTCGTGATTGTAGTCGCGCTGTAAAAAGTTCCATCGTTATTACATAACACAAGCGCACAAACCAAGCGGCAATTGGGGGAGTCTCCCCTTTTTTCCAATATAGTGCTATAAGTTGCTTAGCCGCCCCAAGCATGTGAAGTGCTATAATCCAATCGCTGCGAGTAAGCGCTTTTAGGTTATCAGGTTTAAGGCCCAAAAGGATCGTGGCTGCGGCCTCAGGCAGGGGGAAGCTCAGCATCTCCTTAATATGACTATGGACTTCCTTCCAGAGCAGGGTCAGGGGAGGACAATCCCACCAAATGTGAATGAAGTCTCCAGATGCATTTGAACACCTCCAGCATAGGGGGGACGTGGCAGGGAACATTTTGTGCAGTCAAGCGGGCGTGTAATACCATTGTGTCATAATTTTGTATGCATTTTCCCTCTGTGAGATGCTACGATAGACCCTAGGGATGTGCGCCATAGGCGACTCCACTGTGTAGGTGTGATTTCCATGGTTGACGTCAGCTGCCATTGGCGTTGGTATGGGTGCGTAGTTAGCACCGAAGGGTGTTGTAGGATTTGGTATGTCCGAGAGATAAGTCCTTTCGAGTCGTCGAAAGAACGGACCAGCCGCTCAAAGGGGGTGAATGGCCAGACAACAGCCTGTTGCATCTCTGGTGAAGACACCCAGTGCCGCAACTGCGCATATTGTAGTCCCTTTGGAAGCCCTGTATCTGGTGTTGTGGGATAGGGGTGGGGAGACATTGGAATAGGTACAAGATTTTAGAGAGTATTACATTTTGACGGCATTAAGCCTACCCAGCCAAGAGATAGGTAGGATTTCCACCCCCTTAAGTCCTCCAAGAAAGTTTTCTTGCATTCCTGCCAATTTACCGGAGTCTATGTGTCCAGGGAGGGGGTTAGTTGAAGGCCTAAGTATCAGAAATGATCTGTGGCCCATTGATAAGGAGCAAGTGTCTTCAAGTCTGGCATCTCCTCTTCCGGAATCGTAAGGTTTAAAGCCCAAGATTTGTCATGGTTAATTTTAAGGCCTGAGGCCCGCTCAAAGGACTGTAGCAGAGTGTGAAGCGCCAGGAGAGATATATGTGGACACGTTAGTGTGAGGATAAGGTCATCCGCGAAGAGTTCCACCTTGTTCTGTTGACCTCCTAGAGTGAGGCCATGTATGTCCGCATTCTGCCTGATCATCTCCGCTAAAGGCTCTATCACCAGGGCAAATAGCAGAGGGGACAGGGGGCAGCCCTGCCGTGTACCCCTATGTATGGAGAAGGGTTCTGTAAGCTGCCCGTTGACCCAAACCCTCGCTTGCGGAGAGAGATAAGGAGCCATGACCATAGAAATCATGTTTCGGCCAAGTCCGATCTTGTGCAACAACGCGCAAAGGAAACCCCAATCCACTCGGTCAAACGCCTTCTCCGCATCAAGCGACAGAAGGCAGGCTCTTATGTTCTAGTGGTGTGCTTTCCCCACCGATGCGGAATTCTACGCACGTTGTCCGACCCTTGTCTATTGCGAATGAAGCCAACTTGATCCAGCTCCACAAGGCCAGGCATGTGGGGATCTAGGCATTTAGCAAGCATTTTGGTGTAGATTTTGAGGTTTGTGTTTAGCTATGCTATGGGGCGGTAGGATGCACACAACGTGGGATCTTTTCCTGGTTTGGGGATGAGGGCTATTTCTGCTATACCCATGGAGGGCAACGGCCCCTCCGTGTCCATAAAGAAATTATATAATCGCTGTAGATATGGCTGAAGTTGCGCTATGAACATACGGTAAAAGGTCAACGGCAAGCTGTCTGGGCCTGGCGTCTTCCCGAAAGGAGTACCTTCAATGCTGCTGTCAGTTCCTCGGCAATGAGAGGCCATCCAGTTGTTTGGCGTAGTGTGGGTGTATTGGAGTCCAGGGGCACTGGTTCAGAACATCATCGATATAGGCTTGGGAGGGCACATCCACTGCATAAAGGGCAGTGTAATAGGTCTTAAAGGCCTCGCTTTTAGCCTGCTCCGTGGTGACCCTTTCTCTATCCGCCAATTGAATGTTCGCTATGTGGGCCTTCGCTGCGCGCGCTCGCGAGCGTTTTGCCAGTAATCTGCCCGCTTTGTCCCCCCCAAAAAATATTGTTGTTTTAGGGCGAGCAGGGACAGCTCAGCTTCATTTGTGCGCAGGGAGCGAAGCTTAACCCGGAGGTTTGCGAGTCGCTGCCGACATGCGAGTGAAGAATGTGCGTGATCCTGCTTCTCCAGTTTCTTAATGTCCTTGGAAAGGATATCTTCCAGGTGTCGGACTGCCTGTGCAATCGCTATAGATGTGATGTGGCCACAGATTGTAGCCTTAAAGGCATCCCACACCACAGGAAATGGGGTCTTGGGTAGATCATTGCTCGCAAAGTAAGAGTCAATGGGAGTCCGTATGTTTTACACATTGGCTGGGTCCCGCAAGATATGCGGCGGCAGGCGCACCGCGGCGGGCGGGTGGGGCAAGCGGCCGGATCCTGCAGGAGAAGCTCAATATGGGCATGGTCGGATATCGAAATGGCGTACATGGATGTCGGTAACGTGTCCCTTACACGGGCGTGCGATATAAATAGGTAATCAATAGCGAGTACGAGCGGTGGACGTGCGAGTAGTAAGAGTAGTCCTGCACCTCAGGAGAGGGGTATCGCCATGAATCCATCAAGCCAAGGTCTGTTATCTATTTCCGAAGTGCGGAGGACATGGCCCGACCCATTTGAGAAGGCTTCACTACGGTCCAGCTTAGGATCCCACACCAGGTTAAAATCTCCCCCAAAAATCAAGGGGGGGGTCACCCTGTGGCACTTGTTCCTGTAGTAGCATTTGGAGGTAGGAGTCCTGAATTTGGTTTGGCGCGTAGACATTACACAGTGTGAATAGGCGTTTCCTAATCTCCACCCCTGCTCTGATGAAACGCCTATCTGGGCTACGAAAAACGTTTGGTTCCCCCTGCCTAATACCATTTCTGCATAGAATAGCCACTGTTTTGGTGTCAGCTGTGGACCAGAATTGAAGGGGATATTTAGGGTGTGCCATGCGAGGAGTGTCTACTTTCAACAGGTGGGTTTCTTGAAAAAAAATGATGTCTGGGCTGTGTTGCAGTAGGTAGTGCCACAATTGTTGTTTCTTGTTGGGAGAGTTAGGCCCCTTGACATTAAGGGATACCACCTTTAAAGGGTCGGGAAGAGCCATACATATATCTGATCCCAAGTTAGGCCATCATACCACCATAGAATACACATCAGGATAGGGGAAGGGGGGGTTCAGGAGTGGATCCTCCCTATGGACAGGGACGCACCGGGTGCAATTTTTAAAAAAACCTTGAAATCCCAAATGACACGACTCGCCTGGGGTGGGAAACAATCTAGATTGAAATGGGAAACCCTAACTTTGCCCTTAGCTCAAGGAGGATTCTAAGCCCCCGATTTCGAGCTATATTATCTCACCGCAGAGGCGCATTACCCTGCCTATTGGTTTAATCCCCCCATACATGCCACGCTTGGCAGTTGAACAATGCTACATGCAGCCCACACCCCTGTTTGGTTTCATGGCCAAACAGACGATGGGGAGGGATACTGGATCCACTACGGTGGAATGCACTGTTGCGGCTTGGCAAAAAAATTGCAAAGAGACTAGCTAATACACAGATGTACTCACCCCTTTTACAAGTGACTGGCCATCCTGATCTAGAAGTTACCCAAGAAGCTTAGTGGCGCCAACTATTGGCAAAAAGGGGTATTGGACTATGGGGAGAGCTCTACACAAATGGGGTGTTCCGCACTAAGGACCAGTTCTTTTTAAACAGTGATCCTGTGGCAATGGATCTATTTATGTATGTAGGACTGTGGCAGAGTGTGAGGGCGGCCACACCAAACTTCCCCCATGAACCACCCACATTAATCCAGCTACACCGCCTAATGCAAAGCACTGGCCCCCAAAAGGGTTGTATGCATTTTATACCACAGTACACAGACAGCTACTCAAACGGCTGGGGGGACAGGTAGATTACAATGGGAGGAGGAACTAACCAAGGCCATTGAGGAAGACAAATGGAGCTATTGCTGTCAGCAAACTGGAAATGTATCAACTACGTATCATGCACTTTAAATATCTCCACAGAATCTACTATACCCCAGCCAGAATGTTCAAATTTAAAATACGAGATAGTGATGCCTGCAACTGATGTAGGAGGGAGACAGCAGGGTTCCTGCATATTGCATGGGAACTATTTTACTGGATCCAGCTCATTGTGGCCCTAAACGAAATGACTATGTTCACACTGTCCGAATCGCCTGCAGCGGCCTTATAAGGGTACACAGCAGATATACCCTCAGAATATAAACGGTACGTGGCATTAGGGCTATTACTGTCCAAGCGCAGAGTAACATGCAGATGGGGCAGAGGGAGAGCACCTAAATTTAAGAAATGGGTTTGTGTTCTTGTTTTCTGGCAAGAACAGATGTTAACATACACAGAATTACTCCCAGTGTCCAGTAGACCAAAAGACATTTGGGATCCCCTGAAGGGTAGTTTGTGATGTGCGTGGTGGACAAGGCGACATCCCCCTATTCTCCCCTACCCCCACGCCACCACACATGGGCAAGAATGATTCTCTGCACCAAGAGTCCCCAAGGGATAGAAATACAGCGAAAAACCCAGACCAAGAGTAGAACTCTGCTTGAAATCCAGGCACATAGTCTGAAGCGAATACGAGAATAGGACTGTCAGGCGCAACATAAAGGGGCAAAGGAGCGAAACACAATCCATTACCTGATCATCTGAGTTATAGTGCTAGACACTGTAATGTACTTGTTCCATGCTGGTGTAATAAAAGCGTTCCTTTTCAAAGACTACTGTATTATCGATTATGTGCTAACCATGCTGCATGTCCGTATTGGTTTCAAAATGACAATAAAAATAAACTGTTGCCGCTAAATCTCCACACATGAAGATACAGATTCGGGTGCAGGGACATGCCCACTTGCTGTGACAGCAGGCCCTCCCGAAGGGCCAGCTTGATCAGGTGACAGATAATCATGCTCTGAAGTTTGTGATAGCAGACTCTCCTTGGCCGATCCAGAGCTATTAGGATGAATTCGGCCCGTTGGGTACTGATTTTCTTGAGATCTTGGGGAAGGAATGGTATCACCAGAAAGCAGTCTGGGTTTCCAGTCTAAGCGGAAAGCGTCTCTAAGTGACAGCTGCTTTAGTAACTCCAGCGTGCAAAAATGCATTCCTGGTGGTGGTGAACAGATCAAGTCAAGGTCCTCCACTTTCTTGGAAAAGATCTTGCACCTCCTCCGGATGCAGACTCCATTTGTGATCCGCAAAGCATCAATGACTGAGATTTTCTGCCCTGGCATTGTGAGATCTCGCCAGGTGCTGCATGCCCAGGAGCCAAGCCAAGTCTGAATGTGCAGAGTCTCCTGGCACAGGGTCCACGACCCCTCTCTGCCCTGCTTGTTGCAGTACCACATGGCGGTAGTGTTGTCTGCTAACACCTGCACCAGTCTCTCTGGATGCATGGTAGGAAGGCTTTTAACAACAAGCCAATCGTCTGCAGCGCCAGAAGACTGATCGGGAATGTCAGCTCCGCTAGAGATCAGAGTACTCTGATCTCCACCTCCCCTAAATGGTTGCCTCGTCCCAATGCTTCGGTCACCACTGTAAATTCTAGGTGGGGAAATGAGAAGTCTCTTCCATTGACTCAACTGTGGTTCAACAACCACTGAAGATCTTTTCTCCTCTGAAATCTGGACCAGGTTGGAGAGATTACCCTGATGCTGCACATGCTGAGACTTCAGATCCCACTGCAGAGCCCGCATATGCGACCTGGTGTGTTTCAACAGAAGGATGCAGGAGGCCATCGATCCCAGGAGCCTCAGACTGTCAGTCTCACTTAAATCCAGGAACGAGGCTGTAACATTAGGATTAAAGACCAAATGTCCTGGACTCACAGCTCCGGAGGATAGTCACAGAACTGTACCATGTCCAGAATGGATCCAATGATTGGAAATGGAGTCATGTGTGACTTTGAAATGTTGATAGTGAGTCCCAGTGAATGAAGGAGATTTGATGTAGCCTGGGGCAAACCCATTGCCATCACTGTTGTGAACACCTGAGGGGGCACTGGTGAGGCAAAAAGGGTGCACAGCAAACTGAAAGTGATCCTGTTCCACAGTGGACCGCAGGTAACGCCTGTGGGCCCACAGTACAAGAACATAAAAATACACCTCCTGAAGGTCTAACGCAATCATCCAGTCTCTGGGGCCCAAGGCAGACCGGATCTGAGCCAAGATGAGCATCTTTAATTTCTCTTTATTCAGAAAGGCATTATAAAGGCGAATGTCTAGGACAGGACAGAGGCCTCCATTCTTTTTTGGCACCAGGAAGTAGCAGGATAACAACCACACCTTAATTCTGACGTTTGCACCCTCTCTATGGCACCTTTAGCCAGAAGAATCTACACTTCAGTCGAAGCATGGAGAGATCATCCTCAGTCAGCCATTCTAGAGATGGTGGCTGGGACGGTGGGGTTTCCAGAAAGGGAAGGGATAACCCTGCGGCACGATTTGGAGCACTCACTTGTCAGGCTATATTGTTTGCTATTGCGGCAGGTGGTGCCTGATCTTGCTTCCAACGCGATGGCGATGCTGTGCTGAAGAAACTTTTGCAGCCAGAGGGGTGTGGGATTGGACAGTATACTGGATGTGTCCCCTATGGGATCCACACCACCGGCCACTAAAGGGCTGGAAGCTTGTTGGTTTGGGGGTGTGGATGGTATGTTGGATGCCCATGGGAACCCCTGCCATGGTCACAGAAAGGGCAAAAGAATTGTTGCTGCTGCTGGGAAACCAAGGAAAGTCCGAAGGATCTGGTGGTGACTCGACTCTTAAAATGTTCGAGTATTGTGTCAGCTTTGTCACCTAGAGGAACTGAACCAGACATGATGGCGTATTGCCACCGTAGAAGCCTTGGCCCAGCCCAGTGAGTCAGTGGTATCAACACACACCAAATGGTGAACTTTGCTGCATCCCGGCTATCAAACAATGCTTGGTATGGAAAGGCTTGGCCCTTTTGGGTAGCAGCTGCGCAACTGAGTCCCACAAGGAATGGATGTAGCGGCCCAAGAGGCATGCAGTGTTCACTGAGCACAAAAACAGGCTGTTGAAGTAGAGGATACTCTTCCCAAATTTATCCAGCCTCTTGGATTCCCTATTTGGTGGGGTGGCATCAAATGTGGGTGGGTTGACATTGGATGTCGATGCCTGCATTATCAGGCTCTCAGGAGAGGGGTGCTGGGACTGAGAGGCTGGGTCTTTGGGGAAATGTGGCAAGCACTCATTTTGTGAACAGACAACCCCATACAAGGTTTGGCCCAGGCCCCCAGCAAAACGTATGTGAGCCCTGGTGAAGTACCTTTGTCAAGAGATTGGTCTTGATCTAGACGGAGGGTAGCTGTAGGTCAGGGATCTCCGTCACACTGCACATCACCACTACAAAGGATGCACAGGACCTGAAGGAAAACTCAGGCCACAGTTTAGAGAGGTGTCTAGGCCACTGACATCACCCAGCTCCTCATACGAGTTTTCCTTCTGGTAGGAGTAATCCTCCAGGAGGCTACAGCCCTCTTTATCATCCCCCCAGAGGGAATTAGGGCCTGGGCAGAAGTGGCAAGTCCATGGCGTGGACTTGATGGCTCCCATTTTGACATTGAGCAGAGCAGTCTCGGAGTCAGAGAGAAGAACAGGGTCCTCTTTGATCGTCATCTGTGGCACCAGGAATAACGCTAGGTGGACTGGCACTGGCAAGGACTCTGGTGCCGGTGTCTTTATAGGTCCGAGAAAGGATTCAGATTGCTTGGCCGGCATCGAGGGCAAACCAACTGACGATAATCCAGAAAGGTGTCCTCTCGGCTCCGTGGGGCCACAAGGAGTGCCAGGGGTGCCATTGGACGAAAGATGGAATAAATGGCGTCGTAAAACTCCTTCAGCTGGGCATGAGTTGCTCCAACTCCGAGGGAACTCAGGGCAGCATGAGGCGGATCCGGCCACTGTCTCTGCAGGTGGAGTGCTGGATTGGGGCCTCGAGGTATGACGCCTGCTTTGAGAAGTTGAAGAATAATTCGACAACTACTTGTTTTTTGGACTTACCCGACTTCAACTTGAATCCCCCCGATTCAAGACTGTTGTTCGCTGGATAGGACCCAAAAAACGGCCAGAGATCTCCCTAGGGGTCAGGATTGGGATGGAGGATGCCACGAAGCCGCCTTCTGCCACGCCATTAGGAGCTTCCTCGTCTGCTTGTAAATAGCCTTCGGATGCACAGACTTAAAGTCTGCATAAGCCTTGAGGTCGTGGCCGGACCCCAGGCACTAGAGGCAAACCAAGAGGGGTGCGGAGACAGACATCTGTTTGTGACACTCCTCACATGGATAAACCTGTGGGTTTATTGGAAGACATATCCCTAGCACACTGCGAGCAAAACCTCAAAAAGAGTTGAAAAAAGGAGTTAAAAAAATGACTGAGATACTTCTTTTTAGATCCGCGTTGTGGGCACAGAAAGAAAGGAACTGATGATAGCACACTGGGATGATGCCTATATAGGCAAGCCACTTCTTACCTGGCCAATTTAGAACCAATCGACACAACCTACTGGAGTGCACAGGTACTGCTTTGACCGGATCAAGTCTGATGCCTGGATAATATTCTAAGGTGAGGAATCTGCAGTTCATAGTCTCTTTCAGAAGCTGCAATTTGAACAATCCCAACTACTGCTGTCGTGTATTATGAGCAACCCCCCTGAGCCAACATACATTAAAGAATACTGTATGAAAATGATTCTGGCTTTGAGTTATATGGCACACCAAGATGCTCCACAGCTCCTCAACATCACCAATGGCTTGCTGTTTGCCTGTGGTTTCAAAACAAGTATCTCATTCCACGTGGTCCTACGTCTGGACTACTGCTACTGGATTGTTTTTCCTCTTAATGTGGATCATCATGTGGTGAACAAATAACTTACCTTTCGTAACGCATATCTGGTAGCGACTATCTAGCTGCAGATTCCTTACCTTTGAATTTCCCAGGCATCAGGCTGGATCCGGAGACTTCTGCTGAGCAAAACCCCTTGCGTGCGCCGTCGGGTGGCTCATTTTGGCTTAGCGTGACGTCCGCAGCGTTGGTTATGGTGTCGCGGTCAATTATATTGGTGGCACGCAGATGTCAGTACTTTTCTTTTTTTACCACGAGAAGGGCAGAGCCTTAAAGCAAGTGATGCAGTTGTGTGCAAAACTAGGTCCCTGAATGGGGAGTAACCCTTTCCCTACAATATTAGTCCACAAAACGGGGAAGCATGTGTGTGGCTGTAAGGAATCTGCAGCTAGTCTCTACAGGATAATGCGTTACCGAAGGTAAGCAGCTTGTTCACCTGATAGACTTCTAGCTGCAGGTTCCATACCTTGGAATTAGATACCCAAGCCATACCATCCCCTGCGGTTGGCTGTGGACCAATATCTTAAACTAGAAAGTCCTGCAGGACCGAGCCGGCAAAATGCCAGTTTCTGCGGATCTGACCGTCCAGGCAATAGTGCTTTGTGAACTTGTGCTACAATGCCCACATTGCTGCCTGACAGATGTCTTGTACTGGGACACCCTGAGACAAGGCTGTAGTCGCAGCCTTTCCCCTGGTGGAATGGGCCCTTAATCCCTCAGGGGGCAGCTTCTTTGCCAGGGCATAGCAGATCTTAATGCAGAGAACGACCCAGTATGAAATGGTCCTTTTCTGCACTGCCTTTCCCTTCTTTACTCCCACGTACCCCACAAAGAGTTGGTTGTCCACCCAGGACGCTTTTGTGCGGTCAAGGTAGAACAATGCTCTTTTTGGATCCTGTCGGTGGAGACGTTCCTCTTCCCTGGAGGGATGTGGAGGAGCAAAGAAGGAGGGCAACGGTACTCTGTGTTCCAGGTTCACTTCCCAGGCAACCCTAGATTAAGTTCTTTGCGAAGTCTCGGATCTTACTGCATCTACGGGTACAGGTTAGATGGGGGCGGGGTCTCCTCTTTTTTCCAGTGCCACCATGAGACCTTAGGTGGTGGGGCTCAAAGCCCACTCATATTCTCCAGATGCATGACAGAGGCACATGTGGAGCACAATCAGGAAGCATCCTCCATAGCACACAGATCTATAATTAGGCTTTAGAGAGGATGTTTGACCTATGGTTCTTCATTCCAATCGTGATTTTGCGCTATCTTGTGCGGTTTTAGTGTCACCTTTTGAGGATTTTGGACTCTAGTCAGGGATCTTCTAACTCAAAACTAGCACAGGAAAGGTCTGTGTGTGGGGTAAAAGCACCTTCTGTGATTTTTTGGTACCACTTCTACTTACAAAGTAGTCTTGCCCCACTTTATGAGTCTTTCATTTTAAAGACTGTTTAAGTAATGAGGACGTACCACTTTATCACTGAATATACTGTGAGTGCTTGGGAGCCTGTTACCTGATGCAAGAATCCACAATCTTTGTAAGGCCTCGAGCTGTAGCTCACTTCTGTATTTGTGAAGCACCTAAAGTTGTAAGGTTCTTCTTAAGGTTAACAGTAGTCAGAGATAGTTGTCTCCATATTCCAGGATATCCTCTACCATGTTCTTTTAGATTGTCGTTCTCTGCTTGGAATTTACTCTGAGGCCACATACCCCACCTAGCTTCTAATAGCCACTTCAAGAAAAGACCGTTTATGCTGTGACAAATTAAAAACCTGTTCTAGCAGGTCATGGTGTGACTTGGGAGAGAACAACACATGGAAAAATATTTTGCCTGGTCAAAGAACACACCATCTCCAGAAAAGGATGAACTACCGGCATCACTCTTAAATCGCATGGTGGAAGGAATGGATCAACTAGATAGCAGACAGACTAAGCAACAGTTTGCGTAAATAATGGTTGACAGGGACATATGGACATCCGTATTAAAACAGCTTTATACGATTATTCACTCTCCCAGAGGTTTGGGAAAAGCTTTTCATTTCATTGAACATTTGATGAAATTGCGAAATATCTCCAAGACTAGATATAAACTGGCACTTAGAGCTTATCCAGTGTTCACATTCACTCAACACTGTACACCAGTGAAGAGAAGGCAAGTACCAGAAACAGGGTCATGGTACTCTTCCTTTTTGTGTATGGACCACCCACCAGGGCTCAGGTGGGAGTGAGGAAAGAAAACTCTGCTGCTTAAGGAGCCAGGAGGAGGACTGCCTCAGAAGAAGAGGGTTTTCACTGTTCAGCACGAGAGAAGTCTACTATTGAGTAACTAACCATAAAGAGATCGAAAGGCTCAAGCCTACCAAGATTCAGAGCCTTCAAGTTCTACCCAGCCTAAGCAGACCTCAGCCATTTGGCACCCTCGTAGTCACTAAGCATGCTGTCAATTAGTACAATAACCATGGCAATAAAAATCTACTTTAGGTTGCACCCTGTGGTGTACACCTGCACCTTATGTGGAACAAATGACACCCTCAGGCAAATACGCCTTAACACAGCAACTGCAGAACCTTTTCTTCTAGCGATAGATAGAAGGGCCCATCCAGACCTCTGAGTCAGCAATCTGCATTTCCACTGTATATTTTCTAACAGCAAAATGAGGATACGACCAGGACTGCAACCTACACCTTTTAGCTAATTGAAGTGAGAACTTGACATGAACCACGTGTGCACATCCTCCATCATTGCACCCCCTTTGACTGCGAGAGGCAACTTGAACACTGGCACACAAGGACTTCTATGAATGAACAAGTTTTTTATTGCACAATTACTAAAACTCATTTGCAATATATCTTACATCTGTAAAAGAAAAGAGCACAGTTGCTTAAAATCTTTTGCAACATATCTTACATCTATAAAAAAGAGCACATAAATAAAATCCCATCCAATTGCGGCTGTAAGGAAAACGCTATTTATATTAAAAACCGTTATATAAAAAGCATTGCTAGTTAAAAGAAGAAAATATCAGATTCCATGGCAAAGTGTTTCTTACGACCAGCTTATTGGACCAAAAAAAAAATATCTATAATGGGCCCCCTAATATGGGAACACCACTGGGTTTATTGTGACTAAGTTCCATGTGTCATTTGAAACTGTGCTTTAAACAATTAACAGCAAATCTATTTAATGGCTTGCTGCTATTCAAACTCCTCTAGTGTCACCTGATCCTTCTTTTTCGGTAAGTCTGATGCGCAGATCAGGCATGTATCACCCAAATTTGGCCAAGTCTGTCGGTGCGGTGCAAGAGAACAGAATCGAAACCGCTTCTTTAACTGTCCGAGCTCCTTTGGATAGCCACATTGGTTTTAGTATCTTCTGATGACACTGTGACAGGCCGCCGCAACAGACCTCGAAGTGTAGCAGGGATTCTGTTTTATATTTGTAAATTCTACACTTGGTTATAAGATCAAGGGATTTCCATCCGGGGTTTAATTCTTTGATTGTAAGGGGCACTAGTCTGGCCCACTGAATGTTTTTTTAGAGCCTTCCTCCCCAACGCTTGTCCCAAGTAGGGCTGTATATTGTGCTTCCTATGTTGTAATCAGCCCAGGGAGACCTCCTCCAACTTTGTAGTTTGCTAAGTCTGTTTTGTGTGACAATTGGTGAATTTGTTTATTTAGTGCATTTTTGTTGGCAGCGTAATTTGAGCCGTCTTGACCCCAGTTCTGTTTTGTCAGATCCAATATTTACACTGCTTTCTGCATATAGATTTGCCATGGATTGGATGTCCTTTCAATGATCATGTTCTTCACACTTCCTATAGAAGCTTTAAAGACTTAGTAATAATATTTTGCCTGCATTCCCGGCCATTTTTGGTTTTGTTGCACCAGTCCAAACTCCAGGCGAAACGAGCTATTCCGGGTGTATTTTGGTAGCTTGAATATGCGTTTATACGTCTGGCATTGTGCTTTTTCTAACACACAGTCCATTTTGCCTGGTAAAGCCTGCTGTGCATAACTCGCTATTGCCCTTATTTTGGATTGTATTACCTTTCTTATTGGGACTGTCGTTGGATTTTGCAGTTTCTTGAGCAGTTTACAAAAAGCATAAATTGCGGACTGTACTTTGGAATTCTTTTCATGTAAATGTAGAGTCGCTTTTCTTAAATCGCTGAGCCAAGCTCCAAGATAATTATAGCATTTTGTAGTGGATATTATCTCTCTGCGCACATTCCATTTAAGAAATGATTTTTTTTGTGCAACACCCGAAAATCATTACTTTCTTATTGTGAGTTTATGATTAAATCATTGGTCTCATTGTAGATGTTTAAGGCGTTTAGACCCCCCTTTTAGGCCAATTTTGATGTGGTCCTTCACTACTAGATCATCTGCATATTGCCAATATTTGGAATTTGTTAGGGCCGATTTTAATACTTGCAATGTTGGCATTTAGAAACATCTTACATAAATCTGCTGTGTATAGGTTGAAAAGTGTAGGAGCGAGAACGTATCCCTGTTCTAGGCCCCAGTTTGTAAAGCACCTTTTTGTTGTATTTGCTATCTTGACCTTAATCCAAGTTTTGCTATATAGCAAGATAATGGCGTTGAGGATCCCTACTGGGATTTGCCAGTTACTTATTTGGGTCCAGAGCTTATGTCCAGAGACCCTATTGAAAGCTGCTGAGTAATCTACAAAACAGGCAAAGACTGTTTATTTGTTTTTAATGTCTTGCTGGCTCAGATAAAATACAGCTACTATGTAGTCGATTGTTGAGCATCCTTTTCGAAACCCAGTTTGATATGAGGGGAGGATTTCTTTATCTTCGATCCACATATTCAACTTTGCCAGTAGGGCGCTCGCATAGGTTTTCCCTTCGATGTGCAGGAGAGCAATCAACCTGTAGTTTTTAGGTTCAGTGTTGTCTCCTTTCTTGAATATTGGTTGTAAAAATGACCTGTGCCATAAGTCTGGAACCTTGACTTGCAGTCGACATTCAGTGAATAGGTTAGAGGGAACTCCACCCCAATATGCTGGGTCTTCTCTAAACATTCCTCCTGGTAACCCATTAGGATCAAGAGCCCCATCTTTTCTTATGTTGGTCTTTACTCCCAGCTTCTAGTGTGGGCTCATTTCCGTCATTTGTACGCTCAATTAGACGTTCCACAATGCTTCCAGGTTGAATGCTGCCTGTAAATTGTGGATACATGACTCAACCATGCATCGGCGAAGACACCGTTACGCCGGACCACTTTGTCATTTTCCAGCTGAGCTATGTATTGCCAGAATTACCGATGTTTGTAGGGCTTGGATAACTCGTGGGTCTCGACCTATTCTTCTGTTTAAATGTCCTAAGCAGGTGTTTACACTCTGTTGAGTTTTTATACTTCTGCCATGTGGTTTGAGTACCAGCAATCCTTTAAGTTCTTTTTGTCTTTTTTTTTTTTTTTTATAAACAAATGTTATTGACTTTACAGAAAACACCAGCCAATCACCACAATAACAAAGAATTACTTGCATTACTCTGGACGACCCAAAGGCCGTAGACATACAAATTCAGAAGGGCGAATAAGGGAGCATCCCCACCAAAATCAGGCCATACCTCCCAACCACTTCCCCCAGACCCTGTGATAATTCTTGGGGCAGCCGCCTGCCTTGTACAGTGTCTTCTCTTGCGTGGTACACCAGTCAACTACAGCCCGCCACTTCCTCACGGAGAGAGGGTCAGGGCACTTCCAAGCGGATGCTATGTCTCTTTTGGCCACTACCATTGCCGTAGTGTAAAAAAGTTTTCGTTTCTGGTCCCGTCCAATCCATCTGTGATGCCCAGCAGTGTGTGTCTGGGAGCGTGTGGAACCTCCCACCCCAACACCTCAGTGAGTTCCTCCTCAATGTTGCCCGAAGCGCGCCTGACGTGGGCAAGTCCATACCATGTGAAAGAAATCGGCTGGCTCGTAACCGCACCTGTCACAGGAAGGGGTCGGTCGGAGCCCCGCGCGGTGTAAGCGTGTCGGTGTCAGGTAGGCAGCATGCAGAACGTAGAGTTGTGTCAAAAGCAATCTAGCAGAAGCGGTGACTGTCCTGAGGGCTATAAGTGTTGATGTTATGTTTGCACACCAATATGTGTCAAAGTAATCCTCTAGTAAATATGCTATTGTAAACTTGAAAGTGTGTGCGTGCTACCGCCTTAATGAGAAAGATCAGACCCCTGTCAATCTCAACTAATACGGAAGAAAATATACACACGCTGGAAAACTGAGCGAAGTTTTCGAATAGTTACATTGAGATCGGTCCAGAAGTCTTTTTCAAAACATAGAGGGTTCTTCATTGGATAACGCAAAACTGGGCGCAGGCATTGCGATTCCTTCGAACGCGTTTGCATTAACGTACGGATCCAAGAGTGGTTTTTCACTACCTTGATTTCCAATGGGCGGTTCCTGTGGAAAGAACACTTGATTATCAGGAATTTCGGAATTATTGATACATCCCCTGAGGAAGGGTTCGTGCTTTGTAGAACCCGAAATGCATTGGGATTTGCTTTCACAATAGTTGAAGAACCGACTTTTTCATGATAGACGTGTATATTTGATTCATTTTGACCTTTTATGAACTGCTGAATAGTTTAAACATTTATGTTGCTTCAGAAGTGAAATGTCAATTCAGTTCAGATGAAATAATTTTTGTCATATAATGAAGATGAACTAAAGGTTTAATTAAATTTAAGCACCGTTGAGTGTATCGAGTCAAGTTTACTAATTTTGTTATAAAGAGTTTGGAGACGACTCCGGTCGCCCCTAAAATGCTGTGCTCCGCTTGACAGGTTGTGGAGATTCCACAGCCCTTTCACAATTGCTGAGGGCTATAAGGGCATCGCGCCAGTCTTCCTCTTCCAAGGAACCCACCCATTCCTCCCATTGGGCCCGTACTCGGTCAAGAGATGTTGGAGTGTTATTAATGAGCGACCGATAAATACGGGAGACGCCCCCTCTCCCCAGGTCCGCCAGCATAATTTGTGCCTCAGGAGGGCTGTGATTCGGGAGTCATGCCAGTCATTAAGTGTACTTGAAGGGCATGGCAAAGCTGCAAATATCTATTAAACTGCAAGCGATGTAAGTAATTCCTCGCCCTGAGGTCTTGGAAGGAGCGCATGTGGACACCCACCCACATGTCACCTAGTTGGGAAATGCCTATAAGGTCCCAGGACCGAAAACCCTGCAGCCCATTGACTTCTCTGATCGAGGTACCCTGCCACAGGGGTGGGCACTGAGTCAAATTGGTATGGCACAACACAGCCCGCCAGACCAGGAACACCGAACGAGTCACCTCCAGCAAGGGAGACAGGACAGGCACTCCATACATCATCGACTGGAGGTTGGACAAGCCCAGTTCACTAAGTTCTAATCTGTAGGCTGGATCTGACCATCCTCCGTTGAGCCAGTCATGCAGGGAGAGCAGGCGTGTGGCTAGGTATTACAAGTATAGATGGGCCATCCCCAAGCCCCCATTAAAGGAGGGGATCTGACAAACACCCAGGGGCAGTCGGGACCTGCCCTACCCACAGAGGAATTTGGAAGCCAAGCTATCAAGTTCCCAGAATCACGCTCTCGAAAAGTTGATGGGGGTGTTTTGGAGCATGTAGATGAATCTGGGAAGAATCATCATCTTAAATAGAGCGACTCTTCCCATGGGATTTAGCAGCAACAACTGCCATTTCAACAGATCCGCCTTGGTCCTTTTCACCAGGGGGATAACGTTGAGGGTCCAGCTGAGTTCGGGGTGCAAAGTCATCCAATTCCCTTGGTACTTAAAGGATTGGCGACGGAGTGATATAGTCGATTGCCAATCACAACACTCCCTGGACATATGGAGGGTAACCAGGACCGATTTCTCTGGATTGAGCCGGAGGCCCGACGCCTCTTCATAGGACCGGAGGATCTGGAGGAGCTGAGGGCCCGAATTGGCGGGATCCGCCAAGTAGATCAGGACGTCGTCCACATAAAGGGCGATTTGATCTGCCTCCGTGTTGGGCCACTCCCAGCCCTGCACCAGCCCGCTGGTACGTATCAGAGCTGCCAGGGGTTCCATCACCAGGACAATGAGAAGGGAAGAGAGGGGGCATCCCTGCCTCGTTCCCCTGCGGATCGGAAAGGGGTCTGACAGAACGCCATTCATAAGGACCCGCGCCCTCGGTCGAGCGCATCATAGTTGGACGTAACCGCGGAAGCAGGGACCGAATCCCATCTTTTCCAGAACGTCGTCCAAGAACCCCAGTCCACCGAGGCGAAGGCTTTCTCAAAGTTTACCAAGAGGAGAGCGAGGTAAGGAGTGAGCAAGTTGCGGTAGGCCAAAGCTGTATGGAGACTCCGCAAACAATGACGGGTGCCACACGCCGGCATGAACCCACATTGGTCCGGGTGGACCAACGTACGTAAAAGGGGCTTAAGACGCTGGGCGAGTATTGTAGCATACAACTTCAACTCGGTGTTAATGAGGGAGATGGGACGATAGTCCACGCATCGAGGCGAGGGTGGTTGAGCCTTGGGAAAGACCACAATGGTGGACATATCGGTTTCGAATGGAAAGTAGTCTCTCTATAGAGTGTAGAATTCCTGGCGGAGGCCGTCCTGTCCCGGCGTCATGCCGGACGAGACGAGGGTAATCGCGTCACCAATTTCTGCGGGGGTGATAGGACGGTCCAGATTGCCCGAGGCATCGGAGTCCAATTGAGGGAGGCGACAGGCTCCAGCCTGCAACAGATCTGTAAGGGAGGGAGTCCTGGCCGTGTAGAGCTGGCGGTAGTACAATGGAAAGGCCTGGGCCATGTCGGCCGGGGAATGACTGACAGAGCCGTCCTGATCCGCTATTTCTGGAATTATTCGATTCGCTCTGGGGTAGGTGACTAGTCTGTGGAGGAGAGAACCGTTCTTGTCTTCCCATCCATACACCCTGGAGACAGAAGAGCGCCAAAGAAGCTTGGCTACGTCAAGCGACAATTGGCGACTCACTTCCCGGATGCGGGCAATGAGCCTCACTTCGGCGGCGGCTGGGTTCAGGGTGGTGGATCGCTCAAGGCGCAGGGCCTGCCCTTCACGTGTGGTGAGCTGCTCCAGCTGTGCGCGCCGCTGGGCTTTGAGTTGCCCCTTGGCAACCCAGCGTATCGTTGCCTTGTCAACCTCCCACAAGATGCCCGGAGACGACACCGACCCCGCATTTGTCTGGAAGTATTGTTTTAGCTCCCGCCCCACCTCCTCGCGGAAGTCTTTACCTTGGAGAAACCACAAGTTCATTCTCCATGTCTGACACATGGAGGCAGGGGGGTTCCCACAATGAGTAGTACTGGGGAATAGTCCGATATTCCCCTAGGGAGGATAGCGACTTCTTGGGTCTGTCGAGGAAACACCTACTTGATCCGGTGTTTGCCAGCTGGGAGGAAGTTGAGGTTATGACTCCACTCCCTAGCCCATGGCCGGACCACGTTTTGGTGCCTCTTGTAATATGGTGCCCCACGATTGTAAGTCAGGAGGGGGCTATGAGTTGTCACCCGTGTAGGAAATTGAAAAACTTTGCACAGGACAACTTTAATGGAGAGCTGAGTGTGGGTGGCCCTCCAGGCGGTTCTGATATTACAACTGCTTGTGACAATCTGGAGAGGCGTATCTATCTTGCCCTCAACAAGGTGGCACCGCTGCTCCCGAACTGAGCCAGGGGCAGAGGGCGTAAATCCGCTCCCTGGTATACTCCTGCCCTACAGCTGGCTAAAGCTGTCTGCAAACGCCTGGAGAGGCAGTGGAGAAGAGGATTTCGGACTCAGGATAGACTGCTATATAGGGTGGAGCAGACGAACTATCAAAACGTGCTCAGACAGGCTAAAGCTACCCACTACAAGGACAGAATTGGAGTGGCTGAGAATTCCACCAAAGAACTCTTTAAAATTTACAAAGAAATATCTTCTCTGCCTGCAGTGTCAAGCTGTGGGTCCGTTGCAGAGTGCAATCGGGTAGCAGAGTACTTCTCGGAGAAGGTGAAAAGAATGTATTCATCCTTCTCAGGAAGTGCAGTTAGTGGGGCTGGCTTTGAAGAACAGGTGCAAGCAAGTGGTCCAGGGCTGAGACTGAGTAACTTCACGGTCCCCCCTCCTGAGTCCCTAAGGAGCATTTGCCAGAGTGTAACATCTGGCTCTCCTAGAGACCCTGCTCCACCTAAAGTGATGGGGGCAAGCCTGGTCACGCTTGAACCATTTACCAGACATGTGCTGAATATCTCGTTTACCCAACACATGTTGCCAGACAGTTGGAAACGAGCGATTGTTCTTCCTATTGGGGGAAAAAACCGAATGTCAGTCTAGACATATTAGAAAATCTGCGACCCATTTCGCTCTTGCCATATCGAGCTAAGGTAGCGGAGAAGGTGGTCAACAAGCAACTTATGGCCCATTTGGAAGATGCTAGTCTATTTCATCCCTCGCAATCGTAATTTCGAGCTGGCCACTACATTGAAATTGCTCTACTTCGCGCTACGGAAACCCTCAGACAAGGGGCTGATGCGGGACACACCATGGCACTGATTATGTTCGATCTCAGTGCTGCTTTCGACACTGTGGCACACACCTTGCTACAGTGTCTGAACAAAGGTGGTGTCTCAGGTGCGGCCCTAAAGTGGTTAAAAGCTTTTCTAACTGGACGCAGTTTCCAGGTCAGGCAGGGTGCACACTACTCCGAAGATATTAAACTGGAACAGGGAGTTCCTCAGGGTTCTGCCCTCAATCCTTCCCTGTTCAATTTATACATGTCTCCTCTGGCGGAGATTGTCCAAGCCTTTGGAGTAGATGTAGTTTCATATGCTGACGATACCCAGCTACTGATCTCCCTTTCCCAGATTCCTAAGGTGGAGTCATCTTATTTCAGAGCCTGTATGCAGGAGCTTGCCTCCTGGATGGATAAGAACTGCCTGAAATTGAATGGCAGCAAGACGGAGGTGCTGGTGGTGGGAGGCAATCACTCTAGCTGGACCTCTGAATGGTGGCCTCTGAGCATGGGTCCTACCCTACCCCCATGTACCGAGGCAAAAAATCTGGGGATCTGGGTTGATCCTACTCTCTCATAAGACGGACACATCAGACGAGTAGTGGGGAAATGTTTGGGGTATTAAAAAAAACTGCGGAACACTGGATCTTCTCCCATTAGGTGCTAGGAAGACGATGATACATGCATTGATTACATCTCGTCTTGACTATGGGAACATCCTCTATCTGGGAGCCACCACAAAGGGCCTTGGGAGACTACAGGTCCTACAGAATGCTGCTGCTCGGTTGGCTCTTATGCAGCCTAGGAGAGCACCGTAGGCGGCGTCGGGCGATGTGGCAATGAGACTGACCTCGGCGGAGGTGGACGACGATGTGGAGGAACAGGCGGTGGAGGAGGCGTCGGGTTACGCGGAGGAGGGTCCTTGGGTAACGGAGGAGGTGTAGGTTACCTCGACTTGGAGGGCAAAAAGACTTGCGAGTACTCAGAGCCCGGAGACCCTTGCCTTCTCCTTCTTTTCTTCGCCGGACCTGAAGGGGGGGACCTCGAGGCCCGACCTCTGGTGGCTGAGCGACGGCGCCGCCGCCACCGTGTACTCGTGGAAGCAGAGGACTCAGTCCTGGCTCTGGAACGCCTCCTGGAGGAGGATGCTTTCCTCGACGCTGAGCGTCTTTTCGACGACTAAAGTCGTCTTGACATCGGCGATCGTCGTCTCGACGTCGACTATCGCCTTCTCGACGTCAATGATCGCCTTCTCGATGCCAAATGTTGAGTCGACGTCGATGGTAGACGGCGAGCGTCTGCTTGAAACCTCTCGACGTCGATGATGGCTCGACGACGAATCAGTTCCCGACGTCGACCTAGACGGAGGCCTCGACGTCAATCTATCGACGTCGCTTCGATCCAGAGCCCTGGGGAGATAGGGAGTAGACCGTGGTCATTCCTCTCGACACCGACGTCGAGGCTATCGACGCCGACGGAGACCGGTGGCATTTTCTGGCCTTTTTCTTACTGGGGAGACCCCAGAGGCCGAAGCACGTCAGAGAAGAGGCCCCATCCTGCCCAGACCCACCTGGACCTTGCAGCTTTCTTTGCTCCAATCCTTGGAGCCTGATCTTCTGTCTGTCTGTCTTTCAGGGTCCTGCTGGAGAATTGCTGGCAGATCTTACAAGTCCCTGGGACATGAGAAGGAGGGAGACACAGGATACACACCCTGTGTGGATCTGATTTTGCCTTCTTCCTGGCATATTCTGGGCATTTATCAAATAAGGCAGGCATGTTTGACAAAAAAAGGGCTAAAAGCACCAGAAAACTCCAGCAAAGTGAACCAGAAGCATAAATACGTCGAGTGAACACACTCTAACACTTTAAAAGTGCCAAAAATTACACAAAATACCCAAAAAGGGAGAGCTCAATCCAGGGTCCTGTTAGCAGGAGCCGGAAAAAAGAACTGAAAGTAAAAGGAGTGGGCTGTGCATGCTGGGATACTGAGGGTCTCTAGAGAGTTCCTTAAAGGCACGGTATCCCTTTTCCAGACACATAATGGCAGCCTAGGGAGGCTTGTCTGTCCATTCCTTCCGCTCTATCATTTCAAGGATTTGGTGAGGGGAGGAAAGTTTCTCTATAGGGGGGAAACTTGACAGATTGTGTTAAATGTGTTAGGAATATCCTTGGCATTTCTAGTTGAAGTACTGGACAGTGTAGCCTTGTAGGTACAGGCTGCATTACTGTCTTTAATTTTCTCTTAAGTGTCTATGCAGGACTGCAATGAAGACAGCTTAAGAGATTATTTTTGACTGCTCCGGGGTCCACGCACATGGGCGGACTATTCACTAGATTATGACTAGTGACAGAGATCCCCTCCTACAGAACTTGTTGCCTAGATATACGTTAAGATATGTTAATTATAAGCAATGAAGATCTACCTTCCCTTTCCCCTCCACAGGGACTACTATTTTAACCAGATACTCTCCCCAAAAGCCCCCTTCCCGAAAGCAGCCAGTGGTCCAAGCATGGATCAATTGGGACATGAAGTACAGTCCCCATCCCTAGGAATACAGCAACAATGCAAAACCTGAAACCAGAGTCCCTGTGGTTTCAAAACCTCTCTAGGAGCGTTGGCCAAAAAGAGAGGTTTGATCCACTAAATGTACCCTTACTGCATGCGTTTAAATTTAAACTCAGTGAAGGACAGAGTTGTCCTTACACTGTTTCAGATGAATGATCAGTGCTATTACAACTTTTTGCTGTGCAGATTTCCTTGACTGTATTTAGGTCATATTTCTCTAAAAGAAAAATACTGCTCACACATCAGTTATTTGAGTGATACATGAAGTAGGAGTTTACTCAAACACCACTATCCAAAAGTAAACCCTGAATGTTCAGCTATGCTACCCCTAAAGCCCATGCCTAAAAATAACAATGAGCTTGCAGCAGTACCAGTTGTCTGCGTTTCCAACAACAGTGGCAAAAAATTCCTACGGTTTGAACTTGGTAAGATGGCACTCCAGAGGTTCTTTTCCAAATATACAACCAATTGGGTTCCTTACAGGATTATGGGGGACTCACGGGGGATCAGAGCATTAAGCAGGTCTTTAACAGTGGAGGCGAAATACCTACGGTGAACATCTCACTATTTCCAAACCTCCAGAAGAGTGCTATGGGTTGGAAAATCCATCCTGAAGTAAGCAGTAGGGCAAGGTAGTAGCCTAATGAAGCAATTGCTTAATTACTTAAAATGACTCTTCATTTCTCCTTGGACATTCATTTAAGGCTCCACCCTCCTTTCTTACATGGGTCTTTCACTTCTCTCAGCATAGTTAGCTTGGTATCATCAGATAATCCCAGACCGCTGGATAAGGACGTGTTACAGGAATATAGCTATTTAGAAAAAATAAAATAAAGACATTAAGATGAGGATTCTCATTAATTAAATTAATTAATTAATTAATGGTACAGGGACGAGGATAGCCCTGGAGAATACCAATAAAAAAAAAAATCAGCCCATTTCCCATACAGAACTGGCAAGATGTCTGGGTAAGTGAATCATCAGATAATCACAGAAATGCTTGAAACGGTTAACCTTCCAACTTCTACCAGCACGTAGCACAAATGAAGCTATTGTTACAGAATGGAAAAACCTTTTCTTACTGAAGGTTGTCATTGTTTCCAATAATGTTTGAAGATAAAGTGATGTGACATAGGAAAGTCAGAAGACAGATATCATTCAGCTAGAACTCTAAACTCACTTCTGAAATGAAGAAAAAGCAAGTGCAGATAATCATCTGGGCTGACATACATAATGAAGGGCTTGATGCTAAACTTATGTACCTGACTAAAAATATGGCCACTAAGATAGCCTTCCCTGAAATTGAGTTTTAATCTCAAAGTTCCATTGATTAGAATGGCCTGGGCATCAACTGTTAAGGACTATAGTGAGGCTCCATGTGTTGTGACGTGCCCTACAAGAAGAAACACGTGTATTCTGCCTATCTGACACCTCCTAAAAGCCTCCCTAGATAATACGAACTTTTCAGACCTACTCTGGTAGGCCCAGACGTAGAGCTCTTGCAAGTATTCACCTGAGCCCACTTCAGCCAGATGACAGGAGACATTACATCATCTACTGAGCAGACGCGAGACTGATGCTATTCTATATTGCCCTATGACAGAACCACAACAAATTGCTATTGGAAGACCTCCTAGCAGCCACTAGGACTTACTGATTTTGAGAATAGTTCTAGGTTTTGACATGTAAACTTCTCAAAATCCATGCACTGAAGCAGAGCTATAGTATGGTTTGAAAGCAAAGAACATTCCCTCCCATATGCCCCTTCTCTTCCTAGAGGATGTCACAATTGTACAATAGGTAGCTCTTTTGTGGATGCACTGCCTATATGGAGTCTAGGAGGAACATGCCTCATAGCAATGCCATCTGACAGAGGTGTGGCAAGTGAGTGCCTCTGGCTTCTTAACCCCTTCGATGCTCATGACGAGCTCAGCTCGTCATGAGGCACGGTTGAGCTGTGCTGATGACGAGCTGAGCTCGTCATGAACAACTGGCATCAAGGATCTGCAGCACAGGAGGGGAATTTCTGCAGCAGCGATGGTGTTAAAGAATAAGGGGCAAATTTACAAGGAAAGTGACTCAGTGCTTGCCACAAGCCATTTGGCTGCGACGCATTGAGCCACTTTCAAAGCACAGGGATGCGACATATTTAGAATAATATGTTGCATCTCTGTGCTTCGCCCTGGCGCACAAACTTCTGCCTGCGTCAGGGGTGGAGATTGTTTACGTACAGGAAAGGAACCCTTTCTGCACATAAACAATCACCAGAGGTGATTTCCTCTTTCTATATGTGCTGCAGAATGCAGCGCGCATAGAAAGAGGAAAAAAATGAGGAGAAATGAATACATTTCTCCTTGTTGCGCCTTCCTACCCCTGTGGTGGTGTAGTATTCACACGCATTTCCAGATTTAAGATTTCTCGTAAAATCAGGAAATGCGTCTGGCTCCATGGGTGTTGCGTGGGAACACCCCTTTCACACAAACTGGTGCATGTAAAGGAGCCATATTTAAAAGGACAGCAAAAGTCACGCAGGATGGCTTTTCCTGTCCTTCACTTCATCTTCTTGCCCATGTGCAGAGTTGTGTCTAGAGCCTCTGGAGAAACTACCAGACTGCACTTGCGGCTCCTGGACAGACTAGAAAGCCCCTTAGGTCACAGTACTTGCTGTCTAACTACTGAGATAGCAGGTTCGGAAAAGCATACTCCAAACCTATTGCTTCATAACCACAGAGGAACTTGCCATTCTCAGAGAACAAGTTGATGAATGGAATGCTTGAATTAATCTCAGCTACTAGCAGTCGCATTCTAGTCCATAATTTTTCACCCACCATGTCATGCTAGACAGAAGCCGTTTTACACAAAGCAGTGCATACCATGATCCCCATGGTAACAACTCACCCAGAAATGTCAACATAAGCAACCTGAGACGTCTTGGAATATTTGGGCTCGTCAGTACGGAGCAGCTAATGTCCAGTGCTAGAGTGAGAAGGGGACCCACATCTGGCAATACCCATTGCACTTAGCACAACTATAAGAAGATTGAAGGTTTGTGTTTTTTAATCTAAGCTGATGGCAACACTCTGGCTCACATTGCAGGCCGTTGTTTTTCACACCTTACCACCCTAAACCGAAGCCCACCCAAAGCAAATCTGTACAGACCATGCTCTTCACAGAAAAAGCTCCACCCCAAATTGTCACCCCTTCTCAAAGGGCAGGATTTCAAAGCCAAAACTAGTATCTGGGGTTGAGGATGCAGAATTAGCTCAGGGGAGTCACCTGGCCTTAAACGTCGCACCAAAAGTGAGAACTACATTAGGCAAAGAGCCTCGACTTACAACTCAAATCAACTATGAAGAAACCTAGCATGATATATCATGAACATCATAAAGACAATACCTGCAAGTCACTGCCAAAGGGGGCTGGGACAGGTGCAGCAACAACGGATTCAGCTAATCCTGGTCCAAAGGGCCAGATGATTTTTTTTATGGCATGAAATCCACAATCCTTGAATACGAACCAGAGAAAATTAAATGGGGAGTATGTACCTTTCAATGTCCACTGGTGCGTTGCGGTGTCCAACAGCTGTGCAGGGAAACCAGTGTTCACTCCTGTTTATCTAAACAATAGGATACAGAATTAACCGCCCGATTCATCAATGAAAATAGCGCTCGCAAAGGGCCAGATTCTGAGAATCTGGCCCTTTGCGAGTGCGTTTTTTACATTTGGGATTCAACATCCCAAATGTAAAAATCGCTATTTGCTAATTCGCATATTTGCGAGGATTTACATTCAAGGAATCTCTATTTGAGATTCCTTAAATGTAATTCATCATCCATTTTACAATTGCGAAATCGCAATTTCGGGCCGCAATTTACCGCGAGGTCAAACCTCGTGGTAAATTGCGAAAACTCAGAAAAATGCATTTAAATGCATTTTTCTGAGTTGCACGTTACACACACACACGTCCTTTGGACATGTGTGTGTGCAACACCTGTGTTAATTTCCATTGCAGGGGTGCTACAGGGTGTCCTTTGTACACCCCTGGCACCCTTGTACTCGCAATCTCATTTGCGATTAGCTAATTGCTAATCGCAAATGAGTAATGACTCCCCATGCATTCCTATGGGCCTTTTGGCCCATAGTAATGCATGGGGAGTTATTCCTTATTTGCGATTAGCAATTAGCTAATCGCAAATAAGGAATCAGTGGGAATCGCAATTAATATTGCGATTCCTACATGAATACCGTTTTGCGAGTCTCAAATAGCGATTCCTTATGATTCGCTATTTGAGCCTCGCAAAACGGCCCGTTCATGAATCAGGCTGTATGAACCCAGCCATATACTTACTGGAACAGTGCCATTCCGGAGCTAGAGCAACTACCTTCCCAAAAATGGTGCAGTTGTTGTGCCAAGTGACGTAGCATGCAGAAACTTTTAGATCCCAGGGCTCTACTTTGAATGCCTTTGCGTATCAGAAGTGAATCTGGGTGCATCAGAACACCAAAGGAGTTTTTCCCACTGCACTAAGGTTCCGATAGCCCCCTTCTCAAAAGCCACCACTATAATGCTGAAACCAGCCTCAAGTGCAAGGACAGAGAAGTCTGGACAGCAACCAACCTATCAGGCTGGAGCAGCAACAATCACCACCCACAGGAGAAACTCTCCAAAATTATCCGAAAGATTGAAAGCACGAGCTCCCAGTCAGTTTATGGTTTAATAGGAAGATTAACTCAACCTGCAACTCCGTCCTCAAACGAGACTGGCCTAACTCTTTAGTACACTGAAAGCTTGCAGCTAAAGAAATATGAAGAGCTGGGCTCAACTATACAAAAATCTCCTGGAGATGGTCTATGAATTTAGGTACTTCTTTCATTCTCTCTCGGGGGGGTGTCAACAGTGACAACTATAGAAAGTGAGGTACATGGAGCTACTCTTTCATCCAGGTACCTTCACCTTTCCCGGGTTACCTGGACCACTAGTGAGGGTGACCTCGATGGTTGCCACACATGGCGATGAAACCCCGTTGTTCATTCTTGATTATAATTTGCTCCAGACAATTCTTCCCGGTGGTAAAATGCAACATCCTTCTAGATCAATGCAACTTGAGTCTGCATGACACCAAGCAGTGATATCTATCACAAGTCAACCAAAGTACATTCTACTCCAGCACTTGGAGAACAATTTTTTATTGAGAGAGATTCAATGGTGCATTTTCTTGCTTGATGTAACCCTTTAGTATTTGGAAAACAGCTATGCTAGCACGACTAAAGACATGTCTCTTCCAAGGAGGTTAGAGAATCTGGCTCAGTCTCTCTCCCCCCCCTTAATATTTTTTGTGATATACTTATATTAACAGAAATATTTACTTGAATTCAGTGGGGGGGAAATTGGATTTCCTTGAAAACTTGACCTTGTGATATGCCTAAACACACAAAAAGCTGGAACCGTTTTGATGCTATCTTTTTTGGGTTTCAAAATTCAGTTGGATAATGCCACACCAACAGGTACTTAACTCTGGAAGACAGTTTGCCTGAACGATTCCAGTTACGGTAATTTTGTACGAACTAAACCACTTCCGTACCCCACCCTTTTGCTGTCCCATACCGTTATTCATAGCATCAAGCACTAAAAGTCACGTTATTAAATTAGGCAAAAAACATGCTGATCCAGTAGGTGACCGAATAAAAAAGCATGCGCTTTCTTACAAAGTAACTAATGTAGACCCATGCTCGTTTCCTTCCAGAACAGACTTGTGGTACTGAACACAACTCGCGGTTGCTCTACCACATATCGCCCTCTGCTTGTGCCGTGGGATTCCTTTACTCGTTAACAGACGAATGAAGATAGATGGACAGTCGTATCTCTAGATGCATCAACGCCTCTTCTGGCAGACAGAAGTACTTCAGCATATGAACGTTACTTGCTTGAGCACGTGCATTGAAACGGGTTCCATTCCACGGTAATATTGTACCCAGGAAGCGCGATTGGCCTTTACATGTCAGCTGTTCAACTTAATGTTACAAGCAAGATGGACTATTGTCACCATTTAAGCGTTTACTCGTCATATAAAGATTTTGTTTAAATGCATTTCGGGAACAAATCGTCCAGATACCCACTTAAAAGGTAAAGTGTTCAGAAAAAGGTAGCAAAAAACCACAAAAGCACATTTAAGTCTAAATTGGGTCTATTCTTGCGTATTCGGCTCTTTATACGCATTATTTAATTTGTATTGAAGGCTAATATTACATTTGCCATTGTTAAGCACTTTAACGTGTTTCTCACTTTTATAGTATTTCCATTACCTAATAACGGGGGCTGACTGGCCAGGACAGTACTTGAAATCTTCACCCTGGGATGAGTGGTTCGTAATGATCTCACTAAACCATGTATCTGAAACTGTTCACGAGTATATGATATGCCAAATAGTTTACACCAAAAACTGCATGGCTCTTCCTTACCATCGAGAGTCGTTTCGCGTTTGAGGTTATACTAATTGTGATAAAAAAAGCACCCTCTATACAAGTATAATATTAAAAAAAAAAAACTCGAGATACAGAAGCAGCTTTTTATCAAGCTATGTTACGGTTATCTTGAAACCCCTACAGAGCACAGTGTTCGGTGTAATTCTTTTTATTACATTGCTCCTCTTCTTAGATAAGAGTTCAAAACGGATAACGTGAAGCTAACAAATACACTAAAACAGCACCCTCATTCGCGTGAACTAAATGATACAAAACGTTTTGAGGACCGTCAAGGACTCAAGCTTCAGAGAATTAGCAGGATAAAGCCTCTAGGTTGAAATTACCAACTTCAACAATCTGACTTTGGGGGAGAATAACGGTATCCTCAAAATCTAGCTAATATATAACAGTGACATGAAACTACCCACTCTAGGCACAACGTCGTTGGGAATCAGTTGGGCAATTATAAATTCAGACCAAATTGAAAACTAACACCTTCACTTTGCTCTTTTTTTTGGTGCAGTCAATAAAATATGCGGCCACGTGAATAGACACATAATAAGGACCAATATGCGATATGATCTTTGCATTGTGTGGGCACGCACACAGCTAATATATACATAGAATTGTTAGATTCTAATCTAAACACTACACTTATGAGATTGGTCAGCTGCTGACGCCATTCTCCTAAATCCATGTTTCTTTCAGCTTCAAGTTTACCGTAAATGAATTGTGGATTCAGTGCAGCAGATAAGCAAAATCAATAACTTCACCACAAGGTTATTATAGAACATGTTCCTGTAGGGTTCTTTTTTCAGGATAGTGTCTAGCTCATTTTAACATGCATGTCTTTAGAATACGGATTGTCAAACTGTTAATTTCTGGATTAAGATACAGCTTTGGTCTACAAATATATTTGAGGATTACTTACTTACGGACTCTTACACGTCACAGGCATCGGCTATAGAACCAAGGCAGACACAGCGTTTCAAACCTAGCACTATAGCCCCCCCCTCCCACCCGCAACTTTTTCTGTGCATGAATGCATTTCCTGGTCTCTGGAATCCGCAGTTAAGCCCACCCAAATAAAGGCATTATTCCTTGGCATCCACAGGTCCTCCCCTCAACATTTTTTTGCGATCAAAATTCTTATATCTTGCTCAATAAATAAGAGAACCACGTAAAGGTAGCTGCAGTAGAACTTACGAGGCTTCAGGATTCTCAACTGGCATTTTGCAGTCCCTAAACCATAATGAAAGAGCTCTTGGACAATCTGGTTTGAATATGCGGCTCAGAGTCAGGTCTTGTCTAAGCGACACAAAGTTAAAATTACCATTTTAACCTCTTAACAGATTTACACTAAACCACGAATGTATTTTAATTTGGGCCAAGGATTTTTACGGTCCAGTTTTATTTTTGAGGTGCTAGCCAGCCTGCAAAATAAAACATTCGTACGATTAACAATTCATACACTTTAAAATACCCGTTTACTACGCAAGTTTAGCTAAAATTACATAGGGTGGCTTCTCCATAATTGAGGAGCAGCGTGGCCCCACTGGTCAGCCAATCAAAGAAAATTAAAATAATAATACAATTACATTTTTCTGTGATGGGCTCTGGCAGACAGTGCATGCAGGGCCAGGCCATGACAGGCAGAAGTGAGGGCCATCTTAGGCCAGCCAAACGGATATGCTCACTTCTATTTCTCCAGCTGGGTTGGAGAAAGCCACAGGCTCCCAGGCATTGTCTGCGTGGAAGAATCCTAGCACTGCTCTCATAGCATGAGTGCAACGTCTGGATTGGGTGGGGAGCCTGTGCCATCACAGAGACTGCCAGGAGTGAAGCATAGAGGTGGCTGTTGGCGAGGTAGGGTTTTTAATATATTTTCTTTTTATCCTCAATCCCATCCCGATCTCTCCTCACTTTCGCTGAAAATTACTAGTTCACAATCGCCAACTGTAAAATATAGGTCTATCTTGAGAAGTGAGGTTATATAATAATGGTAACAGCTCCTCCATTTACATCTCAAAAACAAATTGAGTATTCTTGAAATAATGTCGTTTCAAAGCAGGGTATTTATTTGGGACATTTTGTTCACATAGCAAGTTGATTTGGGAGTACAAGGAACATGTATGATCTTAACTGACAAGTAATCACTAAAACAGGCCCATGAATTATAAGAAAGAACTGCCCACTGCGCTTGAAAAATCTACTACCCAAAGATAAATTTACATTTTCATATTTCTAGGCCAGTCTAAAAATTTAAATATGAGGAGAAAGAAATGCTTTACCTCGTATGAGCGAAGGTTAAGCACTTGCGAAGGCAAATATGGCATGTAGAGAAATGCTGCACTTCAACAAATATATAGAAAAAAAGAGAACCGATTTGTATAAATGCAAGAAACTGTTAATTATATGCTAGCATTTTATTATAATGTTTGTACTATATAATACTGTTATTGGTTTTTAAACCACCCTCTCCCTGCGAGTTTGCACACACATTTTTCAACACTTGGATCCTGTTAAATAAAAATGATTTTAAAAAAGCTTTTAGATCTCTAGGAGAAAAAAAAACGACAAAGTTAACTATTAACATTACAGAATTCAACACTTGGATCCTGTTAAATAAAAATGATTTTAAAAAAGCTTTTAGATCTCTAGGAGAAAAAAAACGACAAAGTTAACTATTAATAGCAACTTTTAGTATGTTGTTTAATGATGGGGAGGAGGAAAAATACTAGTTTTTGACAACCCTCTGCAGTATTTTTAGATGACCTCGATTGTAAGTAAACTTACTATTAGAAAACGGTTAGCCCACCATTGATGCATTTATATTTTTTTAATCACGTTTAGGTTTGTCAAGATACGTTAACATTCACATGCGAGAATGCACATTAGAAATTAAGCCTTCCAACTATACTCTGCCACTTAATGGCATGGATTCGGCAATTAGACGCTCTAGATTAGAGGAATCGCTATAAATTCTGAACTGGAGTCTTTTTACAATCTTTCTACTTCGGCCTTCAACGTTAATTGGACACAATAATCTAAACCCTATATATATTAACAGTGTAATAAATCGTACAGTAAATAATCAGTGTTTACAAAACAAAATATAGCATATTATAACAGTACACCTACTTATGAGAACCAAGCATTTTCCCTTCAAATGGGCATTTCCATACCAAATGGTCTATGGAAACAAATCAAGAGACTTAAGGTAGGTCCTAGTAACAACCCAAAAAAATAAAACTCCAATAACAATTTAGATACATTTTAATACAATTATCACATTTTTTAGCTAAAAAATGGTTCACCAATATTGAGAAAGGCAACATTAACCAAACCCCTACATCAGAACATCACATGCTTGTGCTGTGGGGTCCTATTCCGCCGAAGTTGTTTGCAGTAGGATACAGCGTCACTACAGCAGCAATGCAATACTGGAGAGCATCCAAGCAGTTCTGTACTCCAGTATTTACGTGCTGCTAGAGCCTTGCTGACAAAATGACTTCTGCAGGTGACTTCCAATTGGGAAACGATGAAGCAGGACAAAAACGGGAGAGCTTTGACGTTAGTGGTGAAATAGAGTATTGCACAATAGACTGCTGCGGATGGAAGGTTTGATACAGACATCTGCTACAATTTCAAACTGATGGACATTTGTTGTTCTTCTGCATACAACTCAGTTGAAGGTAAACCCATTCATAAAACCATATTATGGTAAAATACTTGAAGAAACGAGGCAGCTCAGAATGGTCTGTATCTTCATGTCTCTACAAACCATGATGTGCTGCTACATCTCATCAAATGCATATGCCAACCAGTTCTTTTACATACTAGTTAAAACAAGACTACACCTAAAAACGAGTAAATGGTCAAAAGCAAAGGGTCAATATCTTCTAAATGAAATGCTGTGCATCGCTCAATAAAACCAACATCTTAACAAGTAACCATCAATCTGTTGATAAATGTCCGACATTCACAACCTAACATCTTACCTATCAAACTAAACACACAAAGGATAATGAAGTGCAGTCAACAAAACTAATTAGCCATGTCTAGCTCTAGCATTCTGCAGGTTGATATTTACAGGTGTTTGTACAGTAAACAGCTAGAAGATGCCTGAAATACTGCCTTCTCTTTAGTGCTCCTGCAAACAGATTTATAATGGCAACCTACAGAAGAAATTTTAAAAAAAGAAAAGAGTCATGAAAAACAATTGTATACTAAAAATAAATATTACGCACAAGTGATTAAAATGACAGCGATCAAGCACATTAACAGCAAGGTCAAGAGGGTCAATGGATGTCCTATGCTCCCAGTTGCAAGGAGACATTCTGCAGGTTTGTCTATCAGGCCCTCTCCCCTACTGCCCATTAACCAACACGAGACACCCATTGTCTAGCAGGTCATTGCCCCAGAATTGTAACCCTTTCTGATAAGCAATACTCACACCTTCAGCCCTTTATGAGCTTTAAAAGAGGTGCAGGTCTGCACAAAGCAGCGTCAGGAGTCGGATCACCTATATAAATGCACACAGCCCGGAATATATCACGTAGTATGCAAATCAGAGGGGCCTTGCACATTGACTTCCTGCCCAGGGTGCCAAAAATCCTAGACCCCGCCCTGGTCACAGTTGCACCATTTTGATGAAACCTACAGCTCCTCCGTACTGCCCATCTTGCGAAACAAATGTGTTTGGCGTTCGTACAGCTTTTGCCTTCAACAATTTACATTACCCACTGTAACCGAAGTTCTACGTTGACAAAATATCTAGCTTGCATCACCCTAAAATCCATGTTGATGGCTTAATTACTTCAAGGATAGGGGCAGCCCGTGCTATTAAAAAAAAAAACGAAAAAATAAATGAACACGTTTCACTTTCTGCTTCGTACAAGTTAGGTGTTCACGATTACACCCAACTAATGCTGAAGAATGCGTGCCAACACGGAGAAAAATACATAAGGCATACCAGCAAGACTTACAGTTGTTACTCAAATGTCATCAGTTACTCCTATTGTTGCAAAATTATTTCCCTGTCCATTATGTTGTTTTAAACGGAATTTAGACATTGTAGAACGTTAGATTCAGAGACAACACCAGAGCACAAACCTACCACAGATACACAATTTCTCCAGGAAAAATGGGCGCTTGCATTAAGCTTACAGAAATGAATATGCACCGTAGGTCTGCCAATGTAGTCCCCCGGTTACTTACATATAGTCAATTCCGTAATCTTGCTTTCTTTTTACCCCAGTCTCCAATTACCTGGTCAATGCCCAGACCCAATTCACTTCTTACGCTGACTGCTTAACCCTTAGAATAGTTCCTGATTCTGGTCACGAAATAACTACAGTATCATTCTCTCTCTCTCACCCTCCCTCCCCCATACTGAATACAGAGTGGAGATCAAATTAGTCACTTGTTTTCCAATCACATTCCAGCTTGTTGCAGGCATAGTCATCTCAGGGCACTGTGCACTGATATCTACTACACCAGTATAAATTAATTGTTAAGAAACATGTAAACAAATATGACCAATTTAAAGATAAGGCACTGAAAATGATCTTACATTCTACACATGGAACTCTAGGGACCCACAATAGTTGTACAAAGATCTATAAAGCTGTTAACACTGATGGGATGAACTTGAAATTATGATCACAGCTACAATCTCCAAGGCGGGGTTTTAGCACACGCCAATATAGGAATTCATCCTGTACCTCAATTTAAGCAGTATAATTTCTACAGTAACAGATAAACAAAGAACAACCACTACCAGCATTTAAGGTTTAAATGCAATATTTATGGCTGTGACAGTACCCACATAAACCGAACAACTATTTCTTCAAGATTTGCTACAAAACGTGTCTAACAGCAAGACAACTACTAAAACCCCTTTGAATTAAAGCAATTATTTGGGAAATATAGCATAGGCATATATTGTTTCACGGCTGTCCTTTAAGCTGGTTTTCCTTTTTAAATAAACATTTGGGATCGTAATTATTATAACTGCTTACAGACTACTTTCATTAGTCAAGACTCATCCAACTGCATGCCATTCCTACCGATTTTTTTGCTACCCAATTATTAGAGTGCTCCTAATTGGGGCGAGAGTGGAAGAGACATTTATATAGAACCTCGATACTCTGCTGCTTCCAGTGCTTCAAATGGAAAAATAGAAGTTCAGGTTCTGCAACAGAGTACCTGCTTGTTTCTGAGAAGTGCCGGTACTCTCCAATTAAAATCGGTACCTAGATGCTCAGTTAAAAGCAGTGCATGAAATGGAAAAATAGAAGTCCTGGTACTCTGCAACAGAGTAGCAGCTTGTTTGAGAAGTGCGTACTCTCCAATTAAAAGTATTACGTGTTTTGAGAGGTGCAGGTACTCGTCCTCTCTAAATAATAAAAAAAAAGTGCCGGGTACTCGGTACCAGCCCATTTAAAGCACCGGTTGCTTAACAGTCTTGCGAAATCCATGTTAAAAGTTCTTACTTGGGACACCTTGACCTCTAAGAATCCAATGCTTTAAAACCTCCTTTTCTATGGCTATTTTCATCTTCCAAAAGGTACTTGAAACTTTGCATCTCTTCATATTATCTGCCTTGCAAAAACAGCCACTAGGCTTTTTTTCTGATGGAATAACCCATCATTCGTTCGGAGATGTGGGGTAAGACTGTGTCTCCAGTAATAAATCATAAACCATGTACACAAACAGAACTAAAGTCTTTCAATTGGACACGCCTTTCCCGAGGCACCATAACAGATAATTGGTTTCAAATTATACGCTATCCCTTGTGTAACAGGGCCAAACGTTTGCTTAAAATCTCCATCCCTATTGTGTGCGCTAGCCCGCCAGATTTCTAAACCATGATACCGATTTTTACTTGGCTAAATGTATTACTAGTTGCAACCTATAGCTGGTCATTAAATTAAAAGTGTTTAACTGTTGCAGATCTCAGAATCACATGAAGAGAATAGCTTCCTGGTGATGGATCACTGGCCAGCGGTTCAATGACAACACTGAAAACCATGTGGCTTTGATGGGTTCTGTAATGCTCCTCATGGCAACCCACTTATTTCCCTTTTTGTAGATATATAAAAGGTACGGTTTAATTACTACTTCTGGACAAAATTAAAAGTGTGGCAGCGTAATTTTGCTAAATTTGGGGAACTATGTGATACAGTTTTTACAGAGATCAGATTTTGAAAACATCTCACAAGAGGACTACAACATTACACTAAACTGAGGGGCACAGCAGGACTAATAACAGAGCTCATCAACAAAGAACAAGGCACTAAGGAAATACATTCAATGCAACGCTGATCGGAGCCTCTACCATGCCCTACCTGGAACACAAAAAAGTGCCTCCCTGTTTTCAGTCGTCTGAGAACCAGGACTTGTGCTAAATTTGCTAAAACCAGCAGGGACGGCTTATGAAAACTCAAGACTTCCCAAACAAATCTGCCACTAACCCCACATTGTGTAGTTTTGTGACATTCACTATATTTACTTCGAATGCGCAGGAACAGTGAGTGGCTGTTGTTCACAGTGCTTTGGTTTTTAGGTCAAGCACTTGAGATCTCTTGTATATACTTTTAGGCCGAGCATTCGAGACCTTTTGTATATACTTACATGTGTATGTACTATGTGGGCTCTGGAGATTAGCCCTAGGACTGGTCTGCTTCCACTTAGAGACTTTTTTTTTCTGTTCAACTGCCTCTATTTAACGGTCTTGATAGAAAACGACCAGCAGAGGACAGTAAAATACCAGAATTGCTTTCTGCGGAGACTCTTTTTCTGGCAACTGCCTTTATTTAACTTTGATAGAAAACGACTAGAAGTCAGTAAAATACCAGAATCACTCAAGCATTCTCTAGATTCCAGTCCATAGAAAGTCTTCCACGAGCACCTGTGGACAATATTTTTTTCAAATCTTGTCTTTTCTGTGATAAGACCACCAAAGGCCCTGATTTTATATTAAAAGCAGAGCTTTGGACTATACCATTTCCCGCTGAAAGGCAATATTTCTCTCCATGTGTTCCCATACCTTGTGTATCATGCAGTTTGGTGCTTACTTCCCTCCATGTTAAAGAACAGTAGATTCTTCAGCACCCAGGCTAATGTGCGGCACAGCTACATACATATAAAGTCCCAAAGGCGAGACCGAATGCATTGCAAATTCTTGTTAGTCTTGTTTAAACACAAAATGTGGTCTCTTGCCAAAAACTACTGCAAGGAGCTATTTTGCGCAAAGATTGTTTACATTGTAATTTTTCCCCTTTTAGGCGATTACTGAACATGGGTTAAGGCACATTATGTTATGGGTTACATCCCACTTCTGCATCTGCCTTAGCCAAATATGTTGGGGTGGAGGGAGATCTAGACTCAAGTTTTTTTTGTTTAACCAGTAGAACAACATTTCCTGGTTGTAACAAAAAAGAAACAGATTTTGTACAATATTGACCCTTTATGACCCTAACGAGACATCCGTCCAGCAGAGGTTAACGTTTCCAATAGAATATAAGAAGCACATATACAGACACTGAATGGCTAAATACCTGTTTTAAACTACACAGGAACGTGTCAGACTGATCATATTTTTGCAAACAATGTTAGAAAGGGTCTTGTTCTCACAGACTGAGCATCTCACAGACGACTGCTTCGGATCAGGAGTTCGCCACCCCCGGACAGTTTAAAATGTGTTCTTGGTTGAACGCCAGTCATCTACCTTGAACGACAAAGAAATAAGGTAGTCTTAAGACAATAAATTCTCTATTTAGATTCAAGAACTAAATTTCAAGGAATAAAAAAAGCAATAAGCCATTAAGTAGTGAAATAAAGGTGACAGTAAATTGTCCAATGAAGCAGAACATTTACAAGATTTCCCTAAATGCTTCAAAAATAGTGGTTATATTTTTAACACCACTTTTCTGTCACTTGCTAGGCCTACACTTAGTCATGTTAACATGGCTTAAAAAGGTAATACAAAAGGCACAATACTTAGCTTCAAAACTTTTAAGGCAAATCGTTCCTCAATTTGCTTCTCATCGAATACGAACGAGCTTCTATGCTAGGTGCCCAATACTCCTATGCATTCGGACAAGCCTGGAAAGATGCACCAAATCATTAGTCCAAGGCTAGTATACCACACACCACATCAACAAATATACTGGACTGCAAATAATTTAGTTGAACTGTATTTAAAAGAAAAGTTTTCTTCAAACTGTTTGGAAGAAATTCAGAAGGTATGTTCGGATAATTCAAAGTAAAGGCCTCAACCATTTCCAGACAAAATTCTAATTTCGTACTGATGTACACCACTAATGAAGTAAATGTCTTAAAATTCCCTCAAAGTATTGTAAAGCCATGAATGCACGAACTAAGAGAACCGAATTTAACAAACCATGAATTCGGAAAGCAGGTAAACCCTGATCTACTTTATACCTGGTTTGAAGCGTTAAGAGCCAATTTGTATCACTCAGACTGGGTATCCATTCTATTATAGCGACTTTAAAACCTCAGTTCTATCAATCTTCACCAGAAGTAACAAAAAAACGTTTAGGAAATAAAATAGAGTACAAAAGTACTCATTTAGAACAGTTGGAAAGGGGTCACTGCCGATGAGATCTACTGGGGACATCTCAAGCATACACGGACTCTCACATGATGTGGCCTGTAATAGTTGATGACTTCTCGAAGCAAGAATCCACATCTCTGACTTTGATAACTGACATGTTTTGGCTCCAAAAGCACGTTACAAACACACTAAGGAAATGGGTGGACTACTTATTGATAATTAAACAAGCGGCTTTGCTGTCCATCATTTTCCGCACGCTATGCCGCTTCATATAGAGACTAATTAAATGCAATCCAGTCTCGATTGAACTCGAATAGAGCAGTCCAGCTCGAAATGCCTGATAGAGTGCCTGACTTCTGACAGGTTGGGTTTGTTTTTCTAAATATGATAACTTACAAGGATAACAGGGGCTTGGTTCCACTGGTATTCTTCACCATGAGCGGTTTCTCTTAGACATACACATTTGTGTATAAATCTTTATTTTAAGGGTTAAAACTTTAAGTGCTGGACTAAAAGAAACAAGCCAAAAAGTATGTCTTTGAGGAACTATTTAACAAGGCAACTATGGAAAACGCTTCATACCATTAAAAGTCAAGTTGTAACTGGATCTTTTTAATGGTTATATGTCCATTTTTGTTCTTGTCTTGCACCAACGGTAACCTCTACCTCACCTGTATCTATCGAATACATGGCCACAGGAGTGGGATGGAGGATTTATTAATATCTGGCCATTTTCGTGTGCATTTGTCCATACTATGTATTTAAAGGTTAGTCTTGCTGTTTTACGGGAACACTCAGCTGTTCTCAATTAACCCCAATGTTTGTTTTCACCTTATTCTCAGTATACCTTTATGGCCCTGTTGTAAACGACAAAAATACGATATTTATGAAAAATATTTCTTTGTATATAGGTCTATTGATAGAGCTGCTAATTATCACGATTGGCAAGCCTGGGCATATAAATAAACGCAATAAACATTTCTCAATCAATTAACAGTTAGTTGGGAACAGTCATGTTAAGCACTTCAGAAGGAGCAGTAAACTGCAAAGCAAAGAAAAACAATGTATTTAGAACACCAAACTAAATCAAAACACTTACAAAGATAGTGGGTGGGAAGTTGAAATAAAGAGAGTGATAACACTAATTAACTAATAAGATGCCGGATGTAATTAAGGGAAAGTTCTGAAAAACCTACCTTTATAGGGAGAAGAACGTCAAATACCAACCACCCTAAACACGCTTCACAGGAGATACAGTACAAAGAGCAGGATTATGTCATGCGCCATACAGAAACGTTCTTTTACAGCAGGAATAGTGAATGGAGTTCTTATCAGGAATACGAACAAGTATAAAACTGCATTTTTTGTGTATTTTAATACTTTAATGCAAGATTTAGTTATTCTCATACCCAATTGAACTTACCCTTGATCAGGAATGCATCACTAAAATTCTTTTGCCGATAATGCACTTAACACTAGGAATGACTAGTATCCACATGAACAAAAGGGGTTTCACATTCGTTTCCACTACTGTGGGGCAAATAAAGTGAATTTACCTTAACTATAGGCAAGAAAAGGCTTCCATCTTGAGCTGCCCTCCAACTGCGAAAATGTAGATTGCAAAAGAAATAGGATTACCACACTACATAAATCGGAAATATATTCAACTAAACTAGACACTACCTATCAACAGAGTAGCCATTCTGACAACTTTTCTATCAAACAAAAATAAAAGTGGGAAGGGTGTCAGGCGAGAGATGGACATGCTCTTTAACCTGGCCAATAAAAACGCAAAAAAATACCTCAAATTACAACTTTTTGTGAAAGTTGTAGGTATCACCACCCTTCCAAATAAGAGAAAAGGACTGCCATCTCTCAGGAAATTGGGGGGCTGTGACGAGGAGGACCCGGACTCGGGCCCTCCAGGCTTACCTTTACCTGTGTCCCCTCTTTTTGCACAGCATACCGACACATGGAAGACGGCTGAAGACTGGTTCAACCCCGCACAGGACCCAGAAGAGCCATGTTACTTTAATTGGGCGGAGCTGGACCCTGAACCCACCCACCAGCCGGAGGTAAAACAACGCCCAAAGCACACTCAGGTGTGTGTTACACCCGGAGGGAGTGGAGAGTGGTGGCGTGAGGAAGGATCGGAGTGGCGGACGGAGGAAGGAGAACCAAGGAAGAAGATTGCGAGCGAGGAAGAGGCAGAACAGCGGAGGAGGACGGGAGAGAAGAGTGTAGAACATCGGCAGGAGGAGAAGAGCGTAGAACATCGGCAGGAGGAGGCGGGAGGGGAACAGCGGAGGACGGAGGCAGGAGAAGAGGAAGACAGCGACTCACTGACCCGCGGAGCAGAAGGGAGAAGGAACCGAGACGACTGCGACAAGCCGGGAGGCCAACCGGGAAGGCGCATCGCCCAGCCACACTTCCCACGAAGTGTGGCTAGAGCAGGTACGGTCACAGTTCACGGGGTGGGCGGGACGTAAGTGGGACAAACCACCGCGAGACAGAACACCGGACCCTCTGTGCACCAATACCCCACCCTTCACCCTATCGGCACCATAATCCTTGAGAGCACGTGTGGTCCCTCACACCCCTAGCCTAAACAGCCATCACAACCTTGGGCTAATATTGGTTTCTTTCTTTCTGGGGCGGCGTTCCGGACGGGAGTCGAGACTGCAGAAGCAAGGCCTACAACTCCCAGGAGGCACCGGGAATCTCGGCGGTTTGGAACCTTTTACAGAGTGCCTGTACAGAAGAGACGTCAATATAAAACAATAAAACCCTTGTTACCCAGATCACCTTTGTCCGTGAGTTTATTCGATAACCCGCACGAAAGCTCACAGGGGCATATTATCAAGGGGGGGGGGGTTAGCAATTTTCGCCGCTTTAGCAGCCGTTTTCAGCCGCTAAGTGGCGAAAATTCTATGGCCCTATTAGCAAGCTGTCGCTAACAGCAGTTAGCGACAGCTTGTAGGCGATAGAGAGCTGTTTGGGGCCCGCTTTGCATGTTAGCGATCATTATCGCTAATGACATGCAAAGTGGGCGTTCCCACCCGTTAGCGACTGAAAGCAGTCGCTAACGCTTATTAGCAAGGCAGACTTAGCGATGACAATATTTGCGCTAAGCGCGAATATCGCCAAAAACTAACACCTGCCCAGACCAGTTCTTAGCCATGTTATCCAATGGGAGGTGGATAACATGGCTAAGAACATTTAGTCGCTAATGCGTGAATATCGCTGTATTCTCAGCAGTATTCAAACTATCGCCGGAAAAATTATCGCTTTGGAGATAAAGGTAGCTAATAGCACGTTATCTCAGCGATAATTTCCGGCGATGCTCAGAGATAACAAAATTGTTGCTAAGCCTAGTTAGAGATAAATATCGCTAATCGTTGGTAATATGCCCCTGGATTCTAAACTGCAGATCTGGAACCGGAAAATGAGGATTTGGTGCGAGCCCTTTTTTCAAGGTCAACAAGCATTAACAAAGCCAATAGGTCTCACCTCGGAAACCAATTGGCTGTGCCAATGTCTTTCTTTCGTGTTGTACAGAACTAAAGCCCACAGAGGCAAATCTAACGAATAAGAAGCAAGCAAATGAGTTACAATGTAGAAAACCAGTAGGTGGGCTTTAAGCGGACTGCTAACTAACAAAGGGGCATATTATCAAGCAAGGCGTTAAAATTATTGCAGTTTTAGCGGCAGAAAACTGCTGCTAAAGCGGCGATAATGGGCTTGATAATATACCCTGGAGAATTCCAATAGAAGCCCATGTTCACACCAGAACATGGATTTCTATTGCGATAATTTTAAAACCCTGCTGGATAATATGCCCCAAAATGTCTAGGCAATACATTATAGGGGATGCGAGGGAGTACCCAAGAAAATGTTCTGCCAGTGACGGTTCCCTTCACTAATAAAAATAAAAGAGCGAAAACACACGGGACACACTGTATTACGTGCTTCAAAAAACTTTTAAAAAGGTAAATAAAGCCCTATTTGTTTATCCAGGGAGTGGGTGTGTTCGGAGCTGCAGAACACCGTTAAGTGGGCGGGGAAAGTACATGGTTGAAATGTAAGTTTACCACAGGGGACAATTCTAGAAGTTAGAGAAGTGCATTTTGATGCCAGTGGTAATAAGATGGAAACTTAACTTTGGATAAGCAGTCACTTGTTTTTTTGTTGGCATTACAACTGATTGCATTGTACTAAAATGAGGACACTTTAGCCACTCAAGTTCAGTATACGAACCGTTTATAACCATGCAATCTTCATCGATAAACGCCATGTGACGGTTAGCATCTTTCTCTTGAAGTGCAGGCTCATAACATCTATGCAAATGTTCATCTGAGGTTCCAAAGTCAATTATATTGTCTTGGTGTTGCATCCTAGGAGTAGACACATGACTATTAAAACATAAGAGTGGTTTAAACGAAAAACACTAGGCACATTGAATTGAACATACAAAAGAAAGGGGGAAGGGGTTTGCACAGTTTTTAACTGACAAGCGAAATCCATACAGCACCACTATGTCAAATTACTAACACCTAGACACACCGTTAGCACATGTCAACCAAGGGGTGGCAGTTTTACATAGAAAGAAAGGGGGAAGGGGTTTGCACAGTTTTTAACTGACAAGCGAAATCCATACAGCACCACTATGCCAAATTACTAAAACCTAGACACACCGTTAGCACATGTCAACCAAGGGGTGGCAGGTTTACATAGAAAGGGGGAAGGGGTTTGCACAGTTTTTAACTGACAAGCGAAATCCATACAGCACCACTATGCCAAATAAGTAACACCTAGACACACCGTTAGCACATGTCAACCAAGGGGTGGCAGTTTTACATAGAAAAAAAACAACTCTTCGAGTAACGCAAGAAACAATTGTGCAATACGTTTTTGCAGAAAGCAAATCGATCTCAACTGTCCTGAAAGGATACCTCATAGTATGAGCAATGGCAATTATACTAGCAAAAAACAGTCTCTATGTTATCGTTTGCACGCTTGTTATACGAAAATCGTTGTAATAAGCTCAAGCATAACTGGATTTATTGGACACTTTGTAAAACATACGAATCCGGCAACACGCCCCCTACCCCTCCCAATATAACATCTGGAGATACACAAGTCACCAACAAACAGATATCAAAACAATGTAGATAATATAGCGCTCAAAACATAGCCACGAACGCCAATTTAATCGCTCTCCAAAACAATTATTCGATCTGAAAACAGTCATTTGTTCAAACGTTAGATTAATACATTAACCTAGTATAAATATTCGTACTATAAACCTTGGTTAAAAAATAGTAATGTGCATTACCTACTGCAAAAAAGTCAACATTTAAAAAAAAAAAAAGTAAAACAAAAAAGTAACACCGTTTCGGTAATATCGAATAAAAGAAAAGTTTAGTTTCACGACGAAAATAGTGAAGAAACTAAAACTAAACTATAAAAATATTTGAACAGGTTAGTAACACTATCAAGATCTTCGAATAATCGTCCAAGTTTTTTGTTTAATTCGATATGGAACGAGGTGCCCCTTGATAGTTGACATTTATTGTTTACTTCTCACCTTCGCACCCCTCGTTTAGCTGCGCATCGCGACTAAATGCCCGCCCCTGATAAACTGAGCATATTTTTAATACTCTATACCTTTTTTTGGCCACTGCAATCTAACGGTACGAGATGAAAGGTGCAGTTTGAAGTCGGCGGAGCCTGCGCTGCGACTCCACCACTGCAGACAATAAGTTGCAAACTTGTCATTGCTGGGCTGCGTCACTACTCCTCCCGGCTCCGCTGCCGTTCATCTGTGGGTAGCAGTTAGAAAACATAACTCAACCATTCTTCACGGGTTGTTTCAACTCAAATAAAAAGCACCACAGATAGTATCATTTACATTCTCACACTTTATTAGAAGGAAAACTTTTTTCAAAACGAGTCCAGAAAAATCATGAAGGAATAAGAAAGTTAGGAGGAAACAAATTAATTTAATGTCAATTTAGCACACATGAGATTTTCAATACAGCAAACTTCCGCACTTCGCTGTCAGGGATGGTTACGAGAGCGATTTAGTCGCAAACTACCTTTCTCTGTTCTGGAATACGTGTTTCAGAAATAATACTTCTTTTGTTCCTGTTTTTCCCCTTTAGATTCTTCGCTGTGTGTACATCCTGTAAAGAACACAACGGTCGGTAGCCGTTAACGATTCAAACATTTTTTTTTCTTGCGCTACTTCGAATATTCCAATTACTACCACTTAAAAAACGGGCGAGAGTAGGGTTTTGACCGTGTTTTTTTACCCTGGCCCCCACTCCTTTTTTCCGCTCAGCCGCACCTCTCTGCTGGGCTGCTTGTTAGACACTGGGGCCCCGGACACTCGCAGAACGCACGGGCAGGAAGTACGATTTTTTTGCGATTTTTTTCCGTATTTTTCGAGCGGCTATGACCATGGGCACAAGGGGAAAAAAATTCGAGCAAATAATTCCAGAAAAATTCCCTCCTTACCTACTCCGTCCAATCGAAAATGGCGCCGAAACCGAAAAAACTTCTTAAATTTCATTGTAGGGCTTTTGCAATGGCTTCTGGGACTGCTGCGGCTCGGAGGAAAAAAAAAAAAGAAGAAAAAAAAGTCTGAAAGGGGAAAGGCCTTACGCGCGCAGCCGAGTTGAACAGGACGGGCACGCGCGGCCAAGAGCGAAAATTAACATGGACAAAGGACAAGTACTGGACAAATAAATCATACGTCTTTTCCGTCACTATTAGCTACCATCTTCGAAAGGCGCGTGCTTGAGGTTGACTCCTATGAACTGCCGTGTGTACAATTATTGTGAAAGGGCAGATATATGCTGCTTTTGCATTAATTGACCTGTTTATATTTTGTTTCGTTAAACAAGCTTTAAATTAGAAAGGCGCCATTTCATCCTCACGTTCAGTTGACCAACACATTAATTAAGTATTACACTGCTTTCTTAGTTCCCTTAACAGGTGCACGTCCACCTTAATTATCGATGGCGTTCCAATTTCCCACCGTAACTAAGCCCTCAATACCAGAACGCAGTAGATGAGAGGTATTCTTGACCCAAACGGGAGCGCGCCGAAGTCCTAAAAAGGCATTGAAGAGGGCAGGAGAATGATTAAACTCGAGCAGCGTTATTTTTTAACACAGACGACGGAACATTCGGAGTGCGCCGTTCTGCCTCAGACAGCGGTTTAGCCCTCGCTTTTAACGGCGGCCATGCTAATGTCAGTCAAATGCAATTGTACTTTTACTTTAGTCGATGTCTCTCCGGCTCTATCTTCTGGTGCTTTTCAATACGTTTTGCCTGACTCTGATAAAGTCCCTGCTCCGCCCACAAGCTCGTCCTTCGCTACGGGGTTTTAAAAAAATATTTTTTTCTTTTTTAGGGAACGCTCATGCCCTACAGACACGGTGCGCGTCCTCGAAGGAACGTCCGATTCCAATTGAGGGCGGAGCCGTGAAAGTGAAAAACAAGACTGAGGGGGAGGGGAGCTTGCTAACCGGCAGTTAGACTACAGTAAAAAGCACTTGTTTTGATGAGATTATGACGGTGAATCTACCGTTGATTGAGAGAATTTTGTTTATATTTATTTCTGAGTCATCTAACGAACGCTTAACTATGGAGGAAGGTGGAAATAATCTGCGATTTTCAGACACTTTGTAATATTCAATGACTATCTGCACCAGCATGGTGTGAGTATATTAATGCGCAGTGGTTCGATGTTCTCTGTTCCCTTGCTCTGTCTCCTTAGTGTAAAGGTTGTTGTGGTTCCAGTGGGCGCCATGTTGCGAGGTTGTTTACGCACCAAAATAGCATTTCCCTTTACTTGTGTGAGAGTGTGTACTACATCTAGACACACACATTCTGTCGAATTTTGACGTTTCGTAGAACTACGGCTAGCAACGACCTACCAAAACTATTGTTTAATATCAAGTTTTATGTAGTTTTTGTTAATACAAATTATTGCATTTCGCTGCTTGATTCACAACTCGCAGGGAATGCTACTTCGCTTACCAACGAACATTTCTTTACACTTGGCTCGTTTAAAAACAGCTGCCAAGGCTGACCAACGAAAGACGAAGGATAATCCCTTATTGGATCTTAAAATCCATACCATGTTTGATATGTTAAGTGTTCTTGTTAGAATTCGCCCCCCCTCCCAAATCCTAACGTTAAATCCATTTCATTCTATCTTTTTACCCAAGGTGCAATAAAGGGCTGTTAATTTGAAAGCATTTAACTAACGAAATGTTTTTGACATTTATTGTGGGTAGTTGGGTTTGATTTAAATGAAAAATGAGATTTGGACCCTGCCAACTAACGAGGACTTTAAATGCAGGCATTTGTTATTTTATTCAGTGTGCATTTGTGTCAAGAACCTCAAGCGTCAACAGATGTCCCACAAAGTCTGCACTACAGTCAGGTCTAACTTTCAGCCCTTTTGGAGCAGACATTTGGAAATGCAGGCTGGCCCCAAACCTACTTCCATTTCCCCAGTATGAAACATTACAAGTGCGAAATAAGTAACTTTCCTGCTATTTAATACATTATTTGCGCAGCTTATTATTCTTGCGCCGTGTATCCTGTACTTCTAGCTTCAGCGCTAGCGAGTTCTTACTTGCACGTTAAAGGTGGTATCACCCTGCACTTGCAGGAATCAGGGCAGGTAGGGCTACAAATAATGGGTAGATGGTCGGAGCGCAGCGATGACGCGCAGCGGGTACGCGCCGGAGGTGCGCCAGAGGTAAGCCCGTTTGCGTCCCGGGCGCGTCCGGTGCGTCTACCTCGGCCACTTATCGGGCGTTGGACCCTTCTGTAGATTCTCAGGATCACCAGACGGATACCAATGTGGGTAAGGACTGTTCTACGATCCACCCTCCTTTTTCAGTCCTTTCTTGTGGTCTACTGAATGTTCGATCTCTTGTAAAACACCATGCGGAAATTGCTCTTCTGATAGACTCTCTATATCTAGATGTCCTCTTCGTAACTGAAACTTGGACTAAGTCAGACTGCGCAGTGGAACTTGGGTGGGCCTGCCCTCCGGGTTATCTTATAAAACACTCCCCTCGAACAACTGGTAGGGGGGGTGGTATAGGCTATATATTTAAAGATTCAATCTCCTTCACTCAGTTGGAGGTGAAGGATATATCAGGATTTGAGACCATGGGCTTCTCAATCACGGCCCAGAGCGGTACTTTGGTAACAGGACTTTTATGTTAACTACCCTCACAGAGTATGGAGTTCTCTGATCACTAGCGCCGAGACACCCTTAGGGGTATTTGTGCGCTTTAAAAATAGCAAAAATAAATAAATAAATGTTATAGGCCTCCCGCCTCAACCACCACGGCCATTCAGCCATTGATTGATCTTATCTACAACCTCTCAAACTCCCATACTAGATTATTAGTGTTAGGTGATTTTAACCTTTGGCCTTCTGGCCCTCAAGATCTGGCATATAGAGAACTTTGCCAAGCAAGTAGCAATATACAACTTGCACAGTTGGTTTCAGCACCTACTCACGTCAAAGGGCATACTTTAGACCTTGTATTTGCCGACAAAGATCTAGTCGTAGTGGGAGAGGTCGTGGATCAATGCTGGACTGATCGTGCACTAGTCCCACTGTCTATCTCCTTGCCTGGTTCACTAAGGACAGGTGATCCAGGTGCCACTAAGATCAGTAGGCAATGGTCTCGTCTTCTGAAACATCCAACCAGACCTACCTTGTTGCCCAGACCATTTACGGTGAAGGATAGTGTGGATAAAAGTTATCAGGTCTTTTGCCAGCAGATTGTGACATCTCTGGACGAATTGGCCCCTTTAAGGAAAGTGAGGGACAGACCCAGAAGAACTAATGCTTGGTTCACTGATGATCTTGGACAGCACAAACTCCGCTGCAAACAGACGGAACGACTTTGGAGGAGAGACTATAGGGAGGCAGATAAGGTAGCATATAAAGCGACCTTGCAGGAATACAAGATTCAGCTGAAGAAGGCAAGGCTCAATTTTTGGCAGACATGTTGGCCAAGGCCCCTAACAAATCGCAGGCATTGTTTAAAGCGGTCGACAATCTAGCCAATCCGCCTTGTACTGCTCCGGCTATCCCGGTCTCCCAGAAATTGTGCGACGCTGTGGCCTCTGCGTTTGAGGAGAAGATTAAGAAAATTCTGAGCGGACTTCAGATCTCCGGCCAGCCTACATCTTCTTTGCCCCCCCTCGCAGAACCTCCTCCCGCGGAGACCCAGTTGTCCTGCTTTCCTAGTCCTTCTCTGGAGGAATTCTGCCTTCTGGCGAATGGTGTGTCTTCTGGATCACCACTTGATCCTATGCCCCATAAGATCTGGAAGGCATTTCAAACTGAGCTGTTTCCTCCGCTCCACGCCATTTGCTGCCAGTCACTGAGTACAGCAGTAGTTCCAGATAGCTGGAAGAGGGCAATTGTTACACCATTGCTGAAGAAGGCCTCCTTGGACCCTTCAAGCCCGGCCAATTACAGGCCTATTTCGCTTCTGCCTTTTATAATAAAGGTTTTGGAGAAGTGGGTCACGAAAATACTAACCAGCTTTCTGGAAAATAACTCCTGCCTGGATACATCACAGTTCGGCTTTAGGCCGGCTCACGGCACGGAGGCTGCTTTGGTCACCGTGTTGGACGATCTACGAGCGCGTGTCGACATGGGCAAGTCAGCATTTTTAGTGCTGCTTGACATGTCGGCCGCGTTCGACACGGTGGACCGAGGGGTACGGTCTAGGGAGCAATGGAGAACCTCCGTTTTGGATCCATTAAATTGAAGCGAGTTGGCTCGCAGCCACTCTGCTGTAGCCGCCATGCAGCATAGTGGAAGGTGTCTCTCGATATTGCCCTGGTACCCTCAAATGAAAAAATCAATTGAGTGTCATCGGCATAATTGATGACAGATATGCCGAATGACTTTATCAGGGCGACCAGAGGTCGCAAGTACAGATTAAACAGGATCGGGCTGGTCGCCGACCCCTGGGGGACACCCTGATCCACTTGCTGCATGGCAGAGCGAAAAGGTGGTAGTGCCACTGCCTGCGTCTGTCACTGAGATAAGATGTTATCCATCTCAAGGCCAGGCCAGTTACTCCTGTACTCCGGAGACGGCGCACTACCTCTGCCCTTGCCTCCTTGGGAAGAAGCGGTAAGATCTTACGTAGGGCACGAAGTAAGCCCATACAGCCCGCTATAGTTCTGTTCACAGAGGCATCAAGCTGCAGATTGGATTCAAACAGAACTCCCAAATTACGGGCCGACTCAGCAGCCTCTACCGTACCTGGAATAGATGTAGGCCAAAAATCGTCCGGAAGCGCAGTTCTATTCTTAGTCGATTAGACTACTGCAATGCACTACTTCTGGGAGCCCCAAAAACTTTGATTCTAAAGCTGCAGAGGATCCAAAATATGGCGGCTAAATTGGCTCTATCCCGTCCTCGATCAGCCTCTTCCTCTGGCGCATTAGCAGACCTCCATTGGTTACCCATCCAAGAGAGAATTTCCTTCAAGGCGCTCTGTCTCGTCTTTAAGGCCTTGCACGGACAGGGGCCGATACCGCTCCAAAACCTTTTTTCCTGGTACTGCGCTGCCAGACCCCTAAGATCCTCCTCTGCGTTTCTGGTAACGGTCCCCAGGATCAATAGAGTGAGGATGGGTGGCCTTGCTTTTAGTTTCACGGCTGCCACTCTCTGGAACACCCTCCCGCTGGCGCTGAGGTGTAGACAAGATTTCATCCCTTTTAAAAAGGACCTGAAGACCTTTTTGTTCCCCAGAGCAATGTAATGGTAGTATGCCTGCAGGATAGACGCAGTTTCAGCGCCAGGATACCCTTTGGGTGGCAGTCGCGCTTAACAAGTAAATAAATATATATATATAAGTGCTATGCAGTATTTATTTTCTATGTAATACTTTGATGCAGCTTCTCTCTGCCATCCTTATCCAGTATGCAAGACCTGACTCGGGTATATGGTTGGTGTGATTATTATACCTGTTTATCTTT